>NC_139149.1:72298711-73498711 GCF_964270905.1 Leucopleurus acutus | reverse complement strand
GTTCCCACAGTATATATGAGAAAAATTCCATTGTGATTCTGGCATGGGAGGGGAAAAGGAACAATTTTGAAGAAGGCCTGCCATCAAGGGAAACTACTTACCCAGAACCTAACCTGCTGGGCTATTACCACAGCCTAACTGACCTGGAGGAAGCAAAATATGCAACTCTAGCACTCTCTAGCCATTCTGTCTCATCTAAAGGAAAGAAAAATACTGAGAAACTGTTGTGAAGTCAACAGCCCAAAGATGTAGGCTCACTAAAATACTGAGACCCAATTGTAAGACTCTGGAATATTTCCCCTCCCTACAGCTCACCACCACATGTGCTAAGTCCTATTTACAGCCATTCCTTTACCCAGTACATTATGTCCAGCTATCAAGAAAAAATTACAAGACATACCAAAAGGCAAAAAACATGATTTGAAGAGACAGTACAAGCATCAGAACAAGACTTGGCAAGGATGTTGGGATTATTAAACCAGGAATTTAAAACAACTTTAGTATGCTAAGGGTTCTAGTGGAATAAGTAGACAGCAGGCAAGAACAGATGAGTAATGTAAGCAGAGAGATGGAAATCTTAAGAAAGAACCATAATAAATCCAAGAGATAAAAAAAACACTTTAACAGAAATGAAAATTGCCTTGATGGGTTTAACAGCTGCCTGGAAACCATCTCTGAGCTAGAAGATATATCAATAGAATCCATGAACACCACAAAGCAAAGAGAATAAAGACTGAAAACAAACAACAACAACAAAAAAACAATATCCAAGTACTGTGGGACAATGCTGTAACATAGTGTAACATATGTATAATGGGAATACCAGAAGAAGAAGAAAGAGAGAAAGCAAGAGAATAAATATTTGAAATAATAATGACTTAGAATTTCCCCCAAATGAATTTCCCCTAAATGAAGTTCAGACACCAAACCACAGATCTAGGAAGCTTAGAGAACACCAAGCAGGAAAAATACCAAAAAACATCTCTAACTAAGCATATTATTTTCAAACTACAGAAAATCAAAGATGAAGGAAAAATATCAAAGGAAGTTTGAGGAAAACATCACCTCACCTACAGAGGAGCAAAGAGAAGAACTATATCCAACTTCTCTTGAATTATATCCAAGCAAGAAGAGAATGAGGTGTAATAATTAAAGTTTTGAGAAACAAAAAATCTCACCACCAACATATTCTGTACCCTAAAAAATTATCTTTCAAAAGTGAAGGAGAAATAAAGAATTTCTTAGACAAGCAAAGACTGAGGGAATCTGTTGCCAGTACACATGGCTTGCAGGAAATGTTAAAATAGTGATATATATATAGAGAAAATAATATAGGTCAGAAATGCATATGTTCATAAAGTAAGGGTGTCAAAAAGGAATAAGTGAAGGGAAACTAAAAATTTTTTTCTTATTTTTTTTTAAACATCTTTATTGGAGTATAATTGCTTTACAATGGTGTGTTAGTTTCTGTTGTATAACAAAGTGAGTCAGCTATATGTATACATATATCTGCATATCAACCTCCTCTTGTGTCTCCCTCCCACCCTCCCTATGCCACCCCTCTACGTGGTCACAAAGCTCCCAGCTGATCTCCCTGTGCTATGCGGCTGCTTCTCACAAGCTATCTACTTTACATTTGGTAGTGTATATATGTCTGTGCCACTCTCTCACTTACCAATCCCCCTCCAGCTTACCAATCCCCCTCCCCGTGTCCTCAAGTCCATTCTCTACATCTGCATCTTTATTCCTGTCCTGGCCCTAGGTTCTTCAGAACCATTTTTTGTTTTTTAGATTCCATATATATATGTTAGCATACAGTATTTGTTTTTCTCATTCTGACTTACTTCACTCTGCATGACAACACTAGGTCCACCAAACTCACTACAAATAACTCAGTTTCATTCCTTTTTATGGCTGATTAATATTCCATTGTATATATGTGCCACATCTTCTTTATCTATTCATCTGTCGATGGACACTTAGGTTGCTTCCATATCCTGGCTATTGTAAATAGTGCTGCAATGAACATTGTGGCACATGATTCTTTTTGAATTATGGTTTTCTCAGGGTATATGCCCAGTAGTGGGATTGCTGGGTCATATGGTAGTTCTATTTTTAGTTTTTTAAGGAACCTCCATACTGTTCTCCATAGTGGCTGGATCAATTTACATTCCCAGCAGCAGTGCAAGAGGGTTCCCTTTTCTCCACACCTTATCCAGCATTTACTGTTTGTAGACTTTTAGATGATGGGCATTCTGGCCAGTGTGAGGTGATACCTCATTGTAGTTATGATTTGCATTTCTCTAATAATTAATGATGTTAAGTATCCTTTCATGTGTTTGTTGGCAATCAATATATCTTCTTTGGAGAAATGTCTATTTAGGTCTTCTGCCCATTTTTAGATGGGGTTGTTTGTTTTTTTGATATTGAGCGGCATGACCTGCTTGTATATTTTAGAGATAATCCTTTGTCAGTTGCTTCATTTGCAAATATTTTCTCCCATTCTGAGGGTTGTGTTTTCATCGTTTTTTTATGGTTTCCTTTGCTGTGCCAAAGCTTTTAAGTTTCATTAGGTTCCATTTGTTTATTTCTGTTTTTATTTCTACTTTTCTAGGAGGTGGATCAAAACGAATCTTGCTGTGATTTATGTCAAAGAGTATTCTTCCAATGTTTTCCTCTAAGAGTTTTGTAGTGTCTGGTCTTACATTTAGGTCTTTAATCCATTTTGGGTTTATTTTTGTACATGGTGTTAGGGAGTGTTCTAATTTCATTCTTTTACATGTAGCTGTCCTGTTTTCCCAGCACCACTTATTGAAGAGGATATTTTTTCCCCATTATATATTCTTGCCTCCTTTATCAAAGATAAGGTGACCATATGTGTGTGGGTTTATCTCTGGGCTTTCTATCCTGTTCTATTGATCTATATTTCAAAACGGCACACCAGCACACCATTTTTGTGCCAGTACCATACTGTATTGATTACTGCAGCTTTGTAGTATAGTCTGAAGTCCAGGAGCCTGATTCCTCCAGCTCTGTTTTTCTTCCTCAAGATTGCTTTGGCTATTTGGGGTCTTTTGTGTTTCCATACAAAATTTGAAATTTTATGTTCTAGTTCTGTAAAAAATGCCATTGGTAATTTAATAAGGATTTCACTGGATCTTTAGATTGCTTTGGGTAGTATAGTCATTTTCACAATGTTGATTCTTCCAAGCTAAGAAATGGTATATCTCTCCCTCTGTTTGTATCATCTTTAATTTCTTTCATCAGTGTCTTATAGTTTTCTGCATACACGTCTTTTTTCTCCTTAGGTAGGTTTATTCCTATGTATTTTATTATTTTTGTTGCAATGGTAAATGGGAGTGTTTCCTTAATTTCTCTTTCAGATGTTTCATCATTAGTATATAGGAATGCAAGAGATTCCTGTGCATTAATTTTGTATACAGCTACTTTACCACATGCATTGATTAGCTCTAGTAGTTTTCTGGTAGCATCTTTAGGATTCTCTATGTAGATTATCATGTAAAATGCAAACAGTGACAGTTTTATTTCTTCTTTTCCTATTTGGATTCCTTTTATTTCTTTTTCTTCTCTGATTGCTGTGGCTAAAACTTCCAAAACCATGTTGAATAATAATGGTGATAGAGGGCAACCTTGTCTTGCTCCTGATCTTAGAGGAAATGGTTTCAATTTTTCACTATTGAGAACGATGTTGGCTGTGGCTTTGTCATATATGACCTTTATTATGTTGAGGTAGGTTCCCTCTATGCCTACATTCTGAAGGGGTTTTATCATAAATGGGTGGTGAATTTTGTTGAAAACTTTTTCTGCATCTATTGAGATGAAAATATGGTTTTTATATTTCAATTTGTTAATATGGTGTATCACATTGACTGATTTGCATATATTGAAAAATCCTTGCATCCCTGGGATAAATCCCACTTGATTATGGTGTATAATCCTTTTAATGTGCTGTTGGATTCTGTTTCCTAGTATTTTGTTGAGAATTTCTGCATCTATGTTCATTAGTGATATTGGCCTATAGTTTTCTTTCTTTGTGACATCTTTGCCTGGTTTTGGTATCAGGGTGATGGTGGCCTCATAGAATGAGTTTGGGAGTGTTCCTCCCTCTGCTGTATTTTGGAAGAGTTTGAGAAGGATATGTGTTAGCTCTTCTCTAAATATTGGATAGAATTCACCTGTGAAGCCATCTGTTCCTGGGCTTTTGTTTGTTGGAAGATTTTTGATCACAGTCTCAATTTCAGTACTTGTGATTGGTCTGTTTTTATTTTCCGTTTCTTCCTGGTTCAGTCTCAGAAGGTTGTGCTTTTTTAAGAGTTTGTCCATTTCTTCCAGGTTGTCCATTTTTTGGCATAGAGTTGCTCGTAGTAATCTCTCATGATCTTTTGTATTTCTGTAGTGTCAGTTGTTACTTCTCCTTTTTCATTTCTAATTCTATTGATTTGAGTCTTCCCCCGTTTTTTCTTGATGAGGCTGGCTAATGGTTTATCAATTTGGTTTATCTTCTCAAAGAACCAGCTTTTAGTTTTATTGATCTTTGCTACTGTTTCCTTCATTTCTTTTTCATTTATTTCTGATCCGATCTTTATGATTTCTTTCCTTCTGCTAGCTTTGTGGGTTTTTTGTTCTTCTTTCTCTAATTGCTTTAGGTGTAAGGTTAGGTTGTTTATTTGTTTCTTGTTTCCTGAGGTAGGATTGTATTGCTATAAACTTCCCTCTTAGAACTGCCTTTGCTGCATCCCACAGGTTTTGGATGGTTGTGTTTTCATTATCATTTGTCTCTAGGTATTCGTTGATTTCCTCTTTTATTTCTTCAGTGATCTCTTGGTTATTTAGTAGTGTATTGTTTAACCTCCATGTGTTTGTATTTTTTACAGTTTTATTTTTCTGTAATTTATATCCAGTCTCAAAGCGTTGTGTTTGGAAAAGATACTTGATATGATTTCAATTTTCTTACATTTGCTAAAGCTTGATTTTTGACCCAGGATATGATCTATCCTGGAGAATGTTCCATGAGCACTTGGGAAGAAAGTGTATTTTGTTGTTTTTGGATGGAATGTCCGATAAATATCAATTAAGTCCATATTGTTTAATGTGTCATTTAAAGCTTGTGTTTCCTTATTTATTTTAATTTTGGATGATCTGTGCATTGGTGAAAGTGGAGTGCTAAGGTCCCCTATTATTATTGTGTTACTGTCAATTTCTCCTTTTATGGCTGTTAGCGTTTGCCTTATGTGTTGAGGTGCACCTATATTGAGTGCATAAATATTTACCATTGTTATATCTTCTTCTTGGATTGATCCCTTGACCATTATAGAGTGTCCATCTTTGTCTCCTATAATAGTCTTTATTTTAAAGTCTATTTTGTCTGATATGAGAATTGCTACTCCAGCTTTCTTTTGATTTCCATTTGCATGGAATATCTTTTTCCATCACCTCACACTCAGTCTGTATGTGTCCCTAGGTCTGAAGTGGGTCTCTTGTAGACAATATATATGTAGGTCTTGTTTTTGTAACCATTCAGCCAGTCTATTTCTTTTGGTTGGAGCATTTAATCCATTTACACTTAAGGTAATTATTGATATGTATGTTCCTGTTACTATTTTCTTAATTGTTTTGGGTTTGTTATTGTAGGTTTTTTCCTTCTCTTGTGTTTCTTGCCTAGAGAACTTCCTTTAGCATTTGTTGTAAAGCTGGCTTGTTGGTGCTGAATTTTCTTTGCTTTTGCTTGTCTGTAAAGAGTTTAATTTGTCCATCAACTCTGAATGAGATCCTTGTTGGGTAAAGTAATCTTAGGTGTAGGTTTTTCACTTGCATCACTTTAAATATATCCTGCCACTGCTTTCTGGCTTGCAGGGTTTCTGCTGAAAGATCAGCTGTTAACCTTATGGGGATTCCCTTGTATGTTATTTGTTTCTTTTCCCTTGCTGCTTTTAATATTTTTTCTTTGTATTTAATTTTTGATAGTTTGATTAATATGTGTCTTTGCATGTTTCTCCTTAGTTTCTTCCTGTATGGGACTTTCTGCACTTCCTGGACTTGCTTGACTATCTCCTTTCTCATATTAGGGAAGTTTTCAATTATAATCTCTTCAAATATTTTCTCAGTCCTTTCTTTTTCTCTTCTTCTTCTGGGACCCCTATAATTCAAATATTCATGTATCTAATGTTGTCCCAGAGGTCTCTGAGATGGTCCTCAATTCTTTTCTTTCTTTTTCTTTATTCTGCTCTGAGATAGTTATTTCCACTATTTAACTTCCAGATCACTTATCTGTTCTTCTGCCAGTTAGTTTGTTATTGATTCCTTCTAGCAAATTTTTAATTTCATTTATTCTGTTGATCATCATTTCTTGTTTGCTCCTTAGTTCTTCTAGGTCCTTATTAAATGTTTCTTGTATTTTCTCCATTCTATTTCCAAGATTTTGGATAACCTTTACTATCATTACTCTGAATTCTTTTTCAGGTAGACTGCTTATTTCCTCTTCATTTGTTTGGTCTGGTGGGTTTTTACCTCATTCCTTCATCTGCTGTGTATTTCTCCATCTTCTCATTTTGTTTAGCTTACTGTGTTTGGGGTCTCCCTTTCACAGTCTGAAGGTTTGTAGTTCCTGTTGTTTTTGGTTTCTGCCACCAGTGGCTAAGGTTGGTTCAGTGGATTGAGTAGGCTTCCTGGTGGAGGGGCCTGGTGTCTGTGTTTTGGTGGGTGAGGCTGGATCTTGTCTTCTGGTGGGAAGGACTACATCTGGTGGTGTGTTTTGGCAGTCTCTGAACTTATTCTGATTTTAGGCAGCCTCTCTGCTAATGGGTGCAGTTGTATTCCTGTCTTGCTAGTTGCTTGCTTGGCATGGGGTACTCAGCACTGGAGCTTGCTGGTCATTGAGTGGAGCTGGGTCTTAGCATTGAGACAGAGACCTCTGTGAGAACTCTCACAAATTGATATTATGAGGGACTGGGAAGTCTCTGGTAGACCAATGTCCTGAACTCAGCTCTCCCAACTTAGAGGTTCAGGCCTGACACCCGGCGGGAGCACCAAGACGCTGTCAGCCACATGGCTCAGAAGAAAGGGAGAAATGAAAAAAAGGAAAAACAGAAAGAAAGAAAAAATAAATAAAGTTATTAAAATGAAAATATTAAAAATTTATTAAAATAGAAACATAAAAAAGTAATTAAAAAAGAGGTCAACCAAACCAATAAAAAATTCCACTAATGATAACAAGCACTACAAACTATACTAAACAAAAACAGAGATACAGAACCCTAGGACAAATGGTAGAAGCAAACCTATACAGACAAAATCACACAAAGAAGCATACACATACATACTCACAAAAAGAGAAAAAGGGGAAATATATATATATATATTAAAAAAAGGAAAAGAGTAACCAAATCAATAAACAAATCTACCAATGATAATAAGCTGTAAATATTAAACTGAGATAAACATAAAACTAGAAACAAATTATACACAGAAAGCAAATCTGAAGTCTACAGTTGCTCCCAAAGTCCACCACACCTCAGTTTTGCAATGATTCATTGTCTATTCTGGTATCCCACAGATGCAGGTACATCAGGTTGATTGTGGAGGTTTATTCCACTGCTCCTGATGCTCTGCAGAGAGATCTCTCCTTTTTTCTTCTTTGTTCGCACAGCTCCTAGTGTTCATCCTTGGATTTGGCTCTGCCTCTGCATGTGGATCACTTTCTGGCAACTGTTCTTCACCAAGACAGGAGAGGGTTAAAGGAGTGGCTGACTCCAGGGCTCTGGCTCACTCAGGCCAGGGGGAGGGAGGTTGCTGTATGCCGACGAGCCTGCAGATGCAGAGGCCAGAATGACATTGCAACAGCCTGAGGCGCGCAGTGTTCTCTTGGAGAAGTTGTCCCTGGATCCCGGGACCCTGGCAGTGGCGGGCTGCACAGGCTCCCAGGAGGGGAGGTGTGGAGAGTGACCTGTGCTTGTACACAGGATTCTTGGTGGCTGCAGCAGCAGCATTAGCATTTCATGCCTGTCTCTGGTGTCTGCACTGATAGCTGCAGCTCACTCTTGTCTCTGCAGCTCATTTAGGCAGTGTTCTGAATCCCCTCTCCTTGCACACCCCCAAATAATGGTCTCTTGACCCTTAGGCAGGTCTAGAGTTTTACCCAGACTCCCTCCCAGCTAGCTGTGGTGCACTAGCTCCTTCAAGCTTATTCATGCAGCCAAACCCAGTCCTCTTCCTGGGATCTGACCTCTGATGCCTGAGCCTCAGCTCCCAGCCCCCACCGACCCAGGTGGTTGAGCAGACAAGCCTCTCGGGCTGGCGAGAGCTGGTCGGCACCAATCCCCTGTGTGGGAATCTCTCCACTTTGCCCTCTGCACCCCTGTTGTTGCACTCTCCTCCATGGCTCTGAAGCTGAAGCTTCCCCTCTTCTCACCTCCCATCTCCACCAGTGAAGGAGCTTCCTAGTGTGTGGAAACTTTTCCTACTTCACAACTCCTTCCCAGAGGTGCAGGTCCCATCCTTATTCTTTTGTCTCTGTTTTTCCTTTTTTCTTTCATCCTATCCTGGTATGTAGGGAGTTTCTTGCCTTTTGGGAAGTCTGAGGTCTTCTGCCAGCATTCAGTAGGTGTTCTGTAGGGGTTGTCCCACATGTAGATGTATTTTTGATATATTTGTGAGGAGGAAGGTGATTCCATGTCTTACTCCTCCACCATCTTGAAGGTCCTCCCTTTTTCTTATTCTTAATTCATCTAACAGGTAGCAGTTTTTTCAAGATAATAATTCCAACACATAAATATTTACTATGTGTATATGTATGTTTATATGTAAGTAAAATGATTGACAACAATGACACAACTGACAGGAGGGGGGAATTAGAATTCTTTCATTACTATAAGATACTCACATTACCCATGAAGTTGTATAGTGTTGCTTGAAAGTGGGTTTGGATTAGCTATAATTATATTGCAACCTCTATGGTAACCACTAAAAAAGTTTAAAAAGGAAGTATAACTGATATGCCAAGAAAGGAGAAAAAAATGGAATAATATAATGCTAAATTAAAACCACAGAAAGGTAGGACAAGAGTGAAAGACAAAAACAGGGACAAAGAACAAGGGCAACAAATAGAAAATAGTAATGAATACAGTAGATATGGCTCCAGCTATGAAAAATAATCACTTTGAATGTCAATGGTCTAAATGCACGAAGTAAAAGGCAGAGATTGTCAAGAGATTGTAAGAGTGAATGAAAAAACAAGACCCATCTATATGTTGTTTACAAGATACCCACTTTATATAAAAATGCGTACAGTTGAAAAGTAAGTGGAAGGAGGAAAATATACCATGGTACACTAATCAAAAGAAAAATCAGTCTTCATAGTAATAGAGGAGAATGGACATACAGTGAGAAATGGTATTAGACTCAGACTCATGCATAGTGAAGCAAAGAGGGCAAGTGTATAAAAGGGTTTAATCATAGCCTCCTAATCATCTGGTGGAGAACAAAATGAAATATGTACCTGGTACATAGTAAAGATCATTAACTGTTAACCATGGTTTTTATGGGTTTGATTATTTCATCTCAAGGCTGTCTCATGAGTCACACTATAAAGAACACATAAGAGCTCTGCCAAGATCAAGACTGCTTTATCCAATATTGTCCTGAGTCAATTTCAATATTCTTTACTTTGTCAGTATCTCCCTGGCTATCTGATTCCTTGCTTCCTACTGGAATTTAAAGAGACTTCTCTGGCTTAACTCCCCATATTCATATTGGATTTTATCAGTATCTGTCCTCTCACTCTAGGCATACCTGATTCCACAGTCCTGACCTGTAGAATCCATAATAGTCTGCAGTAGGAGACTAATATATTCATTCTGCTTCTCAAATGTGTCTTGACATTTAGAAATCACATATTTCATTTTCATTTGTTGGAAATTACCTCTGAAATATGTCAACGTTGAAGTCATTGAATCTCTTTCATTTTGCAGGTTGGTAACTTAACTAACTTCAGTATATTTTATATTCTTTGTAGACATGACCACATAACCACAGAGCGATGTGTAAACACCAGTGCTATTAAAATCTAGCAGGTGTATTTTAGCACAGTTACATTTCGGTGAGGGAACTGGAAATAATTAGTTTTCCTCTCCATGATGATACAATTCTCAGTTACTACATGTACTCTGAGTAACGCACACCAGCTATGGGAACAGTTCAGATTTTTAGTACACTTCTCTCAGAGACATAATCAAAGCCAAAAATATTAACTGACTAGTTCATACCACACCTTAAAACAACCAGTGGTTAATTCTCTTGTGCTTTGAGGGAATAGATTTATATTTTATAATAACAATGACTGGCATCAACTAACCACGTTTCATATTCATAGCATAAGATATGAATAATTGATTATTTTAAAACATGTGGCCAATTATATGTTTACTTTTGTCCAGAAATAAATTTCTCTCTAGGAGAGAAATGCAGTATGAGTTTATGCAGAACTGGGGAAATTAATCTCCATTTCATCTTCTTAAAAGACTTAGAAGTCTACAGTATTACAATTCCAAGAAAGAATTTCTCTGGTTTCTATGTTTATTTGTTTTAAATGATATGTAAATCCTTCTTTATCAGTAACCAGGGATAAGATGTGAGTTGAGTGGTGACTCTACTGTATCAGCAGGGCAAACCAGGGACTCTCCAATGATCATTACAGTTGAGTTGTCCAGTTAATAATGAACCCAATGAAGTAAACAAGATAAATAACAGTAAGTGAATATAATAATCATTACACACACACACATACACACACACATGCACACACAGCCATGCCAAATCCTCAGAAAACAATCCTCATCAAATCAGAAGTTTTTTCTAGAGTTCTCTTAGACAAACAGGTCAGGAAAATGTTAGCTGATTCTTCTCTGATGATAGATGATGCATAGTAACTTAAATTTTCAGAACTTGTTCTTAGCAACCAATTGCAATTCCAGAATCAGTCTTTTTCCTGGAAGGTCAAATATGTAACTGGATATTTTTAATATGTTAGAAATAACATGAGAATTGAATTCACAAACCCTGTGTTAGAGTGCTGGCACTACTGTAATGAATTTGAGAATGTTACCTAGCATTCCTGCAAATTCAATTTTATTATTTGTTGAGAATTTGAATAAAATTGTAAATGTTCAGTGAGTTGAAAATTGTTAAATGATATGAAATTTTTGTTATTACACAGCATATTTCTACAATAGTTCTTGTAGTGTGGGCTGTGGGTCATAAAACTCTCCTCATCTTTGTATAACTGAAACTGTCTTTATTTGACTTACATTTTTGGATGATAGATTAATTGAATGTTAGATTGTAAGTTAATGGCTCTTTTGTTGATGATATGTTCTCTTGTTGTTTATCTGTCTTTTTCCTCTCGTTTTCTCTTATGTTTTGTATCACAAAACATTTAGCTGTTGGTATTTATTTCTTTATCATTTATATCTTGCTTTGTACTTTCAGTCTGAGGTTACATGTCTTCAATTCTATAAAAAAAACTCACCTCATCCATTTTCTTTTCAAAAATTTATCTTCTGCCCTTTCCTCTACAGTTTTCTTCTGGAACTTCTTTAGACCTATGTTGACACATATAAACTTACCCTCCATTTCTTCCATAGGGGCATATATTTCATGTCTTTATCTCTTACGCTGCATCCTGGGAAATTTCCTCAGTCCTATCTCTGCATTTAACTATTCGTGTTGCTGTGACTTTCAGTGATTCTGTATTTCATTTCAGTTCTCCTAATTGCTTCTTGTGTCAATTCTACCTGTTTTTGTAATTTTCATTCCTGTACATGGCTGTTATTCAGTCTTTTAAGAATCATAGATATATTTCTTATAAAATCAGTTTCAGATTGCTTTATGATTTTTATTTTATTTGGAGTGAACTTAAAAAATATTGATTTTGTTTATAACCATTTTAACACTGCTTTCCTTCACATGTTTTGGAATGTTGATTTATACACTAATACTTAATAGAAGGATTTTTTTTTCACTCATTCTTTGTCATTTTTTTCTTGCAGATCCCCAGGTCCCACAGGTCAGAACCAGGTCTTGTATTTGAACTTCAAATAGCCAGGTTACGTTAAAAAGTACCAAAATTATTATTTTAATGATTGACACAAAAGAGTTGCTCTTAGGTAACAACCTAACTTTACTTAGGAAAACCTCTTTTGGGAGTTGGATATTATGATAGGTTGGATTACTGTTCTCTACTCATCACTCCTGTCTGTTAAGAAATTATATGTAAGCACACTGTGCCATGTGACTGCAGTACCTCTCATTAGAGTAGGTAGAGAATATTTATTTACTTTATTGATTTTGGCTTGGCCTGGCCTTATAAATTTCTTTGGCCAATTGAAATAGCAAATGTGACACTAGGCAAGGCTTTATACTTTTTTTTAAGGCTTTATGTATAACATTCATCTTGGCCTCCTGAGTTTCCACAATTCACTAAGAAAAGAACTCACCCTTAGGGAATTCCCTAGCAGTGGTTAGGACTCCCCGCTTTCACTGCCCGAGGGTGCGGGTTCAATCTCTGGTCAGGGAACTAAGATCCTGCAAGCCACGTGACATAGCCAAAAAAAAAGTACCCACCTTTGGTAGCTGCTGTTCCCACAATGATAAGAATCCCAATCTGTAGTACAGGTAAATCCAGGTAAGCCCAGCTGGGATCAACTAAACGATAACCAAATGAGACCTATGAAGGAGAAAAATATATTGTGTTGTAATTGATCAAAATCTTGTTGTTATTACATAGTATTTCTGTATAAATTGCTGACTAACTCAGAATGTGAAGAGGAAATAGGCTAGTGAAAAATTCCTAGTATCAGGTTGGTCAAAAGACTTTAAAGAATAAATTTACCAAATATTCAAGTAAATGCTAATTTTTTAATATTCTCCTCCTGATTTCCAAAACCTCTGTAAACTCTATTATACATATACAAACTCCTTATTGGTACTTTTTAAAAAATAGAAATCAAAGTAGTTGAGTTCTATATTTCACTTAGGAAGAAGGAAAGAGAAAATTCTACCATGCAAGAGGAGACAGAAATGAAATCAAGAATACAGAGGAAGCAGTAACTGAGAGCTAGCAATGACCATGCAAATATAAGCACAAGGGAATTTGCAGAAACCTTGGGCAGAACATTCTACTTCACACAAAAATGGGTTACAGTGCTAGTGCTAGCTCCACAAAAATTTCAAAAGACAGGGTTACATTTTTTGAAAACTGTAACTCCCATTAATATAATTTCTCAATTCTAAGAAGCTATAAATTATAAGACACATGATAAATGCAATTAACAGATTTTTTCTGGAAATATATGTTATATTAATTGCACTTTTAAAAAATTAACTTAGAAATAATAGGAAACATTTACCAACCAAGTTTTAAGTTATTGTGTTAGTTTGGATTCTGTGAGGAGACCCTGGAAAGGAGTCCCTTGTAAGAGATTCATTGGGAAAAGACCTGTGAGGGAAAATGGGTTGGGGGTCAGAAGAGGATGGGAGATTTTTCAGACCATGGAGCAGGTCCAAAGCTTGTGAAGGAGGAAAGCAAGGAAGGAAAGTTTGGAAAGAAACTGCAGCACAGTTCTGATAGAGCAAAAACCAATAAGGAGTCTTCAAGCCAAAATCGCCATAAGAGGAAGACAGAATTTCCCAGGAATTGTCCTGGCTTAGAGTCTCTGCCTGACTCAATCATTGGTTGACAGTGGCCCCTGGGAAGTGTGGCTTCTGTGCAAATGCAGTGATAGATCTCAAAGTACAGCAGATGAAGCCATTGTCAATTATGCTCCTTGCAGTGGAGATTTGAGATCTGAGTGGAGCTTTTTCATAGATGTTACATTTATAGCCTCTTAGAATTGAGCAATTATAGTAATGGCTGTCACAGTTTTTGGTTTTGTAATCATGATATCTTTATCATATTTTGAATTGAATTTGTAATTTTGGGTTACATTGAAGAATAACAATGTTTTATCAGAATTTCATACTCAGTTAAATTAACAACTTTGTTTTTCCCTCTAAATGAATTGTATGTTTCTGGCAGATTAATGGCTTCTCTTAAAAGTCAGTTGGTAACTTTTGACATACAAAGGCTTGATCTTTTCTTGCCTTTAGAATGGCTGAACTATCCATCACAGACTTAGTTAACTAAGAAAATGTTATGATCTATTGCAAGAAATTCTGCTGTCTTATAACAATAAACTGGCTTTGTATACAGTAGTTTTTTTTTCCTCACTGCTACAACATTTGGAGGCATTGACAGCAAATTTCATCCCATGTGGTGCTATCAAAGTAAATAACATAACTGGGATGACTGTAAGATGGATGTATATTTTATCCATTACTAAGTTTGCACTATACAAATAAAAACAAATATATCACAAGTTACCCCACTTGTGGTAGGCAAGATGCATCCAAATTTCAGGAATATTACTAAAATGAATATTTTGAAATGAGAGGTTTCCTTATTGTTACAGAGGTTCTAACTAAAAATTTTAGACAAGATAAAAATTAGCATATAGATTCTTGCCAGAAATTTGTTTCTTCCTGGAAGTTGTATGTCTAACTATTTAGTGATTACTGTCTTTAACCCAAATCACATAATTTGAGATATTTAAGAGATTATTAATTCCAGCAAAGTTCCAACATTTTTAAAGTTAAAACTTTTAAAAATAACTCTTACAAAGCATTCCAATGTATACAACAGATAAACAAGATTGCTATAATTAAATTTGGGAAGTGTTTCTTGGAGCATATCCACTGAGCCTTTTCACATATTTCTCCTTCTGTAACTCCGGAACCCCTTCCCAAATGTTTCCACATAATGCAGTTTAAAAACAGATTACGAAAAAAATTATTATTTGAATGGAAGTGGTGTGAGTGAATACAATTTTGTCCTGACTGTAGGGTGTACACTTAACATGATGAGTATTAGGTTAGCTATAAGTTTTTCCAGCTATCTTTCTGTTATTGATTTCTAGTTTAATTCCATTGCAGTCTGAGGGCAAACATGTATGATTTCTATTCTATCCCTTTTAATTTGTTAAGTGTATTTTGTTGCCCAGAATGCAGTCTATCTTTGTCAATGTTCTATGTGAGCCTGAGAAGAATGTGTATCCTGTGGTTGAATGAAATAGTCAGTAGAGGTCCATGATATCCACTTGACTGATGGTATTGTTGAGTTTAACTATGTCCTTACTGTTTTCTTCCTGCCACCTGTTTCTTTTTCTTTTTTTTTTTTTTAACATCTTTACTGGAGTATAATTGCTTTACAATGGTGTGTTTGTTTCTGCTTTATAACAAAGTGAATCAGTTATACATATACATATATCCCCATATCTCTTCCCTCTTGCATCTCCCTCCCTCCCACCCTCCCTATCCCACCCCTCTAGGTGCCATCCATTTCTGAGAGAAGAGTTTTGAAATCTCCAGAATTGATACTGGATTTATTTATTTCTCTTTCCAATTCTACCAGTTTTTTGTTTTGTTTTGTTTTGTTTTGTTTTGCAGTACGCGGGCCTCTCACTGCTGTTGTCTCTCCCGTTGTGGAGCACTGGCTCCGGACGTGCAGGCTCAGCGGCCATGGCTCACGGGCCCAGCCGCTACACGGCATGTGGGATCTTCCCGGACCAGGGCACGAACCCGCGTCCCCTGAATCAGCAGGCGGACTCTCAATCACTGCGCCACCAGGGAAGCCCCTACCAGTTTTTACCTCACATAGTTCAATGCTGTGTTGTTAGGCATGTCCATGTTAAGGATTGTTATGTCTTCTTGGAGAACTGACCCTTTTATCATTATGCAATGCTCTCTTTTATTCATGATAACTTTGCTTGCTTTGAAGACTGCTGTGTCTGAAACTAATAGAGCTGCTCCCGCTTACTTTTGATTAGTGTTAGCATGGTATATTTTTTCTCCATCTATTTACTTTTAATCTATATGTGTCTTTAAAGTGGGTATCTTGTATACAACATATAGTAGGGTCTTGTTTTTTGATCCACTCTGATATTCTCTATCTTATTATATTTGGTGCATTTAGACCAGACATTCAAAGTGATTATTTGACATAATTGGAGTAATATCTATCATATTCATTACTCTTTTCTGCTTGTTGCCCTTGTTCTTTGTTCCTATTTTTGTCTTCCACTCTTTCTGCATTTCTGTGGGTTTTAATTGGACATTTTATTTTTTTTAATTTTTTAAAAAAATTTTTTGGCTGTGCTGCACAGCTTGGGGGATCTTAGTTCCCAGACCAGGAACTGAACCCTGGCCCCGTCAATCAAAGCACAGAGTACTAACCTCTGGACCACCAGGGAATTCCAAAATGGACATTTTATATGATTTCATTTTTCTCCATTCTTAGAATATAAGTTATTCTTCGTTTCTTACTTCTTTAGTGTTTGCCCTAGAGATTGCAATATTCATTTACAGCTAATCTAAGTCCACTTTCAAATACAGTGGACTTCATGGATAATGTACATAACTTATGACAACAAAACAATCTTAATTCCTCCTTCCTGTCAGTTGTGTCAATACTATAATTCATTTCACTTATATATAAACACATATATATGTGTATAATTATACATATATATGAGATATATACACACACACATGATCAAATACATCGTAGGTATTATTATTTTGAATAAACGGTTATATTTTAGGTTAATTAAAAATAAGAAAAATAAAAGTTTTTATTTTACCTTCACTTTTCCTTCTTAGATGGTCTTCCTTACTTTATGTAAATCCAAGTTTCTGACCTAAATTATTTTCTTTGTCTCTAAAGTACTCTCGACATTTCTTGCAAGGCATGTTTACTGGAGACATACTTCCTCAATTTTTGTTTGTCTCAGTAAGTCTTTATTTTCCTTCACTTTTGAAGGATACAGAATTCTAGTTTGGTGGTGTTTCTCTCTCAACACTTTATTCATCTCATTCTCTTCTTGCTTGCGTGCTTTCTGAGAAGTCAGATGTAATATTTTTGTTTGTTCTTCTATATGAGAGGTGTTTTTGTCCTCTGACTTTTTTCAGGATTTGTATTTATCTTTGATTTTCTGTAATTTGAAAATAATATGCCTAGATGTAGTGTGTTTCTTTGGTTTGTTTGCTTTTTGTTTGCATTTATCCTGCTTGGATTTCTTTGAGCTTCCTGGATCTATAGTTTGGTGTCTGACATTAATTTAGGGGAAATTCTCAGCCATTGTTATTTCAAATATTTTTTCTCTTGCTTCCTCTCTTTCTTCTTCTCTGGTATTCTCATTATGCATATGTAGATAGGTCTCAGTCTTTTAGTGAGCCTATGCTTCTGGACAGTAAACATTACAAGAGTTTCTCAGTATTTTCCTCCTCCTTCAGTTGGGACAGGATGTATAGAGTAGGTTACAGTTGGGTATTTTCTTTGCTCCATGTCAGTTAGGCTGTGATGAAACCCCAGTGGGCTAGGCTCTGGTTAACTTGCTTCCCTTGATGACAGCCCTTTTTAAGAACAGAGTGCTATGGTGTATATCAAAATGTTTCCTTTTCCTTGTCTCTTGCTGGAAGTACAAGGGGATCTTTCTCAGATATTTACTTATGGAAACCTGGTTAAGCTCCAGGAGGTATGTGTTATAAAATTGTGAGTTTCCCCTTATGACTGGGTCCCCTGGAATTTTTAACCCTCAGGCCTGCCCACACTGAGTCTCCAGCAAAGCATCAATTACCATTTTGGATTTTCTTTCTGGCCCTGGTTCCTGTGGGGGTTTCTTCTTGTGAGTCCCTGGTCTGATAAACCATGACTCCCTTCTCCAGTCTTGGGGGCAGCACTTTGCCCTGTGTCCTCTGCTCTCTAGGGTCCAACAAAAGTTTTTGATTACTCAGTCTGTTCAGCTTTTTACTTATTGTTAGGATGGAGTGGAGACTTCCAAGCTCCTTACACACAGAATTGGAAACTGCTTTCTCAGCTATGAGTATTTTATCGTGGTTCTATATTAGGCTGCAAAAATGTCCTTCTGTTCTTAGTTTGCTGAGAACTTTTAATCATGAATGGCTTTCAGATTTGTCAAATGTTTTTCCTTTCATATTTTTAGATGATCATATGTTTTTTCCCAATTTTCTGTTAATGTCTTTCATTTCATAGATTGATAAATCAACTAACTTTGAATCCTTGGGATATAGCTTTTTGATCATAAAGTATTGTACTTTTACTATATTTATGGTTTTAATTTGCCAATATTTTATTGAGAATATTTGCATCTTTGTTCATGAAGAATATCATTCTGTAATTTCCTTTTCTTGTAGTATCTTTGTCAGGTTTTTCATCAGGATTAGGCTTATAAAATGAGTTGGGAAGTATTCTAATTTTTTCATTTTTTACATTGGATGTTTTCATTTCTTCTTTTTTTTTTCCTTGATCAGTCTAGGTAGGGGGTTGTCAATTTTATTAAAGTTCTCAACAATTTGTCTTTTAGCTTTATTATTTTTCCTTATTGTTTGCCACATTTCTATTTATCTATATCATTTCTTTTCTTATACTTACTTTAAATTTAATTTTCCATTTTGTTTGTAGCTTCTTAATGTGAAGAATCTGATCCTTACTATTAGACTTCTCTTTTCTATGCATAATTTTATACTGATACTTTTATATTATTAAATAACTCTGCCACTATACCAACATTCCCTAATAAGCCTGAAAAATTATATTTTTGAGGGACTGCATTGTATTTTTTAATTTAAAATTTCAAAAATTCCTTGTGAAAAATTTGATTAAATACATAATACAACTTTCTTTGATACCTTGTAGAATAAACATTACTATCTCAATAAAGTATAGAATTAATACTTTTCATAGCTTGGTTATACATTGAATGTCAGAAACCATGTCCAAATTAATATTTGTGCTTTTGTTTATCATCATTCCTGAGGTCTAAGTCTGTTGGATATATTCACAAAGTCCTAAAGAAATTGTGCTATAAAAGGAGCTTTGGATATCCAGATAGTACTACTAAGTATTTCTTTGAAATGTAATCAAAATAAAATCCAGAAGTGTGATAAATATTTAAAATATTTTTAAAAGATACGTTATCTTTTGTTTAATTCATGTTTTCTTTTCATCCCCTTCCTTGTCCCATCCCACTTCACCTACTTCAGTCCTAAAACCCCATTGTTTCTGAATCAAAGAGCACACTATGGCTATGAAGTAAAATATTTTGTCATAATGTAATTTAGAATTTTAGAAGTTTTCATAAGTCCTCATATATTACAAAGAACAAGAATAAAAATGAATTTTCAACCTTAAACAATCCAACTCATAACAAATTAACAAGAAATAAATAACTTTAAAAATAATAATTAGAATTGTTTTTCTTTTATGGTGTCAGCTTTATATCGATCTGTTGAAGTTATAGAAGAAATGATTTGGATAGCGAGAAAATTACTTGCTTCAGATGGCACGTTATTTAGTTAATTCTTAAGCAAGTTTACCATTGTCAGGCTTAAGTTATACATGTTTTAAAATCAGATTTTTAGCAGTCATTATTATACAGGATGATAGTTAACATTTTCATCCAGTAGGATTTCTGATCCATTTATGTTCTTCCTCGAATAATGGGCTGCATACTGTTAAACACAATGGCATTCTATTTTGTGTCACTGGCAAGAAACCCTATTTGTATTCAAACTTACACAAATAAACAGAGCTCCTTTTTATTATTTCCTGTAAAAGAATTTGGGAAATATTTTATAAAATTAACAACCACATTAAAAAAAAACAATAACTGCATTGACTATATTCTTAGAAACAAAAGAATATTTTGTAATTAGGAATATTAAGAATGTAAGTTCAAAAGGTCACTATTTTTTCTAATCGTGTGCTATCCAGTTGCTTATGAAGATTTCCATGAATTTATGTCAATCATGAAAATGACGTATGTGTCAAGAATGTGTTATGTTTTGTGTGAGGCCACTGAAAAGATTTTTATTTTTATAAGAATGTCTAGTCTTATTTGCTAGTGATTTGAGAAGTACACAAAAGAATAAAAATTAAGGTACAAAAATAAACATTATATGTGTCAGACATTGTGCTAAGATTTTTGCATGCCTTATCACTTCTAACTTGATCCACATAGAAATACAATGTGTACTTTCACTATGTGAACACTGAGTATTGAAGAAGGTAGGTAATTTGCCCAGTTTATCCATATAAATATTGAATAAGGAGTCATTGCAACCAAATATGTCTGTTTGCAGGACCCAGGCTGTTAACCATGTCACCTCTCTATGTTAACTTCTGTCTTGAGTTTTATGTGCAGAAAACTAAGAATTTGCAGGTAAGTCAACTTTACTAATTTAGAAACACAGAATCAAAACCGTTCACATTACTAGTTTAGAATAGCTCTTTCCCTACACATCCTAGATAGATAAGCATTTGTCTCTAATAAAATATATATAAACTGTCATATCTGTAAGCATTTTGAGAAACTGTTTTCACTTTCTTTTATCTCCAACATCTACCACAGTACCTGGCAAGGACAGTATTTTTGGGGTTTTTTTGGATGACTTGAATAATATATATATATTTTTTCTATACAGCAGGTTGTTATTAGTCATCCATTTTATACACATCAGTGTATACATGTCAATCCCAATTGCCCAATTCATCATACCACCACCCCCAACCCCCGCCGCTTTCCCCACTTGGTGTCCATATGTTTGTTTGCTACATCTGTGTCTCAATTTCTTCCCTGCAAACAAGTTCATCTGTACCATTTTTCTAGGTTCCACATATATGCGTTAATATACAATATTTGTTTTTCTCTTCTGACTTACTTCACTCTGTATGACAGTCTCTAGATCCATCCACGTCTCAACAAATGACCCAATTCCGTTCCTATTTATGGCTGAGTAATATTCCATTGTATATATGTACCACATCTTCTTTAACCATTCATCTGTCAATGGGCATCTAGGTTGCTTCCATGACCTGGCTATTGTAAACAGTGCTGCAATGAACATTGGGATGCATGTGTCTTTTTGAATTATGGTTTTCTCTGGGTATATGACCAGTAGTGAGATTGCTGGATCATATGGTAATTCTATTTTTAGTTTTTTAAGGAACCTCCATACTGTTCTCCATAGTGGCTGTATCAATTTACATTCCCACCAACAGTGCAAGAGGGTTCCCCTTTCTCCACACCCTCTCCAGCATTTGTTGTTTGTAGCTTTTCTGATGATACCCATTCTAACTGGTGTGAGATGATACCTCATTTTAGTTACGATTTGCATTTCTCTAGTAATTAGTGATGTTGAGCAGCTTTTCATGTGTTTCTTGGCCATCTGTTTGTCTTCTTTGGAGAAATGTCTATTTAGGTCTTCTGCCCATTTTTGGATTGAGGTGTTTGCTTTTTTAATATTGAGCTGCATGAGCTGTTTATATATTTTAGAGATTAATCCTTTGTCCGTTGATTCATTTGCAAATATTTTCTCCCATTCTGAGGGTCGTCTTTTTGTCTTGTCTATGGTTTCCTTAGCTGTGCAAATGCTTTGAAGTTTCATTAGGTCCCATTTGTTTAGTTTTGTTTTTATTTCCATTACTCTAGGAGGTGGATCAAAAAAGATCTTGCTGTGATTTATGTCAAAGAGTGTTCTTCCTATGTTTTCCTCTAAGAGTTTTATAGTGTCTGGTCTTATATTTAGGTCTCTAATCCATTTTGAGTTTATTTTTGTGTATGGTGTTAAGGAGTGTTTTAATTTCATTCTTTTACATGTCGCTGTCCAGTTTTCCCAGCACTACTTATTGAAGAGACTGTCTTTTCTCCATTGTATATCCTTGCCTCCTTTGTCATAGATTAGTTGACCGTAGGTGCGTGGGTTTATCTCCAGGCTTTCTATCTTGTTCCATTGATCTATGTTTCTGTTTTTGTGCCAGTACCATATTGTCTTGATTATTGTAGCTTTATAGCATAGTCTGAAGTCAGGGAGTCTGATTCCTCCAGCTCCATTTTTTTCCCTCAAGACTGCTTTGGCTCTTCGGGGTCTTTTGTAACAGCAGTTTATTTTTAAGAGACAATTTTTTTTTGAACCAAGTTATCAGATTATAAATTTCAGAAATGTACTTAGATGTTTCCCACAGTTGTAAAAGTGGTTTTACATATAAGAAAATCACAACTAATTAAAAATAAATTTGGAAAAATTCACGAAATTAAATAAATTATGAAATTACATATATGCTAAATCAAAGAATTCCAAAGATATATAATATATTATACATGTGCACCATGTTTCAGAATCTGGGTATGGTGCATATACATCCCAGGATTTTATTTCAGGTCTAAATATGTGTAAGTGATATCCCGTTTTACTGAAATGCAAGTTCATAAATATTCACTGAATGACTAACATGGGTTCAGTGTGTCTCTTCCTAACATGTGTAAAACAATGTTATATTAAATTGTAATTTTCAAAGGAACATGGATCCTCCCTGTGGATTCATGAAAAAGCATTTATCTGAGTTGAGATATATGCTAATTTCAAGAATGAGTCAGACTATCTATCAGAGAACATTATATAGGATAAACTGAATACAATTAAAAACAAGAAGTGCTAGAGAACAGTCACATTGAATAACAAAATTTGAGACTGTGATGAAATAGATCAGTGATCAATAGATTTGGGGTACTAATATAAGTCTTTTAAAACAGATTACTTCATTTGAGGCCTATGATGGATTTTGTGGTAGATAAAATAATAATTCCCATTTTTGCCAATGGGAGAAAGAGATGCTTAGAGAGATCAAGTGTCATGCCATAGTCATACCACTAGGAAACAATAGTTAGGATTTGCTCTATACCATCCATCTCTAGAACTCATTCTTTCCTTAAACTATAAAATATTTTCTACAACAAGGAGTATCAATAAAACCTTTTTTAAATTCAAGAATTGGAATATATTACACCTAAACAGGTAGATAAATATCAGAAAAAAATCCTGGACTATTAGAATTCAGGGACCTGGGCCCTTGTCTCAGCTCTGGACAAATTAGCTACACTTTACAGGCAACTCACTTAATCTTTACATGCCTCAGTTTGTCAATTTGTATATCAAGAAGGCTGGAGATGATGCACTTAAAATCTTCTCCTTCTCACTCAATATTTGCAAATTTCCTGCTGCATTATTGGTTGTTTTCTGCTGTATCTGATTCTGCCACAATTTTCTCTTCCACTCCCAGTACACCGTGATATTTACATCAATAGGATAAAGTTAAGTCACTCATCGTGCTAAATTGGATTTGTAACTATTGCTTCCTGACATGAAGATAACTTGATGATCCAAGACTGTACCTAAGAAGACAGAGATAAACTTATATTAATTTAGATTTGTGATGTTGAATTTTAGTAAACTCAGGTGCTAAGATTAAGGTCAGTGAGATAATAATCTATTTGGGTTTGTAATTCTATCAAATGAAAATTTCTAAATATTTTAAACTATAGTTTTTTATCACACAGTATAAAAACGTTTAAATTTCCTAGGTAATTTTTTACATATGATACTAAACAATACTAAAATTAAAATATGACACTAAATTTTAGCAATGAATCAAAAATTAAGTTAAATAAATGAATTAGATATCTTTTGTAGTCTGCAATTTGGGAAAAGAAAATATGCAAAATATTGCTTTACAAGCAATTTATTCTCTTAAGAAGGTATTCCAAATGTTGGTGGGAACATAAGCAGTATTTACATTGATGAATAGAAGTTATTGCAGCTTCATTTATGGGATACACCTTATTTACTCATTCTTTGACCCCAGTCTACTCTCATCCCTCTTTCAGACATCTTAGCTGAATATATATCTATAAATTTTATGGAATGAATTTATTTAATATATTCAGCTGGGTCTGTTCTTTCTGACTCATGTAGGGAGACAGCCTGGCCAGCCACCCCAAAAATGCTTGAGACTTACATGAGGCCTGCAGACATCACTATCCACCACAGGGCATGGGAGCTGCAGGCTTGTTTCTTGTTACTTGCCATCAGCCATGCCCACCATATGTGTGCACCGACCCAGAATACTCAAGCTCGTTCTCTTGTTGCTGCAACATCAGAGCTGTCCGTCTTCTCAGGCACACACTTCTGCGATCAAGAAAAAAGAATTGACTTGCTTCTAGGTCTTAACTGAATATGTGTGAGACTAAAGTGTCCCAGCTCATTTAGTAAACGGACCTGATGAAACCAACCAAACCTCACCTAACTGTAATACCCTGCAAGTGTCATCTCCTTCTAACCTCTTGTACTCTCATCCCCAAAAGAATCTGTGTTGTTTACCCCTTCATCCATAACCATTCTCAGATAAGCCCATGCTATATGTCTCCCTGAACTGTTCCAGATTAAAAAAAAAAAAATGGAGAAGACATTAAATTATGTTGGGATATTTGGCTGACTTTCATCTAGAGAACACTGTAAATTTAAATCCCTACCCTAAAATATTCACAAAATAAAAATTAATTTCAGTTAAATTAAAGATTCAAATATTTGTTTAAAAACCTATATAACATTAACTGCAGAACTGAGGGATATAATCATAATTTTGAGGTATGTGATTGGAGGTCATATCAAATAACACTCCAAATGCAGACTTTAAGAAACAAGACAGATACATTAGCCCGTGTTAAAATAAAAATATCTATACAACAATATATATTATAAAGCAATGTAAAAGATAAATAAAAAGGCCGAGTAAATATTTGCAGTATATATAATAAAGGTTTAAATTATATTTTAAAATATGTAAAATTCTTCTTTTAAAGAAAAAACTCAATGGAAAGAAGCCAAAATATGAATAAACAAATCACAAAAGAAAAAATAGTAATGGCCTATAATCATTTAAAAGAAGCTCAACCTCACTAATAATTAGAAAAATGTATATTAAAATAATTAAAAACAATTTTAATTCATCATATTGACAATTTTTTTGAAAAAAAAGACATATCATTTCTTAGTGCGGGTGTCATAAAATGGCTTCTTTCTCATAATGTTGGAAGGAGCAAAAATTGGACAGATTTTTTTTTTTAATTTTTATTTATTTATTTTTGGCTGCGTTGGGTATTCATTGTTGTGCACGGGCTTTCTCTGCAGTGAGCGGGAACTACTCTTGGTCGTGGTGTGCAGGCTTCTCATTGCGGTGGCTTCTCTTGTTGCAGAGCGTGGGCTCTAGGTTCACGGGCTTCAGTAGTTGTGGCTTGCAGGCTCTAGAGCGCAGGCTCAGTAGTTGTGGTGCATGGGCTTAGCTGCTGCACAGCCTGTGGGATCTTCCTGGACCAGGGACTGAACCTGTGTCCCCTGCATTGGCAGGCAGATTCTAATCCACTGCACTACCACAGAAGCCCTGAACAGATTTTTAGTAAGGAAATTTAACTAAAAAATATATGCTAAAAACATTAATTACCTAGAATGTAAATTGCTTAATTTGAGAGTCTAGATCTTGAATTTATTTGCCATTATCTGCCCCTGGTATTGCTTTTTACACACACAGTGGGTTGGAATTTTTACTTAGTTATTTATTGGATTATTTACTCACACTTCTGGATTGAATTACTTATTTAAAAAACACATTCCCTTACCCCATTTAGATGACATTAAAAATATTATTATGGATAATATGGCATATTGATAGTTATCCCGTGATTTTCTTCTTACTAAAGCAAAATAGAAACATTTGAAATATATGCTTGTTGGCTTAGAAATCAACTCCAGAGAACAAAGATCTAGTTTAAATCATTCCTAAAGTAACTGTTAAAACAGTCTCAGTTATAACATATTCTTTTTTTTTCTATCTTGCCTCCTTCAGTTTCTACGTCTAAATTCCAATATGTATCTTGATTACTCCCATGTTCATGTCAGCAAGTGTTAACTGTACCTTTAGTATGTTTCATATACTTTACTATTGATTATGAGAAAGAAAATAAATATGGCATGGATTAGCCCTTAAAAATCTGCTGGGGAAGCTGACTTGTATATGACAAGCAACAAAGATATTAGGAACATAGTAAGAGATAAAACAAAGTTCAGTGGTGGCAAAGAAGAAGAAAACTAATTCCAACTCATGGGTTAAAAAAAAGTTGTTTGAGGAATTGACATTTTATGCACACTACATAAGACTGATAATTAAAATATTGTCTCTAAAATTGTATGTTTTCTTTCTTCTTTCTTTCTTTCTTTTTCTCCCTCTTTCTTTCTTTTTACAATTATGTTCCTTAAAAATTTTCAAATCCATACATATTTTGTAAATTCCTAGAGGAACTTATGAGTTAATGGAATTCTTTAGTGATTTCTGGATGAGGTGAATAATTGTTCTCTGATGTTTCTTTTCTAGAAATCCAGATTTCCAAATATTGGAGAGTAAAATTAAGGACACACACCCATATATTCATTAGTTTGGTGTTCAGTGGTATCACTAAAGGTATTGATGAGCAATTTTTAAATTCACTTCTGAAATTTAAAAAGAATCTTATAAAAATATTGCTATGACATTTATTGCTTTGTGCACGCATTATATCCAACATAGTAACTAGGAAAAAATTAAGGGAATTTACATAAAGTTTGAATTACTATTATTTTTAATGTATCTTTTTTTGGTTGTTATTTAGATTTCTTGGCAACTTTCCCTGCTACGTGGTTAAATCTCTATTCGTGAGTCACTGATACATGGGAAAGACAAGTACTATTTCATTTAACTTCACAAGTCGTCTGTGCCTTTGTCTCTCTCTTGAATCCCTTAAAATGTCCCAGGCCCTGTTATGTTCTTCTGTTTTGTCAGTTTGTACTATTCTTCTGCTAGCCCTCCCAATATGTATGTACCACCCACTCCTGCCACAGACACCAAAACACCTTGGTAAGTTGAAGAGATGTTGAGTTTTGTTCCCTGTTTTTCTTTGGAGCCAGAAAAAAAATCTACAAGTTGCCTCCCTGGGAGAGGACAACACGTTCACCTAGCTAAGGGCTAAGAGGAGAAGCAGGACAGTGTAGGGGTGGAAAGTGGCACAGAGGAAGGAACAAAGAACAGGGACGGGGGCTAGAGGGTTTTCTGGCATCTGTGAGAGGAAAGGAAGTAGAGGAATTGAACTCTATGCCTGGAGGCTACTCCCACTTCCTTTCTGCTCAGTGAACCATTGCTCATCCTTTAAATCTCAATTCAATCACTACCTCCTCTGTGAAGTCTTTCCTGATTGGTTCAGGAGTGATTAAGCACTGCTTCTATTTCATTTTACACAAACTTCTATAAAGGCAAATATCTTGCTGTTTTGTGTTACTAGCATAAAGAAATGTGATTTTCTTAAAAGGATTCAGCCCCTGCTCCTAAACGAGAGAGTGCTGACTTATAGGTTGCTGGAGTTATGGCCTGAGATGCTCTTAAATTGAAGAAATGTTTCTCAAGAAAGATAGCAGCCAGGTTACCTTTTAATTTTGTTGTCTGGGGTATGCAAGTTGAGGGCCAGTACCAAGTTGCCTGATGCCATAAAGGAGGAAGAAGGGAGTAAGTGGGGTCAGTAGACAAAGAAAAATAGATAACGAGTCTAGAAAATAAAATAGAACTCTCTGATTTTAAAGAAGTGATTCCAGATATAGAAAAAGAAAATGCATTACATACAGAAGTACTTCCAAAATTGCAATAGTTGTGGTGATGGTAGTGAAAGAGTTGATACATGACAATGTGTTGGGTCCAGCCTCAAGGTAGCCATGGGTGAGATGCTAGCTTCCTACATGGGCTCTACTTGTTTATTTACAAACTATCCTCCCCTGAAGGTAAGCCAATCAAGTTAAGAATATTTGCTTTTTCATCTTGATATTTCCAGTAGCTCACATAGTATGCATGCTATCTGTTTAATAAATAGTGGTTGGAAGAATAAAAAGGAAGAGACCAAATTGTGCCTAAGCACAGAGTGAAAGATTGAGTGAGTTGGTCTGACCTATCCATGCTGGTACTAGTGCAGCCACTAGATAAGTCAGTGATTTTGTATATGTGTCCTGTTGCCTGGGCCAAGGGACAGCTTCTAGCAGCTAAGTCTTCATTTTCCTTGATCAGTAACACTAGGAAAAAAAAAAAAAGTATGTCGTTATTGCCTGAGGCTATAGGACAGCTCACAATTTTCTCCAGTCCTTTCACCAAATCTTTATCACCCAATACCAAATACATACACCCAAGCATTTTCCCTCTATCATCTGTCTTGGCACACCTATTTGGGGAAATCTAGGGCAAAATTCCCATCATACCTGTGCCTAAGGAAAGTCTATATTCTCTAGAATAAAGAAATAGAAAGTCTGTCCTCTGTGTGTGTTATGCAACTGATGTGTGGTGTCAGTACTCCAAAATCTGGTGCTAATATTCAGAAGGTTTTGTCGTTCTTATCATTAAGAAACTCAGAATAACGATTACGTATTACAATAAAATTTTAAAAGTTAAGTTCAAGTTCTAAATATAATAAGTCTTGGAAACTTTTACTCTGAAACCACACTGGCCTATTAAAAAAGAAATATACACTCAATATGTATACTTCAAAGCATCACTGTTTGGATAAAACTGAAGGAAAATTTTGTTTAAGATAGACTAATACATAGATATTAAAAAATGAAACAATTCTAATGAAAATAAAAATCTTAGATAAGATTTATTATGTTATTATGTTAGTTACTTCAGATGTTAGACTAGGAGAACATAAAATTTCCTTTCCATTTCTTTTAAAGTGAACCAATTATTTTTAGCCTGTCTGAAATAGGGAAATGGGAAAACTATTGCTTAATTTTAATAGAAGAAAAAAATAGTCAATATTTTAGGGCTATCCAATAGAAAATGAGAATGAATTTCAAATGTGTTTTAGCTAGGCCAGTTACATATATCTGTGGTTTTTCATACTATCTAGTAGGTTATCATGCTTGCATAGTTAAAATGCCAGAGGAATGCACTTAACTGCAGAATGCAGATCAGAGAAAAATATTGTTTATATAGTGGGAGGTAAGATAGTTCCTGTAAGTGGAAAGCCTCAAGATATCTTTCAACTAGCCAGTGTCAACAGATTTCTTAAATTTTAATATTCTTGGTCTGTTCATACATGTTTTATTCCAAATTATTCAAGTTCAGCCATAGCAGTCCTGAGAGTTTCAAGATAATGTTTCCTTTAGACTTATTACCTCCATGTTCTCTTAACATTCATACCCTGACATTTAAGAAATTAAGATATTTATTAGTTTTTCAGTTTTTATCAAATAATTCAAGAAGTTTCCTCTAGGCAGTTAGAAAATAATCCTGCAAAAATAGAATTCTTAAAAGACTGCTTTTTTTTTCTGTCCTAGCCTTATACCAGTCTACAACTATCATTCTTACTTAGAGACAAAATGACAAACTTTATTAAATAATATAAATTTACATATTCCAACAGCTGAAAGGTTTTATTTCGCTTCTCTCCAACCTGTCTGGTAGGTAACCGGTACGTAAACTGAGAGTGCCACAGAGATGAGAAGTCACTGAGCAATGTCATGTCTGTATCTATGTGTCTGGTGAATATTGCTGTGTTTCCACAGTGAAAAGACAGGAGAATATCTTCTGATAATATCCAAAGGGCTAGTGCAAGTGCCAGCCCTAATAGGTCACTTCAATCTGACTGCTGCCGACACTACCCCATATTATTAAGTCTTCAAATGAGAAGAGTCTTTCTAGTTCCCATTGCCAGGAAACAGACAAGGCATATGATGTAGAATCCATAAATAGTGAGTTTATCCCAAGTTAAGCTTTGAAGTGATTTTGACTGCTAGAGATACTCAATCTTTAGCCTTTAATACATTATATTAGCTCACTCTGAACTGTTTGAAATAGTCAAGAACAAAGAACTGTTCACCTCAAAATTAAGATATGAATTTTAGCAACAGGTTTTACATGATGGCATGCCTGCTGCTAAACATGGAGACAAGCACACCCTCATGTATTTCTTATTTGGCTTCAGTTTGAAATTTATTTTGTATTTTGGGTTCTTTATTAACATTTTATATTTTATTTTGTTAACCTCTGCATTAAACATTGTGCCTGGCACAGAGTAGGAGGTGAAATCATGATAAATAAATTGCATTGAACATGCTTTGTGTTCTTCTTTCAGTGAAATCCTTAGAGAAGGATATGCTTCCTTGAAGCATTAGTGCTGGTACTGTGAAAGGTTACAGTTGAAATAATGTTTTCAAAGAAAACATGCAGGCATTTAGCATGGGCCAAAATACTCTTGTTGGTCAGGTGGGACTCCTACTGAAATTTTATCCACAACATGACTATCCCAAAACCCAGGCTCACTGCGTGGGTGAAAAACTAGGATTGAAATTGACCCCAAAGAAAAGAAAACAATGTTTACTTGTAGGACTAGTCATTACATTTACTTCCCATGAAGAACTATTTACCTATGTAAGTAAGACAACATTGAACATACTATCTTGACGGAAATGTTACAGTAACACATAATTTACATCTGCTGATCACCGATGCAGTTTGTCAGCAGGAGTAGCTATTATACAAAGCATGCCAAATAGGAGTAAAGAGTTAAGTGGTCCATGTACAATTAGCCTCCCCTAAGCAAGCAAATTATCCAAAGAATTGCTTACCCTCCCCACATTACTAAAGGGAGTGAAAACATGATTGTATTTAGTAAACTCCTGTACATATAAACGGTAGACACATTTCATATATCTAGCCTTCCCCAGCTTCCTTTGTGATTTCATGTTACTGGAAACAACTTTGGGCAAACTGGAGGTGAAGTCAGAAAACGGATGGGCCAAAGCTTTCCCTCACTCTCTCTCTCTCTCTGTATGTCTCTCTCTCTCTGTGTGTGTGTGTCTCTCTCTCTCTTTTGGCCCCTTCCTTGCTTTGACTGACTTTTTGTTTGTTTGTTTGTTTGTTTGTTTTTAAACTAGCTTTAGCTTTAACTGATTTTTTTCTGTCACAGATGTTACTAATGATGCACAAATTGCTGGAACCAATGTGGAAAATATTGCACAAAAGAAACACTATCCTTTTAGTTTTATTGCCAGGTATAATTGATTCCATACAGTCTGGCCATCATTCTAGTTGATTCTATTTCTTCCAGCACTTCTTTTGGGGAGAATGAGAGATGGAGTAAAAGAGTTGCGTTTACCTAACTGCTCAGAAATTTAAAAATAGGAAATGATCATTTAAATACCTTACTTACTTTGCTTTATTTTTATATTTATTTATATTTTAACTCATCTTTCAATGGCCAAACATGATTTGACCTTTATAGTTTAAAATATATCTTATCAAGATTAACAGGCTATTAAATGTGCAGGTGGTCTCTTAAAAATGTTTAATTATAGGACATTTGCCACAAAGGCTCCTTAAATAATACTTCACCTGATGAGCTTTCCTTAAATATCCAACTTTAGATTACACAGTGTTTTGCAAATGAATTGATACTTGAACAAAACTCTCGCATTTACGTCTGCTACCTGAATATTTTTATGCGATAAGTTCTTTTCTCATGAGTCATACATCAGGGAATCCTACTGAAAAATAAATCACTCAAACTTTTTAAATAGTTAATTTGACATTTTTTTGGTGATGTGTGTTTTGATTAAGGTGAAACCAAGAAAAAATAGTAAAAATAAGCTATCTGATATATATATACCTGTTTATTCACTATGAATAGCATGTAGAAGCAAGGTCATTATACCTCCTACAGAAAGGCAGATTTCAGTGATCTCACAGATATTTTTTTCTTCTTTATATTATTTTATCCATAAATGACCTATCAAGTAGGTCATACTTGAAGAGATAATGAGAATTTGGAATGTGATGATGTCCAAAGCATCCCTCCCACTCCCAAAAGCATCTTTATTTTTCTTCACGTTATTCTAGAATGTTTATTAAAATATATTTTCCAAACACATGGAAACATTTGCAGAAATGTCACATAGCCAACACTAATTCAATACTTCTTTTTATATTGCTGTCTTTTTAGATCTTTAGATCCACTCATCTTTCACTGTTCTTTGAGAAGTCTGTGAAAGGGATTACATTTCTCTGTATCTAGATAGAATCATTTTATCTTATGTCTACCTAATTTCTTTCCAGCAGTGGAAGACTTCAAGACTGTAAGTAAAAGAACTTGCCAGCAGCCCAGAGAATAAGTTCTAAACTTGCCTATAAATTAAGCACAAAGAAAGTAAGTGACATGCAAATATATTTGAAAATAACGATGGCAATTTAGCAGAAACAAAAGACATAAAATATATAGTTTTGTGTTTTAGATAGATAGTTGTGTTCAGAGAAACCCAGGGCTGCTTCTTACTATTAGTTAAAGGGAAATAGACATCTAGCATGTATTGAAAGACATCATTGTAATAGCACCTTCACTTTGAATCAACTTAAACTACGACTTTAAATGCATGCTAATGATAAATACTAGTAACTGAAAGTTAGGAGAATGTGTTAGTGATCTTCTCAATCAGTTGTAAGACATAATACAAGTAAGTCTCTGATGTTTGCTATAACAAAGCTCAAAGTAAAGGCAGTTAAGGTACCATGTGCTCATCTAATATGAAGACAAGTAACCTGTAAGAACCAAAGAAAGTCTTGTAGATACAGATAATTGTGCTTTAATTATTTTATTTCCAAGAGGATTTACTTTATTCCAGATAGAAACTTGCTCTGTAAAGAGAAGAATGATATTGCATTTCCTGTTTTAGTTTTCATTCCAATGCAAAGAGCAAGGGGAGGCACCTGTCTGCTAGGTCTGGTGACACAGGCACTCTGCTTCCCTTGGGTTCCAGATTGGTTCGCCAGGATCAAGTGTTAGGGACAAAGCTGGAGATAACCAAGGTTCCAATCCTGAAGACTGAGGGCCACGGTGGCCAGCAGCCAGGAGTGTCCCGCCAGCTGTGGCTCAGGCTGTCATCGCCAAAGTTTACCTCTACACATGAAACTGGGGGAAATAAAATTATTTAAACTTATTTTTATGTCAAAATTCATGGTGGAAGAAAATAGTGAGTTCAAGGAAATGTATTATTTCATAAAGACCTTCCTTCAACTCATATAATTGAATTTTTCATTGGATAAGAAGGGCTGAAATATACTCTCAATTAGTTTTGTTGTGAAAAAAAAAAGTGAGCCATTTCTCTATTTGTGTTACAAATAGATCTCTTCCTTTTAACGATGTTTTATGGTAACACCCAAATTCTCTCTCTCTCTCTTTTTTTTTTTTTTTTTTTTGCTGTACGCAGGCCTCTCACTGTTGTGGCCTCTCCCGTTGCGGAACACAGGCTCCGGATGCGCAGGCTCAGCAGCCATGGCCCACGGGCCCAGCCGCTCCACAGCATGTGGGATCCTCCTGGACCGGGGCACGAACCCGTGTCCCCTGCATCGGCAGGCGGACGCTCAACCACTGCACCACCAGGGAAGCCCCAAATTCTCTTTTTATCCCCATTCTTTCCCCCTAGACAAATTGGTAGACTCCTATAGCTTTAATTAACTTTTCTGTATAGTTGATTCCCAAGTTTCTTACAGGCTCCAACCTAAGCTGAAGCCCAGAAAAGTTCCGGAATAAGAGAAATAAATCCTACTGCACTTGCACACCTCAGAATATCTTGAGGACAACTCAGATTTATTACATCCAGAACTGAGCTCTAATCTATATTCCTTCTAAAAATAAAAACCTTCTAAAAATAATCTGTACTCCTTCTAAAAATAAAAACTATCTCCCCTCCTCTTCATTGTCACAATCTAATCACCTAAGTTAGAAATCAGAAAGCCACTTCAGGATTTTCCTCTTCTGCCCTATGCCACTCCCTCTACCTCACATCCAGTTAGTAACCAATACATGTCATTGCTGTCATTAATATTTGTCTTTTTGTTTTTTTTGCATGGAACTGTCACCACTACCATGATTTCATTATTATAGTCCTGACCTCTTCATCCCCCACTTATTTCCCATCTGTACGCTACTGTCAGAGTAAAATTTCTTCAATATAAAGGAGCTAATTTTGTCTCTTTTTAAAAATACTGTCCTCTGCTTCCCACTCCATCAAACTTAAAGCTCTTAGCGTAATACACAAGAGACCTCATGACCTAATTGCGTTTTTTTACTCCCATCTCTTCCGGGTACTCATGTCCTTCTGTCCTATACAACCACCATATATACCAACATTACAAATAAAACAAATTAAGTTACTTAAAAGAACCTTGCTCTATTATACCCTCAGACCTTTGTAAATACCAGTTCATCTACCTGCTTTTTCCACAGTTCGCTTTTTTTCGGCTGGTTAATGCTTAGTTACAGTTTCACATTAAGATTAAATATCACCTCCTTTATATAATCAGCCCTGATCCCTGAAAGATCCCTTCCCTGTGCTATCTTGGTAACTTATGTACTTACTTCACTTTCTCACAGTTTGTCTGTGACTGTTGACATTGCAGACTTCCTCACTAGACTTGGAGAAATGTAAGTGCAGAAATCCTGTGTTATTCATGTTTGATTTCTCAGCACTTAGTCACTCTGCTTTGACATTTTTGCACAAATGGTGACCTGAAAATATATGCATTATGACTTAAAAGACTGGAGAAATAAGATAATATTTTCTACAGAATGATGAGTGTTGATGTTTTCTTTCAGTTAAAGGTTCATATAAATCTTATTCATTCATATGAACTGTTCTATTTCTCTAACACCTTAAGGACAATAATATTAACAGGATGGGATGAGAGTGAGATTTAAAAATGCAAAGTTATAGTTTGATGATCATTTACTTTGTTTAATAAACCCATGCATTAGAGCATTTCTCAAAATCCCATCATCATACATGCTTTCATTTTAGTTGCAAGCTATCATCTGGGCATGGAGATATTTAAATACTTATTTTACTGCTGAGGACACTAACCATTAGAGAGGTTAAATGATTTTACCAAGGCAGAATGTTAGAAAATGTAGGAAACAAGACTTAAACCCATATCCTCTAGCTACGAGTCCAGAGTTCTTTCCTCTCACATCATCAACTGTGTAAATAAGGTCCAGAGATGTATTTTTGATGTTGGATGTATGGAGTCTTTCATAATCTCTGGTCAGATGCTGAAATTAAGTTAGAAGTGTAAGAGATTTATTGAGAGGTAACCCCTGGGATCAGAGAAAGCAGGATTGGGCAGAGAGTCTCAGACGCATTTATGACAGACTCTCAGTCACCCAAAGGGGAGATTTGGAGCACAGATTACAAGTCAGGTAAGTCTCTCACTGTGCAGAAATTGCCAGGCCCTGCAGTCTTCACTCTACTCAGTCATTGGCAGGGGCTACTCTGGAAGTACTTGACCTTGGTTCAAAAGTGAGGCAGATCCCCCAGGTGCTAACAGCTGGAGGCTGTCAACTAACTACCCTCCTTGCAACTAGATGGCCAGGTCTTTCTTGAAGGTACTGCAATAGTAACTTATATTCACACATAAGCTGTGGAGTTATAGGAGTCTAAAAGTTCTTGGAAATGGTGAAGCAAGAGACAAGCAGTGAATTAACACAGATTGTAGAAAAGAAGTTGGCTCTGAAGGGTATTGAAGTTAAATATGTTTAAAGTCTTGTTTCTAGAAAAGTGTGCTCCACCAAAAGTTCACATGAGCTGTATTACTTTATGAATTTGTCTCCCTTCACCAAGAAAATAGGTTGGCCATACTCAGTGATTCTTTTCTAACAATCTTCAGAATATGAGAAAACATTTCCTTATGAGTCACATAATTCTATTTTGGTGACTTGTAAGCAAGTTTGTACATGAAACATGAAAATGGAAAACAGCTGGACTTAAAATTTTGTATATGAGAATTTTCTTTAGTAGTTTATCAGTTTATAGAATGTATAAGATGGCTTAGAAATTACCATTGTCAAAAGTGGCCAGATGACTCCTGAAAAGCAAATCTAATTTCAGCATCGAAAGAGCTTAAAACATAAACATACTGCATACTGTTCCAAGGATTCTTACATAAGAAAAATTTGTAGAGTTACATAGTTAACTATTGGATAACTCAAATAATCATCTTGAGATAAGTGGAAATAATATTAGAAAAATCATTGCTGAGGAAGTACACATTTTCAACTCTTTCTCAGTTTTCATCCTGAATGTATTATAGCAATCTTATGAATATTTTGCTAAAGTGAAGTAGGATTAGCTATCCATTTATAGGTGTAAATAAATTTATTTACTTATTTACAGAGGTAGTATTACTTAGATCTGTGAGTATGTCTGAACCATTTAGAAGTCAAACAAATACAGTTCAGCAACTAAAGTATTTTCCAAACAGTTGAAAACCATTGACTTATATTTTTCACAGAATTCTGAAGAGAATCAAAGTGTGTAATTCTCAGCAATATTTATAACATCCCCCTTCAAATCCCTATCCTATTTATCAGATATAGTCATCACTCTTCCTCCATCCCCAACAAACATTTTTTTTTCTTTTTCTCCATTTCCTTTTCTCTCCAATCTTGTATTATGAAAGTTAACTTAGCCTTTAATAAGCTAGAACCCTTAAAAATTTCAGGGGGAGAATGAGAAATATTAATCTGGTAATAGCAATATTCTCTTTGAGTAGGGAATATCATGAATACAAACTAATTAACGTAACTTTTGTTCTAGTCACATTTTGCAGAACTCACTCAACTTTCACAATTTTGTATAATGTTCAGACATTATGGAAAAGCATTTTCAGAATGTCAAACTACTTAGGAATGTATTTTGAGAAGTAAATCAATGGCCATTATGTCACTGTAGATGTTTTCTTCTGGGCCTCAACAACCTATGAGTTTACAAGCATTTTAATGACAAAAATCACAATGGCTTGAAGTTCACACAGGCTTTTTTTTTTTTAACAGAATCTGATTTCCTAATAATTTCTGGAATTCTCACTTACAACACAAATCTATCTTGGATGTCACTAACTTCACAGTTAGCATCTGGTCTGTAACACACTTTGCCCTTAGGTCACCTCCTGCTGGCTCAAAGTCAGGATCCCTAGGGTTTCTGCTGCTTACACTACAAATACTTTTCTCTATGTATGGACCCAGTGCATCCTACAATGTATTACCACGGTTATGGTGACCAAATTGTGATGTTTTAAAAGACGTCAATGAGTGAGTGGGGACAATACAAGAAAACAGTCAAAAAAAACTAGGTAAAGTTGAATACTCTCCCAGGATTATATAACACAAAATTTATAGGAAGCTCATATTATGCAAGCTCTTTCATAGGTACATAATAAAATTTTAGAGATGTAGAAAATTTTGTTTTTTATGGAAATTCAAATTAGCCCTTTGATTATGAAGTAAGCATACATGGCAAAGACTATAGCAAGAAGACATTTTGCTTTTGAATGTTTTTGTTTTATTCTGTTTTGTTGTGGATTTTTGCTATAGAGATTCTTAATCCAGCAGTTTATATTATTTAGGTGTCGCAGGGTTATTCTACATCTTTTGTAGTAACTTCTTAGGTAGCTACATGAGGCATGAAGGCCTTCTTTGTACTAAATGAGTACTTTGTACTTAAATACGTACAAAGAACCCTAAGAGCCAGGACAAAGTCAGGCAGACCTCCAGACTAATGTGGCCCATGACCCAGGTTCACTTACTTCGTGGAACACAGAAGCAGAACGAGAAAGCTAAATTTGAGCTCTGAATGCAGCAATCCCATGCTCAGACTCAGCAATCAACGTGGGTATGTAAGAGTGAGGAGGGTGGAAGGATAGGAAGGTTCTTTCTTGCCAATACTGCTGAAGGAACAAAAGTTCCTATATTATTCATTAATTTAGGGATACTGACAGAAGAAGAAATGTATGGTTCTTCCTACAGTTTCAACCCATGGTTCTTGTATTCATTAAGGTTAATTTGTCAGTAATTAATGAAAATCTGAAATAATACACAGGTACTGATTTTTCTCTCACATAACAGATGTCATGAGGTAGAATTCAGCTGTCATTTGAAAGTTTCACTGTCCTCACACACCCAAATACCCTCTGAACCTTGTATTATGCAACTTCTTTCATAGCACACTATTCTGCAAACCACATGTGCCTCTTTCTGCTTTTTAAGCATGCTGTGCTCTTTTCTGTTTTAGGGCCCATAAAATATGACCCAAAATTGATCTATCTAAGGGTCTGATGGCCTGAGCTATTCAGAAGTGTCTGGATAATTGGCCTTTGTTCTACTTTTGCAGAAATAAATTCAGAAAAGTACTTAGGACTGGGTGTCCTAGCACAAGAGTGGTAAATAAGAGGCTTATTAATGCTGGATTTGTCTCATTGTGTACTGATGAATAAATTTTATATTTCTGTAAATAGCATGTTTACTTTTTCACTTCTTGATATCCCATTGTAAGCCTTACTTACTTACCACTATGGAAGATGGAAATTTAGTTGCCTTTCACTTTCTCCCACTTCATTACATTTTACCTAAGTATCCTTCTTTCCAACGTACAGGTATACCTCTTTTTATTGCACTTTGAAGATATTGCTTACTTTTACAAATTGAAATTCTGTAGCAACCCTGTGTCAAGCAAGTCTATCAGCTCAATTTTTCCAAAAGCATTTGCTGTGTCACATTTTGGTAATTATAGCAGTATTTCAAATGTTTCCATTATTTTTACGTTTGTTATGGTGATCTGTGACCAGGGATCTTTGATGTTACTATTGTAATTCTTTTGCGATGCCATGAACCACAACAACATGAAATGGCAAACTTAATCATAAATGTGTACTGCTCTGTTGACTGCTCTCTCCCTCCTCTCTTTCCCTCCTCAGGCCTCCCCATTCCCTGAGACACAACAATATTGAAATTAGGCCAGTTAATAACCCTACAGTGGCTTCTAAGTGTTCAAGTGAAAGGAAGAATAGCATGTCTCTCACTAGATCAAAAGCTAGAAATGATGAAGCTTGGTGAAGAAGGCATATCTAAAGCTGAGACAGGCAGAAAGCTAGGCCTCTTGCACCAAACAGTTAGTCATATTGTGAATGCAAAGGAAAAGTTCTTGAAGGAAATGAAAAGTGCTACACCAGTGAACACACAAATGATAAAAAAGTAAAACAGCCTATTGCTGATATGGAGAATGTTTTGGTGATCTGGATAGATCAAACCAGCCACAACATTCCCTTAAGCAAAAGCCTAATCCAGAACAAGAGCCTAACTCTTCGATTCTATGAAGGCTGAGAGAAGTGAGGAAGCTGCAGAAGCAACGTTTGAAGCTAGCAGAAGTTTGTTCATGGGTTTAAGGAAAGAAGCCAACTTCATGACAAGAAAGTGTAAGGTGAAGCAGCAAGTGCTGATGTAGAAGCTGCAGGAAGTTATCCAGAAGATCTAGCTAAGAGAATTAATGAAGGTGGCTCCACTACACAATGAATTTTCAGTGCAGACAAAACAACCTTCTCTTGGAAGAAGAGGACATCTAAGACTTTCATAGCTAGAGAGGAGAAGTCAATGCCTGGCTTCAAAGCTTGAAAGGACAGGCTGACTCTCTTGTTAGGGGCTAATGCAGCGGGTGAATTGAAGTTGAAAGTAATGCTCATATACCAATTTGAAACTCTTAGGGCCTTTATGAAGTATGCTAAATGTACTCTGACTGCTCTATAAATGAAACAATAAAACCTAGATGACAAGCACATCTGTTGACAACATGGTTTATTGAATATTTAAAGCCCACTGTTGAGACCTACTGTTCAGAAAAAAAGATTCCTTTCAAAATACTACTGCTCATTGACAATGCACCTAGTCACCCAAGAGGTCTGATGAAGATGTATAACGATATTAATATTGTTTTCATGCCAGCTAACACAACATCCATTCTGCAGCCCATGGATCAAGGAGTAATTTTGACTTTCAAGTCTTATTACTGAAATTTTGTAAGGTTACCATTGCCATAGATAGAGATTCCTCCAATGAATCTGGGCAAAGTAAATTGAAAACCTTCTGGAGAGGATTCCCCATTTTAGATGCCATGAAGAACATTAGTGATTCATGGGAAGAGGTTCAAATGTCAACTTTAAGAGGAGTTTGGGAGAAGTTGATTCCAACCCTCATGGATGACTTTGAAAGGTTCAAGACTTTAGTGGATGAAGTAACTGCAGATGTGCTGAAAATAGCAGGAGAGGTAGAATTATAAGTGGAGACTGGAGATGGGACTGAATTTCTACAATCTCAGGATAAATGTTAATGAATGGGGAGTTGCTTCTTATGGATGAGTAAAGAAAGTTGTTTCTTGAGATAGAATCTACACCTGGTGAGGGTGCTGTAAGGATTGTTGGAAACACAACAAAGGATTTAGAATATTCCATAAACTTAGTTGATAAAGAAGGGGCAGGTTTTAAGAGAACTGACTCCAGTTTTGAAAGAAGTTCTGTAAGTAAAAGCTATCAAAATCTTTGCACGCTACTGAGAAATCATTCGCATTCATGAAAGGAAGAGTCAGTCAATGTGGCAAACTTCATTGTTGTCTCATTTTAAGAAATTGACACAGCCACTCCAACCTTCAGCAACCATCATCCTGATCAGTCAGTAGTCATCACACTGAGGCAAGTTTATCACTTGCTAAAGCTTAAAGATTACAACGTGCTAAAGGTCCAAATGATGGTTAGCATTTTTCAGCAATAAAGCAATAAAGCATCTTTAATTAAGGTATGTACATTATTTTTTTAGACAATACTAGTGCACAGTTAGACTACTGTATAGTATAAACATAACTTATATGCACTGGGAAACCAGAAGATTAGTGTGACTTGCTTTGTATTGATATTTCTTTTATTACAGTGGTCTGGAACCAAACCCACAATATGTCCAAGGTATGCTTGTAGTTAAGTTGTACTTTTGATTAGTTAAATATGTAGTATTTACATTATAATTAGACATGTTGTCTACTATGATTATGTCTCTCATGTGTAACTTTCTTTTTTGCTAGAATTAATAAATGATTTGAATTTTTCCATTTTAAAAATTCTCTTTATATTTTCTATTATTTAACCTTATATCTTTGCCAATATTTAAAAATATGTTACAATAAATCCAAATGAATCAAGCATTCTAATTAATCTTCTACCATAAAGCCCTCCTAGAGCAGTTTGATATAGTCCATTCTAGACTGTTTTCCCTCTAGCCCAATATAAGCTCTCATCCTGGCATCTTCATTCTCATCATCTGAGGGAGTCTCTTTGTCTCTCTCCTTTGTTGGATATGCTGTTTCCTGTATCCTAAGTCATTCTCTTTCTTGTTCTGCTCATCCAAGTTTGTGTAGTATATCCTCCAAAAACTTCCTGAGAATGATTGTATAAAAGACAAATGTTTAGAGTCCCTGCATGTCAGAAGTTATATGTATGTGACTGATCATTCAACTAACTTAAGATTTTAGGTTGAAAAAATTTCCTTCCCCCAGGATTTAGAAGATAAAGTCTATTGTCTTTTAGCATCCAATGTGCTGTTGAGTATTCAGTAATCATTCATACTCGAGACATTGTGACCATTTCCCCTCCTTTCTAGAAACATCTTATTCCTTTTTGGGCTAGAAATAACAAAATGCCAAAGACTTTTATGTTTATGAGTGTTCCACCCTCATGACCTAATGACCTCTCAAAGGCCCCATCTCCTAGTACCTTTGCCTTGGACATCAGGTTTTCAACATAAAAAATTTGGAGGGACGTGAACATTCAAACACACAGCAGCAAGTTTTCAGGATCTTCTCTTTTTCATTGGTCTTCTGAATATGTACAATAATATACTTACTTTGGGTCTATTTTTAATCCATTGTATATGGAATTTCTCTAATTCGGAAAAATACATTTTAGATTATAAAGTAGCTACTGTGTATTTGTTTCATGAGTGACTTAATTTTTTTAAACCATTCATTTCTGATTGTTTAAACAATACATACTCAACATAAAAATTTGGTTCATGGTGCATGTATAAATTTGCAAAATGTAATTAACATAAAGGAAAAATCAAGTATAATTCACTAGATTCCTATAAACATTTTGGAATATTTACCAAATATTAGAACTAATTACTTTTGATAACTTTTATAATCGGACTCAATCCCTTAGTGTTAATCTATGAATGAATATTTCCTCATGTCAAGAAAGATCTCATAGTGGTTTCAGATTTCTTTATGTGGACTATTAATTACTTAATCATTCCACTATTTTTAAACATTAGGTTTGTTTATAGTGTTTGTTGTTATAAATATAAATATGAGATATTTGCATATAATAATAGCTAGTACTAGATCTTCTTACCACATTTCTATTTGGACTCATTTAATCTTCATAAGAACACTGTGACTATACTTATCCTTATTTTACAGAAGAGCAACTGAGGCACAGTGACGTTAAGATCACACAGCTAGTAAGAGGCAGTGATAAGATTTGAATTCAGGCAGTTTTTCTCCACAGTCCATCTCTCACAATATTTCATACCATGCCACCAACAGCTTCAGTATCATTGTCAGATATTTTTTTCCTTAGGATAAATCCCCAGAAATTATATTTTTGGAACACATTGTAGACAAGGATATTTTTTAAAAGAACTGACTGCACTGGAAAAATTTTTTCCTTAACACTGTTCCAGTGTTGAAACTAGTAAGAAAGAGACTTCCCTGGTGGTGCAGTGGTTAAGAATCTGCCTGCCAATGCAGGAGATAGAGGTTCAAGCCCTGGTCTGGGAAGATCCCACATGCTGCGGAGCAACTAAGCCTGTGTGCCACAACTACTGAGCCCGCATGTCACAACTACTGAAGCCCTTGCGCCTAGTGCCCATACTCCACAACAAGAGAAGCCACTGCAATGAGAAGGCCGCAACAAAGAGTAGCCCCTGCTCACTGCAACTAGAGAAAACCCGCGTGCAGCAACAAAGACCCAACGCAGCCAAAAATAAAAGTAAATAAATAAACTCATGGGGAAAAAAAGAAACTAGTAAGAAGGTAATGATGATTGTCTTTCTAAACTTACTCTTAAAACGTGCTAATTCTTACTTTAAAAATAGCCCAAATCAAAGGTGCTGTGTAATCATTTTTATATTCAATTTCTATAAGTACTATAAGTTTATAAAATGTTTAATGATTATTTTCTTTTTTATTTTTTTCTAACTTTCTATTCATTTCCTAGATTCTTTACCAGCACATGTATATTTTATTTATCATATGATGATATTTTAAATGTTAAGGAAGCCCATTTTCTGTTACGTTTGTGATAATTTTCCCTGAATTTTTGTTGTTACATTAAATCTGACATTTATAATTTTAATTTTATTGTTTGGCAAATGCTAAGTTTTACAATTGATTTTTTTTTTTTTTTTTTTTTGCGGTACGCGGGCCTCTCACTGTTGTGGCCTCTCCCGTTGCGGAGCACAGGCTCCGGTCGCGCAGGCTCAGTGGCCATGGCTCACGGGCCCAGCCGCTCTGCAGCATGTGGGGTCTTCCCGGACCGGGACACGAACCCGTGTCCCCTGCATTGGCAGGCGGACTCTCAACTACTGCGCCACCAGGGAAGCCCTGCAATTGATTTTTTTTGCTACTTGAAAAGAAGGTATATTCTATAATAGATGAATATGTAACAAACTTAATAAAGGTACTTTCCAAATCATAAAAAAATGTTTTTCAAAGTCTAAAAGATATATACTCTCACTGCTATTATGTTTCTGACAATTTATCCATATGTGCACAGTGTGTGTGTGTATAAAACTTTACTTACATGTTATTTAATTTTAAAAAAATCATGCTTTTCAGGAATATGAGAAAAATAGGCTTTCTAAAAAATCAACCAAATCCCAATTAGAAACATCCATAATATTTGATCAGCTTTATTCCAAATAACTCTCTAGAGAGAAAGAAAAGAAATACAGATTTAATTTTAGAGATGTGTTCTAGTGTTAATAAAATTGTTGTATTTAATTTTAATTGAATGTAACCCAAAATTGCCAAAAAAAAACTAGTAGAATTGCTAAAATTCAGGCAATTGCTTCTTTACCAAAAGTGATATTATTTCCTAAAATATTCTTCTAAAGTTAAGATTTTTAAAAGATAATGAAAACTTGAAGGGATTAGAGTTTTATTTAAACAACAAATGATTTTCACTTTCTGTCACAACTTATTTTGAAAGTTTTGAAATTCACAGATAATAAACAAGAACAATAAAACAAAGACCCCATATACCCTTGATATAGATTGTTGGAATCACTGACATTTTCTGGTGTTTTGTTTGTTTTGTTTTGCGGTACATAGGCCTCTCACTGTTGTGGCCTCTCCCATTGCGGAGCACAGGCTCCGGAGACGCAGGCTCAGCGGCCATGGCTCACGGGCCCAGCCGCTCCGCGGCATGTGGGATCTTCCCAGATCGGGGCACAAACCCGTGTCCCCCTCATTGGCAGGCGGACTCTCCACCCCTGCGCCACCAGGGAAGCCCTTTCTGGTGTTTTTTAAAGTTATGTGTCAATTAATACAGTTTCTACTTACTCCCTATTAGGAAAGACAGTGTAATGCACATTTATATGTCTCTTTTTCTTACTCCCTTGATTTATGTTATTAATATAGTTATGTTCATACTTCCTTTCTAAACTAATAGTAACTATGGCTGAATTCAGTTTTATAATTAAAAGGATTCATTACTCCCCACAATTCTCTTCCTACTTCCTCAAGGTAGTTTCTAAGGTACTGTGCTCTGTATACTGGTTGTCATAGAATAATTTTGTTTTGTCTATTTGTCTGACACTGAATTTGCTAAAGTTCTTGGACACTTGTGATCATGCATCTGCTGCTGTTATCCATGATGAAAATTTATATAGGAAAATATTTAGGGTTATATTTCATGTCTCTCAGATCTGTAGATATCATCTACTGGTAAGAATACACTGCCTTCTAGTATAAGAGGCTGCTCCTTTCTGTCTGGACACCAATTATTAGTGATGTTAAAACCCCAAGACATGTCTGGTGTCTATTGTTCTCTATCAGTTTTCCCTGGTAAATAGCACACACCATAAATCTACAGATTCCAGTCTTCATTTGTTTCAAAATTTTCACCTATTACATATTTGAATAGATTTTGTATCCTATGCATGCTGTTCTCTCCAAAACCACTAACCATGTGTGGCCCAGATGTCCTTTGTTACTATATTTTTAATGTTTTGTAGTCTTATTTAATTAGTTGGCATTTTCCTTTTGTTATGTGTTTTGGCTCAAATCTATCAACATATTTCTGACATTCTTTTCAGCCATTTTATTGTATTTTTTTTTTTGTTTCTGTAGTACCTTTAATATTTTAATTCACTTCCATTTCTTCCCCATGCTCTATTCTCAAGTTTTCATTTGCACTGATCTATGGTCTTCTGCTCTTTTAAGTCTTTTCTCTCTCATTTCTATACTTCTTTTAAAAAAGATAATGTTTTCTTTCATTATTTTGAGATTTTGAAAGATAATTTCTAATGTCTTCCTCTGTTTTTATGGAGTGATTCTTCTCGAGGTGTATGATATTTATCTTTTGATTATGTGTCTATTCCTGTTATGTTTGGAAGTTTTTATGCAAGAAACTTTATTAGTTCATTTCCCATTAAAACTCATTTTTGAATGAGCAATGGCCTCCAGAAAATACAGTGTTGGGAGAGGCAGTTGGGAATAAGGCACAGAGGGGCACATTTTCTAGAACACACACTCTTCTATTTTCTTTGTATCTGACCACATTCTTTGTACAAGGGACACAATTCCCCTCAAGTTTGCTTAAGAAACTCATGGACCTCATAACAATTCCTATTCAGGCTCAGGCTGTGTATTTGGTGGTCTGGCTCGACTCCTTCTTTCACTCTACTTCACTCTCTTTAGTCTCCTGGAGCTAGGAAACGAAATCCTAGACAAAAGAAGTTATTTATCAGCTTGATTTTTCTCTTAGCTTCCCTACCTAGTTACTTTAACTGGGTTACTTTCTGGACATTCCACCTAAAACCTAGGACCTGTACTGAACTAGGTCTAATCTCCCTAATCAAACTATACTCACATATGCCTTCCATGAAGGTGATAATTGTGGAGAATATGTATTTTGCTAAAGTTTAAAGGCAACAAATGTTAACCCTTAACACGTTCCTCATCTTAGTTCAGGCTGTAGAGTTTTGGCAAGTGTGCCCCATAGTCTGTGGTTTGAGGTTATGGCTGTCTTTCTTTTTTGGCCATGCCGCCCAGCATGTGGGGGCATGTGGGATCCTAATTCCCAGACCAGAGACTGAACCCCACCCCCGCCTCCCACATTGGGAATGCGGAGTCATAATGGCTGGACTGTCAGGGATGTCCCATGGCTGTCTTTTTATATCACTGATGAAGTACTTTTAATACCTATCGCAAGATGTGAAGTTGGGTAAACTATTAATGTTTTTTCTTAATTTCTGTAGATTTAGTTATTCATTTTTCTGTAAGATTCCTTTGTTCTTGTGAGTGTCAATCTTCTTCCATGTGTCCGATGCAATTGGAAAGGATATGGTGGTTCCATATTAAAAGATGTTAGCATGATACTCACCACTTGAATAGAAATCATGGCCATGTCTTTGAAGTGCAGAAGTTCCTATAGCTTAGTAACGGTATATTTTTGAATTCAATTGTTTTTATGAAGAAAAATACCTTTTCCAGATAGAGAACAGATGCATATTTGCAACAGTTTTCTACTAGCCCTTCTATAGTTTTAGTTTTGTTTTTTGTGGGTTATTTTTATTCTTATTTTAAATTTAATACTTAATAAATTTAGTTGTTATTTTGGAATATAGTATGAGCTGACAATCTAGAAATACTTTTTTTAGTAAACAGCTAAGTTTTTGACACCTTGGCTGAGCAATATATATTTTTCTTTATTGATTTTTGCTTATTTATATCACTGTTTTCACTGATATATTTCAAGTGCATGGAAGAGTGTGGAACATAGTAAGCTCTCAAATATATTTGAATTAATTAGTAATATCTACTCACAAAAATAAATGTGTTTTGCTAGCATTTCCACTCACTGATAAGGATTTCCCTGGTTTCTTATGGAAAACCTAGACAAAGAAGATAGAAAGTATGATGAAAATCTCACATTTGACAAGTGCCGATTGAATTCTTCAGGAGGCAGATGACAAGACAGACTTAAAAGTGCAGCCATTTTATTGGAGACAATGCCTGTGAAAGGATCAGGATTAGGAAACAAAAGGCTTTAGGCTATTATATAGTTCGGAAACCAGTGAAGGGAGAGGAGGAAGGAAGGCAGATTAGGTAGGAAAGTTTTCAGACTTCAGTGTACCTCTGAGAAAGCCTTGGCCATCTAAATGGGGACCTGTAGGGCAATGGTTGTGCAGAAATGGCCAGCCACTGGTATTTCCATCATGCTCTGTCATTGTTTGTCTTATACTGTCTGTGTGCTTTCTAGGAAAAGCATAACTTCAGCCTGAAATCTCAAGTGGATCATGAAAGTATATACACCACAGTTGGAGACTCTCAACTAAATACTTCTCATGACAGATTCTAGTTTGAAGAGAGATCTTAGTGGAACATAGTTTGGGTTGCCACAGATACCATTGATAAGCCAACAAAAAGTGACAGACAAGGAGACTCTACATGAATAATCCTCTTTTCTCAGCTAGAACAGTTATGAAAGAAAGAGGCTCAATTATTATCAACATCGGAGACTATTATGATATTATATATAAAGTTCTATTATTACATTAAAAAAAATTAACTTCATTTACCCAAGTTTGCACCCAGTTTACATAGCCTCAGTTTCCATGTGTGAAACCAACAAATAGCCCTAGAACTGAGGAAGCTGTAATTTTACATTCTGGGTACATTGATACACGCCAGCCAATTTTTGATTTAAAGTAGTAGTAGTTTAGGGCTTCCCTGGTGGCGCAGTGGTTGAGAGTCCACCTGCCGATGCAGGGGACACAGGTTCGTGCCCCCTTCCGGGAAGATCCCACATGCCGCGGAGCGGCTGGGCCCGTGAGCCATGGCTGCTGAGCCTGCGCGTCCGGAGCCTATGCTCCGCAAGGGGAGAGGCCACAACAGTGAGAAGCCCACGTACCGCAAAAATAAATAAATAAATAAATAAATAAAAAGTAGTAGTAGTTTAAAATAAAAACATAGGAAATGAATGGATAAAAGTATGCGTAGGGCTCAATTTAGTGTTATTAAGAGGTACACCCTTTCTCCTAGTTAATTAAAGACATAAACACATGCACACATGCAGACACACAATATCTATAAGAAAGAGAATACAGTTTCAGCGGTATATTTATTGTATGTTTTTCTTAGAGAAGGTGAGGTTTCACACAAGTTTTTATAGATGGCTGGATTGTGTTGTTGGTTGTCATAAAATAATTTTATCTTTCACTATTCTACTTTCTTCTTACAATGCTGATGTTACATGTTTTCATCATTAAATAGCACTGTCAATTTAATGATTTTTTTTTAATCAAACGAAAGCTTTCTCGTAGACATTTTGTTTGTTAAGGCCATTACATGGTTATTCTGTACTTTTCCATACTATGAATATTTCTGATATTCTATTTCATATTTATTAAAAAAAATAAACCACACTCCTTATACCTCATAAAAAGGAAAGCAAAATTCTCAAAACTGGAGACATCTCCTTCAAAGAGAAATTCCAGAGAGCTCTACTCTCTAAATGATACATGTACCCTTTCCTTTCCATGAACTTGTTCACCTCATACTTGAACTATGCTAATATTTGTTGATTTCAACCAAATGGATTTACAGTAAATCACAAGGTCTAAGAATGAGCTCTCATTCATAATGTTTTGCAGTTGATCTTCCTTCCATTGCTATGAGTAATAGAAATATAACATTGCCTAGTGATTAAGAGCATGGTCTCTGAAGGTGGATAGGAATATAGATGTCATGACACTTGCAAAACAGTGTGACTTGGTTCTTTTGCCTTATTTTTCTCTCTTGTGAAATGTAGACATAATAATATCTAAATTGCAGTTTTGCTGTGAGAAATAATGACAACATAAATGTAAAATCCTTACAGTACTGTCTGCAACATACTATATACTCACTAAATATTAGTCATTATTAACTTTTGAATTGAAGGTAGTTTAGTAAATACTGTGCTTTTCTCAGTATATGCATTGGGGTTTTACTTTGGCTTATAGTCTAAGCTAGTCATGGCCTTCTCATTGCCCTTGTCAATAACTGATTGAAGCTTAAGTAAATTAACACTCTCCAGGAGGTGAAACTATAATAAAACACAAATGGATGTTCAATGAACGCCCCTAAGTAAAAAAGTTTCCCTTCATTTGAAAGAAAAGCATTATTCTTATCCTGGATATCATGACATGTGAGTATAAAGTATGGAACCCTGCCAGCCATCTTACTACCAGCAGGAAGATATATCCAACACACCAAAAAAATCAGGCCCTAGAGAATCAGAGAAAAATTGAGCTGTATCCATGGAATTAAGCCAGTCCTATTGCACACAATGCCTCTTAACTTCCAAGCATGTGATCTGATTGATTTTGTATCATAATTAATCTCTTTCAACTTGGGCTTTCTCTTATTTGCTATCAAATAAAAACTATCATAGATTTTCTTCTGAAACATAAATGCACAGAGTGCATAAATGTGTGTATACATTGGTTTTAGTACTTTCAATTGCAACAAACAGAAAATAGAAAACAGATTTGAAGAAAGAAAGTGTTATCTTACAATACATAACTGGAAGAGTCTATAGCTCAGTCAATAATCTGTTGTCATTCTGTAAGAGCTGTAGCTTGACTTCCCTTATTTTCTTGGCTCTCTCTTCTCCATGTGTCACCTTCATCTTCACTAGAGTAGCAGGAGGGTTGTGGCAATCCAGGCTTCTTTTTCATACACAGTAATGTGTAGAAGAACATGAAAAACCTTTCTTTCATTGGCTTTGGGGGTTTTTTCCAGTCTTATTGAGAAATAACTGACATACATCACTGTATAAGTTTAGGGTATACAGCATACTCATTTGACTTACATACATCATAAACTGATTACCATAATAAGATAAGTTAACATCCATCATCTCATACAGATAGGATAAAAAGAAAAGAAAAAAATTGTGATGAGAACTCTTAGGATCTACTCTCTTAGCAATTTTCTTATATATCATACAGTAGTGTTAACTATAGTCATCATGTTGTACATTACATCATTAGTACTCATTTATCTTATAACTGAAAAGTTTGTATTTTGACCATCTTCTTTAAATTCCCCCTCCCCTCATCCCCTATCTCTTGTAACCACAAATCTGTTCTTTTTTTTCAATTATTTTGGTGAGCTTTTTTTGGTTTTGTTTTTATTTTTTTAGATTACACATGTAAGTGAGATTGTATAGTATTTGTCTTTCTCTGTCTGACTTATTTCACTTAGCATAATGCTTTCAAGTTCCATTTATGTTGTTGCAAATGGTAAGATTTCCTCATTTTATGGCTGAATAATATATACATATATTATATATATTATTTGTGTATATATACTATATATTTTATATATATTATATCTGTAAATATGTGCGTATGTATACTATATATGTATATATATAGTATACATACGCACATATTTACAGAACACTTCCTATCCGTTCATCCGTTGATGGACACTTAAGTTGTTTCCATGTCTTAGCTATTGTAAATAATGCTGCTATGAACATGGAGGTGCGGCTACATTTTCATGTTACTGTTTTTGTTTCCTTTGGATATATTCTTAGAGGATGAATTGCTGAATCATATGGTAGCTCTAATTTTAATTTTTTCAGGAAGCTCCATACTGTTTTCTTGGTGGCTGCACCAGTTTACAGTCCCACCAACAGGGCACAAGTGTTACCTTTTCTCCACATCCATGCCAACACTTGTTTTCTGTTTTTTTGTGGTTGGCTTTGACTCTGTCTTAACATCAAGCAAATATCATTTTAACTTCCCTAGGTGTTTTATTAAGCATTACTAGAGACTTAAGGGAAGTACTACATGGTGATTAACTCAAACCTTAGTTGATAAACACTTGCACAGAGGATGGAGGATGGAATCACCTTTCCACCAAATCAAGTCCACTTTAAAAAGATAAGGTCAGCTTCCTTTTAAGCATAATAGATACCTACCTAATTGAGAGTTGGATATCTGAAAGAAATAATGTTTCAATTAGAAAGGGACAAATAGATAAGTAATCAATAATTTTGACTAGAGTGTTTGTATATATTATTCTTTATATATGCTTTCCACTAAAAATTCAAAGAATTTTGAATTACCCATGTAGCAGAGTCCAACCAATGGATATCCTTGTCTTGGAAAAGAATACATAATTCCTACTGTTCAACTTTGAGACATTAAAGACAACCCTGCCTATCACCTCCTCTTTATGAATACTATAATACATTCCCTCAGGTAGTAGTGATAAAAGTATTTTTTAACACTGCTTACTATGGACTAATCACTCTTCTGAGCAACGCGTATTAACTCATTTAATCCTCACAATTACCTATTAGTTAGTTGTTACTATTGTATCATCTCCATTTCACACATGAATTAATGTGGATATAGAGAGGTCAAGTGACTTGCCCAATCTCACACTTAGTAAGTAAGTAATTGGGCCAGGGTTTGAACCCAGGTGGTTTGGCTTCAGGGACAGTGATCTTTACTATTGTGTAGTCTGTATCTTTGTGTTCCTAGCTCATAAAATTCAATTTGAGCATGTTTTGTCCATCTTTTGATACCCACTTATCATATCTCTCTGCCCACCAGAGTTTATGACTGTGATCCAATATGTTCCTGAATATGTCTACTGCACCTACTGGGCATTTAAACAGATGAAGAAGGTGAATAAAGGAAATATTTAATTATATATTGAGTTATAATTGTTTCCTCTTTAAATAGAGTCTTGAGTTTGTATTGCAATGACCTAGGATCATGCAAAAAATATACTGGGATATCTTCACTGAAAGAGCATGGCATATTACTAGCTATAGCAATATACATCTGTGTCCAACACCTGCTTGTATTTATTTACTTTTTCCTCCTTGGCAAGCTAATAAACCAAATAACCAAGAGAATTTTGGATTTTTATGTTTTTTGTAACCAAGAAAACCTTGGATCATTTAAATATAAATTGAAAAAGTAAATGAAAATTAAATTATGTCTTTGTCTTAGCTGTTTTAACTCTAATATTGATTTAGTAAATATTAACCACCTTAAAATCACAATGTTATTTAAGATGTGGTAACTTGATAATTACCAACAATGGAAGCAAACACCTTAAGTTTAAAATATGGCAAAATATAACAAATTCAATATAAAAAAATCCACAAAGATGAAATCCAATCCCCAAGATATCAACAAGACATGAATCTATCAAAATCTAGACCTCAAATTTCTAGGGCAGTATGACCAGAATCACTATAATTAAATGGGCATGACAGAATGGCTTCACCATCAAAGAGTTTGGTGACTGATCTTGAGGTGGTTTTAATTATGATTCAACTCTTCTACAAAATGCACATTTAGGGAAATACTTATCACCATGTGTGCAACTAGCTGCCTGATTTGTGCATTCTTAATTCATTCAGTGACATGAATTAATTACCTACTATATTCCAGGCATATGGGTATGCAGCACTGCAGAAAACAGAACACTGTCATAACATCATAGAAGAGTAGAATGGTTTGAAGAAACAGAAATATAATCCAGCAATGGAGTGGAGCCAATGATAGCTGGAACAGACCATTGGTAGAGAAAAAATTCTGGTCTATAACGAGAAAAATGGAATAATCTCCTTTGAAAAGGGATTTTGAGAAGCACATGAGTCTGAGTCAGAGCCACAGAAGTAATCCATCTAAGACAAGACCATAGCCACATATCAAAAAGATATTTTTTATGTCTGAACATTCATTTTTTACTATCCCAGCTGCTGTAAAAAATTGCATCCTTAACATTCTTACTTCCCTTTTCTTTCCTTGCTACCAGCCCCTCATGGATAATTGTTTACTCACAAGGCCAATGATGTAAGTACAGTAACTTGACATTTAGTTACCAAAAATAAAGAGAAAAAAATGCCTAAAAGATTCTTGGTCAGGCTTCCCTGGTGGCACAGTGGTTGAGAGTCCGCCTGCCGATGCATGGGACACTGGTTCGTGCCCCGGTCCGGGAAGATCCCACATGCCGCAGAGCGGCTGGGCCCGTGAGCCATGGCCGCTGAGCCTGCGTGTCCGGAGCCTGTGCTCCACAACGGGAGAGGCCACAACAGTGAGAGGCCCGCTTACCGCAAAAAAAAAAAAGATTCTTGGTCAACAAGAGTTAAGAAGCCATCATTTATTTACCACTATACATCTAAATTACCAGGCTCAGATCCTGGTAGAATTATCTATCCCAACAATAACAGAGTGTCTCAGATTTTTCATCTAGCCCCATAAATTATGATGTTGCTCTGGGAGAATGAGTAACCTTTGCCTCATCATTTAATTGTATAGTATAAGTGAAGGAGTCAGGGAGTTTTAGTATTCTCATCCAAATATTATTGGGTTGAGTTTTCCAAGCTAAAATACAAAGACCTTCATGTCTCACACTTGTTTCTTCATTAATAGGTTTCATTTTTTCCTATTCCTTTGTTAATTAAAGATTGAAGGAGAGACTTCCCTGGTGCTGCAGTGGTTAAGAATCCACCTGCCAATGCAGGGGACATGGGTTCTATCCCTGGACTGGGAAGATCCCACATGCCACAGAGCAACTAAGCCTGTGCATCACAACTACTGAGCCTGTCCTCTAGAGCCCACAAGCCACAACTGCTGCAGCCCACGCACCAAATTACTGAAGCCTGTGTGCTTAGAGCCCCTGCTCAATAACGAAGAGAAGCCACCACAATGAGAAGCCCATGCACCACAAGAAGAGTAGCCCCTGCTCGCCGCAACTGGAGAAAGCCCGTGTGCAGCAACAAAGACCCAACACGGCCAAAAAAATAAATAAATAATAAAATTTAAAAAAAAAATGATTGCAGGAGTGCACAAAGTTTTGAGTCTTATCTGAAGGTGCCAAGAAGAAAAGAAATATACATGAAAGTGTTCTTTTCCCTGAGTAAATTTTTCCTTATTGTAACAGTTGAAAAAGACAGACTAGCCCGTTTGCTTCTTCTTGTATTATACTTAAAGTGAATCTTGCCCATCAATATGCCTCACACATCTGCACAGATTTCAGTTACCCTCATATTCAGGAAAGAGGTCTGACCCAGAGACAAACTACAAAGAAAGCTTACATCATCTACATATACTGAGAGCATAGTCTTTTTCATTAATAAATAGAATATCACCAAATATTAAGACAAGATCAAGTAAGAGAAACTGATTTTAAAAAATAATTCAAGAAACAAAAAAACATTTTAAATATAAATCTATGTCCATAATAGGTTCAAGGAAATATAACATCAATAAAATAAGACTGGACAGCTATAAACTGTAGCCATCAAGAGAACAGAAATGAGTACTTTGGAATTAATTGCAATGTTTAAACTAAACAGAAAAATAATAGAATAAACACTGTTGAAGACTACATTAGTTCTATGGAAGATAAATTCAAAGAAATATCTTAGAACATACAGCAAATTGACTTAAGACCAAGAAACAATTCCATAGGGAGAATAGAGACAGTGGTGGGGAAGAGTGAATTTCAAGGAAATATAGATCACTTTTATTATTGTCATGAGTATTTCTTCCTCTCTCTGCCAGAACATTATACATTTCTGCCTTGTTAAACACCAGAGTTGCAAGTGACTTGCTTAGCCAATTTACTGTTTGTGAAAGTTATGTGCACCACTTCTGAACAGGAGCTTTAAAGTCCATTTTCCTTTTCCCCATCTGCCATGAGACTTCAATGTTCTGCTATTTCTTAACCTAAGTCCTGGAGTGAAGACTATAGGAGATTACTATTTTACAAAATATTTTGCCACTGCATAACATTCTAGAATCTAACAACAGATTTCTCACCATTCCTACCTGGTGTAACACTCAATGGGTATATACACAGTGTGAAAAAATAAACATTTTTACACCACTGTTTTGTGAGGGATTTGAAGTTTTATTGCTGCAGGCAGAACTTTGTGTTTTATGATTGATACACAAATTGGTTGTTACCACAGCAGAAACCTCAAATATGCGTCACTGGCTGATGAGCAGCCGGTGAACAGTGAGAAAACTGTTACTCTAGAAGGATAGTGATGGTATGCAGTGATAAAACATTTTTAAACTGTCACCATTTGTCATTCTGAAAGCAGATAAAGTACTGACTGAGCTTGTGACTAAGAAACCGACTGTAGGTTGCCTGCTTTGGTGCCGTTAGTTGCATTTAACAAGTTTCTACAAGACAGAGACAAACTCAGAAGGAAACTGGCTGGATTGCAAGCAAAATTTAAGGGGTACAGAAAATCAAAAATTTTGAATCCTTGTAATGTTAAATGTTTAAAGACTCTAAAACATCAGAAGAAAATATTACATATATATGTATATATACACACGTATGTATATATATGTACACAATTCATATATGTCTCTCTATATATACATACCTATATATAAACTCTTTCTTAGTAGAAGCCATAAAAGAAATGATTGACAGCTTTGACTACATTTCTATTTCATTTTGGTAGTAAACTTCATAAACTAAGTTGAAAAATCTGACAGAATGACAGAAATATTTTTACCATGTAGAAAGGACAAAGAATTAACATTCATTTTTATAGAAATTCCTCCTAGAAATCAATACCCCCCAAAAGATAATTAAGTAGAGAAATGGACTCAGAAAAGAACAGGCAATTCAACAAAGAAAAAAAAATCACCTGTCAAAAAAATATAGAGAATGGTGCTCAATGCAAGCATTTTAATACCAAGATAAATACATTGAAGTCACATATAAAATAGCTTTGTAATGCCTGGTATTCTTGAACTGTAAGGAAAGAAATATTTACATTCAATTCTGAGGGGAGTAAACATTTTCATCACCCTTTAAAAGAGTACTTTGGCGATTTCTATCATTTTAAATTGTATATACTCTTCGATTGATGTTATTTCTGTTAACATCTTATAGAAATGTTTGTGAGAGTAAGTATATGGAAATTAAGATCCCTAGTATTTGTAAAAAGAAAAGATGGTAATAATCAATCAGAATGGAATTGTTAAATAAATTTTAATACATTTATATGGAATCACACCATGAAGAAGTTAAAAAAAAATGGCATAACTCCAGCAGGGTTGCCTAAGGAAGCATACTATCTATTTCTCCATAATAACAATCCCAGGGTATATCTGGACAGATTGCACAAATCAAAATATAAAAATAATTAAAAAATTAGAATATTTAACCATAATATTTAGCAACTCAAAATCACTAGAATAAAATAAACATTTTGCTTTAATGAAAATGTAATTCTTTAGGATTGTTTCAAGGTTTATTTGATTCAATTTATTATAGATATGATCATTAGATTTGACAGTCTTTTCTGTGATATTTTAGAATTTACATAGTTCTTGGTAAATTTTAATTTTGGTAATAATGGCAAAATTAGACATACTGCAAGGACCACAAAAGTGTACAGAAACGAATGAAGTAAATTATTGATACACATGCAATGTAACATTTCACCAAGACTCAAGCTAGATTATAGAAAAAAACATAATAATTTTTCTTTTTCTGTTCATAATCAATTTCAGTTGCAAAATTTTAAGTAGTTGTAGTGGTTTATTCATATGGTACCAGAATGCTGAACTGACCATTAGATTGTCTTTCTTTCTAAGACTGAGATCAAAGATGAGCTGATGGTGAGATTCATAGTAGAAATCAGTTTTCTTTTTCCTTTTTCCAGTATTTTTTATGTCAGAAAGTTTTGCAACAATATCCAAAGACTCTACTCTTCGTTTTATGCAAAAAAATATTTAAGTAAATAATACTGTTCTTCTAAGAAGTAGTGTTATGTACCTGAAATCTTGGTTATGACATCATTTTGCTTACAAAAATTTTTTATTCAATTCATCATGCCTAATTGGTACTCATAAAATAAATTTAAAGGTAGATATTTTAAAATCTATATTTTTAATATTACTGACAACTGATAACAATGCTTTGCTTTGCATTCTCCCTTTAATTAAGTTTTTAGGAACTCGATGACATCAGTTCGCATAAAGTACTATATTACTTTAAAAATACAACTGTGTAAAATTATAGTTATCTTTTCCACAGGGCTTACTTTAGAACTTATATCTAAACTGATCAAGTGACACCTGGCAAATTTCATCTATTCAAAATTATTTCATGCATGACATGGCATTAATTTTTTAAATTTGATTTTGTCTCCTAAATCATGTGTAATATTATTTCTTATTGATGTTTGCAATGGCCACGGGCTCTCTTTTATAACATTATTTGATTTTGCTATGGTTTCTATCGTGTGAAGAAAATTCCTATTTTCATAATTACGAAGTATTTTGGGATGATATGCTGTAATCTAGGTATTGCCTCACTAAAATATAAATAAATTATATTATGAATTGAATGGCAAATATTTTTCTGAGTCTCTCTTCTCTAAAACATCAGTATGATGACTTATGATGTTTGGATCTTCAGAATCAAAAAAATTATAATAAACTATGTAAAAAATTCAAATTTATTTGGATGCCTACTTCCTTAGCTATAGCTCCCTGGGACAGAACCAGTGTGGAACCGGAACAACCGTACACTATGGCCTGTTCTTTAGGTCTTAATGTGGAAAAATCTTGAAGACATATTATGTGATAATTAAAGATTTAAATTTTCATGTATGATCTCAGTTATTTTCAAACTGAGTAAACAAATAGATCTGAAAGCCTATAAACAAACTGTTAATTGTCAGAAGATAATAAGAACCTGGTTCCTGGATATTTACCCTAAAGGCTTATGTGAGAAAAACGTATTTTTCTGATTTTATTATATTTATTCCTAAAGAAAACACAATGCTATTTTCCAACAATTAAAAGATTAATTAATTATTGTGTTTAGGCACAGGTAAAGCAGCATACACATATAAGGAAACTACACTATTCTGAAGATTAACAACTCCGCAGAAACTTGAATGATGTAAAAGCATTAACCAGGTTAAAATGGAGAGAAAAAGCTACAATTACATGTCTGAGCTACTAAATGAATTCCCTAAAACAGAATGTCCTCTTCATCTTTCTATGGTACCCAATATCTAATCTCTATAGGTGTTCAATAAATGTTCAGTAAATTATTGGGTGGATTCTTAGGGCTAGATGACTGTGTTTAAGCATATCTGCCAGAAAGTGACTTATTAGAAATTTCAAAGCACAAAATTTCAGGAAGACATCCACCACTTTGCCTAAAATGGCCTGGATTCCATAATTAAACTATCAGATTAAAAATCAATTTTTTAAACCTCAAATTAATTTTTTATTATGTTATTGTGAAATAGCTATAAACTTCATTTTTTTAGTAGTTGGTCTAAAATTATAATTATGTCCAATTTTCAACTTCTTTTTCCCCAACTTTTATAATCTTATCAGTCATTACTACATATGCTTACCAATTTGTTTATTTATTCTTTCAACAAACTTTTATTGAACCATTTTGTGAACAAGACAACTTATTATTGCACCAATTGCATTCCCTAAGTTTCTTACCAAAACCCTTGCTTACCAGATATTAATATTTTTTGCAGGTAAAAAGCTCTGTTGTAGATGTTTTTTCTGCTTTTCTTCAAGCTAAAATGGAATTTCTTACCAGAGAATACATCAAATAGTGATCTTAGATGCATTCATAGCACCTGAGATGGATACATTAAAATTAACTAACTCCTTTTTATTCATTTATTTATTTTTTAAGTTCTGATATCATCCTCATCATACAGGCTATGTCTGATGATCAGTAGAAAATGCAATGTCATCTAGATATTACTATCTATATAGAGAAAGGACAAACAACAAAGTCCTACTGTATAGCACAGGGAACTATATTCAATATCCTGTGATAAACCATCATGGAAAAGAACAGGAAAAAGAATATATATGTATAACTAAATCACTTTATTCTATAGCAGAAATTAACATTGTAAATCAACTATGCTTCAATAAAATAAATTTTTAAAAAGTAAATAAGTAGATATTACTGTCTATACAACTTAATAGTCAGCTATTTAGAAACATTATGATAACTGACAAATTTCTTTCTTCAGTATATTCAATAAATATCCTGGAACATTGGAGCACTTGACACTAGGAAGGAAATGGAATATTGAAGACCCAACTCCACTTTCAAAATTTTTTGTATATATTGCAAGCAAAGCAAACCTAAAATAGGACAAGTCCTGTGAGAGAGTAATGACAGATGTGTGCCTAGGGATTCTCACTTTTTTATTCTGTTTTGTTTTGTTTTCCTGTTATTGTTTTTTAATGCCCAAACTTTTGCATGTATTATTCACACTGTAATTGTGATTCCATCTCAGGAAGTTTTGCTTTTACTTTGAGATTTTAATTATTACGCTTCAAGAACTAACTATTAATGTGCAGGTTTAAAAGCAGTCACAAATGATCTAGTTAATCCCTTGGGTTTATGACATGACAAGAATGGGAACGAATGGTGCGATACCTGTTGAAACTCCTCCAAGGTTTTCACCCACTTGTTCCAAAAAGGGCATTGCTAGTGCTGAGACATACAACGAATCAAGACTTGAAATGCACCACAGTCATTTTTTTTTCTAGAATCATGTCTACTGATGTTTTAAATTTATTTATAAGCTGACCTTAGAAATTAAAACACACAGAGCTTACTTAAGACTATCTGCCAAGTCTATTCTGCAATAAGATACATAAATCATATATAAAAATTTTCATCGTTATGGTATACTAAGGAAAATGTACCTTTTAAAATTAATTATGTGCATGAATAACTTCTTAGCACAGGTTTGACAGTAAATGCTATTAATTAACAATTTCCACTATTATACATACAGGTAAAGTTGCTTTCAGACACTAGTGACAAGATATGTTAACTGCATTAATATTAATAATAAAATTATATTAATTAATGATGGGAATATGTTGAGAAGTACTATGGATATAATGTAGTTTAAAACAGGATGCATACAGGATTTGGCGACTGAAGGAACCTGAGTTAGGATTGACTGGAATGACATGCTAGAGATTTTGGACTTGATTTTGAATGCAAGAGGAAGCCATTAAAACATTTTGGTTTTTAAAATTGCCAACGATTTTTGAAAATTTTCTTGCAGTGATTAGATTTTAAATCATAAAAAACATTGGCTTGGCAATTACAATGGTAAAAGGACTAATGGATGAGTTTGTATGAATGGATGGTTAATGGTAATTTCATAATCAGAAAAGAATATTTAAGAAGCAGTGAAATACTATGTGTGTGTTACACATACATACTACATATATTTTATATTACATATATTATATGCTACACACACACACACACACACACACACACGTGCTTAAAAATAGTTCTTTAAAAGTAGCTCTTGGTGAATGTAAGATGTCTAAATATTGTAGAAAAATCTTATAATTTTACTGATATATAAGCAATAGTTTTTGAAATCCCATCTTGCAATTTATTTCTTCATTACTCAGTGAACATTTGTGGAACACCTACTATGTGCCAGACAGATAATAAACAGGTGTACAAACAAGTAAATGTAAAATATCAAGTTTTGATAAGTGCCATGATGGAAAATAGTCAGATGTTTGGGAAGTGAGCAAAAAGATGGGTGAAGATTTTTTCTTTAGATGGGTTGTTAGGGAAGACTACTTTGGGAAACTGACATTTGAGCTGTGATATAAATAATGGGAAGCCAGATATAACAGTATGAAGAGTATTCAAAAAAGAGAAAATTCCATATGAAAAGATCATAAAGAAGTTAAAAGCACAGCATATTTTAGGAATTCAAAGAAAGTTAGTATAGCTAAGACTGTTGAGAAAAATGATTATTGCATGAAATAGGAATAGTAATGTGGAAGACAAATTATGCCTTCTAAGCCATGGAACTTAGATCTAATTAGATCTAAGTTAATCATTAGATCAACTTAGGTCATTAACTTAGATCATTATAAATTCAGTGATCAAAAAGGTGTAACTTGGGCTTCCCTGGTGGCGCAGTGGTTGAGAGTCCGCCTGCCGATGCAGGGGGCACGGGTTCATGCCCCGGTCCGGGAAGATCCCACATGTCGCGGAGCGGCATGGCTGCTGAGCCTGCGCGTCCAGAGCCTGTGCTCCGCAACGGGAGAGGCCACAGCAGTGAGAGGCCCGCGTGCCACAAAAAAAAAAAAAAAGGTGTAACTTTTCTGTGTTTTAGTTTATTCATTTGAAAAGTAGTGATAATAACTGTGCATCATAAGGTTTTCGTGAAGATTAAATTAGTTGAACTAAGTAAACTTAAAACAGTATCCAGCATAAAGGAAGTGCTCTATAATTGTTAACAATTATTTGTATTTTTCTTGTTATTATTTACAATAACAACATATTGAAAGCCCTAAAAACATGTGTCAATATTCATCATTATTCAGGAGAGAAATCAAATAGACTAGGGGACAGATAGTAAGTATTTAGGATTTTTAAAACTTAAATTCTCTATCACAACAGCCCTACTCTACCATTGTAGCGTGAAAGTGGTAGGAGACAATATATTTTAAAAAATGAGTGTGTTTGTGTCCAATAAAACTTTATTTATAAAAGTAAGTAGTGGGGTAGATTTGGCCTGTGGGCTATAGATGTTACTCCCTGAATTAGAGGGTTATCCAACTTAAATATCTGTAGGCATCATCACAACTCCCCAAAAGGGCTGAAGATCTGAAAATCAGTCAACTTGATACTAGAAGGCAGTACTGGAAAAAATTGGAAACTAAAATTTATAATTTTCAAAAATTTATAATTTATAATTTTCAAAAATATATTGCAGTTGATAGCAAGAGATAAGCATGAATTATTGCCCTTCCAAGCATAATTTGTAATATCTAACCATGTTTGACGAGCCAACCCCTAGCTAACCTGGTAACTCTCTAGAGACATGAAAAGTCTTAGCCAAGATGAGGTGGTCCTGGCTCAGCTTAGCACAACTGGTCAGTCCTGCTAAAACTGATGACCTACAGAATCCTGAGGTAAATAAATGTTGTTTTAAGCCACATTACACAGCAAAAATTAATTGACATAATAGGCTTATTAACATTGCATTAAACAGTTAATGTATCTTTCTTAAATGATGGCAAAACTTATATAAAACAGAATGAATACCAATAACAGTATTTAGTAAGTGCCCACTATACATAGGGACCATGCTTGAGTTCTGAGATGCAACAGGAATCAAGAGAATCTTGCCACCCACCCTCAGAATTTTCATTTGCTATGTTCAAATAACAGGTTGTTGGAATGATCCAGTCAATAGTTAAAGGTTAACGTTCGGCAGTGATAAACATCAACAATGATATAAACTTCAAAAAATTTATTTAAAGTGGCTGTAACCAAGGTGAGCTACAGTGTTTATGACATTTTAGATTTTATAGGAAATAGAAATTATTGGCCTCCCCTTTTACTGGTTGCTTCCAAAATGAAGAATAATGTTACAACCTACTCATTCCTTCAGTTTTGCTTTTGTGGGGCAGCTTGTTGTGACATGTATTCAATAAGCCTCTTTTTTTTTTTCCTGTGAGTCTGTTGTAAGTGGGAGACATAGGTACATGGGACTTGAGCATTTTCAAAAGAGCCTTGGCAGACTCCAGTGCTTTGAAATTTAGTTCTGTTCTCTATGCTGTAATAGTTTCCATTTTGAGTCTTATCTTCAATATTACGACTATTTGCTATTGGCTTAGTTAAACCTACTTGAAAATTCATTGACTTATAAACAATAACACAGCTGTGTGCATAATAAGGGCCCCAAATGCATTTTACCTCTATACTCCTTTAAAATCAAAACTGAGTGAACCAAATGTCATCACCTTTGTCCACTACGTAATAATTAATAACTATCTTATTAAAATGTGTGGAATAAAATATGTTGAAAATTATCTGTTTCTCATTTCCCACTATACAGAGATTCTCCACCATATTTTTAACCAGAACTGAGATTTGCTGCATACTTCCTAAACTTTAAAATCCTGCTTTTTCTGAAATGAAGAAAATAAGAAAGAGAAATCAGCTTGTTCACAATCATGAGTATGTTCAACTAAAATTGTTTCCGTGAAAATTATTAAATTTAATATTAAACATAAAGAAACAAAAATTCCTAAGTACATTTAATGTTTGCTATTTCATAGCACCTATATTTTATCAAAATAGAAACTTAAGAGTTTTTAAATTTGAGAGTAAAAACCAACATATGACTATATGCTTAAAATGGCATTAAAATGCTAAAGGTAAAATTTATCTCTATTTATGTGCACTACATAAGTAGTAAAAAGATAAATTGTATGACATCAAGTAGCACTTTTATTTGTATTCATTTAGAATACTATTAGAAGTCTTCTAGTGTATTAGGTTAACATTATTTTTTAAGTTATTCCCTATATGGAGTAGTGCAGTAATATAACATTGTGTCATCCTAATATTTTCTAAAATCCCCCAAATACTCTAAATGTCAGATGACCAAGACTCTTGCTCAGACTATCAGTCACAGATACATACCAGAAAGAAACAGACAGAAATCAAATCACATTAGCTGTTCTGTCTGTGTGTCAATCATCTTGAAAAAATATTCAGGAAAATACTCTCAGCATGAGAACTGATGAAGTATTCATGAGTTTCAGCGTTTCAATTATACATCTTTCCCCAAATTTTTGTATTAAAAAATTTATTACCCACATTTTTCTTTACTTTATCATAGATAAAATGGTCTAGGCTCATAATAGGCAAATCCAGTCTGTTGCATTTTTTTTAACTATGATAAAACAACCATATGATTAATGAAATCTCATGTGTAAAATCCAAATATTTACATCACATATTTTGTTTCATATTCTCAACTTTTTGATTTAAAATGTTTTGGTTTTACATTTATATCTTGTTTTTAAAATAGAAATTATAAGCCTGAGATTCTTGACTCCTGATGGTGTAAAACACCCTTGAGGTAGTTTTCTAAACCACAAACCAGAGAAAGACAGTCCAAGTAGTCCAAGTAGAGAATGATCTCTCTAGAGTAAACAGAGATCAATACTTGAGGCTGCCAACACAGGTGGAATTTGGGGTAATACTAGAGAGGAAGGATGCACAGGGAAGGAACCATAAAACCTGCATTAAAATTTCCTTCTGATTCTTGGCCAACTCCCGAGCTGCAAATTCACAGGGTGAGACTCTGGGAGACCATCCTCACAGCTACTAGGAGGCTGAGAGCTGAACAGAGATTTAAGAGGTTGCACAATGCAGGGAAGAACTTGGAAGCTGGGTAAGACCAGATTGAAGCGACTTAGCTGAATATTTACTAAGCATTCAATTGAGGTAAAAAGGCCATATCCTAACCTCTAGAATCATGCCCAGTTGGGCAAGTGGTGTGTCCAACAGGACGGGTACTGGCAAACCTGGAACAGACCCGCCAACAAAGCTCAAAACCAAGCTTGCACAGATGCAGGGTCATCATCCAGGAAGTTAACTGCTTCCTAGAACAGAATCAACACTTTCCTGTGTATAATTTACTAAAAATGTATGTTCTACTGGCTATGTATAAAATAAATAATCTCAAAACTTGCAATATGTGACTGGGATTTTATTTACTGCTCTAGTTAAACAAATTTGGGCTAAGAACTTTTTGTTCTTTTTGAAAATATCTCTTCAGTAATTCCAGCTGACCCTGCTTAAGTCAGCCTTCACCCTTCTCATTCCCCCCATAAACTGTTGATAGTGCACAACAACGTCCCCTTCGCTTTTACGTACATCATGCATTTTTGATGAGTTATAATATGGCTCTATCTGCGTTTTAACATTTCTATAATTAGATGTGACTTAATAATCAATGGTGGATCACTATTTACTGGGAGTTTTTTTCTTTCTGGTTGATACATACAATGATAGTTGCATAAGGCTATCAATGTAGACTTAGAGTCAATGAATTATGGTAAATATGTAGGAATGCAATTACTTAACAGATATTAAAAATATAACACAAAGATAAAGGAATTGCTTTAGAAGTTCATAAGAGTTACCACTCTAAGGCAATGATACGTGAAGAGAAATATATTGGCATCTCAAAGATCTACATTAGACTCACTAATGGCTCTGTCATTGACTAGCTGGTAGGCCTTGGATAATTTACTTCATATTTCTCAGTCTTGTTCTCCTCATCAGCAAAATTGTACCAATAATACTAGTGGACACCTCATAGGGTTGTGAGAGTTAAAAGAGATAGAAAGGAACGTGCTTAAAACAGTTCCTGGAATAAACTGTGCTTGATTAAACAGAAACCATGTTTATTACTATGAAGATGATGAAGATGTTGAGTTACCAATTTCTTGCATATATTAGCAAAAAAAGTATATTTTTAGTCTTTCATTCCTAAAAAAAAGATGAAGGATGTAAGGAAGGCAAAAAAAGGCAGGGAAGGAAGGCAAAGAGAGAAAGAAGGAAGAAAGAAGAGATTAAAGATGCTACTATTTAATGCAATTGGCAGATAGAAATGCATCCTCTTCTCATTTATGAAGTATAGTTGACACTAATTTCTGAGATAGTAGAGTTTCTGATCTGTGAATACGTGCAAAATCATTATTATTTTTCTTCCCACTAGACTGTAAGCTCCATGAGGGCAGAGATATGTCTTTTTTCTTTTTACTCAACAGAGAGGTAATAATAAAAAGTAAAATATATAATGAATAAATGTTATGCATTGTTGAATTCCAATTTCTTGAAGGAGAAAAAAACTTCCTCATAAAATTACTGTATTATACAACTTAATAACAGAAATGAAATATCTCTAACATGATAATATTCAACCAGCCACCCTATCAGGTAGAAATAATTACTTCCATTTTTGGTCCCTTTTGTGTAGCACCTGTTACATTTGATTGAATTTATATGTCTCTCCTTGAGGGCAGGGGCAGGCTTACTCATCTTTGGGGTGCCAGCAATCTTCACAGGGCACAGAACAGAGAAGGTGTCAGTGAATGCCTGATGGATGAATGAGCCAGCGAATGGTTAATCCTGAAGGAGATCTTAAATCTGACCCTATCCTGACACTGACACTCAATCTAACTAAACCCTGACTGCAATCTGGACCTATTACCAACCTGCTCCTAAAGCTGATTCCACTACTGAGGCAGAATGAACAGGGACTGATGGAGAAAGGGAAAGAGGGCAAAGCCAACAGGAATGAGCAGTGGGGAGACACTTAAAGAAAGAGCGAGGGCTTCCCTGGTGGCGCAGTGGTTGAGAGTCCGCCTGCCGATACAGGGGACACGGGTCCATGCCCCGGTCCGGAAAGATCCCACATGCCGCAGAGTGTCTGGGCCCGTGGGCCATGGCCGCTGAGCCTGCACGTCCGGAGCCTGTGCTCCGCACCGACGGGAGAGGCCACAACAGTGAGAGGCCCGCGTACCGCAAAAAAAAAAAAAAAAAAAAAAGAAAGAAAGAAAGAAAGAGCTAATCACTCCAAGGTGGGAAGTGGGGAGAAAGATGGAGAAGGAGGGAGAGGGGAGGAGGGGAGAAAAATTATGACTAGAGGGAAGAGATGACAGAACAAGAAAGAGAAAAGGGAGGATAAAAAGGAGGGGTAGAAAGAAAAGAGAAGGAAAGGAGAGAGAAGAAAGGTACAGAGGAGTTTTTAAGAGGGAAGGGGGAGAAAAGAGGAAGAGGCTGGCTGAGAAGCTGAGAAGGACAGCACAAACCACCATAAAACAAAAGAAAATTTAATAAATCATTTTCCATAAATAATACTTCTATATTTGCTGTTTTATAAAAAGGAAACAATGAAGTTTAGAAAGATTTCCAGGATCCAGATGTTTTAAAATAATGAAAAACCTCTGTGCTTGAAAGAGTATGTTTTGGTGACTTGGAAAATCCATTCGCTTAGGATAACACTTCTCCCAAAGACACTAAAAACAAGGACAGACTCAATTCCAGTAATGATAAGGTAGAGTGACAGAATATTCTGATTCTTTGCAGTTTGTATTGATCTTGAAAGTAAGTGTTTCAGTTTTACCAATTTATATAAACAGTATAGAAAAATATAAAGTCATTTTATTTCTTAAGAGGCTCATTTTCCTTTATCATTGTTTTTCATTCTTACACAATCTCTGTGAAGTGGCAAACTGGCTCAAAGAAGAGTGAAAACTGACAAAGTACGTGGATGTTTCTTTCCCCTTTCTGCAGAAGGAAGACTCTGTCTTTCATGGTTTCCCCCTCAAGCCACCCATTTACTTTGCAGCCACTTGCCTTGGCTCCTAACGACAAGAATTTGCCATAATTCCCAAAGACACAGCTGCATTTATTTACTGTACTATAGATATGCACATATCTCAAGTTGACACCTAATGAAATACTGAAATCATTAAAAAAAAAAAATTCAAACTCTGTGTGCTTTGGAAGAGGCCAAAAGTACAATGACCACTGTACATTACACAGGCATAAAGTGAAGAGTTCAGAGGAAGGGTTGACATCACGCATAATGAGAGAATTTCTCAGACTCCTTCACCCCGTGAATCACTAAAGGGGAATAGCTACACAGCAATTCAACTTGCTAAATATTTTTCTCTAATATATTGTGAAATATTTAGATGTCTTGCTTAAGATTCTTGTATCTCAAAAGGTTTTGACTTTATGTTATCCTTTATTTTGAAAGTGACTTAATGCAAATACTGTTACATGAAAAAGCAAAAAAGAGTAGTCACTAAATCATTTATGAGTTGATCAATGAAAAGGGGGCATATGATTTTCTATATTTTTCTATAAAGTAAGATTCAATAAGCATCAAAATATATATAGTACATATTTAAAATATATTTTAATCTGTGGTATAATAATCTATATTTGTGTCTATGTATTATTTTTATGTACTCACAGTTTTGTTCTTTTCAATTTTATTAAAGTTTCATTTGTTATTTGCTATTTACTCTGAATTGCTTATCTTCTGTGGAACTGTTACTGATCCCTTTATCCATTTTCATGTTCTTTTTTAAAGCATTCAGTTATAAAATCAAAGTTGAAATTCATTTCTATTAGATTAGTGCATTATTGGAAATGCACTAATCAGGGAGAAAAAAACCCTTTAGAAAGGAGTGTGATTATAACTAGTTCACATTGAATAACTAGGTTTCAGAGCATTTTTAATGGTATCTTTTTTCCCAAGCAGATTACAAATACAAAATTATCTTTATGGGCTCCAGATGTGTTGTCAAATAAAAAGCATCTCTAGGGCTATTTGATGTATTATACACTTGTTTCCGCATTTATCAGGCAGAGCAAAACTTGACCTGGCATTATATAAGATATCTTTCTGAGACTGTTAAAACCATCAGTACAGCTGCTCATTTTATGGACTCTGTTTACTAAAAAGATTCCACAGACAGTAAATACGTTGACAATGAAGACACACAGGATCTCTAAGTGCATCCAAAGAGACATTTTAAGATGTCTCCTTGGCTCCTTGGGACTTACTAGTGTCACAGTGTGAAGCTTAAGCTATATAGTTAAAAGGAAGCATACCCATTTATTAATTTCAATTTTTCAATGTAAAGAAGACCTGAATTTGAAGCACAAATTTGCTTAACACTTTATACTTCAATTCTATAAACCAATGTATTTATGTCAGTGCTTCAATACTGACAGTACTCTCAGTAGTTTAATTTCAATATTGGGTAGTCACCAGAGAGCAATGTACATATGATTTATTCATAGCATTGAACTTGGTTAAAATTACCACAATTTTTAAGTTGCCATATTTTTAAAACCCAAACAATTCTTCAATAGCCTCATTTCTAATTTACTTACAGTCAATTTTTATGTATAATAAAATAAATAAATTCAAATTTGATAAGGTGTGTCATTTTTTTCTCCCTCAGTACATAAATATAATGTTAAAAATATACTTTCTCAATCAAAATCACAATGCAATACTACTTCATCACTAGAATGGCTAGAATTTTAAAATGGAAGAATGAGGAGAAACTTGAATACTTACACAGTGTTAGTGGGAAGGTAAAATGGCACAGCCACTGTAGAAAACAGTTTGGGGGTTCTTCAATAAGTTAAGCATACAATTAGCCTATGATTCAGCAATTCCATTGCTAGGTATATACTCAAAATAATTAAAACAGGTGTTTAAACAAAAACTTGTACATGAATGTTCATAGCAGCATTTTTTTTGCAATAGTCAAAACATGAAAACAACCCAAATATCCATCAGTTAATGAACTGATAAGCCAATGTGGTACATCCCACTCAATGGAACATTATTCAACCATGGCAAGGGGTAGAGTACTGATTATGCTACAACATAAACCTTGAAAACATTATGCTAACTGAAAGAAGTCAGACACAAAAGGAGACATATTGTATGGTTTAATCTATATAAAATACCCCCAATAGGCAAATACATAGGGTCAGGAAAACAGAATAATTGTTGCCAGCAGCTGGAGGAGGGTGGGAATGGGAAATGACTGTTAAATAGGTATGGAGTTTCCTTTTGAGATGATGAAAATATTCTGGAACTAGATGGTGGCGATGGTTGATAACACTGTAAATGTGCTAAATGACACAATTGTACATTTTTAAATGGTTAAAATAGTAAATTTTGTATCGTGTATTACGCTCAAATTTTTAAAATATATCTTGACAGCCACTCACCATATGGCCTATTGTCTACTTAAGAATTTATGCATTTGTTTACTGAATTTTATAACAATTTTCTACTGAAAAATTCAAAGCATGACTCTTTCTACTCCCTCATGAGATTATAAAATTAAATACACTGTAGATGAATTCTGAAATGGATATGAGCTAATAATGACAAAGATAAGGGCAAACTAATATCGGCAAGTAGTAATTATCCACAATATTTAGGAAACTAGGAAGTAAACTGATGAATGGCATGGCAGAAAATGTTCACTATCCCCAATCTGTCCTCCCACTTTATGTTAATAGAATTTTTAGGTGAGAGTAGGAAGATTAATTAGGAGCCTATTGCCAGCATATTTTACTCTCAAAGTTAAAACTTTGAATTATGCCATAATTTTCTCAAGAGATACCAGTGGCCTTTGTCCAGAAGGAATGTCAAGAGGCTGGACTCATTATTATTCATCATAAAGTCTATCTCTAATAGTAGAGACCATGGAAAGATTATGATTATGTACAATTTCTGCTAAAATATTCATAGTGAGAAAATTTAACCCCTAAGTATTGCTTAGGAGTGAAACATTCAAGGACCCCCATACCAAAATTTCCTATTCTCTTCCATTTTAATATCGCTATCATTATCCTTTAGCTAGGAACATAATCTGTTTCTTAACTTTGCACCCCATTCAAGAACAAAAACTTTTTTAGGGCTTTAGAACACAGAAATTAATGTTTTGGATCACATTGTCAAAACGAATCTATTAAAATACTGTATCCAACTTTAACTAGTTAAGTCTTCTATGAGTGGAAATCTCTAGTGTCATGTGCCAAAACAAACAAAATGAAAAAGCAACCCTTAAAGGGTCTTTATGATTGTGTTTTAGATTAGTAATTGCTGTCCTTTGTTTAAACAAAAATATCCATAAAAATACTTAAATTCAAATAAAATATAAACATTTAGATTACAGTATTTTAGTCTTAATTTTTCTAAAGTTTACTTTCATTTTGAAAAAAAACCCACTCGTCTTAAGAAGCATTTGTCTACAATTTTTTTTCTGATGATGTCTTTTGTCTTATTTCAATTTCAGGGTATTGTAGGTTCCCGAAAATGATTTGGGGAATATTTAATCTTTCTCTATTTTCTGGAAGAGATTGTGTAGAATAGGTATGATTTCTTCTTAAATATTTGTTAGAATTAGCCCATGAAATCATCTGAGCCTAAAGTTTTCTTTTTCTGGAAGATTTTTAAGTAAGAATTCAATTTATCATATATGTGATTGTTCAGATTATCTATTTGTTAGTTTGTGTCTTCAAAGAATTGGTCAATTTCATTTAAGTAGTTGGATTTACATGTTGTTTGTACTATTATTATCCTTTTCAATGTCCGTGGAGTCAGTAAAAATATTCCCTTCTTTCATTTCTTAATAGATAGTGTTTTCTCTTTTTTTTCTTGGTCAGTCTGTTAAGAAGTTTATCAATATTAGTGATTGTGCAATTATTTTCTGCTCTCCTTTGCTCCTCCTTGTATATTTAGTATAAACTCACATTTAGGTGACTAAATAAAGCCCATTTCTGTGACCTACAATAGGAAACATTCTAATGTGTCATTTTAAGCAATCTGTGATATGATAAACAAAAATCTATAAACTTTGGGGTTTTTTAAATAATTTTTATTGCAGTTTAGTTGATTTACTATGTTGTGTTAGTTTCAGGTGTACAGCAAAGTGAATCAGTTATACATATACATACATCCACTCTTTTTTAGATTCTTTTCCCACATAGGTCATTACAGAGCATTGAGTAGAGTTCCCGATGCTATACAGTAGGTTCTTATTAATTATCTATTTTATATATAGCAGTGTGTACATGTCAATCCCAATCTCCCAATTTATCCCTGCCCCCTTTCTCCCTTGGTAACCATAAGTTTGTTTTCTATATTTGTGACTCTATTTCTGTTTTGTAAATAAGTTCATTTGTACCATTTTTTTACATTCCACATATAAGCAACATCATATATTCGTATTTCTCTGTCTGACTTACTTCACTCAATATGACAATCTCTAGATTCATCCTTGTTGCTGCAAATGACATTATTTTGTTCTTTTTATGGTTGAGTAATATCTCATTGTATATATGTAACACATCTTTATCCATTCATCTGTTGATGGATAAAAAAAATCTCTAAACTTTGGAACAAGACTCCTAGTAAATGAAACACAACAAGACTAAACAACTTGTGTAAATAAAAAGGAAAACACTTTGGATAGAATGACTACTCTCTCCCCTTATCCTCTAAGCATAAAGAAATATTGAATTACTCTGGACATTTTTCTAATAAAAAAAGTTGACAATTTTTTCACAGAATCCTGTGATCTTCAAAGTATGTACATATAAATCCTTTGAAGTGCTGTAATTATGTTTTCCCAGGCATTGAAAAAAATTCATATTATTCAATAATATCTATTTACCAACTCTATTATTTTCCATATTATCACTGCACTTACCTGTTTCTTGAACTTTAAAAAAATTTATTGATTCTGAAATCTCTTCAATTCATTCCTTAATTATTCAAGTTTTAGTTCCTGATATACATTTTTAGAGGAGAATTTCTTCAGAATAAAGTCAGTTTGGTTAAAATGTATAATATTTGTTAAAACTAAAATTAAACTTGTTTGGAGAATTTTAAATTTCTCTTGAAATATTTGGAAAAGTTTATCAAGTTACAAGAATAGAAGACAGAAAAGTCTTAACTGATAAAGCAATTGTTTGTCTATATTTTGATATAGATAACTGTCCAAGTTTGATAAATAAACACTTATCCACATAGTTTGGTAAATAGTTAAATTTCACAGTTATATTGATAATTTACTTTCCATTCACACCAGATAACAAAAGCAATCTTTTTTAGATTTCATTCCATGTAACCTATATGTGTTGAGGACATCAGAAAACATTTTAATAAAAGACATATTTTTCATCCTTTGGTAATATTCCTCCAACATGAAAAAATAACTTGGCATCCCATGAAAATACAACTTGGCAACCGTAGTCTCTGCTTTAAAACATGTCCAAATCACTCTGATTTCCATAAATCAGATTTAAAAATAACTCAACTCATTCCCAAAGAACTTTAGGTGCAAAAATACATAAAACTTTTTGATTTTTGAATACCAAAATGCACATTTTAAGGACAACTTTATAAACTTTTAATAAACTTAAACAGAGAAAATAGAAAATAAAATTACTTTTTAATTAAACATACAAAAATTAAAATACAAAGCTAGGCTAAAGAGTTTACCCAATTGTCTCTGAAATGCCGTGCAAATTGAACTCTTTCACTATCATTTCAAAAAACCATATGAAGTTGTTTTCCCAAAGCAATATGCATTTAAGCCTGGCATAAAACTACTCAGTTATTATCTGCTCCTGCCAATCAAACAAATGACTCTTAACAAGACCAAAAAATTGAGTGTAGTCAGTTATAAAAAAGACATAATTTTCTTCTATATATGGCAAATTGATTACTTAGATGAGGAAATTGTAGAATAGTGAATGAGTAATCATTAAGATTGGAATCACATAAACTCACATTTACCTCCCATCTCTGTAACAAAGTAACTTTGTCATTCAAACGTATAACACTCCTTAACCTTGTTTTCCCTGTCTTCAAAAAGGGAAAAACAATTGTAAAAATAGTAAGGAAATGATAGCCAAATTTAAGGCAGCATAGAAAAACCTTCCTGACATTTGCTTTTTGTTTGTTTGTTTGTTTCATTATTTCTCAGCTTTTTTGAGATAAAATTGATATATAATATTGTCTAAGATTAAGGTGTACAACCCGTTGATTCAATACACTTATATTATGAAACGATTACCACAGTAGCATTAATTAATACTGCTATCATCTCAATTACAGTTTCTTTTTTTGTGGTGAGAACACTTAATACCTACTCTTTAGTGACTTTCAAGTATAATACATTATTATTAACTGTAATCGACTTGCTGCACATTAGAGCCCCAGAACATATTCATCTTCTAACTGGAAGTTTGTACTCTTTGAACAACATCTTTTCATTTCTTCCCCAGTCCCTGGAAACCACCATTCTATTATCTCTTTCTATGAGTTAGCTTTTTTTTTTTTTTTTTTTTGGTATGCGGGCCTTTCACTGTTGCGGCCTCTCCAGTTGTAGAGCACAGTCATCCAGACGCGCAGGCTCAGCGGCCATGACTCACGGGCCCAGCCGCTCCGCGGCATGTGGGATCTTCCCGGACCGGGGCACGAACCCGTGTCCCCTGCATCGGCAGGCGGACTCCCAACCACTGCGCCACCAGGGAAGCCCGAGTTAGCTTTTCTTAATTCTAGGAGTGTTTTGGTTTCAAGTACTACGTTGAAGTTTTTAATACATTTTGCTAGTTTTTGTGTATGGTGTAACATAGTGTTCCAGTTTTATTTTTTTGCATGTGGCTGTACAGTTTTCCCAACATGGTTTATTGAAGAGATTTTCCCTTTTGCGTTGTATATTCTTAGCTCCTTTGCAATAAATTAATTGATCATATATGCCTGGGGTTATTTCTGGGCTCTGAATTCTTTTCCATTGATTTATATGTCTGTTTTTATGCCAATACCATACTGTTTTGATAACCATAGCTTTGTAATATAGTTTGGAATCAATAAGCATGATGCCTCCAACTTTGTTCTTTCTCAAGATTGCTTTGGCTATTTGGGGTCTTTTTGTGATTCCATACAAATTTTAACATTGTTTTCTATTTCTGTGAAAGATTCCATTAGAATTTTTATAGCGATTGCATTGAATCCATAGATGACTTTGGGAAGTATGACTATTTTAGCAATATTAATTCTTCCATTCCATGAACATGGGATACCTTTCCATTTATTTGTGTCATCTTTAATTTCTTTCATCAAAGTCGTAGTTTTAGCTCCTTGGTCAAACTTATTCCTAAATATTTTATTGTTTTTGATGATATTATGAATGAAATTGTTTTCTTTATTTCTTTTTCAGATATTTTGTTGTTAGTGTATAGAAACACAATTGATTTCTGTATGTTGATTTTGTGCCTTGCAACTTTATTGAATGCATTGATTAGTTTTAACAGTATTTTTGGTGGAGTCTTTAGGATTTTCTATATCATCTAAAAACAAAGACAATTTTACTTCTTCCATTCTGATTTGGATGCCTTTTAAATTTCTTTTCCTTGCCTAATTGCTCTGGCTAGGACTTGCAGTGCTATGTTGAATAGGAGTGATGAGAGTGGGCACCTTTGTTTTGTTCCTAATCTTAGAGGGAACCGTTTAACCTTTCACCATTGAGTATGGGTTTGTCAGATATGGCCTTTATTATGTTGGAATATGTTCCTTCTTTACCCAATTTGTTGAGACTTTTTATCATGAAAGTTTGTCGTATTTCATCAAATGCTTTTTTTCTACATCTCTTGAGATGATCATATGATTTTTATCTTTTATTCTATTAATATGTTTTATCACATTTATTGATTTATATGTGTTGAACCATCCTTGCATCCCTGGAGCAAATCTTCCTAGATCATGGTGAATGATCTTTTTAATGTGCTGTTGAATTTAGTTTTCTAATATTTTGTTGAGAATTTTTACATCTATATTCATCAGGGACATTGGCTTATAATTCTTTTCTTGTAGTGTATTTATTTGGCTTTGGTATCAGGGTCATGCTGGCCTCCTTAAATGAGTTAAGGAGGCTGTGGAGGGTGTCACTTCCTCCACAGATTTTTTGAAGAACTTGAGAAGGTTTGGTGTTCATTCTTCTTTAAATGGTGGAATTCACCAGGGGAGCCTTCTGGTCCTGGGTGCTAAACTCAAATTTGTGGTCTCTTCCAGATTTGCAGATTCTGGCTGGCTTTCTGTATGTGGTCACTAACCATCTGTGAAAGCTTTCTCTCACCATCATCACTGGGAATGCACACAGGGAGCTGGCCTCCAAAAGGGTGTGTGGGTGAGATGCAGAGTGCTGGGGGTGCCTGTGGGCCAGTTGGGGGCATCCATGGGGAAGGAATCCCCAACAATTTGTGGACAGGCTTCTTGATGCAGTCTACCACACATTTAGTAGGATCTAAGTCTCTTTAATGCCCTCCAAGAATCCTATCTACCACTTTCCCAGCCTCTTTCTACTTCCCAGTCATTCAGCTCATGACTCAGTACTCTGCATAGGGTGAGAGAGAAAGGAGCCTTTTGGGCAGTGTCCTGCACAGCTGGGGAAGCCAAGTGCTCATTCACAAGCTCTCACCTTCTCTTGCAGGAGAAATCACTGGCCTAGGAAGATCACCCTTGGCTTTAAGCTGTGCAGCCTTGGGGGAAGGATGAGGCAGGTAAAATCAAACAGTTCCTTGTATCCTCTTCATTGTGTCCAAACTTGAATTTTTTGGTTCTAAAGGTGTGCTGGAACTTCTATGCTGGAAACCTAGACTTCCACAAAGGCTCTCTAAACTGCAAGTGATTGTCTAAGATAATGTGTTCCAGGGGCTCCTGGATGATGGCAGAGAGGGGCTGGAGGCAGTAAATAGGCCACTGCAGATTCTACAGCTGGGAACAAAGTCTATAGGCCTAATATCCAATGCACAGGTGGGCTAGACTTCTCTTGGGTCCCTTGGTGTATGTTGCTGGATCCCGCAGATCCCACAAATACACTTTTGTCCATGGATTAATGCCAACTTTTTGTTTTTTCAGGGGATGGGAACACATAAGTGAGGGATGTCATATTCAGCCATTATGTTGACTTTACTAGATTTATCTGATGTTTACTCTTGATTTCCATTCAAGGAAGTAACTCATTTAATAAACTGGTCTTATGATGAGCTGGCTTTGACTGGAGTATTTATACAATTCCTGTAATTTTTAAATTGAGAAGATCAATACAATTTCAAGATTTCCATACATGCATCTGCCATCTTGACTAAGAATGTGTTTTTTCCCAGCAGGTTTTAATAACGCTCTTACCATAGCTTATGTCTCTAAAGATTTGGGCTGTCAGTTAAAATAACTCCTGGTGTTAAAACTGCCACAAATATCCCTTTGTCCTATTAAAATATGTAAAGTCTATAAGACTAAACTCACAAAAATCCTGTATCTAAAATGACTATGATTACTCTGACATAAAAATTAGTGATCTGTTGCCAAACCACATAAGACTGATTTGAACTGTTAGTTAAATGTGAGTGTTATCTAAATGTGAAGTTTAAAGGTATTGATCACCACCATTGATTTATTCTTGTATAATTAATCTGTCATGGCTTTTACATCACAGGAATGGAAGGCACAGATGGAAATTCCTGGTCATTAGGACTTCCTGTACTGATCTCTGGGTCTCTCACACCAGATACTCTTTTATATGATAAAAGGCCTTGGCTCCTTTTTTCACCAAAATGGCCAGAAACGGAGAGTACCTCTTGCCCTTGAGCTTTTTAGTGTTCACTTGATCATCTGAGGACAAACACTGACCATTTGTCTACCCTACCACAGACCAAAATGCTATCTTTCCTCCTAACTGGAAGTTAGGAAAGAGTGGGAAATTACCTCAGGACCTGTTATAATCTTTCTTCTATTAATGTTATGGAGGATATTCCTTTGAGGCAAGAGATATACATAAGATATACTTAAGGCACTTTATTTTCTTAAAAATTCAGCACTTTAAATATTCTTATTTATTAAATGATTTATATGCCACCTTATTGCAAAGTGAATAAAGGCAGCTAATCCTTTAGCAAGGGTAGCCACAGCAAAGTGATGTTTTGGATTTCTAAACCCACAGCATGTGTTGGATCTTATTTAAGTAGTTCTAGAAAGTTTATGGCTACTTACATCCCAAACTCAAGATATAACTCTTTTCAGGAGACCCTAAATGTTCACCTTTATATGTATGGAAGAGTTATCTTTTGATTAATACTGCTTAAGTGACTATGATCTATAGTCAGATGCTAGAAATAGGTTATTTTCTTAATAAGTCTCTGTGCCCTTATCCCTTAGTGATTCTCAGTGATTTTTCAAGCAGTCTAACTTGGCATACTATTGCACTGAAAATTCTTCACAGATGTACCTTCAGTTTCTGATTAATTGTAAAATGTATTTGTTTCTATAACTAAGTGTAATGATATCTTTTAGTTAGAATGGGGGTAAGAAGGGTAAGATAAAGTTGAAATAGGGCAAAAGGAAGATTGTATTTTTAAGAGAAAAAGAATTTTTCCTCTTGCATATACAGGAAGTAGAGACAGATGCAAAACCAAGTACTTTCTAAGGGGAAGCTGAAGAGAAAGTAAGTGAAAGGACACCAGCTGAGGATGCTTTCGTGTACACTGAGGGATATTGCAAAACATGGTCATGTTGTTGGAGTTGATGTCTCATTAGTGTTTTGGATCTTTAAATCTCTACACTCTTAGGATGCAAAAGTGAGTTGTAGGGATGAACTCTATCTTAAGATTTCATGTCATCAATCATATGTATGCCCCTGAATAACTGCCCTGTTAATGTTTCTGATGTAATAGTACTTCAAACACAAGAATGTTTTCTATTCTTAGCTGTAGTATTTGTTTTGAAACCTTGGTTTTTAAATAATATTGGGAAAAATATCCTCATGAGTAACCCCTTTCCATGAAACATGAAATTTAGTAATGCTAACCAGCCAACCTTCCACTTTCATTCTCCGGTTCCTTATAATCTTTCTAATCAAAGGAACCTGCAGGGGGAAAAGGCACATGTACATAAGCAGACTCAAAACTTTCAAGATCGCTCTCCCAGTGAACAGATTCAGCTGCAGGCATCCGTTAAAATATGCTCTATCTCTTGGCATCTAGAAGATATATCTCCCAGCTTTAGCTATCCAAATGCTCACACAATCTTACCTGTCTCTCATTGTGAACCTCACACTTCAGATCTAGTTCTTGCTCTCCATGTGCCCCTTGGACTTAATGCCTAGAACAGGCTTTGCTTTCCAGACTCTTGGCATGGACTGAGCCTTACATAGCTCCTTCTTGAAACCAGCACCCGCTTCTAGGGTCTTCAAGCCAAGTAAGAACTTCTGGACATCCATTTGTTTCAGAGGGAGGGAAAGAAGATTAATAATACCAATTTCCAAATATCACTAATCTAGGAGAGGAAGAGAGGAGAGAGTTCCAGAGGAGTCAAAGAAGACTCAAATCTATGATGAAATTTATAGTTATGTTTGTATATTTTTGCTGAGTTGTATTGTACTTAAAATAGCTTCACTTACTCCATCGTTCTTCTCCATGTTCAGACTAGACTTTGGTCTCTCCTGATCCAGGAAAAAGATGAAAAAAGAAACAAAATATGATATTTTAATTGAATTAGGGATATTGGTGGCTGAGTGAAGTTTCATTTCTTCTTATCTCTGATAGTTTGGATTATTAGCTCTAATTCTTCACTTCCCTGTAGTATACATCCATCTCTTTGCAATAGTCTCAAGATGGACAGAGTATATTTTGCAGTCTCTGGAATTTGGGGATGGCCTTGTGAGTTATTTTAGCCAATGAGATGTTCGTGACATAATGTGAACAGAGGCTTAAGATGTGTTTGTGTGGATGTGTTTCCAGTCATTCACTTCTGCTTTTTTCACTATAAGAACATGCCTTGTGTAGTCACTGGTCCAAGGTAGAGCATACCTAGACCCAATCTGCAACTTGGAGTCAAACCCAACTGAACCTAGACTTGATGAGCTAAACCTCCATCAACCAAAAGTCATGCAAGTATATTGTTTATGCCCCTGAGTTGAAGGTAGTTTGATACGTGCATTGTTTTGGTAATAGGTAAATGATCTACAGTCCTTGGAAAGATAAGATCCTCTAAACTGGAGAGTGGAGTAGGAAATGTTGGAGAAAACAACATGTTGGAGAAAAAAATATAATGAATTAGATATAAATGGAAGTTTCCACCATCTTTTGCCCTGCCCTACACCGATTCCATGGAAAAGGGTGGTAAATGAGAGAAGTCTCTTGAAATTTTAGAAATCCAAGATGAAAGATGCCCTACGCAGATGTTTTTCAGATAGGGTCCAGGAAGATGTCAAGTCTCATTAGATAACCACTTGCAACAGTGCTGTATGATTGCTATAGAGGGAAACTGGCAGCATGCTATTTCCAAGTATAAGACTATCAGACCACCACCTTCTAAGAGCATCTAAAATTTCCCCCACTCCACCCTTCTCCTGCAGAGGAAGTGGAAGTTTCCTTTAAAAGTGAGGTTTGGGGACCTGGATGAAGAGATGTCATGCAGACTAGATTTCTAACCAGGAAATTGATAAGTATCCCTGTGAATGCCAGAGATGCCTTGTGTCTCAAAGGATGCTAACATGAAACTCATACTACTGTAGCATTTGCCTCTTCTTCTATAGCTTAGTATTATCTTCAGGAAGAGGATCTGAACTACAAACCTCCTGGATCACAACACATTAAATTGATTTGGGGATGGGAGATATTACCAGGTCATAAAAGAGATCTTAGTAAACACCCCTCACACCAGAGTTCTTGTCTATCAGCCTATTTTCAGCTTTTTAGTGATCAGGGGAGGCTTTGTCAGTCATTTCAGGAGAAAACAAAGGGTCTCTCCCATTTCCTTTAGGCTCTATAAGAAAAAGCTAGCAAAGCATACTATATTTGGAAAAGGGCACAAAATCTGATATTAATACCATGAGGAAACCAGAAACTGAGGACTGTGTTGTACTAAATATGATAGCTTCCCCTCCTGAAAAGGTCTTAAGAGATTCACAAACTATAATGCATTTAAAAAATACGTAGGCACCAGATCTCCCACCTAGCAAAGATGGAATAGATTATACTATTTAAAACATGCACACAGAATTCTTTGTAAAATTAGTTTTAAATAATATACTGTTGGTGGACAGGGAAACTTCCAAATGCAGAGAGACAGAGAGAGAAAGAGGGAGTTTTACATATATTAACTTCTTTAATCCACATACAAAAAAATCTATGCAATAATACTGTTTCATGGATAATGGTCACCAGCATCATTCAAATAGGAAGTAGAGAAGTAAATGTGAACCTATAAGATAAACACATGCACAAAATAGACGCAGATCCCTTTTTACTTCATAGCTTTGAAATTCCTTATTGTTGACCCTGGTGTGGTTTTTTAATACCTGAAATTTGATTCTTTTATAAGTCTCATTGCTTTTTAGGTCTTTTTGATATGAAACTAAGATGAGTTCATCTGTAGGATGGCATTTATTTCCTGTCATAGTTTTGCATGTGAATCTACAAACATGTATTAATTATTGTCAATTACTTTGAATTAGCACTTAACACTCAGATGTGTGCTCCCAAACTCTGTCATGTCTTAAATTCAATAGATAAAAAACTTTAAAATATTTTTTAATAATCTGCATTAAGTGTACAAAATGGAGGTATACAGCCTATATTTTATATCAAAGCAGATTAAATATACCCTTCTCATTTGATTAATAATCTTCCAACCATTTTAATATCATGTAGAAATAAGCACATATAAAAGATAACCTTTATGTACAGTTCCAATTTAAGAATAATAGCAGATTGAAAATATGTGTTATCATAAAAACTTAGTTGTTTAATTAGCAACAACCACAAATTTTCTTTTGCCTCTTTTTACTGATAGGATCTATGACCAACTTAAACTAGTTACCTAAATATATTATGCTTTATATTAATGAAGTTTATCATGTGAAAGCAGCATGGTTGATACAATATCTTATTGTCTATCAGATCAGCAAGAAGTAATAGAACACTTTTAATACCTTTGTCATTCAAATCTGTCCTTCAACTCAAATACGGTTGTCTTTTTTACAATCATTTATACAGGGCTTACCAATTTCTAAGCACTGTACTAAATGTGTTACAAATATTGATGTTAAAATCTCACAGTAATCTTATGTGGTTGATACTGATGTACCATTTCCATTTCACAATGAGGAAACTGAGACACTAAGAGGGCAGGAAACGGTTGACACAGCTTTGATGATACAGCTAATGAGGAGAAGACGTAGGAATCTGACTTCTGCAGTCCACCTTCAGAGGTAGTCCTCCCAATCATTACTCTCTACTCTCTATTTCTGCTGTAGTTTTCTTTTTCTATTTGTTTCACGTTTTAAAATACGATAGTTTTCAATTTAAGTCATTTATAGCTACATTATATGAACAAGAAAGCATGGTACCATTAAATAAAGTAAGCAATAACTCTAAACTACACAAGGTTTCATATCTGTATTAAACATGATTTGAATACACTGTTTTTTAATTTGTTAATTTACTTTTTTTTCTTTTCTGTCATACCAGAGTTATTTCAGACCGTGGGGTTTCTTCACTTAGATTAATCTTCATACTAGCCAGTACCCCTCCTTAATTATTTCTTCCACTCTATCCTTCCCTCCTTCACTCATTTTAAAACATCTTTAACTTCTTATTATTGGTAAGGCTTGATGACACAGAAGATTCTCTTTCTACCAGAGTAACTGAAATCATTGGGATGACCAGATACATGACCAAAAATGGAATATTTTTGAGAATATAAGGGATCTTCTTAATAACACTAAAAAGCAACAGATATAAAATACACTCTTTGGTGCAGAGCTGAATTTATGTCTACTTGAGAGATCACTGACGTGAGATGCATCTTGAAATAAATACTTTGTTAGATGAAAACAGTGGAGAAGTGTTTCAAAATCAGGCAATAGAGTCATTAAAAGCAGGAAAGCCTGATGTATGTTTAGAAAAAGTACAAGAAGCCTAGGATGGCTGAGATAGAGGTTCTATATTTCACTGCAACAGAAGATAAATCTGCAGAGCAGTTATTTATAGTTAGAATATAGCAGACTGTGAACATCAGACTAAGGAATTTGACCTTAATTGTAGAGATTGAGAGGCATTATGTGTTTCAGGGCAAAGGATGGCAAACCAAAATCTGATGAACCAAAGTTTAAATAAGATTAATCTAGTCAGTGACCATCACTGATAGGTCATGGTACCAATTAGAAGATGGATGAAATGGCTCAGGTATCAGTTGATATGCTGGGCCTGAGAGGTCTAACACGTGACCATTTAGAATAATTTAATTTAATTTTGTAGTTGAGAGGAATAAAAGAAATCTCTTCAATTAGTTCTCAGATTTTTACAATTACCCCCTAATTCTTAGTAAGCAAATATGTCTGCTATTATCACTTCTATCAAGTAGTTTATGCAATGCTTTTTTATGACCCTCACATATTATCAAATATTCTCTTTGGGTAACCCTTAAAATGTCACATCTTTTATGGATTAATTCATAATTCATAAAAGTTTGGAAGTTTCCCTTGCCCATATTTTGTTCAAACACACATGATAAAAACTATTTATTATTGAGCAATATTCACTTACTTGAGTTTTTATAATACTAATGGCATTATTTTATTCATTTATTCACCACTTCAATGCACAAGTTGTCATTGTTGGAAACACTGCCTAACAGCCCAGACTTGCCACCCCAGCGCTCCGTGGCCCAGTGCTCAGCCACTGCGCCAGAGGCAAGCGCTGTGCTCCAGGCGCCACAATGTCGAGGACACGGCCTATCTGACACCTCCAGCCCCAGAGGAACCGGCGGCAACTTCGGCAGGAGTGGCAGAAGCCGCCTCGGCACCTCACTCTAGTCCTTCCCATCATCTCGATGAGGGCCTGTCCCGGCCAGAGGGACACTTCTTTCGTCCTCCCTCCGAGGTTCAGGGGACCAACGGACAGGTGTGGCAACAGAGGACTGGATGATGGGCAGTGGCAAGCACACAGTAAATGGTGCTTTTGAGAGCCTTCTGTGATTACCACTCACACCTTTTCCGGGGACACTTTCTTAAAAGAACGAGCAAGCATCCAGTTTACTGAGATATAATCCCAGATTCATGGAGTTGTTGCAGACCAGATACCTCTTGTCTCACTAACACTGGCCGTGTGGCTGACAGGGTCTTGGTGCTCTGGCTGGGTGTCAGGCCTGTGCCTCTGAGGTGGAAGAGCTGAGTTCGGGACATTGGTCCTCCAGAAACCTCCTGGCTCCACATAATATCAAACAGCTCTTCCAGAGGTGTCCATCTCAGTGCTAAGACCCAGCTCCACTCAAAAACCAGCAAGCTACAATGCTGGACACCCTATGTCAAACAACTAGCAAGAGAAAAACACAACACCGCCCATTAGCAGAGAGGCTGCCTAAAATCATAATAAGGTCACAGACACCCCAAAACACAAAGCCAGACACAGTCCTGCCCTCCAGTAGACAAGATCCAGCCTTATCCTCCAGAACACAACCGGCAGTCCCTTCCACGAGGAGGCCTACACAACCCACTGAAGCAACCTTAGCCACAGGGGGCAGACACCAAAAACAATGGGAACTATGAACCTGCAGCCTGAGAAAAGGAGACCCCCAAACACAGTAGGTTAAGCAAAATGAGAAAACAGAGAAACACACAACAGTTGAAGGAGCAAGGTAAAAACCCACTAGACCAAACAAATGCAGAGGAAATAGGCAGCCTACCTGAAAAAGAATTCAGAGTAATGATACTAAAGATGATCCAAAATCTTGGAAATAGAATGGAGAAAACACAAGAAACGTTTAACAAGGACCTAGAAGATATAAAGAGCAAACAAACAATGATGAACTACACAATAAATGAAATTTAAAATTCTCTAGAAGGAATCAATACCAGAATAACTGAGGCAGAAGAACAGATAAGTGACCTGGAAGGTAAAATACTGGAAATAACTAAAACAGAGCAGAATGAAGAAAAAGGAATAAAAAGAAATGAGGACAGTCTCAGAGACCTCTGGGACAATATTAAACACACCAACATTAGAATTATAGGGGTCCCAGAAGAAGAAGAGAAAAAGAAAGGGTCTGAGAAAATATTTGAAGAGATTATAGTTGAAAACTTCCCGAATATGAGAATAGAAATAGTCAATCAAGTCCAGGAGGCGCAGACAGTCCCATACAGGATAAATCCAAGGAGAAACACACCAAGACACATGTTAATCAAACTATCAAAAATTAAAAACAAAGAAAAAATATTAAAAGTAACAAGGGAAAAATAACAAATAACATACAGGGGAATCCCCATAAGGTTAACAGCTGATCTTTCAGCAGAAACTCTGCAAGCCAAAAGGAAGTGGCAGGACACATTTAAAGTGATGAAAGGGAGAAAGCTACAACCAAGATTACTCTACACAGCAAGCATCTCGTTCAGATTCAATGGAGAAATTAAAACTTTTACAGACAAGCAAAACCTAAGAGAATTCAGGACCACCAAGCCAGCTTTAAAACAAATGCTAAAGGAACTTCTCTAGGCAGAAAACACAAGAGAAGGAAAAGACCTACAATAAAAAACCCAAAACAATTAAGAAAATGATAATAAGAACATACATATTGATAACTACCTTAAATGTAAATGGATTAAATGCTCCAACCAAAAGACATAGACTGGCTGAATGGATACAAAAACAAACCCATATGTATGCTGTCTACAAGAGACCCACTTCAGACATAGAGACACATACAGACTGAAAGTGAGGGGATGGAAAAAGATATTCCATGCAAATGGAAATCAAAAGAAAGCTGGAGTAGCATTCTCATATCAGACAAAATAGATTTTAATATAAAGACTATTACAAGAGACAAAGAAGAACACTACATAATGATCAAGAGATCAATCCAAGAAGAAAATATAACAATTGTAAATATTTATGTACAAAACATTGGAGCACCTCAATACATAAGGTAAATGTCAACATCCATAAACGGGGAAATTGACAGTAACACAATCATAGTATGGGAGTCTAACACCCCACATTCACCAATAGACAGATCATCCAAAATGAAAATAAGTAAGGAAACACAAGCTTTAAATGATACATTAAACAAGATGGAATTAATTGATATTTCTAGGACATGCCATCCAAAAACAACACAATACACTTTCTTTTCAAGTGACCATGGAACATTCTCCAGGATAGATCCTATCTTGGGTCACAAATCAAGCCTTGGTAAATTTAAGAAAATTGAAATCATATCAAATATCTTTTCCGACCACAATGCTATGAGACTAGATATCAATTACAGGAAAATATCTGTAAAAAATACAAACACATGGAGGCTAAGCAATACACTACTAAATAACCAAGAGATCACTGAGGAAATCAAAGAGGAAACCAAAAAATACCTAGAAACAAATGACAATGAAAACACGACAACCAAAAACCTATGGGATGCAGCAAAAGCAGTTTTAAAAAGTAAGTTTACAGCAATACAATCCTACCTCAAGAAACAAGAAACATCTCAAATAAACAACCTAACCTTACACCTAAAGCAGTTAGAGAAAAAAGAACAAAAAACCCCAAAGTTGGCAGAAGGAAAGAAATCATATAGATCAGATCAGAAATAAATGAAAAAGAAATGAAGAGAACAATAGCAAAGGTAAATAAAACTAAATGCTGGTTTTTTGAGAAGATAAATAAAATTAATAACCCATTAGCCAGCCTCACCAAGAAAAAAAAGGAGAAGACTCAAATCAATAGAATTAGAAATGAAAAAGGAGAAGTAACAATGGACACTGCAGAAATACAAAGGATCATGAGAGATTACTACAAGAAACTATATGCCAAAACATTGGACAACCTGGAAGAAATGGACAAATTCTTAGAAAAGCACAACCTTCCAAGACTGAATCAGGAGGAAATAGAAAAAATAAACAGACAATCACAAGCACTGAAATTGAAACTGTGATTAAAAATCTTCCAACAAACAAAAGCACAGGATCAGATGGCTTCACAGGTGAATTCTATCAGACATTTAGACAAGAGCTAATATCTGTCTTTCTCAAACTCTTCCAATTTATAGCCAAGGGAGGAACACTCCAAAACTCATTCTACCAGGCCACCATCACCCTGATACCAAAACCAGAAAAAGATGTCACAGAAAAAGAGACTACAGGCCAATATCACTGATGAACATAGATGCAAAAAATTCTCAACAAAATACTAGCAAACAGAATCCAACAGCACATTAAAAGGATCACACACCATGATCAAGTGTGGTTTATCCCAGGAATGCAAGGATTCTTCAATATATGCAAATCAATGAATGTGATAAACCATATTAACAAACTGAAGGAGAAAAACCATATAATCATCTCAATAGATGCAGAAAAAGCTTTCAACAAAATTCGACACCCATTTATGATAAAAACCCTCCAGAAAGTAAGCATAGAGGGAACTTACCTCAACATAATAAAGGCCATATATGACAAACCCACAGCCAACCTCGTTCTCAATGGTGAAAAATTGAAACCATTTCCTCTAAGATCAGGAACAAGACAAGGATGCTCACTCTCACCATTATTATTCAACATAGCTTTGGAAATTTTAGCCACAGCAATCAGAGAAGTAAAAGAAATGAAAGGGATCCATCAGAAAAGAAGAAGTAAAGCTGTCACTGTTTTCAGATGACATGATACTATACATAGAGAATCCTAAAGGTGCTACCAGAAAACTACTAGAGCTAATCAATTAATTTGGTAAAGTAGCAGGATACAAAATTAATGCACAGAAATCTCTGGCATTCCTATACACTAATGATGAAAAATCTGAAAGAGAAATTAAGGAAAAACTCCCATTTACCATTGCAAAAAAAGAATAAAATACCTAGGAATAAACCTACCTAAGGAGACAAAAGACCTGTATGCAGAAAACTATAAGACACTGATGAAAGAAATTAAAGATGATACAAACAGATGGAGAGATATACCATGTTCCTGGATTGGAAGACTCAACATTGTGAAAATGATTCTACTACCCAAAGCAATCTACAGATTCAATGGAACCCCTATCAAACTATCACTGGCATATTTTACAGAACTAGAATAAAAAATTTCACAATTTGTATGGAAACACAACAGACCCTGAAAACCAAAGTAATCTTGAGAGAGAAAAACAGAGCTGGAGGAATCCGGCTCCCTGACTTAAGACTATACTACAAAGCTACAATAATCAAGACAGTATGGTACTGGCACAAAAACAGAAATATAGATCAATGGAACAGGATAGAAAGCTCAAAGGTAAACCCACTCACATCCGGTCACCTTATTTTTGATAAAGGAAACAAGAATATACAGTGGAGAAAAGACAGCCTCTTCAATAAGTGGTGCTGGGAAAACTGGACAGCCTCTTATAAAAGAATGAAATTAGAACACTCCTTAACACCATACACAAAAATAAACTCAAAATGGATTAAAGAACTAAATGTAAGGCCAGACACTATAAAACTCTTAGAGGAAAACATAAGCAGAACACTCTATGACATATATCACAGCAAGATCCTATTGACCCACCTCCTAGAGAAAGGGAAATAAAAAAATAAAATAAACAAATGGGACCTAATGAAACTTAAAAGCTTTTGCACAGCAGAGGAAACCATAAACAAGATGAAAAGGCAACCCTCAGAATGGGAGAAAATATTTGCAAATGAAGCAACTGACAAAGGATTAATCTCCAAAATTTACAAGAAGTTCATGCAGCTCAATATCAAAAGAACAAACAACCCAATCCAAAAATGGGCAGAAGACCTAAATAGACATTTCTCCAAAGAAGATATATAGATTGCCAACAAACACATTAAAGAATCCTCAACATCACTAATCATTAGAGAGATGCAAATCAAAACTACAATGAGGTATCCCCTCACACCAGTCAGAATGGTCATCACCAAAATATCTATGAACAATAAATGCTGGAGAGGGTGTGGAGCAAAAGGAACCCTCTTGCACTGTTGGTGGGAATGTAAATTGATATGGCTACTATGGAGAACGGTATGGAGGTTCCTTAGAAACCTAAAAGTAGATGTACCATATGACCCAGCAATCCCACTACTGGGCATATACCCTGAGAAAACCATAATTCAAAAAGAGTCATGTACCAAAATGTTCATTGCAGCTCTATTTACAATAGCCAGGACATGGAAGCAACCTAAGTCTCCATCGACCTATGAACAGATAAAGAAGATGTGGCACATATATATAATGGAATATTACTTAGCCACTAAAAGAAATGAAATTGAGTTATTTGTAATGAGGTGGATGGACCTAGAGACTGTCATACAGAGTGAAGTAAGTCAGAAAGAGAAAAACAAATACCATATGCTAACACATATATATGGAATCTAAAAAAAAAAAAAGGTTCTGAAGAACCTAGGTGCAGGACAGGAATACAGATGCAGATGAAGATAATGGACTTGAGGACACGAGGTGTGGGATGTGTAAGCTGGGATGAAGTGAGAGAGTGGCATGGACATATATACACTACGAAATGTAAAATAGATAGCTAGTGGGAAGCAGCCACATAGCACAGGTAAATCAGCTCAGTGTTTTGTGACCACCTAGAGGGGTGGGAGAGGGAGGGTGGGAGGGAGATACAAGAGGGAGGAGATATGGGTATATATGTATATGTATAGCTGATTCACTTTGTTATAAAGCAGAAAGTAACACACCATTGTAAAGCAATTATACTCCAGTAAAGATGTTAAAAACAAAACAAAACAAACAAACAAACAAAAAAAGGAAACGCTACCTAAGAATGTGATATACCTGCTGTAGCACCTGAAAGGAGACGATATTGCTTAAGGGGATTCACTTTTTAATTAATAAACGAAACAATAATTCTCTGGGATTTATTCAACTCCTTACTCAAAACTTTTCTGTCTCACCGATTATGTACATGTTTTTAGTGCCTGTGTTAACATTGAACTACTTTGGTTATATAATTATATCCTGTTAGTTCAGGTCTATGCCTATTTTACATTATCTATTTGCTCTAGTTGTTCAGAATATCCTCACAAACATAATGACAATAATTGTATTTTCTCACTGATTTGAACCTCTTTTAATCTAATATATTTATTTAAAATGTTTATTTTCTAAATGTGGTGTAATCATTTCCTTTTAAAATGTGAATGGATCATAAGACAGCAGTTAATGAAAACTTGGCTATTTATGGGGGGAATAGCAAATACATATTTCTTATTTTCATAGCAAATTACTGTATTTAATTGGTAACATAATTTTGCATAACATGCTAGTAACAAAATTTAGTGTTTTGCCCCCTACAATGAAGTATTAATTTAGTTTTGATCACATTAACTCTTGGTTTGCTGCTTCATTCCTGATGATGTTGAGATATCCAGTATCAGTCGTTATTCGTGAAGGATGGAACCTACTATGGTAACAAGACCCCAGCAACTGGGAAATTGAATAGAGGGTGTTTGGCTCCTCAGATCATATTGAGCACTTCTGAGATGCTTGTAGTCCAAACTCAAAAGTTTGGAGAACCCATAATTTCTGCCTCTTAATATCATATGTATCTTTGGATCTTTTGCAGAATCTTCAATCAGAAATGACTAGTATTGATTTTTCTGTATCAACAAACTACATAGTTAACCTTCTATGAATATATGAAGCCTTTCTGATAGCCTTAAAAATGCCCAAACTCTCAACTTTTCTCAGGAATTGGCAATGTCTTCTCATCACCAACATAGTACCATATTACACCTTTGATGCCAAACCCTTGTCTGTATCTTCAAGTGTGTGGTCAGTGCCTGTACCAGCTATGTTGTCTCAGAAAGCAATCTTTTAAAGGAAGTCAGAGTTGAATAAAGAACAAGGAGGAAATGAATGTTGAAATCAGTTATAGCATGCTCCTGTTTACAAGATAATGTTAACAATCTGCTCTGCTTCAACTTACTTGGCGGTGTTTTTTAAACCTAATCTCCAAAATTCTCTTCAGCCTTCATTGAAGCTGTCCAAATTAGTCACTTGAATTAAAAGACATACAGATGTTCAAACACTGGAATTGAACTATTTTTTCTCTAACATTTATCAATATTTGTTAGTCACTATTTTATTTTATAAATTGTGGTGTAATAAGAACTTTTGCCTTATTACTGTAATCTCAATGTTTGAGAAATCCAACACTAGCAGCTTTACTGGACTTAAAAATCTTTAGTGGTGGACTTCCTGGCAGCAATATTTTTTTTCCAAGATTTAGTCCAAAGTTATCTTAGTAAACACAGCTGCAAAACCAAAACCTTACAGCTTGAACTACAATTCCCTAAGATTGAATATCAGGAAATATATATATTTTTCTAGTTTTTATACATGACTTTTAAATGAAGAAGTCAAAACCATTTTTATAATCATGAATCTCTTCTGCTTACATATCATCCCACAAAAGCAAAATATACCATGAAATCTTGGATTTCATAAAGGCAGAGCTAATAATTTATATTGGTATAATATGTATTGTTTCTATAAAATTAAACCATCAATTTTATTCTTCATAATTATCTCATTTTGCAAATGAAGAAACAAAGAGCCAAGGTAGTTAAGTAACTTCTGAGACTACCCAGCAAATAATTGTGAATAAAAGTAGGACCTCATTACTCTGAGTCTCGGTCCTCTTTCTAATTTTTCTACGAAAATCATGTTAAAAAAGTATTATTTTCTAAATATTGCCTTCATGAATCACTAAAAGAGTAGTACTTCTATATTATCCTATACTTCACAATGATGAGTCAAATTTACTCTGTCATTTGGCCAAAGAAAGTCAAACTGTGAAGTGTTTCCACAAATAGAGGTTAAAGGAATAAATAATCCAGGAAAGATCTTAAAATATGTTAGTGATAAATGGTAGTACTAATGTTAGAGATAACATCCCTCTTGCCTAGAGTATAGCTCTGCACAAAGTTTTTTTTAAAGAGTAGTGTGTGGCTTGTTTACTGATATATATCTTTGAATTCTAGTTTCATTCAAAATGCAAAAAATCAACAGGTAGACTTGTATAACTATGACAAAAAATATATAAATCCAAGCTGTCTATTCTCTCCAAAAATAACTTTTTCTCCACTACAAAGCTGTATATGATGCTTTTACAGGCATACCACAGAGATATTGTGGGTTCGGTTCCAGACCACCACAGTAAATTGGATATGGCATTAAAATGTCACATGAATTTTTTGGTTTCCTATGCATACAAAGTTGTGTTTACACTATCCTGTACTTTATTAAGTGTGCAATACCATTATGTCTAAAAATGCACATACCTTAATTTAAAAAATACTTTATTGCTAAAAAATGCTTACCATCATCTGAGTATTCAGTGAGTTGCAATTTTTGCTGGTAGAGGGTTTTGCCTTCATGTTGATGGCTGCTGACTGATCAGGGTGGTGTTTGCTGAAAGTTGAAGTGGGTGTGGCAATTTCATAAAATAAGACAATGATGGAGTTCACTTCATTGTCTCTTCCTTTCATAAACAATTTCTCTGTAGCATGCAATGCTGTCTGATAGCATTTTAACCCACAGTAGAACTTCTTTCAAAACTGTAGTCAATCCTTTCAAACCCTGCTGCTTTATCAACTATGTTTATGTAATATTCTAAATCCTTTGTTGTCATTTCAACAGTCTTCATAGCATCCTCACCAGGAGTAGATTCCACTCAAGAAACCATTTTCTTTGCTCACCCATAAGAAGAAACTCATCATCCGTGAAACTTTATCCTGAGATTGCAGCAATTCGGTCACATCTTTAGGCTCCACTTTAATTCTAGTTCTCTTGTTATTTCCACCACATCTGCAGTTACTTCCTCCACTAAAGTCTTGAGCGCCTCAAAGTCATCCATGAAGAATGAGTTAGAATCAACCTCTTCCAAACTACTGTGAATGATATTTGGACCTCTTGTTATAAATCACAATGTTTTTAATGGCAGCTAGAATGATGGATCCTTTCCAGAAAGTTTTTCATTTACTTTTCCCAGTTCCACTAGAGGAATCACTATCTATGGCAACTATATCCTTACAAAATGTACTCCTTACATAATAAGACTTGAAAGTCTAAATTACTCCTTGTTATGATAGCAGGCATGAAAACATTAATCTTGCTATACATCTCACCAGAGCTCTTGGGTGACTAGGTGCCTTGTCAGTGAGCAGTAATATTTTGAAAGGAATCTTTTTTTCTGAGCAATAGGTCTCAACAGTGGGCTTAAATATCCAAAAATCCATGTTATAAAGAGATATGCTAGCATCTAGGCTTTGTGGTTCCATTTATAGAGCTCAGAGTAGATTTAGCATAATTCTTATGGGCCCTAGGATTTTCAGAGCGTAAATGAGCATTGGCTTCAACTTCAAGTCACCAGCTGCATTAGCCCCTAACAAGAGAGTCAGCCTGTCCTTTGAAGATTTGAAACCAGATATTGACTTCTCTCTAGCTATCAAAGTCCTAGATGGCAGCTTCTTCCAATAGAAGACTATTTGGTCTACATTGAAAATTTATTTAGTGGAGCCACCTTCATTCATTAGCTCAGCTAGATTTTCTAGATAACTTGCTGTAGCCTCTACGTCAGCACTTGCTGCCTCACCTCGCAAGTTATGGAGACAGCTTCTTTCCTTAAACTTCATCAACCAACTTCTGCTGGTTCAAATTTTTCTTTGGCAGATTGCTCTTTTCTTTCAGTCTTCTTAGAATTAAAGAGGGTCAGGGCCTTGCTCTGGATTATGCTTTGGGAATGTTATGGCTGGTTTGATCTTCTATCCAGACTACTAAAACATCTCCATATCAACAATAAAGCTGTTTCACTTATTTTATCATCGTTCATGAGTTCACTGGAGTAACACTTTTTTTTTTTTTTTTTTTTTGTGATACGCGGGCCTCTCACTGTCACAGCCTCTCCCGTTGCGGAGCACAGGCTCCGGACGCGCAGGCTCAGCAGCCATGGCTCACGTGCCCAGCCGCTCTGCGGCATGTGGGATCTTCCTGGACTGGGGCACGAACCCGTGTCCCCTGCATCGGCAGGCGGACTCTCAACCACTGCGCCACCAGGGAAGCCCTGGAGTAACACTTTTAATTTCCTTCAAGAACTTTTCCTTTGCATTCACAACTTGGCTAATTGGCACAAGAGGTCTAGCTTTTGGCCTATTTTGGCTTTCAACATGCATTTTTCACTAAGCTTAATCATTTCTAGCTTTTGATTTAAAGTGAGAAACGTGTGACTCTTTCACTTGGAGGGAATTGTAGGGTTATTAATTGACATAATTTCAATATTGTTATGTCTCAGGGAACAGGGATGCCTTAGGAGAGGGAGAGAGATGGAGGAATGGCTGGCCATTGGAGCAATCAGAGCACACACAACATTTATTGATTAAGTTCACTGTTTTATGGGGTGGTTCATGACACCCCTAAACAATTACAATAATAACATCAAAAATCACTGATTACAGATCATCATAACATATATAATAAAGGTGGAAAAGTTTGAAATATTGCTCAAAGCAATATTTCAAAGATCTTCAATTTGTAAAAAAAAAAAAAAAAAAAATTTTTTTGCAAAGTGCAATAAAGTGAAGTACTATAAAACAAGGTATGCCTGTACTTGAAAAGTTTTTCTTTACTCCTGATACAGGCTTACATAAAACAACGTTTAGTTCTCCCCTAACAATAGTCTAGCCAAGTGGAAGTTTCCTAGTACCAGCTTGGCAACAAGCGAGTCTTCCTCTAATTATGAGCCCCCAAGCATGTGCAAAAAATTTGATACACATATGAATCACCTGGAGAATCTTGCCAAAATGTAGGTTATAAATGTAGGTCTAGGGTGAGGCTGAGACTCCATATATTTTCTAAGCTTATATGATGCTTGCTGCTGGTTCTCAAATAACACTTTGAGTAGTAAGACTTTATCAGAAGGACCCCAAATGTAAAGAACTTGGAAGGTCATTCTCAATGGACTTCTCACAATACTGTGACTAGAAGATACTTGGAAAGTTCATTGATACTGGGAATTGCAAAGCTAGTGCCAAGGCAGCTGCAGTCAACTTGAGTGTATTCTCAGTACACTGCATTCCACACAGTTGAGGCTAAAGGAGTGAATAATCCAGGAATGATCCTCAAATATGTTAGTGATAAATGTTAGAATTAATGCTAGCGATAAAGCATACCTTTAGCTAAATGGTAGCTCCATCCAAAAAAAACTTCATTCTATAATGTTTCTCAAACCCAAACCAATGCAAAAATATTCTGCTAAGTTTAATTTCAGGGGAAATGTCTTTGCACACACTAGGACACGTTTTAACTTTTTAGGTAATAAAACTGTATACTTTAATATAGCTTTTCTTCTTATAGTTACCTGGAAACTTTAGAGACAGCTTTAACTATTATCATAAGTTTCAATTCTTAAAATGGTGACAAATATAATTTAACCTTGTTGCTTCATTTAATTTCTATTGTTTTGTATCCCTAATGTTCTTATTTTGCATAATGTTTAATCTGAAAGTGTCTCCAAATAGTTTTTACAGGTAATCAGGAAAATAAGAGAGGAAAGGAAAAGTAAACAATAAAACAAAGAGAGAGAGGGTATATAGGAGGAAGGTAAGAAAAAAGACAGAGGGCTTTGCTTCCCTGGTGGCTCAGTGGTTGAGAGTCTGCCTGCCAATGCAGGGGACGCGGGTTCGTGACCTCGATCCGGGAGGATCCCACATGCCGTGGAGCGGCTGGGCCCGTGAGCCATGGCCGCTGGGCGTGCACGTCCGGAGCCTGTGCTCCGCAACGGGAGAGGTCACAACGGTGAGAGGCCCGCGTACTGTGGAAAAAAAAAGAAGAGAGAAAGAATGGAGACAAAAAGGAATGCTGCAAGGAAAGACGGGAGGAAAGGAAAAAGCAAGGCAGGAAAGAAAAAGAAGGAAGACAGCAAGGAAGAAAAGGCGTTAAGTACAAGGTATGAGAAATTAGTTTTTTGTAAAATGTATGAGATTAAGGTCAAGTATTTTTCCCCCTAAGGATATCCAATTGTTCCAGCACCATTGCTGAAATGTCATTTTTGCCATTGAATTGTTTTTGTATGTGAGTCCAAAATCAGTTGGGCATATTTGTGTGGGTCTATTTCTTTGTTCTCTGTTCTGTTCCATCGATCTGTGTATCTATCCCTCTGACAATACCACATGGTTTTGAACGGAAGTCAAAACTATACCCCCTTTTTTTTTAATAGATCTTTATTGGAGTATAACTGCTTCACAATACTGTGTTAGTTTCTGTTGTACAACGAAGTGAATGAGCCATATGCATACATATATCTCCATATCCCCTCCCTGTTGAGCCTCCCTCCCACCCTCCCTATCCCACCCCTCTAGGAGATTGCAAAGCACCGAGCTGATCTCCCTGTGCTATGCGGCTGCTTCCCACTAGCTATTTTATATTTAGTAGTGTATATATGTGGATGCTACTCTCACTTCACCAAGCTTCCTCTTCCCTCCTCCGTGTCCTCAAGTCCATTCTCTATGTCTACGTCTTAAATGTCCATCGACAGATGAAAGGATAAAAAAGATGTGGCACATATATATAATAGGATATTACTCAGCCATAAAAAGAAATGAAATTGAGTTATTTATAATGAGGTGAATGGACCTAAAGTCTGTCATACAGAGTGAAGTATACTCTAAGTCTTAAAAGTCATATTCCTCCTACTTTATTCTTCCTTTCCTTTATTCGTCCTTTCCTTTCCTTTATCCTTCCTTTCCTTTAGCAATTCAAGCTCCTTTGCATTTCCATGTGCATTTTAGAATAATCTTGAGTACGTTGACAAAAAACATCTTTCTGGAATTTTGATTGACATTACATTAAACCTGAATATACTTTTTGGGAGAATTGATATCTTTACTATGTTGAGTTTTCCAATCCCTAAAAAGATATGTCTCTTCATTGATTTAGATTTTCTTTTATTTCTTTCATCAGAATCTTGTAGTTTTCAGTATACAAGCCTTAACATGTTTTGTGAGATTTACATCTCAATATTTTGTTTTTTGAGCAATCGCAAACAGTATTGTCATTTTAATTTTGATGTCCACAATTATATTGGTAGTACATAGAAACACCATTGATTTTTGCATATTTAGCTTCTATCTTGTTAACATGCTAAACTTACAAATTCTTGGAATTTTTTTGTAGATTCCTTTGGATTTTTTTCTTAGACAATCATGTTGTATGCAAACAAGGACTCTTTTATTTATTCTTTTTCTGATGTGTATGTTTCTATTTTATTTCACTGATTTCTACTCTTACCTTTATCATTTCCTTCTTTATGCTTGCATTGGGTTTATTTTGCTATTCAATATTCTTGAGGTAGGGACTTGGATTATTGATTTGAGACTTTTCCTCTTTTCTAATATGTAGTATACATGTTAGTGCTATAAATTTTCCTTTCCTTTTTTTTTAATTTAATTTTATTTTTGGCTGCATTGTGTCTTCGTTGCTGCATGCAGGCTTTCTCTAGTTGCGGCGAGCAGGGGCTGCTCTTCGTTGTGGTGTGCAGGTTTCTCAATGCAGTGGCTTCTCTTGTTGCAGAGCATGGGCTCTCGGCGCACGGGCTTCAGTAGTTGTGATGTGCAGGCTCAGTAGTTGTGGCTCGCCAGCTCTAGAGTGCGGGCTCAAGTAGCTGTGGCACATGGCCTTAGATGCTCTGTGGCATGTGAGATCTTCACGGACCAGGTCTCGAACCCGTGTCCCCTGCATTAGCAGGTGGATTCTTAACCACTGCGCCACCAGGGAAGCCCTGAATTTTCCTTTCAATGTTGCTTTACCTGTGTCTCACATATTTTGCCATGTTGTGTTTTCATTTCCATTCAGTCAATAGTTATTTCCCAATACTATTAGATTTTAACAAAAGAATTATTTAGAAATGTGTTGTTCAGTTTCCAAGTGTTTGGAGCTTTTCATCCTATCTCTTATTGCTTTCTGGTTTGATTTTATTGTAGTTGGTCAACACTTTGTGTGATATCAATTTTATTTTATGGCCATAAATCTTCTGTGGGCAGTGGAAAAGAATGTGCATTCTCCTGTTGATGGGGAGAGTGTTCTATAAAAGTTGATTTGACCCTGTTGGTTGATGGTGTTGTTAAATTCTTCTATATCCCTGCTGATCTTCTGTCTAAGTTATTCTTGTTAAGACAGAGGTGTTGAAGTCTCCAGCTTTAATTGTGGGTTTGTCCATTTCTACCTGTTCTACCAGGTTTGCTATTTCGCAGCTCTCTTGTTTGTCTTAGGATTGTGATGCTTTCTTTTTGTTTTGACACTTTTATCACTACATATCACTACCCTTTTCTAAGTCTGATAATTTCCTGTGCTCTGCAGTTTATTTTATCTGACTAATAATATAGCCATTACTGCTTTCTTTTGATTAATATATGCATGATATATCTTTTCCCATCTCTTTACTTTCAACCTGCTTCTATAATTATATTTTAAATGAATTGTTGTAGACAACCTATAGTTGTGGCATGTCATTAATCCACTCTGACAACCTCTACCTTTTACTTGGTGTATTGAGATTATTTACATTTAATGTGATTATTAACATGTTGAGGCTTAATTTTGGCATTTTATTTGTTTTGTTTTCTGATTGTTCTGTTTTTCATCCCTCTGTTGTCTTTTTCTTGGCTTTCTATATGTAACTTGAATATTTTTTTAGAATTCCATTGGTGTATAATGTTTTTGAGGGTCTGTATTTTTATTGGTGTCTTTAGGTATTTCATGTTATATATGTAACATTTCACAGTCCATTAAAGACATAATCTTACTAGTTTGAGTAAATTGTAAAAAACTTTCCTCCTTTACATCGATTTACCCTCCCACATTTATAATATAATTGCCTTTAATATTTCTTCTACATACATTTAAAATCACTTTAGATAGTATTATACATTTTTCTTCAATAATCAAAAATAATTTAGAAAACTCAACAAGGGAAAGTCTATTGTATTTACCCATTTTTTTGCTGTGTTCTTTCTTCCTATGAGCTAAGATTTCTTCATTTGTCATCATTCACTTTTTGTTTAGAGTACCTCCTTTTAGTCATTCTTTTAATGTGGGTCTGCTAACAACAAATAATCTGAGTTTTGTTCTTCTGAGAAGGTCTTGGTTTCCCCTGAATTCCTCAAAAATGTTTTCTCAGATAAAGGATTCGCAATAGCTTTTTTCTTTCAGAAATTGAAAAATATTTTGCTATTTCCGTCTGGACTCCATGGTTTCTAACAAGAAATGCACTGTCATTCCAATTTTTTCTCCTATGGGAAATTTGTTCTCTTGCTGCTTTCAAGAATTTTTGTCTTTAGCTTTTAGAACTTTGACTATGATGTGTCTTTGCATGGAATTCTTTGATTGGGATTTGCTCAGCTTTTCATACCTGTAAGTTTATGTCTTTTGCTAAATTGAGAAGTTCTCAGCCATTCTTCTCTGAATCTTTTTTCAGCCCCACCCTCTTTCTCCTCTCCTTTGTGAATCTCATAAGAATATTCAATCTTTTATTATCCTCTCACACAGCCCTAAGGCTCTGCTTCTTTCTTTTTTTTTTTTTTTTTTTTTTTTTGCGGTACACGGGCCTCTCACTGTTGTGGCCTCTCCCACTGCGGAGCACGGGCTCCGGACGCGCAGGCTCAGCGGCCATGGCTCACGGGTCCAGCCGCTCCGCGGCATGTGGGATCTTCCCGGACCGGCGCACAAACCTGTGTCCCCTGCATCGGCAGGCGGACTCTCAACCACTGCGCCACCAGGGAAGCCCTGCTTCTTTCCTTTTATTCCATTTTCTCTCTATTATTTTATTCGTATATCTTCCAGTTCACTGATTCTTTCCTCTCTCCCCTCCATTCTGTTGTTGAGCCTGTACATTTTTCAATGCTAACATTTCCATTTAGGTTCTTCTTAATATAATAGCTCATATATGTGTGCTGAGACTTTCTATTATGGTTGTTTCAAGTGTGTTCATTAATTTCTTATTGAAGCATTCTTAGGATGGCTGCTTTAGGATGTCAGATAATTTTAATACCTCTGTCATCTCAATTTGTCTTTTTTTTTTTTTTTAAGGTTGAGATCTTCCTGATTCTTAGTATGATAACTGATTTTTTGGTTGAAAGCTGGAAAGTTTGGGTATCATGCTATGGTGTTATTTAAACCTTCTAGATCTTATTTAAGCCTTCTGTTTTAGCTAGCTTGCTTCTCCCTGCTCTAGCACTCCAGCTCTGTTGACACCTGAGTGGGATGCTTCTCATTAGTGCTGAGTGAGAGTGAGAGTTCTGGCTCTCAGCTAGGTCTCTACTGATACCTCCCAGGCTGCAAGCGTAGGGGAGGCCTCATTACTGCTCCTCACACTGAGACCTCCACTGAGACCAGAGAGGGGTGTGACCTCATTACCACTGGGTGGTGGTGAAACTCCTGACTCTCCACTAGGCCTCCTCTGATACCACCTTAGTGGGGGAGATGAGGAGGGTCTTTTTCACTGCCAATTGGGGGGTGGAAGTCCAGGCTCTCTAATTTGTTGGTCTCTACTGACACCAAGGTGAGTTCAGGTACTCTTTACATGCAGTGGTGATGATGTACTATCTCCCTACTAGGCCTCTCATACCATCCCAACAGAAGGGTTGAGATGCTTCGTTGCAACAAGTAGAAGGTAGAAGCTCTAGGTTCCCCTGGAAAAGGTGGAAGTCTAGGCTACACTTTTGACATTTGCTGACTTGGGGAAATGCCACGGTTTTCTGTGATGTTTGCCTGGAGTGGAGTGGTTGTTTTGCTAGGCTTCACCTTTCTGGGAATTTGGCTACAGAGAGCAGGCTTTCATTAGGCCTTTTTTTCCTGTGTGCATTTGTTTTTCTGGGTTGCCAGCTCCTTCAGCCCCAAGTCTGAGATACATTAGTCAAAAAGGAAACCAAAGGAATTCACCATTGTGTTCTTTCTTGGATCTGGAGGCTCCTAGCCAGTCAGCCTTCTTTCAACTTTTCTGAGTCTTATGTATGTTTTATATATATTGTCCAAGGTTTTCAGTTGTGCCAAAAAAGAGTAAAGTATGTATATTCCATCTCTCTGGAAGCAGAAACTTTCTTCTCAATGTAGCTTTAATTTGCTTTTATCTTATTATATTGAAGATCCTTAATTATATCTTCTTTTGAATTCTCTGTTAATGTCTTTTTCCCATTTTTATAACTGGGTTTTCATCTTGTTTCCCTCAGCTTGTAAGAATTCATTACATATTAGGAATCTTAGCCTTTTATATCTGATACATATTAAAATATTTTCCTTACAGTTTTTCATATGTCTACTGAAGTTGGTGGTTATGTGAGGCAAGTATATTTTTTTTAATTTTTATGAGTCCAGTGTGTCAGTCTTTTATGTCATCTGGATTATGAGTTATATATGTCTTCTATTGCTGTTTCAACAAATAACCACAACACAAATTTACTGTTTTATAGCTCCATAAGTCAGACGTCTGACATAGATCTCACTGGGTACAATCAAAGTGTCAACAAGACAGCATTACTTTCTCAAAGTTCTATGGGAGAATCCATTTTCTTTCCATTCCCAGCTTCTAGACACTGCTCATATTCTTTGGCTGTGATCCCTTCCACCAGCTTCAAAGCCAGAATGTCAGGCATAATTCCTTTCACACTTCCTTCTTTCAATGTCACATCTCTTTTTTATCAAGTTGGGGAAGATTCTCTGCTTTTAAGAATTTATGTGATTATATTATATTTACCCAGATAATCCAGGAAAATCTTCCCTTCTCAAAGTTCTTACCCTTTATATAACATCTGCAAAGTCCCTTCTGTCACGTAAGGTAACATATTTCCAAGTTTCAGGGATTAAGGATGGCCATCCTTGGGGGCCATTATTCTGTCTAACATATGATTCATAACTAAAAAGCCCTTCTTTATAAAGGGTTATAGAAGAATTCAACCTTTTCCCCCTACTTCTTATATTCATTTCTTATTGTTACTGTAACCAATTAAGTGACTTAAAAAATATACATTTATTCTCCTACAGTTTTGGAGGTTCAATGTACAGATAGGGCTAATCAAGGGGATGGCAAGTCAGTTCTTTCTGGAGGCTCCAGGGGAAAATCCATTCCTTGCCTCTTCTAGCTCCTAGAGGATGTTGGCGTGTGTTAGCATTTGACCACATCACTCATTTGACGATCACGCATCATCATATTGCAGTTTTCATTTTTGACTGCTACTGTGTCTCTCATTTAAGGACCCTTGAGGTTGCACTGGGGCTACACAGATACTCCAAGATAGTCTCCCTTTCTCAAGATCCTTAACTTGATAGCATCTACAAAGTCCCTTTTGCCAAAGAAGGTAACATTCACAGATTCTGGGGATTAGGGCGTGGACATCTTTGGGAGCCTATTCATTCAACTACACTTGTTTTCTTCTCTTTTTTTCTTTCTTTGCTTTATTTTTAAGGCTAAATAGTTATCCAAGAAACATTTATTAAAAAGTCTATCTTTATCATAATGACTTTAGATGCCACTTTTTTCAGATACTAAATTTTCATACATACATGAGTCTACTTTTGGAATTCCTCTTCTATTCCACTGGATTGTCTATGTATGCCTGCTCAGCTTTAGTATGGAAATGTTTTAGTAAATTTTAATATCTGGTCTGGCTAATCAGTGCTCATAGCTTTTATCTTTCAGTGTTTACTTAGATAATGTAGCATGATAATTGAGCTGCGTAAACTTTAGGTTTACTTTGTCTTACATCATGAAGAAAGGGTGTTTAACACACAAAAATAAACTCAAAATGGATTAAAGACCTAAATGTAAGGCCAGACAACATGAAACTCTTAGAGGAAAACATAGGCAGAACACTCTATGACATAAATCACAGCAAGATCCTTTTTGACCCACCTCCTAGAGATATGGAAATAAAAACAAAAATAAACAAATGGGACCCAATGAAACTTAAAAGCTTTTGCACAGCAAAGGAGACCATAAACAAGACGAAAAGACAACCCTCAGAATGGGAGAAAATGTTTGCAAATGAAGCAATTGACAAAGGATTAATCTCCAAAATTTACAGCTCATGCAGCTCAATATTAAAAAAACAAACAACCCAATCCAAAAATGGGCAGAAGACGTAAATAAATATTTCTCCAAAGAAGATATATAGATTGCCAACAGACACATGAAAGAATGCTCAACATCATTAATCATTAGAGAAATGCAAATCAAAACTACAATGAGGTATCCCCTCACACCAGTCAGATTGGCCATCATCAAAAAATCTACAAACAGTAAATGCTGGAGAGGGTGTGGAGAAAAGGGAACCTTCTTGTACTGTTGGTGGGAATGTAAATTGATACAGCCACTATAGAGAACAGTATGGAAGTTCCTTAAAAAACTAAAAATAGAGCTACCATACGACCCAGCAATCCCACTACTGGGCATATACCCTGAGAAAACCATAATTCAAAAAGAATCATGTACCAAAATGTTCATTGCAGCTCTATTTACAATAGCCTGGAGATGGAAACAACTTAAGTGTCCATCAACACAGATGAATGGATAAAGAAGATGTGGCACATATATACAGTGGAATATTACTCAGCCATAAAAAGGAATGAAACTGTGTTATTTGTAATGAGGTGGATGGACCTAGAGACTGTCATACAGAGTGAAGTAAGTCAGAAAGAGAAAAACAAATGCCATATGCTAACACATATATATGGAATCTAAAAAAAAAAAGAAAAAAAATGGTCATGAAGAACCTAGGGGCAAGATGGGAATAAAGATGCAGACCTACTAGAGAATGGACTTGAGGACATGGGGAGGGGGAAGGGTAGGCTGGGACAAAGTGAGAGAGTGGCATGGACATATATATACTACCAAACGTAAAATAGATAGCTAGTGGGAAGCAGCCGCATAGCATAGGGAGATCAGCTGGCTGCTTGGTGACCACCTAGAGGGGTGGGATAGGGAGGGTGGGAGGGAGGGAGATGCAAGAGGGAAGAGATATGGGGACGTATGTATACGTATAACTGATTCACTTTGTTATAAAATAGAAACTAACACACCATTGTAAAGCAATTATACCCCAATAAAAATGTTAAAAAAACGGTGTTTATATTTTCAGTGAGATAAATTTACAGTAATAAGTGAATGACATTTTATGATGAGTTTTTCCAATCAAGAACAAGGATGTCTTTCTATTATTATCCCTTCCAAAGTATTTATATTTCTACTGATACAGAGTGAGCATATTTTATTAGGTTTATTCCTATATTACTTTTTTGTTGTTACTATATATGTGATTATCCCCACCATTATTTCCTCTAAGTGGGTATAGATTTTTGTGTATGAAGGCTTTTTATTTCTGCTTCCTTCTATCTTTAAAGTCATTAATGACTAATTCCAGTGGTAAAGGTAGTCCACTGCACACTATGGGAGACAAGCACATAAACAACACCCATAAACACTTGTAATTTTGTGTCAATATAGGTAATGGCTTTGGGTAACCAAGTATTTGCTGTGATAGACCATCTTAGTGAAAATAAGAAGTATAGTAGGGCTGGTGAACTGTTTCTAATTGCTCTGGAGAAACTGGGGAAAGAAAATGATTAGTTCAGATCATTAAATTCCTGCTTCAAGGTCCATATTTTTCTCTATCCCAGTATTCAAGATCCTGCTTCTTCCCAGTCAATACTCTAACTTTAACAAATGATCATGTGAGGTTGGGGAATTCATTTGTGCTACTTCGGGCACGTGCAGGACTAAATGGTGGTCTTGCTTTTCAGAAATCTAAGCTCTTTTCTCTATACTTTCATAAATACTTTTCAACTGGCAAGGCTGGCAATATAGCTTAATGGTCATACCTCAAGGTTATATCATGTCTCAGACCTGTGTCATAATCTAGTCTTCAGGGACTTTGATTGTTTTTCTATTCTATAAGGCACCATGCTGGTCTCTGGCATTGCTGATAACATGCTAAATGGACCTAGACTGATACAGTCTGCTTAAGCTTTTTATATCTAATGGGGTCCAATTTGGTAGACTATTTTCCTAGGAAGTTACCCATTTCATTTAGGTTTTCAAATCTATTTGCATAAATTCCATTTGGTTCCCTTCTGTATCAGTGCTTATGTTCATTATTATTAATCATTTTTTACATTTATATACTTGTTCTTTCCTCTTGTAAATTGATTAAATATTTTATTTAATATTTAGATACACTTCTAAAAATACATTACTTACTTGATTTCTTGTATACTTATTATTTCCTTCTTTTGTTTTTATTTATGTGTTGTTCCTTTTCTAGCTTTTGATCTGGGAACTTATTCATTTATTTTTATTTCTTAATCCTTACTGGTAAGTCTTTAGTGCCAGAAACTTTTCTTTTATCACTACTTTAAACGTATATCATAAATTCTTATGTGTAGTGTTTACACTATCAAATCTTTTAGAAGTTTTATATCCAGCAGTCATTTTCTCTCTCTGACAAATCTATTTAATAGAATATTTTAATTAATTTCTAGATGGAAGAGCCTTTATAACATTTTTTAAAAATAATATTTATTACACTATGAACAAAGATTGTTGATTAAAATATTTCTACCCCATAAAAATTACTGATGCATATTTAGGGCCTAACATATTATGAAATTTGGTAATATTCCATATGCACTTGAGAAGAAAGTGCATTCTTTATTATCAGAGCGCAAATTTCACATAGACAAATATATGTTCATAAAATACAATTTATTTATTGCATTGTTTTGTCTTTTACAGCCCTACTTACTTTTGGCAATTTGTTCTCTCTTATACTGAATAGCAGTCTCTTATTGTTGGTGTGTTTCTACATAGATCTTCTTCAATCTCCTGTACTTTTTAACATGTAAAGGTGGCTATTATGTTATTTTGGTGCATGAATATATATAACTATAATATACTCACTACAAATTATGATAGTTTGCATTAAAAGTGCCCTTTTTCACACTGAATTCTATTTTTTTGATATTAGGATGATGACCCCTTTTTTTATATTTTCCATTTGTCAATTGTACTTTACATTTGTCCTTCCCTTTATTTTTAACCTGAGGTGTGTCTTAACATTTAGTTTTGCTTTCAGAGCCAAATTGAAGATGCTTTTCTTTAAAAATATTAATTATTAATGTTAATTATTAAATATTATTAAATATTAATATTAATTATGTTTGAGCTCATTTCTACCATGTTATTTTATGTTATAATTTAGGAGAACTCTGGCATATTTGCTGTTTATTTCTCTACACCTTGTATTCTCTTTGCTCTTATACCTTTTAATGTTTCTTTTGGTATATAGGGAGGTTTTCCTTTTCTGTTCTTGTTGTTACCTTTGTACATATATCTTCTTTAAATGTCCTTAGTCCACTGTTTTTCTTACTTAATGTTTTACTAAGTTGTTTGTTAATTATTGACGATATCCTTTGATTTCCACTATTTCCTATGCAAACAATCAATGAGCTTATTCTACTGCCTTCCTTCTCTCTCCCTTATTCTATAATTTTTATTTGAATTATTTATATTTTGTTAGCATATATAATATTTATGCATCATGCTTTCATCTTTGTTCCCACATTTACTTTAGTCATAGATCTGTAATTAAATATATTACATGCTTGCCATCAGGCTCCTGCCTACGTCTCCAACCTCATCTCACATGACTCTTCTCATTATTTGCTACCTTTCACCCTCAGTAGCTTTCTATGTGTTCCTCTACCACCACTGTCACTCTGTGTCTTGTTGTTATGATTTAATGTCTTCATAAGGCTTATGACTATCTGAAATAATCTTATTTTTTTATGTATTGTTCATTTTCTCTCTCCCCTGACAAGGCACACAAGGTTTCATCACCATAAGAGCAGAGTCTTATATGTAGGCGCAGGTCCTGGCACATCGACAATCATGTAGTCGGCACTCGGTAAGTACGTGGTGACTAAATGAATGAAGAGATAGCAGAGCATGTGTGGTGTCAAATTTTATTGTTAGTACCATTCCATTCTTTCAGAAATTATTCTCAATGCAAGATGGAGATGGTGACCTACCTCCAGTAATATTTTGTCAACTAGACAATATCAATCCCTCCTCTCCTAAAGTATGACATCCTCCTTCAGGATCGCCACCAATTGTCCACTGCTTTTGATGGAAGTGTCACAATATTACATAAGTTAGGTTGAAAATTTGCCTTACAACATACTTTAATCATTAAAACAGTTTTCATCAAAAAGTGGTACTACATCTAATAAGAGAAGCCTCTAAATTACACTGCATCATCATCTTTTTCTGTCATCACATTTTTCTTCACCTTCCCATCCCTTATTTAAGTGGAAGAAAATTGCATTAAGACTTGAAGTAGAGGTGAAGCACTAAGGCGAAACCAAGATTGTTAGCTACGGTGGAACATCTGCAAGTTCAAATAGTGGTTAGTCAGTTCTTTGCAAGGACATTAGAAGAATAGGACTCTCCAGTAACATCGTGAAATGGCTACAGTTCAGTTTTTGTGTCTTTGGAAAAAAATCACACATGTTCCCCAAAGGAAGTTCAAACCCATGAGTCCAGCTGCATTTTTATCTCTTGTACTAAGAAAGGATGAGAAGATTTTTTTCCAGAGATTTTAAATGTGCTAGACTTAAAAGACAGAGTTAAATTCTCTGTAAGATGTGTGAGGTGGGGGCCATATGTCTCTCTGCCAAAAAACTGAGCTTCTCTAATTTGGGGTTTCTGAACACAGAGCTTCCTGCATTCAGACAATACACAAAAGTGCATCATTTCTCCAATCACTTCCATTCAAAGGAGAGCAAATAATTTGACATATGTGAAAAAATTTGATAAAGAATGATCCAAATGTATGCAATATTATTTTTAAACAAAGTCAAGTTTCTGCTTTTGAATAACTGAAGTATTTTTTAAAGCCTAGATTAATACTATTTTATTAACAAATACTGAAAATTTATTGTCACATTTTAGTTGAAGTATATTTGGGGGTTAGAAAAAAAGAAAAATAGGAAAGCCTGAATAAAACCTAAAGAAGGGCAAATACATTCAGAGAAGTTTGGCTCTCAAGGCTTGTCACAGCAAGAATGAAGTGAACTTTAACATTGACCTCTAACATTGACCTCTGCCCACATTTATGACTATGTAAAAACGTGTATTGGTTGCACTATAATAAATAGTAAATGCATTTCATAAAAGTCTGTGCTTATGGTTCTATCTTACAGTTGCTAAATAATGTGAGGTAGTCATTATTGGTGTGAATCGCAAACATTTCTACTCCTGGGCCAAACATGCACCCTGACACCAAATGAGGTTTCAATAAATGAATATCAAACAAGTAAACAAAATACTATTGGTGAATGTGTTAGGATTCTCCATAGAGGTAGAATCAATAGGATATAAAAAGATATATAAAAAGAGATTTATTATGAGGAATTCGCTCACACAGTTATGGAGGCTGAGAGGGCCACCTTGCCTTTTGCAAGCTGGAAGCCCAGGAAAGTTGGTGGTGTAATTCCAGTCCAAGCCCAAAAGCTTGAGAACCAGGGCAGCCAATGGTGTAAGTCCCAGCCCGAGTCAAAAGACCTAAGAACTGGGATCACCGATGTACATGGGCAGAAGGAAATGGATGTCCCATTTCAAGTAGAGAAAGCAAACTTGCCCTTCCTCTGACTTTTTGTTCTATTTGGGCCCTCACTGAATTGGTGGGGGCAATCTTCTTTAGTCTACTGATCCAAGTGCTAATGCCTTCAGGAAACACCTTTACTGATACCTCCAGAAATAATTTTTACCAGTTCTCTGGTAAAAATCCTTTAGCCTTTAGCCCAATCAAGTTGACACATAAAATTAACCATCACAATGACTATAAAGTAGTACTGAAAGTAACTGTAAATAAATAATTGTGTCTCACTATTTAATCCAATTTTCTTTAGTTGACTTGTTTTATAAAATCAAAAGCGATATGGCTAAAATCATTTGTAGATTCAACAGTTCATCTGACTTTTGTGTATCTCCTTACAATCTATATACCTTGAACTTGTATGTGCATTCCTTCAAAAGCCTATTTAGGAAGAAAGCAATTATTCTAGCTTTATTCTGTTTTGGCTAGAGATCCATATATCTAGAGCACATTATTAAGCCTACTATTAGCTCAAAAGGATAAACTGAGTTTTAAAATTCAGTCGCATTTATAGAACTGATTTGAAGAGAGCTGGAAATTGAATGAAACAGAGATTTGTAAAAGCTCTAAGGAGAACATTAACTCGAATAAAAACTTTTGTATGAGCAGCTGGATAAAGATTTTAAAACATGGCTAAAATCATAAAGGAAAGGCAAAATCGAGTTAAATTGTATTAGATAAAATGAAATTTAAGAAAACTGGGCTTGGCTTACTTGGGATAATGTTTAGAATAGTTTGCTCTTTGCTCTTTTTTTTTTTTTTTTTTTTTTGGCCAAGCTGTGCTGCTCGCAGGATCTTAATTCCCTGACCAAGGATTTAACCTGCACTCTCAGCAATGAAAGCAGAGAGTCCTAACCACTGGACCACCAGGGAATTCCCTAGTTTGCTTTTTATAAAGAAATTAACTCTTTCAACTCTCTAGAATATTTATGAGTTTTAACTACATGAGTATTAGACAGAGTTAGTGAAATCCAAAAAGTGAAATTTCATTAGATACGTAGTAGTCTAACTTAAATTTTGTTAATATCATAAAACATTGCCTTATTATTTATGTTACTTATATTGAATTCCAAACCCTGTATTCTCTGAGAATACATACAAGCCTACAAAAAGTTTTCCTTGTCCATGTGAACCTGATATGTAGATAAATCCACAATACACCTCCTTTAAAACAAAGTGCAGATTTTGTCTTACCTTTTTAAATATGTACAATTTTGAGGGCAAGAGTTGTGTCTTGTTAAACTTAATCCCCCCAAACACCCAACACAATGTTCTGCACATAATTAGGTGAAAAGTAAATAACAGCAGTGTTTGCAGAGAAAAGTCAAGGAAAAAAGAGTTGACTCATAAAACTGAGAATATAATGTCTTCTTGTCTTTTGCATTTGCATTTGCCACTTGCATAGTCATCTCCTGAAATGAAAAGTTTACATTACAGGAAATAAATTCAAGTAACATGAAAATTTCAGAGAAGGCAATAACAAAGCAAGATGCCTCTTTCAAAACAGAACCTTTGTTTTTTAACAATATTAGAGAAAACTTGTATCAATTTACAAAGCATCCCAAACATGTTTTAAGTAAAATTAAAAACAAAAATAACAAATTTAAACAATTGTGAAATAAGCAGGTGACACTAATACAAAATATTTTTTTAGTGTCTGGAAACTTCAGTTGAATGTAAGACAAACATTTTTGCTATCTACATATATGATGCAAATGTACATTAATTACTGATCATTAAACATTAGAAATTTACTACTACTTATTACCTTCACTGCCTATTTATTCTCTGAATAAATTAGCCAGATACATATAATTTTGTTGAAAATAATCCTCCAAAATAAAGGTCATTACGTTATCTCATTTCTAGAAGCATATTATACCTGGCTACTAAGAGCCATATGTAGGAAATGGCAGTTAAAATTAAAATGTCTAGGGACTTCCCTGGTGGCACAGTGGTTGAGAGTCCGCCTGCCGATGCAGGGGACACGGGTTCGTGCCCCGGTCCGGGAAGATCCCACATGCCGCGGAGCGGCTGGGCCCGTGAGCCATGGCCGCTGAGCCTGCGCGTCTGGAGCCTGTGCTCCATAACGGGAGAGGCCAAAGCGGTGAGAGGCCCGTGAACGGCAAAAAAAAAAAAAAAAGTCTATACGAACACTGAACTGTCTAAATTAAGTCAAGTACTGTGGATTCAAACAATAGATCTAGGCAAAAGGCAATTTATTAAATTTAATTTTTTTAATTTATTAAATTCTTCCTTTTAGATGGTATCAATCAATAGTATTTCAGTGTTGTCAAGGAAGAAGGATGGAATGTAAGTTACTTAAAATTTGTCAACTTGATCTATAACTTTAAACTTATGGTATATGGGTCTCCATTTGTACACCTGTTCTGAGCCTTATAAATAATAAATAAGATACAAGGAAAGTAATCTAAGACAAAACTCTGCCATACTGATTTATTTGCAAGCAGGCACAGAACAATTATATAATCCTGGTCTCTACGCTCGGTGAGTTCTTAGGTTCCAGCAAGTGTCTTGCATGAAAAGTTCATTTGAGGCATATTCAACATTATTTCAGGGGCAGGATTCTGATAATCTTCTCATCAGAGTCAGAGTAGAATCATCTGTACCTGGCTTTTCACAAGACCAAATCTCTTAGCCTAGGATGCTATCCCACTAGATTATTCCTTCTGTTTATACAAGGGCTGAGATGCCTGTCTATTATTTCTAGCCCATCCACATGGATTTCTACCATTTCTTATGAAAAAAAATCAACTCTCGAAGGCAGATTAAAATAGAGTTATTTAAAACTCCTCTCTGTTAATTCCTGCTGGTGTGTGGATTTGTAATTAGGACTTTAATTTTTTATTTTTTTTAACATCTTTATTGGGGTATAATTGCCTTACAATGGTGTGTTAGTTTCTGCTTTATAACAAAGTGAATCAGTTATACATATACATATGTTCCCATCTCTCTTCCCTCTTGCATCTCCCTCCCTCTCACCCTCCCTATCCCACCCTTCCAGGCAGTCACAAAGCACCGAGCTGATCTCCCTGTGCTATGCGGCTGCTTCCCACTAGCTATCTACCTTATGTTTGGTAGTGTATATATGTCCATGCCTCTCTCGTGCTTTGTCACAACTCACCCTTCCCCCTCCCCATATCCTCAAGTCCATTCTCTAGTAGGTCTGTGTCTTTATGTAATTAGGGCTTTAGAATGCTGTCTATCAAATCCTGAATGACATACTCCTGAGTAAGGTACTTGACCTAGTGTAGAGATTAAAATTTACACATATAGAGCATTATATATGCTGAAATGTTATAATGGAAATTAAATACAATAGAATACATTGTTACATGGGGCTTCATCCTGGCCTCTCCTGAAGTTCTACAGCAGAATAGGGGTCTGCAAGCCTAGAGCTTTATGCATCTCTTCTAATTCTACAGTCTCCTGCCCACTTTGCCATGACTCTCCAAATCTAGAATAGTGCCTAGGGAATTTGAGTTGGAATCTTGGCCAAGTGCCATTCATAAAACCACCAGAATTGGCTGCCTTTGTGTCAAAATTAGACTGCTAAAATATGAGACCTTTAAGAAGGTCCATTTCATTTGCTCTTGACAAAAGTATAAAGATGCTCTAAGATTCAGGAATGGAATGAATGCTGACTTTTAACCTTTTTCACTCCCCCCAGTAGAGACTGAGAAAAAGTTTTCACAATCTGAATGTCAGATTTTTTTTCTTTTTGCTTTCTTTCTTTCCTATTTCTTTTCTTTTTTTGAGACAGATTCAGGAGAAACAGCTTTATGAGAACACTATTCTTTCCAGGTCTCCAGGAGTTTGATTGACAGTCCTAATACTCACAGGAAGTCAACTCAAATAAGGGTGCAGTGGTTCTCAGCAGAACTCATTCCCCTCAGATCTCTGCCCTTCCTCCAGGGGATTTCTTGGCCAGGAGTTACACAAAGGATTGTGAAAGGAGTATCAACCCACTGAGCTTTTTCTAAACAATCTACACCCATTTTTATCTACAGCAAACCCCTCCAAGCAGAACAAGGCCTTATAGACCAGAGCCCATGCCAGACTTCTAGAGGGCTGCACCTCATCAGACACGAAGAACAAAGAAACAGCAAATTTTATCCGTCAGTTCTCTGGCCTGGCTCAGCTTTCACAGTATAGCGTCCTCAAGGGAAGTATCTAAAACATTCAAAAGGAAAAGAGCATCCTGCATTTTCTCCATTTCGCATCCACACCCTGCTTTCCTTACCCAGATATCAGAGTCTTGGAGAGAGGTATATAAGGGCCTCATTCAAGGTCCCCACCTCCCATGTTCCCGTCCCAATTGTGCCAGGTGCTCGTACCCAGAATAAATTCTAGTCTCCCTTGGATTCTTCAGCCTGGACATCTTTGGAGGCCCTCCGTTTCATCACCCTAACCTTGGCTCAGGAGGCTTGATTTGAAATGCTGGCCCGCGATGACTTTGAACCACTCACAGTGTTCTCTGTCACAAAATCATTCACATCCCTGAGGCCAGGGATGGAATAACTGCTCTGTAAACAGAAAGGGAACAACTGCCGGATCCTGAGGTCCAATTACAAGGATCACACTTGAAACTTTGGTGGATGAGAGATGTTTAAACCCTGAATTTCATAAAGTCAGGGGATGGGTATGCCCCAATTTGGGGCTTTTTGGTGTCTTCACCATTGGTTGTGTACTATGTCTCTTGTTACTGGTGTTCTAGGATGCCGACCACAAAAGAAACATTGCATGCCTCTGCAGTGTCCATCCTTTTTTCTCATATTTCCCCAGGCTTCTGGCTGATTCTTCAATAGTATCCTAGAGCCGGGGGATCTCCCATATCAGGAACATCATCAGGCTTCCTAGCACTGGGACTTTAAAGACCCAAAATGGATGTCCCTGAGGCAAATAGCCCCACCCCCATTTCTCTTCTGTTATGCTCCATAAGAGACAACGTAGAACGCATAGCTTAAAAGAGGCAAAAAGAAATTATCATCTATTTTAAATTTAGAGCATAGTACTTTATGATGTGTGTGTGTGTGTGTGTGTGTGTGTGTGTGTGTGTGTGTGTGTGTGTGTGGTGTATGTAATTAGAATTTGGAGTACAATCAGTTTGCATTAACTGAGGAGTTTGTATGATTGAGCTTTTCTGTGTCCTGTGGGAATTGGAGCTTGTTTTTGCAAATGACTCTGAGTCTGTAATTGGAACTGTAAGTTCTACTATGAAAAAACATGACAAGATATATGTAATTTTTTCTTATTTGAAGTGGATTAAGAAAATGGGGATAGAGAAAATGGGGAAAGTTAGGTCAGCAGGAACCTGGAAGGGAGGACAGGGAAGCCTGGGTACTCAATCTCAGTCATGGTACCTAAGGAAGTATAAAAATTGCAGCCAAGGAAAAATGTCAAATGCGGGACCAAGTAAAAGATCCTTTCAAGGGACATTGTTGTAACACCTGGTCTTACTTGAGCTTGAGTCTTCTTTTACTGACTGTCAGGCTTCTCTCTGGTAGGAACACGTAGTCACATGCGTTTGGAGGTGGCACAGTGGATCATCTCATTGCAGTAATGAATCCCTAACTCCTACCACCAATGGCCTAGGAGGAGTTAACACATGTCTGTGCCACAAAACTTTGCTCAGACTTGATGTAGATAATCCCACAAAGTCCCACAACATCCATACGCATCAAGATTATAACTAGCGTGGTGGTGCATTGAGATCAGGTTTGGAGGACTGAACTAAACAACCTGGAGACCAGTCAGCTGAAAGTGATTTGTGACTTCTCCACCGCGTGCATATACCTTCGAGATGTATCTTCCACTGTCCATTAACCTTAGCTGCATAATCTGGCAACAAAACTAGATCTTTGTCCTTAACACATAGATTCTAAGGGATGCTAACTTTTTTTTGTTGTTTGTTTGTTTGTTTTTACATCTTTATTGGAGTATAATTGCTTTACAATGGTGTGTTAGTTTCTGCTTTATAACAAAGTGAATCAGTTATACATATACATATACATATGTTCCCATATCTCTTCCCTCTTGTGTCTCCCTCCCTCCCACCCTCCCTATTGTTTGTTTGTTTTTTTAACCAAATACTTAATAGGTCTTAAGAGCTATACTACTAAGGGACTTCATGAATATTATGGACTCAGAGCTGCCTTGAAAATGAACCATTAGAAATAATGCAATTCATTTTCCTAAGGGTCCAGCCTCCTTTCACACAGGAATGCAGGAGACACAATTGACAAAATTGGCTTGGCACTGTCTTAGAAGGCATTGAGTGTCAGACAGAGATTGTGGGTGGGGACCCTGAAAGTTCTGAGCAAGGGGAGACATTTCGTGAAGGATTCCAGACACAGAAAAAAATTCAAGTGCAGCCTCAGAGAAAAATTTAAAACTCCTATAGGGGAGTAAAACATCAAAATGATTTGTTTTATTGAGTGAAAGGAAAAGGAATAAAACCTGAAAGACTTTATATTTGATTTCAAAAATAACATAACACACAGGGAGAGTTTTAGAACAAATAGTAAAATGCTTAAAAAAAGAAATCAGGGTACAGATATTGGTGAAATTGGGGCTATCCTGGAAAATTCACATATGGTTATAGACAAAGTACTGCTAATTTCTCTGAAGAGAAGAAATACCTGGAGGATAAATACATTTATGGCCTAATGACCTTTCAAAATCTGTCCTAACCTAATTCTACCTATGAGACAGTAAACATTTATTAATAGAAGAGACAAAATTTATAAAATTATAAAATTTGTGCTAAGTAGCTAAGTTTTTAAATGGATAGTTCAATTATTCTATACACTGTCTTGTGAACTCAGTATTCATTTTATAAAAAGAAAGAGCCTTAATTTATCATTTTTGCTGTTAAACCTACTTACCAGGAGTTCTGCTAGCCGAAAAAAAGGTTTTATTTTTTTCCTTTCAGCCAGGACAATTCAAATACTGAAAAACGAAGAGACAAAAATTCAAGTTAGGGCTTCCCTGGTGGTGCAGTGGTTGAGGGTCCGCCTGCCGATGCAGGGGACACGGGTCCGTGCCCCGGTCCGGGAAGATCCCACATGCCGCGGAGCAGCTGGGCCCATGAGCCATGGCCGCTAAGCCTGCACGTCCGGAGCCTGTGCTCCGCAGCAGGAGAGGCCACAACAGTGAGAGGCCTGCGTACCGCAAAAATAAATAAATAATTAAAAAAAAAAATTCAAGTTATAGGGCTACCACTTTAAGACCTTACTGATTAAATAGATTTTTTTAAAATATAGATTTTTAAAATTTTGTTTGGTTCCATGCATCAGAAACTTGAATCTCCTGGCTTAACTAATTTTTTTCTTCCATACAAGAAATTCAGAGGTAAAAACTCAGAATTGGTATGGGGGTAGGCCACAATGCCATTAAAGAGGGTTCAACATGTTTTCAACTGACTCTTTCCCTTTACATCAAGGAATAATATAGATTTGGCTATGAATGTCATACAATAGTTACAAAGGAATATGAGGAGGTAAATAATTTTAGTCAGGCTAGTTGATATCTTGAACAAGATCAGTGCTCTCTTAGTAAGGAAGAGGGGGAAATTATTTAGGCCATAAGCAATAATATTTTAATTGCTTAGACCTTCTAGAACTTTTTCAATTTTAGCTTTTATCAAAAGCTCAAGGGACTGTTACATGTACTGTTACAAAAATCCCTTCGTGTATCCATGTATTCATCATTGAGATACAAAAATAAAATGTCGTATTTTATACTATGTACTATGTCCCAAATAGTACATAGCTCTGCATGTGTTTGTGTGTTTATGAAGCCGGATGAATATAAGAAGAGAAAAATGTAAACATATTTCTATATAAATGATACATGAGAGCTAGTTTTCAAGTTATCTATACTAGGGTTATAGAGCAAGTGACTGGCATGGAGGTAAGGAGGTAACACACATGTAGAGAAGATTTCTGGGATGAGCTGACAGGTAAAATTTATCCTGCCTCCCAGGATTTTAGCTGATCTCCATAATGTCACCAAGAACTGACCAGGAGCAAAAAGGAAGTGGTGTTGAACAGCCACTCACATTGACTCTTTGCCTCCAAAATCTGGTCTCAGAAAGTTGAAAGACAACTATAGGCTATTGATTAAATCTACTTCTGGAATTAGTCTCAACTTATTTAACGTTAGTATCAGATAAGGACAATTAAAGTAAGTCATTTGATGAAATTTGAACCTAGAGGGAGTTTTTGGTTGTTTAATTTTTTGATCAATTTGATTTAAAAAATCAGGCTATGAAACTATTTGAACAAGAGTCAGTGATGTTGAGATATAAAAACAAACAAACAAAAATCATAAATCTTCAGGCCTGCATGGTGACGACCGAGATGGGTGGGGTGGGGGGGGAGGGAGGTCTAAGAGGGAGGGAATATATATACACATATAGCTGATTCACTTCATTGTACAGCAGAAACTAACACAACATTGTAAAGCAATTTTACTCCAATAAAAAAAAAAAGAAAGAAAATGATGAATTAGAGGTTGCAAGGGAAAAATCTACTTCTTAATTAAAGGCTTTTTATTTATTTGTATGATAGGCAGGCTATATCCCTTTCATGTCAGGCATCTGGAAAAGCAGAGACGGATCAAGGCATGAAAATCATCAGATTCACTCCAATAAAGCTGAACAGTTTTATAAGAAATAGACAGTTTGCAAATATTTTACCATAGCACTCTCTGAGGCTTATGAACCATAGACAGAGGCTTAGATCAAAGCCACAGGACATGCTGAGGTTTAACTTGTGTTTGAGTTTATCCAGAAACAACGGAAACATGATATCATTTCACATCAGGGAATAAACCAAAGTGGAAAGAGCACAATTGCAGTGATGGGTTCAGTCTGTGGTCAGGTTACACAGGAAAAAGGAGGAGAAAAAGTAAATTGTTCTGCTACAAAACTTTATTTCTCCTTGTAAAAATTTGTCATCAAATTGTGATCCAACCATAACCATCAAGTTGTGATCTGTAAGATGAGAGAGATTACCAGAACAAGAAAACCCTGCAGCAAGGAGTTAGGGATGTTTTTTTTCTTTCTTTCTCTTTTCTTCTCAAATCTCACCTTTTATTATGACAGTGTTAGGTTTCATATCAGGCCAGCATGTAGTGGTTAAATGTGTGAAGTCTGCTGGAAAGAAAGCAACATATTCTCTAGTCCTTCCAGATAATGATATAAAACCTAAAGGATCATTTTGATAAGCACATTTTATCCCTCCCAACCAAAAAGACATAATCATCACTCTTGTACTGCCAATGAATGACAGTTACATTATTTTGTACATTTATAAAATGTTCATACAGATTTTCATTTTCTATAAACAAGCATACTTAGTATTCATTGAGGTCAAGTCTATGTTTACTTATTTTTAATTTTTTTACTTTTTTATTGAAGTACAGCAAAGTGATTCAGATATACATATATATTTTCTTTTTCAGATTCTTTTCTCTTATAGGTTATTATAAAATATTGAGTATAGTTCTCTGTGTTATACAATAGGTCCTTGTTGGTTATATATTTTATATATAGTAGTGTGTACATGTTAATTCCAAACTCCTAATTTATTCCTCCCTCAAGTCTATATTTATTAATGAAACATCATATTTAAATCTTCTTGATTCCTTCATAGCTAAAATAAATAAGGAAAATTTCTTGTACTTGTACATCAAAAGTGTATTTTTTACACTCTTCGGTGTTTTAATACCCACTATTCTACGTATCACTCACCTTCACTTTCTCAACTAAATAAACAGAGATATACCATCATTCTTTCAAGGAAAAGAAAGGCATAAAGAGGTTAAGTAACTTTCCCAAGTGACACATCACACTAATATTGGAGTTGGGACCAGAAGACTATCTCCTTTCCCCAGACCCTGAAAACAGTTGCGGAAAATTTGTAAACTAGTCACCTATATGCTTTTGCCAGGTAAATATGGCTTATCTGGGGTTGCTTATTTGCCTGTTCTATTAAACTACCTAGAACTTCCTAGAATTTTTAAATGAATTGTGTAAAGTGCTTCAATAATCTCTGTCCAAATCAAAAGTGTAAATGTCTACAAGAATCTTTCTGTTCCTCTATGGCTGTTGGATACAACAATCACATCAATGATTAAGCAATGCTGAGAATTGCATTTTTATTTTTAGAACAGACTTATTTTACTTTAAAATAATGAATTCTAGAGAAAGCAATGAATTACCAATGGTAAAACATCAGGAATCAGTGGAGTACCACCAAGATGCTTCAAGTTATATTTATGAAATTCAAATTTAATAAAAAAAAATACTCAGAGGTTGGAATTCTGCTTGAAAAGGTAAAATCTAGAAGTAATTCTGAAGCACTATGGGGACAAATTGGGAAGCACCTGGTAAAATAATCCGGATAAAAATTAAACTGTCAGTATAATTAGCACTCACTCTCTTCTGCATGTTTACTAGTTACCCTAATTTGTTCCCATTCTTGAATGGCTGGCTCTTTTTTACTGTTTACTTTACCTGAGGACTTAAGTCTGTCTTACATCACTTGGACATCAGGAGGAGAGCTTCTTTCACCTACCTAAAAAATATGGCACAATACAGCCAACGTATTTTCAGGACAATCTGTAGTGCAACAATGCTCATTTGGTTTTTTAAGGTAATAAAAAGAAAAAAGAATAATAAGGACAGATAAATGAACCAATTTTTATCATGGCAAATACCCTAGAAGATAGTAAGCTTAATTATGGTATACTCCTTGTAAAACTGAGGCATAGAGAGTTTAAGTAAATTCTCTGTGTCATAAGACTCACCAGCGGCAGAGATAGGGTTCAAGTTCAGGATATAGAGACCTCGTGCCCACTGCTCATGACAGTGTTCTATCAATAATATCCTATTGTTATATAATGTTATACCATCACTCATGATAGATCAAGTTAATAACTATTTTGAGTTAGACAAGCACAGATCTAGTTTTTTTGTTGTTTCTAACATTTTTTTCTGACTATTAACTTACTAAACTGGAAACTGGGAGATATTAGATCTCTATTCTAATTTAGCTCTGAGACATTGAGACACTAACCTCTTTGCGTTTCACTTTCATTATGCATATAATGGAATTTTTAGAATAGATGTTGTACAAAGCCCCTTTTGCCCTCTAAAGCCAACTATTCATTCGAACCCCATTCTACAGAGTGTGCCCATTTATTTCAGTAGTCACGTTGTCAAAGCAGCAAAATTGAACTGGGATCAAGAGGGCAGTGGGGGAAAAGAGGACACAGAATATTCCTCTCTCCAAAGTTTTGTCACATTTTGAAATAAGCCTGGAAGGCAGATTGGGTTTACTTAGATACTTGAATAGGTTGGCCATATAATGACTTAGAGCCTATATACTCCTTAAAAGGTAAGAGAAAATATAGATTAAATGCTCTATTGAAGATGTGGATCTTGGGACTTGAAGAATGATTAAGATTTAGATAAGTGGAGTTGATGAAGAGAGAATTCCACATAGAGGACACATCATGAGAACAAGTACAGATGCAGGAATGAGAATCATGTGTTTAGGGACAAAATGAGGGAAGCTGGAAATACTGAAACTATGTTTTCATTTTGGCTTATCTTGAGAAATACCACTGGATAGATAAGTCAAGTTTGAGTTGCAGAATGTCTTAAACGTTGGTCATTGGTGATCAATTGCTGCATAAAACGTACCACAAACTTTGTGGCTCAAAACAGCACATATTTATTGTATTATCTCATAGTTTCTGTAGGTCAGGAGTCCAGGTATGGCTTAGCTGGATTCTCTGCTCAGTGTCATACAAGGCTGAAATAAAGCTGAAATCAAGTTCCAAAGCCGAAACTGCTTCTTACCCGAGACTTGGGGTTCTCTTTCAAGCTCATTCACGTTGTTGACAGAATTTATTACCTTGTGGTTGTGTGACTGAGTCCCCAGTTTCTTGCTCGCTGTCAGTCAGGGTGCTCTGTTAGCAGCTAGAAGCCTTCCTTTCCCAAGCATTCTAACAGCATGCTAGTGTATGCTTCTTAGTGGTCATTGGGAGAGTTTCTTTTCACTTCTTTTCACACCTGAGTGTGCCAGACCCACCCAAGATAACCTCTTCTTTTGATTAATTCAAATTCAATTGACTAGTAACACAATCATGGTAGTGATTGATATCTCATTATATCCACTGGTCCTGCCCACATCAAGGGAAGGGGATCATACAGGGCATGTACACCACAGGATGGGAATCTTGGGGCTGTCTTAAAAATATACCTACCACAGCTGGATATTGGGAACATTATATTATAATAGAATATCATTCAAAGTTTATTGCTGTGTGAGATAATTTTGTTATATAAATCAAGCATAGAGAGGCATATTACCATATAGTGTTTGAGACTGATGCAGGCTGGTATGCCTCTGCCTCTCAGATACCTCCACAGGGCTTGGGGCATTCATTCTCTCAAATGCTGATAATGTTGCTCCTTGATGAATCAATAGCTGAGTCCCTCCCTAGGAACTGCCCTCTGTCAAAGACTTCACCTAAGATTACACTCCATCCTCAGGGAAGGCTACATACAATGACGGACCTAAGCAGCAAATACAAGTTTTCTCGAGTCAGGACATTTCTGAAAAGATATTCCAACCACAGAGTTCCTTATGGGATCATCTGAAGTCTTTGTTGCAACTACATTGTACTGTAATTTCTCCCTCTGCCCAATCCTACTTCCTTCATTCTTTTACAGGTGTTGATACTACAAATTTCCAACACAGGGTCTACTTCCTCAGGAAACTGACCTATGACAGTTAATACAAGGTGTGGTCCTAGAAAGCAAACTCTAAAATGATATTTTGAAGCAAGTAGACTTCTACAAACTGAGAGTCAGGACCAATTAGTACTGATGGGCAGAATACTGAGAGCCTGGAAAGCAGCCGAAGAATTTTATGCAATTGATAAAAGTGATGAAATGGAACAGGATACCACTGGAAGGGAGCATGCTGTTAGATGCAATACTGTATATACTTAAGGGTTTGGGAAATGTAGTAATTATAAGGACTATGGAATTCGATAGGTGTTGCTTGGGTATGTGGGTAGATAAGGAAAAAAACAAAAACAAAAGAAAACAATAGTTGGTAAAGGTGATTAATCAACAATTGAAGACAAACTATGAAAACCAGAGTGCCTTGGCACAATATAAAGAGACTATCTCCTTCATCTAGGGGGAAGAAAAAATTAATAAGATTCAGGATATTAAGGGGAGGCTGGCTTCAGAAAAGGTTGGACTCTCAAATTTGGAAGTCCATTACACAAGGTCAGGGCTTTGATTGGGAAGAAATGAGAAGCTGAGACATGGAATGGGACACGTGAGTAAATGCATTAAAAATCTTGAATACTCAGATCACCTTGAACCCTCTAAACCCACAGAATAGGTCCAATATTCTCTATTAAAGGTTTGTACTCCTCATTTGCTTTTAGAGGCCTCAAGGGTCTTCAACTGGCAAGACAATATATTTCCTTTCTTAGGATCTACACTCATCTATACTCTGGGCCACCAGAGCAAGGACTAGAGTAGTCACAATATAATTTATCAAAGGAAGTTCTGAGCTTGCTAAGGGAGGAAAGGAACTATACCCTGAAGATGCTTCAGAAGCTATATATCAGCAGTAATAGGAAAACATTTTGAGATCAAAGGAAAGAAATGACAGTTTGGGATAGGGGATAATTTATTAATTTGGGAGCATTCTCCTGTGATACAGGATTTCATACTGGGAAGACAGCATTAACACGCTGAGGAGATGGTTTTTGAATGGAAATGACAGAACTTCTGTGGAAGATAGTGAAATAAGATTTTTTTAAAAAAGATTCAGAGAAGTATTGGTAGAGTGAATAATCTATATAAAGATGGAAAACTCACCAGCCACGTCCTGCCAAATCACCCAGGGTACACTTCATTTGCCAAAGTGATAGGAAATATGCTTGTGAGAGAAACACCAGCATTGTTGAGAACATCAGTGGTGGCTGAACTCTTTAGGTTGATGGTAGATGGTGTTGATACAGAACAAGGCTTGCATATAGCAATGGAGATGGAAGGATCACAGATAGAGGTCAAGTGGAGGCCTTTAACCATCAGAAGAAAAATATTGCAATTATCGTAATTAATAAGTAACAAGGTTGCTCTGACAAGCAGAGGTGTCTGGCCTATAAGAAGCTATGGAGATGGTCAACAGAGCATGACATCCTCATGGACAATATAAATGTTCAGTCAACAAGAGTAATATTCAGTCTAGAGATATATGGTCTATGGTCAGCCAACGAAAGTATTATGCAACCTATGTCTATAGATACAATATTACTCAAATTGTACAATAAAAAATCAAGGAAAGATAATCAGGGGTCTGAGTCCAGCTGCTCTAATAAAATTCCATAATCCTTTGTCTAGCACCATAATTGAGCAAGTTTTCAGAACTAGAGCCCATTGACTGAAAAAGAGGCCAAATCCTCAGAAATAAGGACCCTGTCAAGTGTATATGGTAATGATGACATATACTAGACTTTCCCCCAAAGGATCTATGGACAATTATTTGAGTAATTGTACATTGAGGAAAGAAATTAACCCGTACTTTGAAGACAGCTGGACACAAGACATCATCATAGACCTTCTGTTAGAGTGAGAGAGTTTGAGGTCTAGTGATAAATGAATTCCTGGCCAAAGTTCAACTTGCCATGAGTCAGTTGGGTTCTTGGCCATTTCTCTGGTACATAAATTTATAATTTTAATGAATGTACTTATTGTTAGGCAAAACTCCCAAATTCATTCCTTGGTCTGTAGGTTCAGAGATACTGCATTGGAGTAGATAAAATGGAAACCATTGAAACTATATCCTCTCTTTCTCCAGACAAGATAGTAAATCAAAAACAATAAATGTTGAATTCCAGGAGAATGGAGGGTGAGAAGGGCAGTAATTAGTTCCATCCTTAAAGATCCAAAGAATAAAGAATCAATGGTCCCATCAAATCCCTATTTAATTCAACAGTCTGGTTCTTACACTGGTAGGTGACAGTATTCTACAGCAAATTCAAACAAACAATAGTCTCAATTGCAGCTGCTGTGCCAGAACAGATTAACTGGGTCTCAGGTGAATGGTATGTGTTTTGATCTGGAGAATGGATGCTTTTCTATGTCACTGCCCAGCAAGAATGCCGTGGTGGGAAATCCTCAAAATGGGCACATCTTAGATGATGCATTTAGTCATCCACTTTATGAAGGGGTGTGTCCTCTTGTAATAATATATACAGTCTCATAGGCAGTGATGAGTGAATTGGTTTGTTGGTCTGAGACCTAGAGAAAGATTGGAAGATCAAGAACAAGCATATCTGGGTTTATGGCATGTGGATGGCCTTATAGGCTTGAGCATGAAATGTGAAGATTTTTGTACTGTGGGTTAACAGTTGTACTGTGGGTTATTGCCATGGAAATGGCAATAAACATCTGAATCATCAGAATGACTTGGCTAGTTTCTGTAGATATCAGCAGCTTCTGTCTTCAGAAAAATAAGTACTAGAACAGAGCAGCATGGTGACAGAGATGGAAGCAATGCATAGTCCAGCAGCCTAGGCTCTCATTCACTAAGGCTGATCTAGCCATTGTCATTGCCAAATGTCAATCTTCCAATCTTTCCAATGGAAAACGTCTCAAATTCCCCAGATAGGTACCATTCTCTGAGGAGGAGAAGTAGCATCTGATGGCAACTTGACTGTATTGGAACACTTTTACAAAGGAAGGCACAGCAATCCATCTATACTATAATATTGTAGATAAATATTCTGGGTATGGTTTTACCTTCCTTGCCTACAAAACTTCAGGGCTTAAAAAGAGTTTGTTCTATTGACAAAGAATTCCTGAATAACATCACATCAGACCAAGGGACCTATTTTATAGAATAGAAGGGACAGCAGTGGGTATGTATCCAAGGGATCCACTGGTCCAATGTTATATTGTATAATCCAAAAACTGCACTCCTGATAGCATGATGGCCTTTTGACAATGCACCTAAGGTACAAATCTGGAGATGATTTTTTGTTAGCATAGAGATTCATCCTCCACAGTGTAATACATACCTTTAATCAATGACCAAACATAACAAAAATATACAAATATAGAAGTTATAAACTAAAAAATTATGCTACCCAGAGGCTCAGTCTCATGAATAAGTGTCTCGTTTTCCCCACTAGAGAGAGCATTTACACAGAAAATGGTGCCAGCTATGAAGGAATTTAGAATGGATAGTAGTGGAAGATAGTGATGAGTATCATTTGCTTCCTAAATACCACCTGCACGGGAGGGAGCTTTAGGTTTTCCCACTAATCTTACTCAAGTATATTTCCTCATGAAACAAAGACCGACAAAAACCATGGAGGGACTGTTCCCAAATGGGAAAAACTTAGATACCCACATACCTCCATTAGGATGTTCCAAGGCACTCATGCTTCTAGTTGCCAGAATCATCGCCTTCTAACGGCTCCTAGTTGAGTTCTTCCCCAGTAATTACTTTTGGCCGAAGGGAGGTGCCTCACCTGAATTAACTGCCTCACTCCAAAGCAAACTGCATATAATTACTAATCCATGAGAAGGCACAGCCCACTTTCCTCAATTCAGAGTATCTCAGAAGGGTCATTCCAGCCCCAGAGCTCCCTGTTGGATAACTGAAGCCATTGTTGTATCACAGTTCAATATCTCCTTCTGCCCAGTCCAGCTCCCTCACTCCTGCATAGGTGTCATTACCAAAAAAATGATCCCCTGTGAACCATCTGTATGCAAATATCCATCTCAGTTTCTTTTCTGCCAGGAAACTCATCCTATGACTTTATTACATCTGAATGACTTTAGTATATATTTAAAACATGTTAAACTGACTCTCACCTCCCAGTGCCACACCTTCCAAAGTGATCTTTCCCTAGGTGATTCTTTTATTCTTGGAATTGCTGTAGACCCCTTTTTACCATGTTTTCTTCCCAGGACTCTGGAGAAGGGAGGTATTTTACCTTCAGGCTCATTCATATGTAAAAAGCTGCTGCACTGCTTATCTTTTCTCCCTTACTAAGTTACAGCTCAAACTGCCCAATTCAGCAGCCTCCCCTGTATTCATCCTCTTTTCTCTGATTTAAAGCTCAATTTGGGATTGTTTACTCCAGATCTTCCATTCTGGGTAATCCATCCTTTAATAATGCTCGTTTCCTTTTTTACCCAACTTCCCACATTTTTACTGAAAGTATCTGTACTCTCTTTTGCCTTTATGCAAGGAGAACAGCTTGGTGGTTTCAATTCCCAGAATACCTTAAACACACATTTTTAGAAAATTATGTAGGAGAAATACAAATTTAAATTGTGCCTTTATTAGCAAGGTACATTTATTAGCATAGACTGACTCAAAAATATTTCTAAATAGTTTTTGTTTCCTCAGTTAAAATTGATAAAATATTTCTGTGGGTCAACCCTCAACCATAATTATCTTTTAAGAAAACTATCATTTTGTGTATAGGACAGCAATAAAACCAAGAAAAATGATGAGTAGGCAGATAAAAATGTTCACAAGCAAAACACATGTTTATTAATACATTCTATTTGTAACAACACTGTGCTAGACACTGAAGGTCATAAAAAAGTATATTTTGTAGTTGCTGTTAGTAGGCACTTAAAAGCTAGATGGAAAAGCAGATGATATCACACAAAATATCACATTAAATGGAAAGATTTAACAGTATCCAAGTAAAAGTGGATAAAACTATAAGAATGTGAGAGGATATTTATTAGTGAGAAAGAATTTGTACTTGCCAAAAAGGGAGTATTAGAAGAGTGTAGATGCATGGAAACCAAATATCCAAATTTTCAAGAGGAAGAAAGATAAGGGCAAAATATAATCTAAACAAACTATAACCACTTTCTACTCAATGTCTACCATGTTCAATGAAGCAAAATTGGACCGACACTTTGTCAGCAGCCATTTACAGTTCAGCATATTTGAGTTGCCTGAGTACTCACATTTTTTAAGAATTTTAACCAAGTTTGGTTTTGGTTTGAATTCTCCTTGGGATAAATTTCAAACCATAGAAAAAGCACATAGTTTTTTGGCTTCCAGTAAGGCAACCTGGGTTATACTTTGTGGGACTCTCGGTTCTGTAGCCATGCTCAACACAAAGATTTCTGGCAGACACAGACCCATTTCAAAAGCCATGCCAATGGCCTCTATTGCAGGGGTAACCCCTTCAAAAGACCAACATTACTGTTTTCAATTATGTAGCTCTTGTTATGATTTATTTAGTTCTGGACATCCAACCCTGGAAAGATTGAATCTCACTTTCATTAAAGATATCATGTGGAGCAAATAGGCAGCTCAAAATTGCAGAACATTTTATGGAGCAGACAAAATGAAATTATTCTGAAAATATATAGTGAAACAATATTTGTTATTAAGTCACTTGATGATATATAAAACATTAAAAGAAATACAAGACTAAGCACTTTTATATTAATTTCCTTATTGCTTTATTTTTATTGCCTAAGACTTATTTGAAGCATAAGTATCTCATGGCTGTAATAGTACCTCTGTGTTCATTTGACATTTTTATAATAATAGCTATCATTTATTTAGTCCCTAGCTAATTTAGAGGCTTTATATATTCAGTTGCATTTTATCCTTAACTCTGTGACTAAACACTGTTCATATTTTAGTAAGGAGACTGAAGCTTAAGATACTAGGTGTTTTTTCTAAGGTCACAAAGTTAATAAGTATTAGAGGCATTTAGTAAGTATCAAGGACTATATTAATACTTGCAAAATTTGGTTTCCTCTTTATAGTTTCCCATTCTATATCCCTTTCCTGATGAACTCAGGGGTAGGCCTGTACTTGCTTTGGCCAATGAAATGATGTGTGTTCACTCCTGAGCAACAGCACTGTGTGCCCCTGCCAAGCACAACTGTTGAGTCAGTGAGTAGCTCATCACGCCTTTTTCCTTTTCACCGCACAATCGGTAATGCCCCAGTTAGGGACAGCTTCTTTAGCCTGGAGTGGATCTGCCTTGGGATAAACAGAAGTAGCATTTGCAGTGGACATGTAGTGTGAGTGAAAAATAAGCTCTTGTTCTCTTCTGATACTTGGGGGTCACTTGTTGACACACTGTATCCCGGCCTGGACTGACTGACTCAATAGAATCAACAAGTAGAAGTCACTTTGACTTGATTCAACCCCCATTCCATGATTGTTGCACATATAATGTGCTATGTTTATACTTTCATATTTCTCTCCACCAAAAAAAAAAAAAATTGCTCTACTCAAAGTATTTATGTGGCATCTGCTGTGAATGAATATTATGTTCATTTGTTTTCATTGATTTTATTTTTGCATTTTTAATCTATGACCACACAACAGTATATGTATATATGTATATATGTATGTATATATGTATATGTGTATATGTATATGCCTTTCCTTCTGCTTAACCTTAAGTATATTAAGTACCACACTATTTTTTTATCCCCAAGATGTCTTTATTTACCCTTGGCAGACACTAACTCTTGAAATAAATAGCATCTTTGGAATAGCGTTGAAAATATCATTTTGTAACATTTCTACAACTTAAAAAATCTAATACTTCTATTGAGTTCATGTAAAATTAATGCTCACTCAATTCTGTTTTATCACCACTTCTATATTTCTGATGCACATTTCTCTTGTACTTTTCAGATCGAATGGACATTTCCTCTAGTGCTTAGGTCTAGAGAAAAACTGGCATTCAATAGTTAATATCTTCTAAATATCTATATTTTGCTTTTTTAATATTTTGAGCGTTATACTAATAAAAAAAAAACTTTAGCCAGCAAACATATAGGTCGCTATATATCTCAAGAAGCTATTAAAATTCTTTAAAATAAACTTTAATTCAGAATAGTTTTAGATTTACAGAAAAATCACAAAGATAGTACAGGTAATTCCCATGTACTGCACACATATACCCCTATTATTAACTTGTTTTGTATAGTGTATTTTTCACCATTAATGACTAATAATGATGTATTATTATTATTCACTAAAGTCCACAAATTATTCAGATTTCCTTAGTTTTAACCTAATGTCATTTTTCCGTTCCAGGATCCTATCCAGGATACCACGTTATATTGAGTAGTCCAGTCTCCTTAGGTTCCTCTCGGCTGTGACAATTTCTCACATTGCCCTAGTTTTTGATGACCTTGACAGCTTTAAGTAGTACTGGTTAGCTGTTTTGTAGAATAGCTCTCTATTCTGATTTGTCTGATGCTTTTTTCTCATGATTAGATGGGGTTGTGGTTTTATGAGAGGAAGTCCTCAAAGGTAAAGTGTCATTTTCATCACATCATTTCAAGGGCACATATTATCAACATGGCTGATTGCTTTTGATGTGCACCCTGATCACCTGTCAGAGGTAGTGTCTATCAGGTTTCTCCCCTGCAAAGTTAACTTTTCCCAGCTTTTGATGCTGTACTCTTTGATGCTGTACCTTTCCTCACTGTGCTGTGCTTCTTTCTAAACAGCCCACATTTAAGGAGTGGGGAGTTATGCTTCACCCCCTTGAGGGCAAAGTATCTATACAATAATTTGGAATTCTTCTGTATGGCATATTTATCTTTTCTCCACAATTTATTAATTTATTCAATCACTTGTTTACATCAATATAAACTCATGGATATTTATTTTTAACTTTGGATCATGATCCAATTCTACTTTATTTTCTTGCTCAAATTTTTCTGTTTTTGGCCATTGGAAGCTCTTTCAGTTGACTCCTGTGTCCCTCTGATATACTCCATCATTATGGTTTTCTTTTCTTTTCTTTCTTTTCTCTTTTCTTTTCTCTTTAACCAGCCCCTTACTTTCAGGCACTACAAGATGCTCCAGACTCATCTTGTATATATTTTTTCCCCAAAATTCTAGAATCACCCAAATTTTCAAGGAGGAGCCCTGGTTCCTTTTACTAGAAACCGAGATCTAGGTAACATATGTGCTCATTGTTACTAGGGTGTCACTGCTTCTAGATCCTCTAAGCTGACAAAGCAGGGAGCAATATGTATGTATACTAACTGGTGTATACTCACATATCTATAAATATTTCTATATGTAACTATTTGAATCTATATTAAGCTAAAAATGGGTTTTTGCTGATATATCTAAATCGAATCCATTTCCACATAGATCATCATAGCCTTATTCCCTTGCTTATCTGTAATCTTCTACTCCAAAAGTGAGAAACCTGGTTATCAGCATTAGCCATAGGTTCACTTAATTGTTTAATCCCAATATACATGTGTAGTGGTATCAGAATTATTAATCCATACCCCCATGTGAAACAACTTTAACATCTAGAGCATATTGCTTATGGACAGTTCCCTTTGCCTTTAGTCTTGCAGACCCCACTCATCTGCAAGTTTACTTAGGCCAGCACATTTACTCCCTCCCCTTTCAGTGAACTTGTTTCAAACACTTGTAATACAGTTAGATTGTTTTGCTACATTCTGCATTTCATCCTGGGATCTCCCAATATCCTAAGTGATTTAAAAAATTTTTCATACATTAGGGTTCAGTCTTGTGCTGCACAGTGTCATTTATTTATCATTATAGTATCAGACAAAATAGTTTCACTGCCTTAAATTGTTTTTTATGCTTCGTCTATTAAATCATCTCCCATTCCCCAAGCCCTTAGCAAACACATCTTTTTACGGCTATAGTTTTGCCGTTTCCATAATAACATATTCTTTCAATCATAAAGTACATAGCCTTTTCAGAGTGACTTCTTTCAGTTAGAAATATGCATTTAAGGTCAATCCATGTCTTTTCGTGGTTTGATAGCACATTTCTTTTTTCCTTTAGTAGTATTATATGGATGTACATTGCACAAGTGTACCAGTTTGTTTATACATTCACCTATTGAAGGATATCTTGGTTGCTTCCAGTTTTTGGCAATTATGAATAAATTTGCTATAAGCATTCGCATGCAGGTTTTTATGTAAACCCATAAGTTTTCAAGTCAGTTGGATAAATACCCATGCGAATGTTTGCTGAATCGAATGGTAGGACTGTATTTAGTTTTATAAGAAGCTGCCAAACTGTCTTCCAAGTCGCTGTACAATTTTCCATTCTCACCAGCAATGAATGAGAGTTTCTATTGGACTACATCCTTGCCTGCAATCAGCACTGACAGTATTTTGGATTTTAGCCAAATATTATTATTTAATATAGAATTTCTAGTTAGGAAGAGGCAGATATCATCAAGAACTGCCAAAGCAGTTTATACTGCCCTCACATTTTATACTTTTTTTTTCTGAGAGTCATTAATCCAAGTAAGGTGCTTCAAAGTCCACTTCAGAATACTTTAACATTAGTAATTTGGGGAGACAACACATCCCGAATAAGTTATCTCTATGCTTGAATGTAATTTCCACTATAAAAAGAAGTTAGAACCAAAGTTGCAACTAACAATTAGAGGAACATACATTAACACATGAAATCAATAAGCAACAAAACAAAACAAAACGAAACACCCAACACAATCCAAAGTATATTACATGATTTAATATTTTTTTCTTCCAGTTTTATTGAGATATATTTGACATACAGCACTGTATAAGTTTAAGGTGTACAACATAATGATTTGACTGACATACACCATGAAATGATTAGCACAATGAGTTTAGGGAACATCTGTCATCTCATATCGATACAAAATTAAATAGAAAAAAAATATTTTTCTGTGTGGTGCATACTCTTAGGATTTACTCTCTTAACTTTCCTATTTAACATCAAGCAGTATTAATTATACTTATCGTGTTGTATATTACATCCTTAGTACTCATTTATCTCATAATTGGAAGTTTGTACCTGCTGACTGCCTTCATCCAGTTCCCCATCCCCCCCACTGGTAACTACAAATCTGATCTATTTTTCTATGAGTTTATTTGTTTTTGAAGTATAATTGACCTATACTATGTTAGTTCTTGTTACAAAGCATAGTGTTTCCATATTTTTGTACATTTCAAAATGATCACCACAAGTCTAGTTACCATACAAAGATATTACATAGTTATTGAATATATTCCCCACACGGTACATTTCATAGCTGTGACTCATTTATTTTGCAACTGGAAGGTTGTACCTCTTAATCTCCCTTGCCTATTTCTTTCCTCTCCCCAACCCCTCCCATCTGGCAACCACCTGTTTCTTCTCTGTATCTGTAACTGTGTTTCTGTTTTGTTATGTTTGTTCATTTGCTTTCTTTTTTAGATTCCCCACAAAAGTGAAATCTTACTGTCTTTGTTTTTCTCTGTCTGACTTATTTCACCTAGCCTAATACCTTCCAGGACCATCCATGTTGTCACAAATGGCAAGATTTCATTATGGCTAATACTCCATTGTGTATCTATCTATCTATCTGTCTATATCTATATCTATATCTACCACATCTCCTTTATCCATTCAACTATTGATGGGAATTTAGGGTGCTTCCATATCTTGGCTACTGTAAATAATGCTACAATGAATATAGGAATGCATATATCTTTTCAATTTAGTGTTTTTGTTTTCTTCAGATAAATGCCCAGGAGTGGAATTTTGGGTGATATGGTAGTTCTACTTTTAACTTTTTGAGGAAGCTCCATATTGTTTTCTGTAGTGGCTGCACCAATTTATATTCCCACCAACAGTGCACAAAGTTCCCTTGTCTCCAAGTCCTCACCAACACGTGTTACTTATTGTCTTTTTTTTTTTTTTTTTTTTTTTTTTTTTTTGCGGTACGCGGGCCTCTCACTGTTATGGCCTCTCCCATTGCGGAGTACAGGCTCCAGACGCGCAGGCTCAGCGGCCATGGCCCACGGGCCCAGCCGCTCCGCGGCATGTGGGATCTTCCCGGACCGGGGCACGAACCCGTGTCCCCTGCATCGGCAGGTGGACTCTCAACCACTGCGCCACCAGGGAAGCCCATTTATTGTCTTTTTGATAATAGCCATTCTGACAGGTGTGAGGTGATATCTCATTGTGGTTTTGACTTACATTTAGCTGATGATTAGTGATGTTGAGCATCTTTTCAGGTGCCTGGAAGTCATCTGTGTCTTCTTTGGAAAAATGTTTATTCAGATACTCTGCCCATTTTCTAATCAGGTTGTTTGTTTTTTTGATGTTGAGTTGTATGAGTTCTTTGGATATTAACCCCTTATCAGATATATTGTATGCAAATATCTTCTCACATTCAGTAGGTGGTTTTTTCATTTTGTTGATAGTTTTCCTCTGCTCTGCAAAAGCTTTAGTTTGATGTTCTCTTGCCTGAGGAGACAGATTTCCCCTCCCCCCACAAAACGACAAAAAAACAAAAACACAAAACAAAACAAAAACCTACTAAAACCAGTGTCAAAGAGCTTACTATGTATGTTTTTTTGTAGAAGTTTTATGGTTTCAGGTCTTACACCTAAGTCTTTAATGCATTTTGAACCACATGATTTGATATTTGAACTCTTTATTTTAATAGGATATCTACAACTTGTGGATTTTAGGCTATTCACATAGAAACCCACTAGTCCATGTTGTGCTTTCACAAATATAGGAATAAAGAATTATGACATAGTAATCAGAAGTTTCTGCCAAATTATCCATAACACTTCATGTACTCTGGGAAAAAACCTAAGCTAGAACAGTTGATAGTAAATGATCCTTTTATCACAGCACTAATAGATGGCTTCTGTTCTACTGAAATAACTCAATGGAAGATACTGAATAAAGTTTTTTGTCAATAGTACCATATGTAGAGCTAAATTAATATGGGTTCAGAAAAAAGCATCACTTATATGGGTAAGCTAACTTAAAAATCTTGTGTAGAACAAATTAACAATATGTAGCATTAAATACATACATTAAAATTAAGAAATAGAAACTCGTTTTGCAAATTTATTTTCACAAAATCTTGATATGAAAACAAACACATTTAATGAATATATACATATTTATTGTACTTTATTTGTTTTTCAAAATTTGAAGTTCTTACAAAAGCTTAAATATAGTGGACCTCTCTGCCTCTCAAGCTGAATCTGTCTGGAATATTGCTATAAATAAATAGAAATCACATTTTTCTACATCCATAATTGCCTTGGCTCTAATTCATACTAATTTATAATTATGATGAAGTTTCAATAAAGTCAAGAATAATATTATGAGAACATCTGAATAAGTATGTACTTTAAAATTAGAATAAAATTTTTCTATATGGTGATCTATAATCTATACAAAAGTCTTTCATAATTTGTGATTCCTATTTCTTTAGGCAGAATAGAGATATTTAGATGCAATAAGCTTGACTAAAATGTATAACTGATATTGTTTGCAACTCTCTTTTGAGGCTATATCTAAGAAAAAAAGGCAGCATGAAATTGCTGTTCAACAGTCTACTTTAGAGCCACATTCTGTAGTTTGCTAATAACTTTTCCATATTATGCTGATCTGCAATTTTTGAAACCATATTTTTAACCCAAGCAGTTGGCATAATTTCTAGAGCAACTGCTTTATTCTGGGAAATCTGGCTGCCATGATTAGTGGTTTGACTACAATATTTCCATACGAGTAAGTTCCCACTGATGTATTTGTGGTTTCACATACACCAAGAAATATTCCGTGATGACTGCTGGATGGAAAAGATTGTTCATCTCACAATGATCTTTCTGGCCACATAGACATACCACAATCTGTATCAGTAATCTTGAAATTTTGGCAGTCATAAATATACATTATTCTTGCCAGTATATATTCATTATTTAGATGGTTTTCTTTTGATGTTTTAGCCTTTAGGAAAAGAAGGAAAAAAGAAATATGTCTCTAACATTTTTCCATTTTTTTTTTTTTTTGAGAGAGAGATAGAGACTTCTCTTGCTGGAAAGGGAGTATAGTCAGAGTGGAGATGCAGCCAGGGTGCAGAAATTTCAATTGTCTCTTCAAAATATGTGCAGTTAAGTCACATAAAAGAATCAGTGAAGGGCAATAACTTGTTTTTTCTTTCAGTCTTTACCCACCTAGGAGAACAGACTCCAGTCAGCACAAAAGGACTTCATCAGAGAAGCCTTTTAACATAAAGCATCTGTCTTAAGTTTAAAAATACGACTTCAATTTTCCTCTTAAATACCATGACTGCTGACCTTTTGAAACAGAGCTGAAGTTTCTCTCTACTTGAAATTGCTCATTCTCATGAAGAACAATAATCAATTAATGCATTTATTTTAATCTCGCTTGGCCTTTCTTGAGAGCAAGCACATTCCAAAATAGCTCTCTGTGCTCTTTAAATCCTAGTTACACTGTTTTATTATACATCTGAAAAATGAATTTGCTATAGCAATTTTCCTAATAATTGTTAAAGGACAATATAAGTGGTATTACATGCAAGTCAATATTACATATTATATGATATAAAAACACTGTTGAACAGCCTTTAACATATAAAATTCAAAATGATAAAACATGGTCTTCCTTTTACTTTTCCATTAATTTTGTTTTGTTAGTTGTTAGACAATTTTCATGCATTGCTTTTTGGGACATTTTTATACAAGTTTCCTTTGACCTTCTAATTTTTAGTTGGGGAACAGTACAGGAAACAATCTGGTTTTGATGGAATCCCAAATTTTTGTAAGTGTGTGTGTTCTAAATAAACTCAGCTAGGTCATATGACTCATGTGCTTTCCATGGTCTTATTGACATTGTGTGTACAAACTTTCTAATTAATTTATTTCATCATATAGACAGTTTTAATTGTTTCTTTTAAAAAAATTGAACTGTTTTCTAAGAAAGAGGTACTGCTTTAGAGTTTTTTGGCAAGATAACTTTGAAAGGTTTGTACAGATTTGCTCAATTTGCATGGCAAAAATAAATGCTCAAGCTCCTGTGGTTTTCAAGGACAGCTGTTTTCTCTAGTTTCAGATCTGTGATTAAGCCTTAAGGAAGGGATACAGAGTGATGAGAAACGCAGTTGGTGCCTTTGGAAGATCTAACAGGCATGCTGGGGATTTTTATGTTCTCTGTGTTTCTTTTCTTTATAGGTACAGTAATAAGAAAAACTTTACCAAAAAAGTGACACAAAGGAGTGTAATACAACATATGTCAAAGGCAAGTTTTATTTGAATACATTTCAAGAAAATATTCTAGTATTCACATTCTCACATATGAAGCTTCATTATAAAACTTGTGGAGAAAAGCAGTACATATCTCTGTGAATCTAAATATTTGACTCCATGTAAACATATTTAAGAATACTTGTGCTTTGATATTGTTTCTGCTGTCCTTTTTTAAGGGATTTTGGACAGCCAGATGCATCATTTACCTAGGATTCATTGATTCAATATTTATTCATAACTGGTATGTAAATAAAAGACAAAATATTGCTTTCTATGACAATTTTTTTAAACTTTGGTTTATTTGGAGAACTTCCTTCCTTTTATGCCAAGAATAGCTAAAGTTCAGGAATGTTATGAACCCCATTACATGACTTTCCCAAAGTCAAATATCAGTCTCGAGTTATAACCGTGTCATATCACAGTATGAAGTTTGAAATCCTAGTTCAGTGTTTCCCTATAGATCAGACTGAGTTGTTTTAAAGTAAATGCAGTTTACAGGAGTAATTTTTTTTTAATTACTTAAAAATTCACATAATGTATAGTTGAGAGATTTTCAAAATCAAGTGATTCTAAGAAAGTGATATATGTTTTTCTAATAGCCATGGATAGCAGGAAGTCATGAAAGAAGTGTCCAGCTTATCTTCAGGCATTTTCCTTTTTATTTTTTATTTATTTTTATTTTTTTGTGGTACGCGGGCCTCTCACTATTCTGGCCTCTCCCGTTGCGGAGCACAGGCTCCGGACGCGCAGGCTCAGCGGCCATGGCTCACGGGCCTAGCCGCTCCGCGGCATGTGGGATTTTCCCGGACCGGGGCACGAACCCGTGTCCCCTGCATCGGCAGGCGGACTCTCAACCACTGTGCCGCCAGGGAAGCCTGGCATTTTCCTTTTTAAATCCTTTTATGTAGAAAAGATGAAAAATGGAGGCATTACCAGAGAACCAAGGGGAATTAAAGAGAAATTACTGTAGAAACAGCTTTTTACATAATTGCATCATACTTATTACTCCCTAGCCTGCAAATGGTCTAAGTTTTCTGAAAAATGAACAGGTCAGGTATCTGTGCATAGTCACTTTGTCACATGTGGTTAGTTGGCATGTCTGAACATTTATGACTATCTCCCCACTATCTGTCTCCCACCATCTGTCTCCTCCTATTCCTTGTACAGTCAAGTACAAGTTTGGGTTTTTTTTTTTTTTTTTTTAATGAATGCAGATACCAAGAATAAAATAAATGGAAAACTAAATAGCTAAATGAAGTGCATACGTTTGTGTATGTGTGTGACAGAAATTAGTTTAAGCTGAATCTTTGCCAAAATCTCTCTGCGTTCATACACTTCCTACATGTATGGTAGGAAGTGTTAATATATTTTGCAAAAATCAATAAAATACTGTCTTGGAAACATCATTTAAATATATTTTTAGTAAAGTATTTTTTTAACTTTTCTATTTGTTTAATAAAGTTTTTAATAAAATCTTTTCTGTTTTCTGTTAAAAAACACTTCCTATTTAATACCAATTATTAAATGATATTCATATTAAATTTTAAAAGTATATAAAAAACCAAATGACACAAAGCAATGGAAAATAGTAACACTTTTAAATTAGTCCCAGAGCTACATTAATTTTTTCAACTATTAATAGACTTAGCCATAAAATTCTTTTATTTTTTTCTATCAAAATGTAGCCAAGAAACAAACATCTTTCTTTGCTTTCTTTGCAGGAAAGAACCAGTATCTGGATTATTTCCAGTCCATCCAGACAGCTATTTCAACTGGAACAAGTGACCTTCGGAACAGAATAGAACATAGCAGCCTGGCCAGACAGAGGGGAGGGAGTAGGCAACTGGGAAGGGCCCCAAAATGTTCCTATGAAATGTCATTTGAAGTAAGAAGACAATAAAAAACTAAGGACAAATAAATGAACTTAAAAATATTTAAGGCCAATGAAAACTGTGTGACCACAACATGGGATTCAAGGAAAGATGCAGTTTGAGTCTTTACCTATCATTCTTTAACTCACATGCTCAACAAATATAGTTCTTCACCCTCTGAGTCCAGGCAATGTCCCTTAATTATAAAACATTCATCTTTGAGTCCTCACAGTCTCATTGAAGCTATAATAATCAATTAATAAAAATAAATATTAACATAATTAATATAAACAAGTCAATTGTTTTTCCTCCCTTGAGTGAGCCAGATTTCCTTAGTCTATGAATCTATGGTGATTAATAGATGCTCATAGAGAATGTCAAGGTCTTTATTTAGCAGATCATTGCTACATAAGATAAAAGTTAAAATACTGGTAAAGATTTTATCAGAAAGGACAAAGTGGTTATCTTCTCTTAAGATTTACTTGGAAGGCATGTTGTTCTTTTCTTTCACGGGGAGCATAAGAAGTTTTAGTTCACATCATTAGCAAGAAACATGCTAAAGAATCATTTAACCTTTTACTGAACGCTTTATGGGTAAAGTGTTGTGCGTGGCACCAAAGAAGATACAAAACTGTCAAAGCAATACTTCATTAAGATTTCTGGAGGATAAACAGAAAAGTTTTTTTAAAAAAACTTTATTAAACAAATAGAAAAGTTAAAAAAATACTTTATTAAAATACATTTAAATGATGTTTCCAAGACAGTATTTTATTGACTTTTGCAAAATATATTAATAATGACAAGTTGATAAACTAAAAGTTACAGAGAAAATGCTATGAGATTTCAGAATGTCCTTTAACAGAGAACTTAATTAGGTCCTGCGCGTACTGGGGAATTCTTTTAAGACGGTATCTCCTACAACTTCTAGCCAGACTCCCTTTAATGAAAACAGCAACATTTAAAAGTCTGATGCAAGTTCCAAAGTGCCTATAGAGCTGCTTGCAAACTGGAAATGTTTGGCTCAATGAATTTTGAGTGTGCTTCTGAATAAACACCAAAAATGTGGCTAAAGGTAAATATAAGGTAATTATATAAGCAAAGTTTTAGTTACACAGTTGTAGTGGTACTATTAGCTCACACAAAACCCAATGTTAGTGATACAGAAATAAGAAATTCAGCTATTTCAATTTATCATGTAGTGATAAATTTTTATCAGAAAAAATCAAAGTGAGCTTTCAAACTCAACTTCTTAAGTATGCCATCCTTTGTATATTATTAACTATGATTTTGGAATTAGTGTGTCTTAAGATCAATGAACTAGAGTGGAAATAAATGAATTCAGAGAAAGGCAATGTCTTCTGCTATTTAAATAATACCCAATTTCATAAAAATGCACTTGAAAGTAAAGAAATAGAAGACCATACATTATTTTAAGAGGTGGTCTCCTCACTAGAGTAAGGGAATCCCACTTCAGATGAATTCCAGAGAAATACGTTTTGAAGGAGAGAATTCTATAAGTGGGTTACATTTGGATCTTAATAACATAAGGTCAAGACATGGAACGAGTGTATAAGAATTAAGGTTTGGGTCGAATTTATGAAATGGGTGTTGGAAGGGGAAGTTCTTGAGACAGTCGTCTAAGGTTATCTAGGAAGGTGAGGACACTTAAATTAGGCACTTCCTGCATGAGACACAGGGGTCTGAGGGTAATACTAGCCATGCCCGTATCAACAGTGTGTTAACTGCTCGTAAAGAGTGTAGTTTGGGTGGAGTCTGGGTTTTAGTTGTCAAAATTGAGTCCAAGATTCTTCAAAAAATTTAACAGAGGCTGAAACCCCAAATCATGAATAAATATTGAATTTGGAACTATAGATGGAAATACTGGAACAGAAAAATATTAACAGCCAGGTTTTTTTCATGGTTATGTTAAGTAACATCAAAAGGAGTAAAAACAAAAGTCAGTATTTAGAAATGCATCAACACAAAAATCTATCAGAAGTTCTATCTGAGAATGAATTCCCATAATGTGACTAAAATTTAAAAAAAAATCAAATCCAAAATACAAGAAACAGGAAGAGGTGAAGAAAATTATTGTCATTGGCCTGTCTTCATAAGCGTCACACTGGATATCTAACATTATAGACACTAGCCAGTGCTAGGTACCCAAATTTAAACATAGTTAAATATTAATATTCTAAAGGAAATTTTTGGTTCACACAGTACTTTAATACATATAGGTTTTCATTTATTAATTCAAATATTTGCCTTACTTTTCCTTTACGACAATAAACTAACTGAAGACAGGGATCTTGTCACCTTCAATTTAACAATGTCTGTTAGCAAACTTACGAGATGTTTTCCTACCCACCTAATACATGATATTCACATAGAGTAATAAATGAATTTTAGTGAACAGATGGATGAATTGTTCATTGGTGTGCAAAGCTGTGCATGTGAGTCCTGTGTACCATTAAAATACTTAACATTGTGTTTTTGAATAGACTCAAAACTTCATGATATTCTAATTAGCCACCACTCAAATTCTATTATCAAGTCCACCTTTTTAAGACTACCAGCCAAGATACCCTTTGTATTACTAGCTTAAAAAGGCTCTCCATTCTGAAAAGAGATATTTACGTAATACAGTTATTACACCAGATGCTTCTGGTGAAAGGAACCAAACTATGACCTCTCTCACCAGCAGGATGAAATCCATTGTTTTCACAACTGAATTATGTTGGATCATAAAGCTAAAATGTGTGTGGGCTGTAAGAAATGAAGTTAAAGTCTTTTTCTGCTTTCTTCTTTCTCTTTCTGTCTTTCTTTTGGCACCAATCTATGACCAGGAAAATCTGGCATGAAATTAGCTTCAGAATGTGTCTAAATTAATTAGAGGTTATTTAATGACTTATATATACAAATATAAATTATACAATTTAATTTATTTAAAATCATTTATTCTCAGCAAAATCAAACATATCATTGAGTTTACATAGAAATACAATTTGCAACTGTATCTTCATAAAAATGCACTGGTGAAATAAATGTTCATAATTAATGACCAATTATATACTATTTAATCATGCCAGTAGCAGAACTGATTACCATTGAAAATTGGTACAATAACGTATTTTAAATGTGCAAAGTACTCTATTGTGTTACCATTGATAATAAATCGCCACTAAATATATACCTATTACACAAAGCTTTATAAAGTACAATAAAAATACAAATTCTATCTGTTAAAAAAAGCCATTGATATGGCTTCTAAACATCCTCATTATACAAATTCCGAAATACTATATGACAAACAAAATTATAAAGACTCTTCTTTATGAAACATATACTACCCTCTAATTAAGGTACAACTTAGCAGATAACAGAAAGCAAACAAGAAGGCTTATATACACCACAGAACATTATGGGGATACATACAAATATAATATTGCATAAGCCTATTTGATTTCTGTTCCTAGTGAAAATGTACCTTTAGCACGTGAAGAAAATTCCCATGACTAAAGGAAAAGAAACATTTTTGAGATCTACCCTCAATCTAAGCTCATATTTTCATTAATTTAATTTTTTTTCTTATAATGTGATGAACCAAATTATAAATTTGACCCTAAATTTTGCTGCACTCAGTACAAATTACAGTCTGTTACATAATGGGCAAAGGTGTAAGAAACAAACACTTTTAAAAGTCAGAGTTCATCAGCACATCAAGAATCAGCTGCAAGAAAATGTTATTGTTCATGTTAAAGACTAAACTGAGCAGCAATTTCATTTTTGTGAAAAATGAGATTCTGAGTTTAACAAAACAGATACAAATTAAATTTGCTAAATAATGTTGATAATTCATAAAGAACAGGTGCCATAGATTTTTAGCAGTATCAAAACTAATGGGTCATCACAAAATAAACTTTGGTGAGAAAATATCTTTATCAAAGGAGAAAATATAGGAAGGATAGTCTTATTCAGTTCAGAAAAAATATATTTGGTAAAGTATATATGGGTAATAGATACTGCAACTATAGACAGCATATATTCCAAATGTTTTTTTCAGAAACTTCAGATCAGATGATGTTTAGTAATGTAACTTATCTCATTAGAAATTAAATTTTATTTTAAGTGTTTTGTAAATAGCAAATTTTCATTTGTTCCACAATCTTTATTTATGAAATAAATATTTAGAGTGTAGCTGATAACAATAACTAACATTATTACCTTGCTTATACTAATAAGTACTCTAAATACATTTAGTTTAATTATTATTGGAGTTTATATTTTTGTTATTTTACCTGCTAAAATGATCTGGTGGTATTATATTCAAAGTTTACATTTTCCCAATAATATGAACAACATTTCATACATAAAATGACATCTGTCTAATGAATGGTAACATGTCTATTGGTTTGAATATAGAACATATTTAGTTTGGCATTGGTGTATCTCTTCAGGACTCTGAAAGGTATCTTTAAGGTATAGCTTTTGGGAAATCAGTAATAAACTAGCATCCTAGAGAATGAACTTAAATTTGAAGAAGCTAATTGTTTAGAGCTCAGACACAGGCAGATATTTGGATAATTTGTCTCTCAATTATAAATTCTTCTACAAACAAACAGAAAGGAACATAAAAGTATGATTTACTTTACAGTGAGTTGTTTTTAAAACAAAATGCTACAGTTCAACAGTGAAAGTATGAGGAAATTTTACTGAAATAATTTTCAGAAAGTTATGAGATTCAAAAATATATTGGTACATGTATAATACCTGTCATAAGTAATAATGAATAATAGATATGTATACAAAACAAATTTAACAGATTCAAGACCTCTTGTTCTTGACATCAGCACCTGCTGTCTAACGGGTCGAGACAAAATACTGTGCCTTCAAGAGTTAGTCCCATTTTGAACCCCTCCTGCAAAATAAAGTAAAATCATTAAAATAGGAAATGCTCATAGCAAAAAAAAAAAAAAAAAAAACCCGTAAATGAAAGAGAGTATGAGCAGAAGTTGAAATCTTCATGTTTTGATCAACTAAGAAATAATTATATGTCAAATGATGTTGGCTTGTCAAATTTTTATCAAATGCTTTTATACCCGTTAGCATTTTAAATGCTTTAAATATACATGAGGTTAGCACGCATAAGAGATAGAAGAAAACAGAAATATGTGGAATTAAGTAATTTTAAGACTTAAATGTTTCTTTTCAGTGAAGTCTACTTTATGTCATTCTACTGTTGCTTAAATACCTTGGCTTTAAAGGTCAATATTCATATAAGTAAGATAGCTAGACCTCAAGGTGATGACAGCCTGATAGTTTTCACCTTTTCTTCTTGGTTGCCACTATCCAGAGCCTGGTAAAATAAATTGCATTGTATTCCCTAAATGCAATGCTGTATCCTATGTGTAACACAGGACTGCAGACCACTTCGCCATGGAGAAAGCTTCCTCTATTAGCCTTGTAGCTGCAAATTATTGCTTTGAATTCCACTCACCTCTAGCATGTTTTAGATGCTTCTAGAAGTTAAATTTCTTTTGATTTATTGAGACCAAGTACCCAATTGCCATGAAAAAAATTTTTTTGAAGATTTTTGAGTTAAAAGTTAGTGGTAAAGATGTTTGTCCTTCTCTACTCCCCAGCTCTCTTCTTTTCTGTACAAGGTAGTTGAACTATGGGCCATCTCTGGTCTTACCACCTTCCCCATCCCCATCCTTGCTCATAAAATGAAATGTAGACAAAAGTCTATTCCTGAGGAAAAGAAAATCTCTCTCTAAGAGAAGCCTTTTGTCCTCTGTTCTGCTTTGTGTTTTGTTTGATTAGATGGTATCTACTCGTGTGTTAGCCAACTGCATATCTATTTGCATTTCCTCAAGTTACTTTCATTTAGAACCAGTATTTAATGTACTTACTATAAATCCAATGTAAACATTATCATATAGAGGAAGAAAATCATTACAAAATACAAGCCACACCTTTTTCGCTGTTAATGTTTAAAGAACACTCTTCATTATGCCTAAGCACAAAGACCACAAGGCAATGCCATCACTTTAAGGATTTTTCAAAAGTACTTCTCAGTACTTGGAATACAAATTATATTTAGTTAAGTAAAAGTCAGAGTACTTACCATTGTTTTAAAAGCCTATTCTGGTCACAAGAGAAATATTTTGCCACATGTATGCATATTTTTTTAAACAGCCGCCAAATACTCAGAAAAGTCAATACTTTAAACTGAAAATATTGTAAATAAACTGCTTTTTAAAATATTTTATTTGGATATCTGAGGATCTATGTACTATGTCATCTTCTGGAATATCAGATAGATAGATAGATAGACAGATAGATAGGTAAGTAATGTGGATATATATTACCTTTGGAAAGATTTACCATTGTTTTTTAATCAGTTCATTCTGAAATTAAACCACTATCACTTCAGTTACCCTGAAAAGACTATTTATCAATGTGTTATCAGTATATGAAAGGCAGAATAGTAATCAAAGTAAAATAGGGGTCATTGTTTCAACAAAAAATGTTTGTATATCACTTACAAGAATATCTCCATGTTTTTATAAGGATTCTTTAGGAGTCGTCTTAGATTAACTTAATTATCCCTTTTGACAGACACATTGTTATATGGCTCCTTGGTTTTCTTTCCCCTTAAAATTTCCCACACATTTTCTGACCCTTCCTTCTAGGCCTCATTTAGTAAGTCATGACTTAATGCATTCTAAATCCTTCTAAGGTTTCCATATCCTCTTGAATTTTAAACGTCTGAATGAAAATAAGGCTTATTCAACTTACGTAGTGATGGAAACTATCATAAACTCATATCACACAAAATAATGATCTTATTATTGATATATTATTAAAAATATATTTTTATATAAAATACTTTCCCCAATTGCATTTTCTTTGAAACATGGAGAAAAGCATATCAAGGAAGAAAAAAACTCATATGCAACAATTAACATGTTGAAGTATGTCCTTTGAGTCTCCCTCTTTTCTACCTATAAATTAAAAAAAAATTAATACTAATATAAATAACTATATATTATATATAACTTATTTAATGTATTAGATATATTATATATAAATTTCTATACTCTTTTTTAATCTTAGCAGAACAAACTTGATTATTTTGAGTCCCTGTAAAACTAATTTGATGATTTTATAATGTTCTATTAAATTTAATATAATTTATTTCCTGTATTTTATAGTTATAAATAAGGTTGACTGTATGTTTTTATGCATAGAGATTTTCCACATTCATAGTTATTTTCTCCTCAGAATAGATTATATTAAAGTTTTTGACATCAAACAGAAATACAAGTATTAGTAACAAATTACTCCCCAAAGGGATGCTGTGAACTGACACTGGCCCAGCAATGATTTAGAGTGCTTGTTTCATCACAATTTCATTTGCACTCTATATTAGTAAAAAAATATAATGTTTAATTTGCTGGATTAAAATAGCTTTTATAGTTCTTAATTTGTATGTTTTCTTTGATTAGACTTAACATGTCTATAAGTATATAGCCATCTGTGGTCTTATTTTGTGAGCTACACTTTTTTATTTATCTGTTGATTATTTAGTTTCCTAATCATTTGTCTACTTACTTTAATCATGTGTACATGATATAGTTATATTTTTTAAAGAGAAAATTTAAAAGAACTATAGAAGACCTTCTATAGGTGACTATATGTACATATTTTCCTTTTCCTTATAAAAATTTCTTTCCAATTCAAAAGTCTGATATATATATAATTGTATTTCAAAAATTTTGAACTGCCCAAGGCTTCTAAAATTTATCTGAGTATTTGTTGTAGGCTTCAGCTATACATTGATCTTCTCCTAAATTATTAACCAGTTGACTTAATATCACTTAATGCAAAATTCTTTCATTGACTTGTCACTCTCCTTTTTTAATGTATTAAATTATTATAACATACAAGGTACACTTCTGGGCTATCAATACTATTAAACTGATTTGCCTGTCAGTGACATGTACTAAGAAGTTTAAATTATGTCAAATCATATAAGGATATAATTGATTTCAAATAAATATCTAATTTTCTAACAATTTATAAAAACTATGGCTTAACATTTCTGTTTAAATTCTTACATTCATGAGATATTTCTATGATTTCCTCTGAAATAAAAGAGGAAAATTAAAAATCTCACTAGGCTTATTAACTCAATATAGTTTATACAACCCATTATACTGTATTAAGTTTTTACATTATATGCAAAGATAAAAATAGTAGCTAAATGTGTGCATTCAATTAATTAGGCTAACAAGATTAATAACAAAAGTCATTATAAATTTTAGTTAAAATATTACTTTACTTTAATTAAAGTGACCTTGCAAACACATCATGTACTAAAAGAAACAGACAAGCAATGAGGTGGACAATGCAATAGTGATTGAGTCATTGAAAAAATAACTTCAAGTATGGGTTATAAAACCTCTTTAAGCAAAACTAATAATCAGACATATACATGTGAAACTGCTTTTTGAATATTTATTAAATAAAGCATGCAAATATTAAGGTTTAGCTTTAAGAAGTTATAAGTTGTTTAAAATTATTATGAAAATAGTATACCAACCATCTCTGGCGCTACCCACCATGAAAGCAGAAAAGAATAAAAAAGACATTAAGAGTATATTAGAAATGACAAAAAGAAAACAAAAGCAAAAATACCACAGTGTAACATTATTTGACTACCATACCATTAAATCATTTCAATATAGTGTTTCTCAAACTGGGTTTCTACAAAAATCTGGAGATACAGGCTTATCTTCAAACATCTATAGAAAACATTTGTTGTGTGAAAATCTAAAAAATATTAATAGAAACTCTTTGTGTTTTGTATAACCTTTGAGAACAAATACTACCACATCAATGCCCATGTTTGTTTTTGTTCTTACAAAAGCATTAGTCCCAAGGTAGTACAACCATAATTGGTAAAACTAATGAAAAGGAAAATAAATTTATTTCATATGAAATAAATAAAACATTCTCACTAAATAATCATGCACTATTTGAATGAAAGTCTCGTAGTATTTTAACTATCGAAAAGATGTGGGGAAATTGTGTCATCAAACAAGATACATGCTGATATCAACAGAAGTATGATGTTGGTGGTTTTAGTTTCAGCCAAATAAAATAATCCATGCTGTTATATTAAATTTCTTAATCTGAATTTTATTAGGTGTTGTAATTTCACTTTTATTTAATTTATAAGTTTTGAATTAATAGTTGTATAAGAACTATAAGGATAACATGTATATAACATTTTTTTGTAAATATTTAAGAAATGTTATAGAAATAGTTTATAGTTTAAGTCAATATTAAGGATTTAAAATAATTTTTCATGCAAAAGGGAATTATAAATCACCCAACTTGAGAAATTTTTGTTTTGACATATTCTTTAAAAACCTCAAGGTATGTTAAACAATCCAACTTTTAAAATGCAGAGGCATTATTATATCTATAATAATAAGGATATTCACATAATACCTAGAAAAGAAGACTGCTTCACACCTTCAGTCCAAAATCAGTGAAAGGATATTTATTATCTTTCTAGGAAGCAGTGTTTTATCAGTGTTAGAAGATCATAATCCACCCCTCAATTTTTTTTTTCCCAGGAAATGAAGCATAGAGAGTGAATGTATTAACCCAGGACTAATAAATAAAAACCACTCCATCTCTTCACCACATCTTCTCAATCAGCTTCATATAATTGGTCTCTGCCTGAATTCTTCTGTGTATATATTGTCTTTTTGATGAAAAATAGCATATAATAACTTCATCAAAATGTAAAGGGAAATATAAAGAGAAGACTTTATTATAGTGCTTATAAGACTAATTACTAATCATCGCCCACTGTACAAAGCTTCTAAACCAATATCTTCAAACTTCCAGAACAATTCAGAATTGAAAAATAAAAGGGAGAGAAAGAAATGAAAACCCAATTGGACTACATTTGGTGTCATTTGGTGTCTGCTGTTTCAGTAAGAGCCCAGAAGTTATGAACTATAGTTACAATGCTTCCTATTATTTTATACCCCTCTTCCTTTGGAATTCTTCGTTTTAGCTCTCAGCTTTATTTATTAATTGAGGTAACATTGGTTTATAACATTATATAAGTTTCATGTGTGCAACATCATATTTCGACTTCTGTACACAGGACAGTGTGTTCACCATCAAAAGTTTAGTTTCTTTTTTTTTTTGGCCTCTCCCGTTGTGGAGCACAGGCTCCGGATGCGCAGGCTCAGCGGCCATGGCTCACGGGTCCAGCCGCTCCGCGGCATGTGGGATCTTCCCGGACCAGGGCACGAACCTGTGTCCCCTGCATCAGCAGGCGGACTCTCAACCACTGTGCCACCAGGGAAGGGAAGCCCCCAAAAGTTTATTTTCTGACCATCACCGTACAGTTGACCCCCTTTACAATGTTTCTTTTTAAGAGACTGATTTCATTCTTACAATGATTTTCCTTCACCCGTTCACAATTCTGAAATTCATAATTGTTAATTGTTAAGACTGAGATCAAATCTTATAAGTCTAGTGCAATGACCTTTCAATTTTTGGATTTTGAATAATTAACTCATGAAGAATTTATGTTATTTTGTATAAAAAAAAGAACCATGTTTTTGCCACTGTAAATCGCACCATTAAGAACAAAACACAACGAAACCTTATCCTTAGCATCTGTCTGAGTATTTTTAGGACTAAATGTATGTTATTGTTATTTTAAAGTAATTATTTTAAGTAAGTTGATAACAGTTGAAGGGAAGGGTAGTTTTAGTAATAACATTCTCTTAGTCCCATAGAAAAAAGAAAACAAAAACATTTATGGGCCAATCTGTTAAAATAGTCACCTGCATCTCATCTAATTTTGATTGAATATCTGGAGGGAAATCCCCTGCTCCACAGTTAAATGGGTCAAAAGGTTCTGCTCCAAATAGGTCCCGTTCTAAAAGGAAGAAAATAATTTAGTATATGAAATGACAAGGAGTGAGTTGGGGTGAGTTAGGTTTCAAAGGCAGGATTATATAAAGAAGCACCTGCATGACCAAATGAGCCCCTATCCACACATACTTTATGCTGGGCTTTCCTGAGCTTAGACTAGTTAAACACCAACAAGCAAGCAAAGATCCGCTTTTATGACGATTTAAAAACTATTTGGTTACAAAGAATTATTATTCAGAGAGGTTTCTGTGTCTTTAAGTAAGACTTAATATCAAATTCACCAAATATTTGATAATTAATATATTACAATACGTACACTTTACTAAAGCAATTTAAATGTACTAAAATTAACGTATTACTCACTGAAACTTCTCTATTCCATTTATTGATGACTCTGCAACACAATAGCGAAGCAATAGGTAGGACCTAGTAGATTAGGAAGTAGTTTAACTCACAGTTCATGTACTTTAATCTCACCTTTTAGCCAGAAAAAATTTAAGGCACATCATCTCATGTAGTATAAAATCATATCACCTTCCTAGATAACCACAATGAGACAGTTTCTTTAAAAATGCCTCTTTTATCCCAAACAAATTTCTTTTAAAAAAAATAGCAGTAATTGAGTATCAAAAAGCTCTCTGTGCATATATTTTAAAGTCTGCATTGTTTTTTTAATCATTAAAGAAGTATCAAAGTTAAAATTGATGTTTGTAATTGATAGGACTATGACTTAATTTATGATTTAAAATTCCTTTTTAATTTAAGAAATTTCTTTCCTCTGAATCAATTTAAATGCAGCCTTAACTGACAAAAAATTAAATTATATATGGGCAAGGGAATTTATAATGTATCAAGACTTTCATTTTTCAGGAAACTATATTCTCTAAATTAAATGCTTTGTAAGAAATAATATTTATGCTACTTGAGTTCTATTATATCTTCTAAATCATTGTGACTCCCATTATGAAAGACTCTTGCTTCTCTAGTTACAATTTTTTTTTCAGATTCATGTATTAAGTTAATAAATGTAAAATGTTTACAAGCTCCTGGTTTTGGTAAGTATTGTATAAATAAGAAGGACATATAATTTATCTTCCAAATAAAGACACTTTTAAGAGTGAAAGGAGTGCTATCAAGTTTCACCAGGATGAAGGGTATAAGACAGGGTACTCCTAAACAAATGGGAATTTACTGTCACCATACATATAACTGATGGGTATTATTATTGTTGTTACTATATATTTTCCTCAGTCCGATGTTTATTGTAGGCAATAAACCAGAACTTAGAGAAAAGAGGAACTGTTCTTTGGAGGTGTATCCTGGTTACCACCGTACCACGAACACATCAAGCAATGCTTTACATGTGGTACATGCTTGTCAAAAGAAATGAATTAATAAAGAGGAAATAGAGTTGTCAGGAGGAACAGAGATTCTCATTACACAGGTTTTCTAAAGTTGGGACTCAAAATCACCAGAGATTTCAGATGGGCTTAAGGGATCCTTAACATTCCTGAAATGCAATGCAAAATTTTGTATGAGTGGGCATGTTGTGTTTTTCTGTGAAGAGGTTTAACTTTTATCATATTCTCAAGGGTCCACAACTCCCCTACAAGTCAAAAAAGTACTACTTTACGTATTAAGTAGACATATCAATACCAGGCAAATTAATAAATATAATAGAGCTCTTTGGCATATTTTGGTCAGCTCAGATGGATCTAAAATTCATAACAAAAAGTCATATAAGTCCAATTTTCAATTTAAAAAGATTTGCTATGTAATTAATGACATGAAAATTATTTAATCTAATACAAGAGCAAAATAATAAAAAAATAGGTGATACTTCACTCATTCTTTTGTTTATCCACTAAATATTTATTGAACACATATTATGTGCCATACATTTTGCTAGGCAGTGGATTAAAACAGTTGAGGAAAGGACTTTAGAGTCAAGTGCCTTCCCTCATGTAATTTATAATCAATTAGGAAACATGATATTAAACAAATTAATTAAAGTCTGATATATATTCAAAGATCAAAAATATGCTCTGGAGAACTACTAGGGTTCTCAGGCAGTAAGGAGAGAAAGTAAGGAACAATCTTGTAGGTTTCTGCTTTTATGTATTTAAAATATAAAGAAAATAAATGAATGAATACATTTAAGATTTCATTAAAAGAAAAAGTTCTATTACTAAAAGCCCACTGGATTACAGTTTTAGACAATCTTACAATTAAAACTGAGTTGAACAATCTGTCCTTAAATTGTTAGTATAGATAGACAAGAAGATGATTGATAGATAAATGATAGATAGATATAATACAGTGGTAATCAGAACTCCATTTCTTTCTATCTATCTATGTATCTATCTAATCTTTCTAATGATATACTGCTGTATTTACTAAACTCTGGCATTTGGGATAGATAGACATTAAAAATATAGCAAGATGTTACTTCAGTTTCTCATTAATAAATCCCTAAAAACCATTTGACCATCTCTACCTAGATTTTCCAAAGGCATTTCAAACTCACTAACATTTAAAAGAGACTCATCAGTTTCCCCCTCTCTACCTCTAGTTTTCCCATTAACAACATTTGGTCCAAAATCCTGAATCATAATGGAGTTTGAACTTTCAGTTACCATCCTGATGGATTATTCCTTCTAAGTATCTTAAAATCTATTCACTCTTCTCAATTTATATTCTACTTGGATTAAAACCTGACATTGTGGATACACTTCTAATTTATATTTCAAATTCTAGCATGTAACCCAAGTCTAGTGTATGTACTAAACAAATGCCCATTGAATTAAATACATGAATGAGCAAAACACTGATGTAGTCCAAGGAAGTAAAAAACAGTGGTAAAGGAAGAGATCTGGAACACTCTTAAGGACAAAAAATACCCCATTATGATATCAAGATATTGGCAACATTTTCTAAAAACACATATATATTATGGATTATTTCCTTGAAAAACATATTTTGCATTGACACAAAATATATTCAGAAGAATTTAAATGTACTATATTTCAACAAAAGTATTGAAATATTTTTGTTCACTGATTTTTAAAGTTCTAATGTTATTACTTTGTATTTATAAATTAGTCCTCTGAAATTTACTGAATACCTAAAATGTGCAATGCACTTTGTTGAGTTCTGCAGGGGAAACAAACTATAGGCTCTGAAATGCTTTACAGCCTTAAGCTAAAACTTCAGAGTTACATTGAAAACGTCTCAAATGTGAACCAGATAGGATGCAATAAAGCAAAATATGTAAAACTCTCTTTTCTTCAGTGCCCCTTTAGACCTGATGACTGATCATGGCCATTGGAAACTATTCTTTCACTTTCTGTGACAGGGCACAGAGCAAAATATAGTCAAGACATTGACGATGAACATCTGTTAGATGCTTTCTACTTCGTCAGGGAGACTTTTATGTTCCTTCCAGATATACAGAAAGTAAATCAGAAAAGCAATGCATTTATAGCTTTGTAGATATCAAAGAAAGAACACTTACATAGGGTTAATAAATAAATAAATCATGGAATTTATAGATTTATATATTTCTTTAACTAAGACTATCCATATACTCTATGATAAAAAAAATTAAACTGAGTTCTAAATGATTAAAATAATTACCACAGGACTGTTCTTAATCATTAAACAAAACATTAAAAATATAACCCCAACACAATAAACATAACTGTTTTGTATTATGATGTAACTAAGCCTATACCAAAATATCATTTTTCATAAAATAGTTTCAAATGCAAATAGTGATTTCTTTAGTAGTATACTCTCAATTATTAAGTAAAATATAAATAACTGAATTTGGCACATATATATAAACATAATTCTTCAGTGACTAAAATTTTTAGTGAGCTTGTTAAGATATATAATTTCCCATAAAGTGCTAATTAAACATTTAAAATGTACACAAATATAGCAAAAATATTGATTTGTTTAGAAAGCTTACTAATCTCGGTAGATCTACTAGGGACTGGAGGTGGCTGCGTGCCATTGCGAGTAGGTATTGAAGACTGGTGTGAAATTGGAGAAAATGGAATCATATCAAAGATGTCAGTGGAGGGAGACTTAGGTGTCACATTGCCTGCCTGCAATGAAGATAACATGAATTAGTATTCCATGTAGAAACATTATAATGCTAAATATTTCATACACATATAAAACATATATAAGCACAACAAAAAATGCAGTTGAGTCATATGAACTTGCCATTCTGTAGATCAAGAATAGTTACATATTGGCTATTTCATATGACTCAACCACTTATGCTAAATGCTCATTGGCAAGAAAATTTCTGCAAAAATATTCTCAAAGATGATGGCAAAAATGGTGATAATACTATTCTAGACAGATATAAAAGATATGTTGGATTTTTTGTATATCTAGAAATAATTGCCACTTATATCAGAGAATTGAAAATGTGTTAGAAACTATTTATATAAAACCTTGATTTCAGTAATGTATTTTGCACAAGATTACAAGATTTAGACAGAAATAACCGAACATAAGTGATGAATCTTAAAATAACCATTCAAAAGCGATTGATAATGATTTTAAAAACATTTTAAGGAGTCTATTTTAATTTGTACTTATAACTGTAATGGAGCCAACTATTATATTCATTGCAGTGACTTTTCTTCTTAGAATAAGACTTCATCGTTTTCTACAATAAATAGCTACCTTGTGAAATAAATTATAATCACAAAATGATTAAGTTATCTGGGCCAGTCTGGGCTAGGATGTAATGAAAGAATGAGACAATCATCACTTTGATTGTCATATAGGGAAAAAAATTATTTTATATATATATATCATCTATTGATATAAAAGAAAGAGAATTCCCATTTTGGAGAGAAATAGTGAGAAAAATTTATTTTTCTTATAAGAACATGAATATTGTTTAGAATTGCTTAGAGTGGTTCATATTATAATTTGTGTTCTCAAAATACATTTGTTTACTGATTCACAGATGATGCAGGTAGTGAAGATAAAAAGGCTGATTTTGTGTATAGAGTGATAGATTGTATGTAAACAGTGATAGATTTGTTATTCAGTTAATAAACCTGTTAGTACATTTTTTCATGCAGGAAAATTGCTGTCATCTCCCTTTCTTTAGCAACTTACTTTAACTTTAATGGATAGTCTATCAGTTACAAATACTATCCAAAGACTTGGAGGCAACTTTATCCCTCAGCTCTTTCCTCCTACTCAGGAATGTTGTTCTCCTAATCAGCCTCTCTCTCAAATTCCACTGGCTTCCATCTCTCTCCTCTTTGTCAAGATATAAAGATACTCAGATCTTGACTGTTGTTAAAACAAACCAACCAAAAAGGTCTTTACCCAGTGCCTCTTTACTCCTCTAGTCTCTCATCTCTCTTTCCCTTCCCTTCAAAGCTGAGGTCCTTGAAGGAGGTATTACATCTCTTGCCCTTTTACTTCATCCAATCCTCAACTCAGATCATTCCAGACTTTGCTCTTTTTGCTGAACTCTACTGAAACAGCTTTTGCCAGTCTCAACAATGGCCTAATTTCCCAGTTGCTATATCTGATGGATCTTTGAAAGTACCTGTCCTATTTCATCTTTTTGTGGATTTGGACCACCACTCTCTACTAGAAACTCTCTGAGATCAGATGACCAAAGGATGCAAAAATGGCACACAAGGGCCCCAGATCACATCACATCGATTCAAGACATACCTGATTTTTTTCATTACTATATAAAGGGCATATTTTGGCAGAATTAAAAAAATACGTGGGATAATAAAAAGCATTTTCTATTTAGCGAATTACATGAGGTCTTGGGATGCTGCTCTCACTGATTGGCTTGGGAAGGCCACATTTAGAAGGTGGTGGTATTAACAGTCCCAATGATAGTCTGGAATCAGGCGAGTTGACAGGAGTGACAGTAATGGAAGAAATATTTAGACAGGGAGATGAATCATCAGTTCTACGCCAGAAAGAAGGTGAGCATCTCTGAAACCCGTGTTGCTCATGATCAGACATTTTGTGCAGCAGCTGTAAAGGAATGACAGAAAAATATACTAAGGAGAAGAAAGAAGACGTGGAGGAAAAAGAAAAAAAGTATATATGAAAATGTATTAGGATATTTTGTGAAAATGATAAGTACTTTCAAAATAACTTTACTAAAATTAAAACAAATCGTTTGAGTAGATTTTTTCCTATTGCAAGAGTCTTCAGATTCTGAATTGTTTAATTTGATGATTTTTCACTGAAATATTACATTTTTAGATATTTTAATAAAATATTACATTCAATATGACTTGAGAGGAAGAAAGTGGAGAGAAAAATGACAAATGCCTACAGATTTATTTCTGAGAGAGCCTCTGTGTACTGAGATGGGAAAAAGGAAGGATAGCAACAAGAAAAAAAATGTCAGTAGGAGTAAAGTCTGGTATAAGTTAAGACTTTGTAGAATTTTCAAAAAGGGCTACAACATACATTTTAGATTTAATCCTCAAAAAATTCATTTGAAGTATTAGTATTAGTAATATTACATCCATATTATATTAAAGATAGGGGAATCAAGGCCCATAAACTCTTTATGAGCTACTCCTGTGTATGTAAGAAGCAAAGCCAAAATTCAAAACAATCTGACTCCAATCATCATGCCCTTTCTATAGGTAGTAAGCTCCAAATGGTAAAATTTTGGGGGGATGGGCAGAGGGAGTTGTCAAGCATCTCAAGTAATCTCAGAGAGATAAATAATAATAAGCAACTAGTACACTGTACTGGGTCTGCACATCAGTCTTTGGATGACTTTTGGAAGCTATTTCCATTACATCATGGAAAGCTACTGTCAAGTACTGAACTGGACAGAGCTGAGTGGCCAGATGTCAGAGTGGTCAGTTAAAACAGCAACCAAAATGAAAGTATGTAATAATTGAGCCTTTATTCACTTACAATGATAGTGTAAGCAAGAGGCCAGAAAGAAGGTTCTGGTTCCATCAATGTCCCATTTTTCCCCAGTGAATGGCACTGGGCAAAGGTCAGGAGTATCATTACAGAAGCAGGACAGTATCTCTCTCCGGAGGGAGCCCTGAACACAAGGTTTCTGCTGGTTTTGTTTGGTTTTGTTTTGGGGAGGGGGAGATGGGAGTGCAGAGGGAAGAAAAGGGAAAAGAACTAGGAGTAGAAAATACTGAAAACTGAATCCTAGTGGAGAAAAGTATTTTCAAGGCCCCCAAAAGATGAAGCACTTAAGAGAGGCCTTGGTCAAGGGCCTCCAATAAGGAGGCCTCTGAATGGATGTACCTGGGCTGGGAATGCAGTTAATGCATAATAGTGCGGCCAGCCTAGGTGGTGAAGGGGGCTGAGTCCCTGACTACAACTCCTCCAAGCAGTGCACTGAATCTGGGGTGAGGAGGGCAGCTTTCTCCCATGAGGCTTGCCATGGAAAGACTTTGTAACTTTGTAGGGCCTAAAGGATTTGACCTGGAGCCAGACTTCTCAGCTACAAGTCACACTGCAGAGATTTTTCAACACTAATAGGACCTGGAGGCAGCCAACACAAATCTGGCTTTTGATAAACCTCATGGTGAAAGGTTGTAACTAAAATTATAGTTAGGAGAAACAACTTTGAAAGAATCTTTAAACTAGGAGTCACCTCTTCACACATTTCAGGAAGCAGAGGGGGAAAGAAGGAAGCGTAAAGTGACAGATTTAAGTTGAGGAAAGAATTCAGTGTGGAAGCAAGTCTCTGATGGTATGAATTATGTAATTTATCACTCTATTAATATGCATATACAGTTACATAATGATTGCTTTCCCTACTGATCTCTATAGTGATCTATCTATAGATATGTATATATGTACGCATGTATGTATATAATTTTAAGATCTATTTCATGGTCTATATAATTCACTGTAAACTTTTGTAGTTGGTAGCCACCTTTTACTTAATTATAGGTAACAACTGTAAGCTCCTGGTGGACAAAACTTTGTTTTTCTAAAATAATCTGTATAACATATTAGAATACTTGATATATAATGTCAATGAATATTTATTGTTTAATGTATACTACAGCAACTTTTTTTAACTTAAACTATAAATTGATAAGGATGTCTGTACTGAGTAAAAAATAAAAAGATATCATGTAAAAGTTGTCCTTGGTATCATTTGGCTTATAGATGGAAGTACTCTATATTGTTTTATGACTTGTATTCATCAAAACATCTTTACCAGGTACCACAAAACAAACTGAAGGCCAACCTAACCTAACTTAAATAAAAGTACTCTAGTGTTTTATCATGGTGTTAATATTTGTATTCTACTTCCTCTGAGAAAGTATACTTATATAAAAGAAGACTGTATATAATATGAAAATAATAGAATATTTCAATACCCCAATTAAGAAGTATTTTCACTTTCAAAATGGTAAAGCAGGGCTATCTGTCAATAATTTGGGTATCTAAAGTTTAACACTCTAACACTAATTATTACAATTTTCCTTTGGGTCATCAGTAATCTAGATTTGGTCAACTAAGAGTTTTTGTTTGGGTCACATAGGTCTTGAAAATAAGTCTTGATTCAGTTGCTTACAGGTTAATATTAAGAGGTTGTACATTAAAATCCAGAGAGTTTGTTTAGAAGTTAGAAAATCAAGAAAGTAGACCCACAAACTTGCGTAAAAATAACTGACTGGTATTGAGCAAGTAGCCGTGCCTTCTAAGTTGGTGTCTGCTCTCCAGCTCCTCACTCCACCACACGCCCATTTCACACATTTGTTTAGGCCACAACCTGGGCTCTGCTGACATTTGTGTTTGTCATTGCTAACTTAGAAATAATTCAAGTCAGGGAATTAGATGTTACATCTGATTCCTTATAAGAATGAAATCTAAGTACATAGGCATATTTCAATAGCATCTGATTCTGCAACAAACTATTATACTTATTAAATAAGAATATGTGACTACAGCCCCTAAATGGCATACGGTGGCATTTTTGGTACTGGATAAATATTTTGAGCAGTGTCTCTAAATTTAAGTGTTCAGGAACTAGTCATTTTTTAATCTTGCATTTTTAAGTGGTTGAGGATACTTATTCTTTTAAGAAATGAAATACATAGTTCAGATGAAAATGGTTTGATATTTTTGTGTTGGGCCTTCTGTCAGTATTTTTACAGATGGCTAGAGACCAAAATTTGGGGAGTTTCCTACAGAAGTTTACGGCGCTACTGTTTAATCCTTTTATGCCCATAATTCTAAGTGCTTTGGTCTTCAGGAAGGTGTACAGCCTCTGAATTATTATACTAAGGGGAATGAGGAATTCTGTGTTCAACAGTTATATGTTAATTATGCAGAAGTTATTAGGTTATTAAGACATATTAATAATGAGTGCCCATATTTAGATTCATAGTTGTTGTAGTTTTACAGCTCTTTCTTTCAGTAAGTAGAGGCTTGGCACATTAGGCCATGTGAATATTTCAATTCCGAGCTTTGCCTAAATATGACAATGTTGAAATGTCATAAAAGCGTTTGAATCCTATCAGTTAATGTTGAATACATCTAAACAATAACAAAAAAAACTGCACTAAAGATTAGATACTTCGATTATTAAAAAAAACACTAAAGATGGGGAAATATAAAGGTAATGTAAAATGTTCTAGCAAATCCTTCTGCATTGTCATGCTGATTCATTCTTTTGAGTTCACTATTATGGCACATTTTCAGCATCACTTTTTAAATAAGCTTCAAAAATAACTTCTAGTCCATGACACGGGGAGGGGGAACGGTAAGCTGGGACGAAGTGAGAGAGTGGCATGGACTTATATATACTACCAAATGTAAAATAGATAGCTAGTGGGAAATAGCCGCATAGCACAGGGAGATCAGGTCAGTGCTTTGTGACCACCTAGAGGGTGGGAGGGAGACGCAAGAGGGAGGAGATACGGGGATATGTGTATATGTATAGCTGATTCACTTTGTTATAAAGCAGAAAATAACACACCATTGTAAAGCAATTATACTCCAATAAAGGTGTTAAAAAAGATAAAAACTTCTAGAATTTAGAATTTATAGCTCCACGTATGTTATTTTTTCAGACTTCTAGATACACAGTTTGGTTACATTGGTCTCTTAGTTGTAAGACCTATTATCTTATACATTCTTACAAGAATCTTGCAAGTTAAATGGTTATCATCATCCACATATCCCAAAGAGGAAAACTGGAACAAGGAGAGATCAAATGACTTGATTAGGTACTCACGGTCAGAAGTGGAATGAAATACAGGTATATTTTTCTTCCCATTAGACACGGTTTACTTCTTTAGAACCATCATTTGTGCAAGTAACAATTGTGAAAGTTGTGAACCGGTCATCGTTTTTTATGGGCAACAAACGTTCTTGAATCAATGTTCATGTTTAAAATTTATGCTTTTGTTTAAAGATTCACATTTGGCTTGTTGTATAATTGAGAGTTCTCACAATCTGCTCTTGTCCATCTTGACTTCAATAGCAGTTGAGAAAACCCCAGAGGAAGATAAATAGGCAGTTTTATTTACCCACAATGAAATACACATTTTAGGTTATAATTTGTCCTATCAAGCCTAATCAGTGGCCACACAGTTGATTATGTAAAGGTAAAATTTTATACAGTAACACTTGGTTTAATTGAAAGGGAGACATTTATTTTACTCAGCAATAGAAAGTCCAGTATTTCTTAGGACTACAATTTTATTCATTTCACTTCCTGGCAAAGGTTAAAATTTGGTTAAAACCTTCTATAGCCAGAAAAGTAAAATGCAAGCATCCAGACACTAGAATCAAGAAGAACAATTTGATTTAGCTTGCTATGCCCACATCTTATTATGGAACAGTCTTCCAGAGGCGTTCATGAGGCTAGGAGGGCAGAATAAACCCTTTTTTTCTGATATAAATACAGGCAGCACTGCCATGTGAATGTAATAAATGGAAATCAGATTGTTCCTAGTTAATTAGTACCACACGGTGGAAAACCTAACCTCTAATCTATTGCCAAACCGCTAGAACACAGCAAAAAGCAAACAACACAGCCAAGTAACAGAACTTACTCAGTATATCTAAATGACTGAATAAAATGAAGACCCAATTTCTAAAACCAATGAAAAGATTTCCACAATTTCAGTAGTATACAGACATATGTAATATGGGAACTATCAAGGATATTTCATTTGCCAGAAAAGGAACACAAGATTGAATCATTCAAGTGATATTTAGGAGACCTGTAAGCATTGTTTTTTAAGAACAAGTTTAAAAACAGCACGTCAAAACTCTTAGAGGAAAACATAGGCAGAGCACTCTATGACATAAATCACAGCAAGATCCTTTTTGACCCACCTCCTAGAGAAATGGAAATAAAAACAAAAATAAACAAATGGGACCTAATGAAACTTCAAAGCTTTTGCACAGCAAAGGAAACCATAAACAAGACCAAAAGACAACCGTCAGAATGGGAGAAAATATTTGCAAATGAAGCAACTGACAAAGGATTAATCTCCAAAATTTATAAGCAGCTCATGCAGCTCAATAACGAAAAAACAAATAACCCAATCCAAAAATGGGCAGAAGACCTAATAGACATTTCTCCAAAGAAGATATACAGACTGCCAACAAACACATGAAAGAATGCTCAACATCATTAATCATTAGAGAAATGCAAATCAAAACTACAATGAGATATCATCTCACACCAGTCAGAATGGCCATCATCAAAAAATCTAGAAACACTAAATGTTGGAGAGGGTGTGGAGAAAAGGGAACACTCTTGCAGTGCTGGTGGGAATGTGAATTGGTACAGCCACTATGGAGATTCCTTAAAAAACTACAAATAGAACTACCATATGACCCAGCAATCCCACTACTGGGCATAAATCCTGAGAAATCATGTACCAAAATGTTCATTGCAGCTCTATTTACAATAGCCCAGAGATGGAAACAACCTAAGTGTCCATCATCGGATGAATGGATAAAGAAGATGTGGCACATATATACAATGGAATATTACTCAGCCATAAAAAGAAACGAAATTAAGCTATTTGTATGAGGTGGATAGACCTAGAGTCTGTCATACAGAATGAAGTAAGTCAGAAAGAGAAAGACAAATACCGTATGCTAACACATACATATGGAATTTAAGAAAAAAAATGTCATGAAGAACCTAGGGGTAAGACAGGAATAAAGACACAGACCTACTAGAGAATGGACTTGAGGATATGGGGAGGGGGAAAGGTAAGCTGTGACAAAGCGAGAGTGAGGCATGGACATATATACACTACCAAATGTAAGGTAGATAGCTAGTGGGAAGCAGCCGCATAGCACAGGGAGATTGGCTCGGTGCTTTGTGACCGCCTGGAGGGGTGGGACAGGGAGGGTGGGAGGGAGGGAGATGCAAGAGGGAAGAGAGATGGGAACATATGTATATGTATAACTGATTCACTTTGTTATAAAGCAGAAACTAACACACCATTGTAAAGCAATTACACTCCAATAAAGATGTAAAAACAAAAAAATAGCATGTCAGTTTACACATGAAAAAATGAAAAATAGGAGTAGTCCTTCATTCATTATGAGGAATTGGTTTTAAGTGAAAAAATGGTTTGGGATATATACTAACAATATACAGTTCTGTAGTTAGGAATGTCTTTTAATTTTAATACTGAGCAAAAAAAAAAAAGTATTTTGTTTTACTTAGCTAGAACTAAACTACTCTGTAATCTCACACTAAATTTTATACTGGGTGTATTAACTAAAACAATAAACAACAGTCCAAATGATGTTAGAAAAAGAGTAAACTTTTAAACTCAAGTACTGTATTATGAGGCCAGACTTCTTCTTTGAATTCCAGATTTGAATATTCAAACTTTTAATAAATGTCTTCATCGGCCACCCAGTAGGCAGAAGTAACACGAGCAAAAATGAACTACTGATTGGTTATCATTCACCTCCCCCAAGTCACATCTATTTTGGAAAATGGCACCACCACCCAGATGCTCGGGATAAAACCCTAAGGGGCAAACTTGACCCTCTTTTATTCTACAGGCCACAGCCAATCCATCAGTAAATCCTGCAAGTTCTACTTCCAAAATATATCAAGCTATTATATACATCATCCCAACTGATAGAATTCTAGGCCAATTTACTCTTCTCTTTCACCTAGACTACTGAGATAGCTTCCTAGACAGTTTTAGGGACCTCAGTGTGGCCTCTTTACAGCCCATGGTGCATGCAGCTGATCCCCAAATCTCCTGTTAAAAACCTTTGAGTAACTTCTCACTGCAATTAAAGAAAACAAACAAACAAAAATGGCCTACAGGGCCCTATAAAATCTAGCCTCTGACTCTCTTCAATTTTTTTGCCTCTTTTTCACGATGCTCCAGGCGCAAAGTTCTTGTTACTGTTTTCAGCCCTTTGTATTAACTAACTTTATTTATTCAGGTCTCAGTTTAAATGCTATATTCTCAGAATGCACCTCCCAGATCACTATCTCTAAAAAACAGCTCCCATTCTCTTTGATTCTCTCTTTTCTTTTATTCATATTTACTCATTTGCATCTTATATAAGATCCAAATTTCTAAATTTATTTATTCATTTAGCTATGGGTTTATTACCTATCTCCCTGTCTTTCCCCATACTATGGAAGTTTCATAGCAGCTGCAATTCATATACTGCTAAAACCCAAGGGCCATGTTTAACAAATGTGTTACAAGCTGCCATAACAGATCACAACTATATCAAATGTATGCAACTGGCAAATGTGAGAAAATAAAAATCAAAGTGATATGCATCTTAATATGTAAAATATGTCACCAAGCTACTATTTCAAAATACCAGTGATGACTTAGCGGGACTAGGAAAAATAAAAACAAAACTAAAATTTACACAATTGTAAATTTTGAAAGAAATTTTTAGGATTCTTGAAGATTTTCTTTAAAAGCTTGAACCTAAAATTAGTTTGCATCTTCAAAATAAATCAATGACCAATTCACATTGATGTATATAAGACATAAGGGGTTGGCAGGCTAGCACCTAAGAAATAGCAACCTTTCCTTTGGGTGCCTCTGAGGAGACTAGAGAAATGCATCTATGTTCTCACATACACAGTGACTCCTTAGAGTACAAAGGTTCTCCATCTGGAAGATTCTACTCAACAGGGCCTCACACTTTTAATCTATGATTTAATATAGAATAATAGGATCAATATCTATAAGACTGAAATTTCTTATTAGAAGACCTGATCCTTTGAACAGAAATTCAACTTTAACTTTGGACTGCTTACTAGGGTAGATGGCTGGTGTGACCTTTTAGTTATCTAATCAAATTTTACCCAAAATGGGCTTCCCTGGTGGCGCAGTGGTTGAGAGTCTGCCTGCCGATGCAGGGGACGCGGGTTCGTGCCCCGGTCCGGGAAGATCCCACATGCCGCGGAGCGGCTGGGCCCGTGGGCCATGGCCGCTGAGCTTGCGCGTCTGGAGCCTGTGCTCCGCAACAGGAGGGGCCACAACAGTGAGAGGCCCGCGTACCACAAAAAAAAAAAAAAAAAAAAAAAAATTAAAAACAAGTTAATAGGTACCTATAACAGCATCTTGAAAACCATTTGAATTAATCAGGTATTGTTAGCAATTTAAAAATGTTGAGTTCACTTTCTTTTAAGAATCAAATTCTATTTTTTAATCTTGAAGATGCATCAGCAATTTCAAAACTCACATAATGAGACTTTAGGAGCTGAAAAGTTATGAGACAAGTAATTTTTTAAAAGTTAAAATAAAGAGAAAATATAGACAAAGATATTACTATGATGAAAGAATATAAGTAGATTGCAAAGTTATAATTTGAGCTAGTTGCATAATGATCAATAAGGCAATAAACTTTCTACACATGTGTATTAAGTGCAAAAGAATGATTTAGAGAAAATTATTTCTCTTTTTTTAATTCAACCTTTTAGTTATAGTCTTCTAAGCGTTCTATTGAGACATAGTGCTGAGACGAACACAATGCCTATGATAATTACTAAATGACAACTTTAGGAGACTTAATCCATTCTAATAACTGGCTATTTGAATAATTTTATTGTTTTTTATATAACTGACTCTACCAATGATAATTGCTGAATAAATGAATATACTCACGTATAGTCTGTGCTCATTTATATACCAACTTTCAAGCTCACAGCTTGTTAATGGCTACCTAGGCCAGAGGGTCCAGGAAACTGAAGAGAGTGTCATTTCTTCATTCTTCCTGCCCTTTACCATTTCTGAAGCTGACTTGGTAACCATGTGAGATCACCAGTGCACACACATAACCCCAACCCTGACCCACCTTCTCAGTTGTCCCAGTGCTAGTCTAGGGCACTGGGACTAGCTTTATCTCCTGCTTTCAGGAGATAAAAGACAGATGTGCTGTCCTATCAACACGTCCCAAACCTCTCTGCTCTTCCCAAATCTACCATGTTCCTTAACATGATACCTCTAGCTCTCTTTCTAGAGAAAGAAGATACATAATGAATAAGCTTTGGTTTTGCATCCAAAATGGTGATGGATCTTATTTTTACTCCTTTGAAAACATAAAGACTGAAGTAAAGCTACTTTTCATATGCAATGAATTCCAGCAAAATCTACCTTATTAAGACTGATTGAAAAAGTAACTTCTCCTTCATTTATCTTCATACTCCTAATTTGTTTCATAGGATGGCTTACAAGACATTCAACAAGACCTAAAAAATGTTGCTCCATTTGGGACTGAAGGTTGAACAGTTTGAGCTGATGCTCTGTTCCTTGCGATGGGGAAGGCAAGAAAATATCATCTTGATGAGAAGCAAATAATGATCATAGTAAAGAGAAAAAACAGGGAGCGATATTATAATAAAGCCAGAACTTGAAGAGGATGCTCCGGCACCTCACTGTGCATTACAGAGGTACACTGTGCAACATTGGAACCTCACTCCCAACCTCTCTCACCTTGGCTTTCTCAACCCCACTGTCACAAACTATATGCCAAGCAATGGAAATACCAACTGTTTCAGTGTGGAAGATGGAAAAGTGTGAGTTTAGAAGAAAAAAATGTTTTTTGACCCATTTCCAGGGCACATCAAATTTAAAACCCAAAATGTAACTTCTTACAGAAATATTATTCATAGTAATGAACTGGTGAAATATTCTAATAGTAGATAGCAATAAATATATTTATATATATATACACTAAGGGGTTTTCATTGAGTTAGCCTAGAGATTGAACCAAAATTGACTTGCAAATGAAAATTTGCAACAAAAATTCTTTTCAGAAGTTTGTAAATGCTATAATTGTGTTTCAGTTCATAGGATCATGCCAAAAGTTATATATTAAAATTTCTAAATGTAAAATAAAATATACATTTTAATGGACAATATCAGTACAGATGATTCTAAAAGAGAATAAAATTCCTAAGTATATTTTGCCTAGAAAAAAATATCAACTGTTTTAAATTCTATCTCCCCTCAAAAAATTCCCTTAGCTAAAATCACAAAATAATGGCATCATATCTCAAGATGAGAAAATGATTTCAAATCTGTGATAAACCAAAAGTAAATAATTTAACTATAAAAATACTGAGTGTTGTCTGTAGAGACTACCACTGATTTTAGTGTGTGAAATATAACTCTGTTACTCTCAGTAGGAGCCCTTGCTATGTAATATAAGAAACCAATTCGATCGTGTTAACAGTCCAGCTTCTATAATGAAGTTCAGTACTCCAAGGGCAGATTGGTTTCAGTCATTAAATCAACTTCAGTAAACAGTAATCAATTGGAATGAAAGAAGATTATGTCACAAAGAGGAAAAGATCAAATTGAGGGCTGAATTATTCTAGAAAAGAGAAAAGAGCAACACGGAAAAACAACTCTGATCTGAGCTACCTAGGTAATTTTAACGTTTAAATTAATCTTATTTAGCACCTTGTATCTCTATCTACATTTAGTTTAAAATGACTGATCCCAGAGTATTATTTGGAATACTGAAGAGCTGATGATCCAGACATGTTTTATCACCATGAAATCTTATTTCTAAGGAAAAGATGCTTGTATTCTATATACTTACTGGAGATGTTGATACTTGGGTTATTCTCAACTGGTTTTCCAAATCTTGTACTTTGTTTTTAAGTTCCATATTTTCTGTTTCTAAGTCTTGAATCTAAAAAGCAAATGATTATTGAATAATCTTCAGACATTTGTTCTTGGAAAATATTGGCTGTTAAATTGGCTATATTAATGAATAGGGTTTTATATTATTTAAAATTTTAATGTATTTTTTTGTGCACAGGGGAGAAATTTATTTTGATAAAGCTTGGGATATATCATAGAATTCTAGGTCACTGGAAAGACATATTATTAAATTTAAAATATGTTTTTATGTGTGTGCAAATTTCATGTTTCTAATGCCTCATCTCTGTTTTCTTATAGCGTTGTGCAATCTGTACCCATAATCTTGGAGTATAACTGCAAGACAGTGAAACTTGCTTATGATGATTTTGAAGAGAGTGGAGAAAGGGTGTAATTTAATTATAAAGGAATCTGATCTGCATGGGAAACCACTTACCCAGCATCTGCTGCTTCTGCTGCTCTGATCCCCATGAGAAGCATCAGGAAGTGAAGCAAAGTCACATGAGAACACTAAGTTCTTGTGGGAATTCAATATAAAATGGTTAAAAACTGTGCAGGGGATCAGGAATGAAAAATTATAGGAACACAGTGAAAGCAGTTCCAATCAGTGTGGGGGGAATTTAATGGCAGGCCGTTTAAATTTGTTTGATGATATGCAAGTTTCCCTGTACTTACATCACATAAATGTGAAATAACAAGCTTAGTTTACTCACTCTTTTCTGTAACACTGCAATCTGTTTTCTTGTTTCAACATCTTTTCCTCCAGATTCTAGAAATTTCCTATACGCCAGGTCAAATGCTTGGCCAATTGTTAAAGTTATCTCTTCAGCCTTTGTAAAAACCAAACAAAGATTTGCATTTTAATAATAATATGTCAGACTATTCTTTGAATCAAGAAAAACGGTAACATGAGGTATTTCAAAAGGGCAATGTCTAGGGGTAGACATAGTAAATGAGCAAAGTAGTCTATGCTAACATAATAATTCAAAGCCTACCCATGCACAACATAAAAAAGAAATGTTTTGGCAATTAAATGAATAGCTGTTGAAGTTGGAAGCAAGAGTCCTATCCAACTTCTCATCTCTTTTATCATAGCATTTTTTTCCCTAGTTTGTTTTCCTCCCTTCCTCAAATATTTAGTGCCTATTAAATAAAAGCATAGTGCCAACTGCAGTTTTTCTTGTTGCTTTGCTACTTATTTCCTTTTCTTACTGAGGAGGGTTTATTAAGCCTGGCAGTAACTTGAATGAGGTTGGCTGGGTAGTGTCTGTGGAAAACCTGATGGATGCCCTCTCTAAAGGAAGCAACTGCTTGTTACTCAGTTCCAATTGATTTTTGGCTTGTGGAAATGAACATTTCCAACCCAGAGTTGTCGATTTTAAATATGTGAGATGAGGTCAGAAATCTGAATATTCATATGGAAAGCTCCCAATTTTAAGTGACAGTAAACAATATTTTTGTAAAACACAGTGCCGACTGAGCAAAATATATCTGTCACCTGAATTTGGCCTCATAAACAATTATGTCTCTGGTCTATTAACTAGAAACTGCCACAAATATCCTAAGTCCACCAGCTCATTCCTTCTCCACTGATATCTCAACTGGTATCACAGTGTCTTACTGGGAACAGTGTAAACAGTAAATAAAGATTTATTTACTTTATTAACATTATAAAGAAGTTTGGTAAAGGCATTAATTGATTTAATGCATCAGAAATATTTCATATTTAATATAACACCTCCAGATGACATAACAACTGGTAGCAACATTAAATCTTGAAAATGCCCTGCTTTCACTAATCTATTGCAAATCCTAAAATTTTGTGATTCCTAGGTACAACATAAATTGAAAATATGCTTTATTAATAAAGCTTAGATTACTTAAGACAGTTATTTTTGTAGTTCACTATTCATTTAAAAAGGCATTTAGCCATAAAAAGTATTTATAGTGTTTAACCCAATAAACCAAAAAATGCAAAATATATGCCTAAAATTATATGAGAACTATCTGTCTTACAACAAAGATGGAAAAGAAAATAAGCTATATTAAGGAATACTAAAAAGTTAAAATGAGTTCAATGTGTCTTCTTAGTAAGACAATGTGTTTTCCTCAAATACTCAAGGTGTACAGGACAGAAAATTGTTTAAATGGTAAGATGGTTGATTCATCACTAATAACATTTGACTTCATTATTAATTATTTGTTTACAATAATAATTTTTTAAAATCCATAGTCTCTTTTTCATGGTAAGACATGTCTTTTTAATTAAGATAGCACTTAGCTCCCTGGTAATTAATTTCCATATATTACCTCACTTGCTTCTCATGATTCTGTGAGATGGGAGTTATTATTATTCCCACAATACTTATGCAACTGCAATTCTGTGAGGTTGTATAACTTGCCTAAAATCTGATACTTAGTTAGAGGAGAACCTGGATTCAAATTCAGAATATCTGACTCTACTAGCCTCACACTTTTGGGGGGTAGGGGATAAAATTTATATATAATGAAATGCACAGACCATGATTGTACAATCAGGTGTGTTTTGCCACATGTGTTTTGATACCTATATAACCACCATATCATTAAAGATATAGAATATTTCTATCATCCTTGAAAGTTCTCCTATGCCTACCTCTAGTCAAATCACATTTCTTACGGGTAACTGTTGCTCAAATTTCTCACCATAGATCAGTTTTACCTGTCCTTGTATCTATAAAAATGGGCCATACTGTATATATTCTTTTGTATTGGTCTCCTTTTTTAGTTTCTCAGATGTTACATGTATCATTTGTTTTATTGCTGATTACTTTCCATCTAGTGAATATACCACAAATGATTTTTCACTTTTCTATCAAGGGACATTTCTGGTGTTTTCAGTCCTGAGTTATAAATAAAGCTGTTACAACATTCTTGTAAAATCTTTTTGTGTACATATGTTTTCGTATCTCTGGGTAAATACCTAGAAAGTAATTGATAAATCATAGGATGGGTCTATGTTTAACATTATAAGAAACTGCCAAACTGCTTTCCAAAGTACCATTGTACATACCCACCAGCAGTAAAAGAGTTCTAGCTGCTCCACATTCTCACCAACATCAGATATTGACATCTATTTAATTTAGTTATTTTACTGGATGAGTAATGCTATTGCAATGTATTTGTAACCTGAATTTCCCTGTTGAATAATATATTAGCCCAGTTTCATGTAATCATTGGCCTTTGTTATCCGCTCATTATGAACTCCCTGTAGACAGTCTCTTGCCCATTTTTTATTAGTTTTTTTGTCTTTTTATTATTGATATTTAGTTCTTTATATATTCTGGATACAAACTCTTTTTCAGATATATGTATGTGACTTGCCATTTCACTTTATAATACTGTTTATAGATTAATAGAAAATGTTTATTTTTAATTAAGTCCCACATATCATTTTTTTCTCCCGCTGTATTTAGTGCTTTTGGGGTCATTTCTAAGAAATCATTGTCTACTCAAAGTTCATAGAGAGATTCTCCTATGTTTAATGAAAGTTTTGCAGCAGGCTATAAAAGCTTCTACTTTTGTATCTATTATCCATCTCAAGTTATTTTTATGTAGCATAAGTAAGAACTAATTTTTAAGTATTATTTTTTCATATATTTAGCTAGCTGTTCCAATACCAATTATCAAAGACTTCTTTTCTCCATTAAATTGTCTTGTCACATTTGTGGAAAACTCAATTGACCATGTATGTGTGGATATTTCTGGTCTCTACAATCTAGTTCATTTATTATTTATCTACCATTACATCAATATCACCTGATCTTGATAATAATTTCTTTGAAGTACCCTGTGAAAGCAGGTAAAATGTGTCTTCCAACTTTGGTCTTTTCTTTCAAGATTAATTTCTCTATTCTGCACTGTTTTAATCACCATATTAAAAACAAATTTTCTATTTCTACCAAAAATCCCATTGTGATTTTGATAAGGATTGTATTGAATATACAGATCAATTTGGTGGAATTGACCACTTAACTAAATTGAGCCTTCCAACCTATAAATATGGTATCTCTCTCCCATTATTTTAGTTCTTCTTTAATTTCTGCAATAGTTTGTTGATTTCAGCATATCTTCTTCAAAAAATCCTAATTATTTCATGTTTGTTGATGCTTTAGTAAACAGATTTTTATTTTTTCTAGGACACAGAAAGAATTAATTTTTGTATATTAACCTTGTATCTTGTGATTAAATTTGCTTCATAATCATAGTAATTTGTAGTTTTCACATGACTTTCTTTGTAAAAATTCATATTACATCTGTGAAAAAGATAGTTTTACTTTTTTTCCCAATCTTTATGCCTCTTGTTTCTTTTACGAACTATTCACCATCTAAGACATCTAATACCAGGCTAAACAGAGGTGGTGAGAATAAGCACCCTTGTCCTGTTCCCAATCTTAAAGAAAAGCATTCAATAATTCACCATTAATTTTGATGTCACCTGCAGGATTTTTAACATCCTTATTGGAATAAGAAACGTCTCTTCTACTCCTCGGATATTATGAATTTTATCATCAATTGGATTGAATTTTGTGCTTTTTCTGCATCTATGTGATAATTTTTTTTCATAGAACTTAACAGTGAAACTATCTGGGTCTGTTATTTTACTTGTCAAGAGATTTTTTTAAAAATTTAATTACACATATATTCAGATTTGTTATTTCCTCAGTTTCGTTAAATCAAGTTTTTCAAATATTCATCAATTTCATCTTACTTGACAAATTTACTGGCATAATAGTTATTTAATATTTCTCTCTGTATCCTTTTAAAGACTGTAGCATCTGTACTTATATCCACTCTTTTGTTTCTGGTATTGGTAATTTGTGCTTTCCTTTATTTTTGTCCTTGATCTGTCTTTTTAGAGAATTCTTATTAAAGAACCAACTTTTAGTTTATTAATTTTCTTTATTGTGTTTTCAACATCATCGATTATATTATTTATTGTTATTTTTACCTTTTACTTTGTTTTAAATTTGTTCTTATTCTAACTCCTCAAGATCAAGAGCATGATGATTACTTTTAATCTTTTTATCTTTTCTCATAGAAGCATTTAAAGCTATAAATATCCCTCTAAGTACTGCTTTAACTGTCTTTTACAAATTTTGATATTTTGTATTTTGTTGTTATTCAGAGAAAAATAATCTAATTCCTCTTGTGACTTTATTTGAGCTATTATTACATGAAGTGTGTGATGATTTAAAATATTTTGACAATTCGTAGTCAGAGAATATACTCTGTAAAATTTTCAATTTTGAAATTTACTGAGTCTTAAAATATGGTCCAGGATATGATGTATCTTTGTAAACATTCCACTGCACTCAAAGAGAAAGTATACCCTGGAAAAGCAAGAAGAACTACAATCCTGCAGCCTGTGGAATAAAAACCACATTCACAGAAAGATAGACAAGATGAAAAGGCAGAGGGCTATGTAACAGAAGAAGGAACAAGATAAAACCCCAGAAAAACAACTAAATGAAGTGGAGATAGGCAACCTTCCAGAAAAAGAATTCAGAATAATGATAATGAACATGATCCAGAACCTCGGAAAAACAATGGAGGCAAAGATTGAGAAGATGCAAGAAATGTTTAACAAAAACCTAGAAGAATTAAAGAACAAACAAACAGAGATGAACAATACAATAACTGAAATGAAAACTATACTAGAAGGAATCTATAGCAGAAAACCTGAGGCAGAAGAACGGATAAGTGACCTGGAAGACAGAATGGTGGTATTCATTGCTGCGGAACAGAATAAAGAAAAAAAAAAAGAAAAGAAATGAAGACAGCCTAAGAGACCTCTGAGACAACATTAAATGCAACAACATTCACATTATAGGGGTCCCAGAAGGAGAAGAGAGAGAGAAAGGACCCGACAAAATATTTGAAGAGATTATAGTCAAAAACTTCCCTAACATGGGAAAGGAAATAGCCACCCAGGTCCAGGAAGTGCAGTGAGTCCCATACAGGATAAACCCAAGGAGAAACACGCCAACACATAGTAATCAAATTGGTAAAATTAAAGACAAATAGGGCTTCCCTGGTGGCGCAGTGGTTGAGAGTCCGCCTGCCGATGCAGGGGACACGGGTTCGTGCCCCGGTCCGGGAAGATCCCACATGCCGCGGAGCAGCTGGGCCCGTGAGCCATGGCCGCTGAGCCTGCGCGTCCGGAGCCTGTGCTCCGCAACGGGAGAGGCCACAACAGTGAGAGGCCCGCGTACCGCAAAAAAAAAAAAAAAAAAAAATTAAAGACAAATAAAAATTATGGAAAGCAGCAAGGGAAAAACGACAAATAACATGCAATGGAACTCCCATAAGGTTAACAGCTGATTTCTCAGCAGAAACTCTACAAGCCAGAAGGGAGTGGTATGATATACTTAAAGTGATGAAAGGGAAGAACCGACAACCAAGATTACTCTAACCGGCAAGGATTTCATTCATTCGATGGAGAAATGAAAACCTTTACAGACAAGCAAAAGCTAAAAGAATTCAGCACCACCAAACCAGCTCTAAAACAAATACTAAAGGAACTTCTCTAAGTGGGAAACACAAGAGAAGAAAAGGACCTACAAAAACAAACCCAAAACAATTAAGTAAATGGTCATAGGAACATACATATCAATAATTACCTTAAAAGTGAATGGATTAAATGCTCCAACCAAAAGACACAGGCTTGCTGAATGGATACAAAAACAAGGCCCATATATATGCTATCTACAAGAGACCTATTTCAGACCTAGTTACACATACAGACTGAAAGTGAGGGGACAGAAAAAGATATTCCATGCAAATGGAGATCAAAAGAAAGCTGAAGTAGTAATACTCATATCAGATAAAATAGACTTTAAAATAATGTTACAAGAGACAAGGAAGGACACTACATAATGATCAAGGGATCAATCCAAGAAGAAGATATAAATATATATGCACCCAACATAGGAGCATCTCAATACATAAGGCAACTGTTAACAGCTATAAAAGAGGAAATCGACAGTAACACAATAATAGTGGGGGACTTTAACACCTCACTTAAACTAATGGACAGATCATCCAAAATGAAAATAAATAAGGAAACAGAAGCTTTAAATGACACAATAGACCAGATAGATTTAATTGATATTTATTGGACATTCCATCCAAAAAGAGCAGATAACACTTTCTTCTCAAGTGCGCATGGAATATTCTCCAGGAGAGATCACATCTTGGGTCACAAATCAAGCCTCAGTAAAGTTAAGAAAATTGAAATCATATCAAACATCTGTTCTGACCACAACACTATGAGATTAGAAATGAATTACAGGGAAAAAACCGTAAAAAACACAAACACATGGAGGATAAACAATACATTACTAAATAACCAAGAGATCACTGAAGAAATCAAAGAGGAAATAAAAAAATATCTAGAGACAAATGAAAATGAAAACACAATGATCCAAAACCTATGGGATATAGCAAAAGCAGTTCTAAGAGGAAAGTTTATAGCTATACAAGCCTACCTCAAGAAACAATAAAAATCTCAAATAAACAATCTAACCTTACACCTAAAGGAACTAGAGAAAGAAGAACAAACAAAACCCAAAGTTTGCAGAAGGAAAGAAATCATAAAGATCAGAGCAGAAATAGAAACAAAGAAAACAATAGCAAAGATCAATAAAACTAAAAGCTGGTTCTTTGAGAAGATAAAAAAATTGATAAACCTTTAGTCAGACTCATCAAGAAAAAGAGGGAGAGGACTCAAATCAATAAAATTAGAAATGAAAAAGGAGAAGTTACAACAGACACCACAGACATACAAAGCATCCTAAGAGACTATCACAAACTACTCTATGCCAATAAATTGGACAACCTAGAAGAAATGGACAAATTCTTAGAAAGATATAACCTTCCAAGACTGAACCAGGAAGAAATATAAAATATGAACAGAGCAATCACAAGTAATGAAATTGAAACTGCGATTAAAAATCTTCCAACAAACAAAAGTCCAGGACCAGATGGCTTCACAACTGAATTCTATCAAATATTTAGAGAAGAGCTAACACCAATCCTTCTCAAACTCTTCCAAAAAATTGCAGAGGAAGGAGCACTCCCAAAGTCATTCTATGAGGCCAGCATCACCCTGATACCAAAATCAGACAAAGATACTACAAAAGAAAAAAAAATTACAGACAAATATCACTGATGTATATAGATGCAAACATCCTCAACAAAATACTAGCAAACAGAATCCAACAACACATTAAAAGGATCATATACAATGATTAAGTGGTATTTATCCCAGTGATGCAAGGATTTTTCAATATATGCAAATCAATCAATGTGATACACCATATTAAAAAATTGAAGAATAAAAACCATATGATCATTTCAATAGATGCAGAAGAAGCTTTTGACAAAGTTCAGCACCCATTTATGACAAAAACTCTCCAGAAAGTGGGCATAAAGGAAACCTACCTCAACATATAAAGACCATATACGACAAACCCACAGTAAACATCATTCTCAATGGTGAAAAACTGAAAGCATTTCCTCTAAGATCAGGAACAAGACAAGGATGTCCACTCTCACCACTATTATTCAACATGGTTTTGGAAGTCCTAGCCACGGCAATCAGAGAAGAAAAAGAAAAAAAAAGAATACAAACTGGAAAAGAAGTAAAGTTGTCACTGTTTGCAGATGACATCATACTATACATAGAGAATCCTAAAAATGCTACCAGAAAACTACTAGAGCTAATCAATGAATTTGGTAAAGTTGCAGGATACAAAATTAATGCACAGAAATCTCTTATATTCCTATACACTAATGATGAAAAATCTGAAGGAGAAATTAAGGAAACACTCCCATTTACCATTGCAACAAAAAGAATAAAATACCTAGGAATAAACCTACCTAGGGAGAGAAAAGGTCTGTACTCAGAAAACTATAAGACACTGATGAAAGAAATTAAAGATACCAACAAATGGAGAGATATACCATGTTCTTGGATTGGAAGAATCAAAATGACTATACTACCCAAAGCAATCTACAGATTCAATGCAATCTCTATCAAATTACCAATGGCATTTTTTACGGAACTAGAACAAAAAATCTTAAAATTTGTATGGAGATACAGAAGACCCCGAATAGCCAAAGCAGTCTTGAGGGTAAAAAACAGAGCTGGAGGAATCAAACTCCCTGACTTCAGACTATACTACAAAGCCACAGTAATCAAGATAATATGGTACTAGCACAAAAACAGAAACATAAATCAATGGAACAAGATAGAAAGCCCAGAGATAAACCCACGCACGTATGGTCAACTAATCTATGACAAAGGAGGCAAGGATATACAATGGAGAAAAGACAGTCTCTTCAATAAGTGGTGCTGGGTAAACTGGACAGTGACATGTAAAGAATGAAATTAGAACACTCCCTAACACCATACACAAAAATAAACTCAAAATGGATTAGAGACCTTAATGTAAGACTGGACACTATAAAACTCTTAGAGGAAAACATAGGACGAACATTCTTTGACATAAATCACAGCAAGATCTTTTTTGATCCACCTCCTACAGTAATGGAAATAAAAACAAAAATAAACAAATGGAACCTAATGAAACTTCAAAGCTTTTGCACAGCAAAGGAAACCATAAACAAGAAGAAAAGACAACCCTCAGAATGGGAGAAAATATTTGCAAATGAATCAACGGACAAAGGATTAATCTCCAAAATATATAAACAGCTCAGCAGCTCAATATTAAGAGAAAGAATCCAATCCAAAAACGGGCAGAAGACCTAAATAGACATCTCTCCAAAGAAGATGTACAGATAGCCAAGAAGCACATGAAAAGCTGCTCAACATCACTAATTATTAGAGAAATGCAAATCAAAACTACGATGAGGTATCATCTCACACCAGTTAGAATGGGCATCATCAGAAAATCTACAAAGAACAAATGCTGGAGAGGGTGTGGAGAAAAGGGAACCCTTTTGCACTGTTGGTGGGAATGTAAATTGATACAGCCACTATGGAGAACAGTATGGAGGTTCCTTAAAAAACTAAAAATAGAATTACTATATGATCCAGCAATCCCACTACTGGGCATATACCCAGAGAAAACCATAATTCAAAAAGACACATGCACCCCAATGTTCATTGCAGCACTATTTACAATAGCCAGGTCATGGAAGCAAGCTAAATGCCCATCAACAGACGAATGGATAAAGCAGTTGTGCTACATATATACAATGGGATATTACTCAGCCATAAAAAGGAATGAAATTGAGTCATTTGTTGAGACGTGGATGGACTTAGAGACTGTCATACAGAGTGAAGTAAGTCAGAAAGAGAAAAACAAATATCGTATATTAACGCATGTATGTGGAACCTAGAAAAATGGTACAGATGAACCGGTTTATAGGGCAGAAGTTGAGACACAGATGTAGAGAACAAAAGTATGGACACCAAGGGGGGAAAGCCGCTGGGAGGTGGGGATGGTGGTGTGCTGAATTGGGTGATTGGGATTGACATGTATACACTGATGTGTATAAAATTGGTGACTAATAAGAACCTGCTGTATAAAAAAATAAATTAAATTAAATTTAAAAAAAAAGAAACTATACTCTTGTTGCTTGGGATAATCTAACATATCAATTAGATCAAAGTGGTGGATATTATTTTTTCATTTTTTGTAAGTTTATTTTTTTCTATTTCCTCTGTCAATTGCTGAGAATGGCAGTAACATCTATGACTGTGGGTGTCAATTTGTCTTTATCTTCCTGTAATTGTTAGATTTTCTCCTTCATTTCTTAAAAATCAGTGTTATTAAATGAAACACAGTGGTCCTTTAATCTTTGTGGGCTTTATCTCAATGTCTGGTAATATTCCTTGCCTTGGACTCACCTTTTTGATATGAGTATAGCCACACCAACTTTCTCACACTTATTGCTTGCATGGCATATGTTTTTTCAGTCTTTTGTTTTTTACCTATATTTGTCTTTATATTTAAAGTGTGTGTTTTCTAGAGACCAAACAGTTGGACAGTTTTAAAATTGCTGCCTGATAATCTCAGCCTTTGATTGGTATATTTTTACATTTATGTTGTTTTTTATTTTCTATTTGGTCCACCTGCTTTTATGTTGCCGTTCTTTCCCTGCCTTCTTTAAATTTCATTAAAAAAATTATTTTCCATTACATTTCCTCTATAGGCTTTTAGCTATACGCATTTGAATTACTTTTAGTGGATTGCTCTAGTGATTACAATATGCATCCTTAAGTTACCAGAGTCCACTGAGAGTTTATATGGTATCATTTCACATAAATAATAACACCCTTGAAATAGTGTAAGTCTATTAAGTCCAATAGTATACATCCTTTGTGCTATTACTGTCATTTGTTAACATGATGATACAAGGCTACAATTTTTGCTTTAACCAGTTCTGTTTTAAAGAATGGATATTTAGTCACAATTTTTCCAGTGTTTTTTTTCTTTATCCTTTTTTGCACATTTGAATTTCCTTTTTGTGTCATTTCCCTTTGGGTTAAAGAACTTCCTTTAGCATACCTTGAAGCACAGTTCTGCTAGTAATAAATCACTCCAGTTTCATTTATCTCAAAATATTTTGACAAATTTTGAGCCTTCAATGGGTGTAAAATTCTGTTATGACATCTCTTTACTTTATGCATGTTAAAGGTATTGTTATAGTCTCCTCTGGCCTCTACTGATACTAATGAAAAGTCAGCTGCCATTCATACTACTTTTTTATCTGTATGTAAAGATATGTCTTTTTAAAAATTTTCTGGATGATTTCAAGATCCATTCATTCCCTCAATCATTCTCTTGCTCTCTCTTTCGCTCTCCAACTCTCTTATAGATAGTCTGTGATATAATTACAGGTAGTTTTCTTTATAATTTATTCAGCTTGAAGTTTGTCATGTTTCTCAAATCTGTAAATTGACAATTTTCACCACATTTGGGAATTCTTCAGACAGTACTTTTTTTCTTTCTTACCTTCTCTCTCCTGTCTTCTTGTGATTTTTGTTTCACATATGTTAGAACTCTATCTTGTCCACAGGTGATTATGGCTCTGTTATTCAATACTATTATTATTATTTATATTCTCTGTTTGTTTGATTGGATAATTTCTCTCATCTATCTTCCAGATTACTGACCATTTTTTCTGCCATCCTAAATCTGATGTTAAGCTTATTTTTTTTCTTTTCAGGTATTCTACCTAACCATTTAATTATTTTTTATATTTGATATTTCTATGCTGAAATTTTCATGTTTACTTATTACTACCTTCTTTTCCTTTAATTCCCTGAATATATGTATAATCCATGTTAAAGTCTTTGACCATTACAGATAAATTTAAAGTTTCCTTTAGCTCTTTAACTTTAATCTTGGTCCCCTCTAGTCTTCATGGAGGTAACAACTATAAGTTGTTTATCATTCTGGAGGTTATGGGTTTTATATATATTTACATATATGTATATATTTACATATGCTTTAAGGATAATAATACTAAAGTTTGATTATGGGAGCAACCTGTAAGTCTAAAATTCCTCATTATATATTAAATTCAGTTATATCAGTTATATTCATTTTACCAATAATAATATTAAATATTAATCATATTAACTTTGCAAGAAACAATGTTCTATATTAGAAAATAATTATTTATTGCCATAAACATGTAATATAAGCTATTAAAATTCATCTAAAATCATATCCACAAATCTATGACAGAAATGACACACTCTAATGGTTTTTCACTGGCTGTTTAGAATAAAAACATTTTGGTTATATATGAGACAGATAGCAAAAAAAAAAAAAAATCCCCAATCCTACTAAGTTAAAGAAGTTTCCTTCTTTTCCTATTTTTCTGAGATTTTTTAACCATGAACGGGGATTGATTATTTTCAAATATTTTTTAAAACATTGATAGGATCATATACTTTTCTTCTTTAGCCTGTTAATATGGTTAATTATATTGTTGGATTTTTTGTGTTGAATAAAACTTACATCCCAGGAACAAGCTCTACTTGGTCTTGGTGTAGAATTCTTTTATATATTGCTGAATTATATTTGATATTGTGTTAGAAATTTTTGCATCTATATTTTTGAGGGATATTGGTCTGTAGTTTCCTTTTTTTGTACTATCTTTACTTGGTTTTGGTGTCTGGAAAACAATAGTTTCATAAAATGAATTTGGGGAATTCTCTCACCTCTTCTATTTTCTGGAATAGCTTGTGTTGAACAATGTTAACTCCTCTTTAAGCATTTTATGGATTCTTCCAGTGAAACTATCTAGGACTGGAGATTTCTCTTTTAATAAGTGTGAAATTATAAATTCAATTTCCTTTATAGTTACAGGGCTATTCAAGTTATCTAATATTGGGTGGTATGTGGTAGTTGATTATAGCACCCTCTTATTATTTTTTGATACCTGGAGGGTCTTCAGTGAAATTCCTGTTTCATGCCAGATATTGGTAACTTGTGTCTTTTTTTTTTTCTTTTACTTTGTCAATCTTTTTTTACTTTGCCAATCTTAACTGTAATTTTGTTACTTTTATGATCTTTTAAAAAAACAGCTCTTTCTTTCACTGATTTTCTCTATTGTTTTTGTTTTCAACTTCATTAATTTTCTTCTCTTATCTTATTTTCTTCCTTTTGCCTACTTTAATTTGATAAGTGCTTGAGCTGGGAGCTTAGATTATTAATTTGAAACTTTCTGCTTTCAAATATTTTAACTTAGTTGTTAAAATTTCTCTCTCAAAACTGTTTTAGCTGAGTCACATAAACGCTGATATGTTCTATTTCATTTCTATATAGTTCACACATTTAAAGTTTTTCTTCTTAAAGATTCCTCTTTAACATATGGAATGTTTACAAATGTGATGTCCTTTTTGACATATGGAAAAACAAAACTTCCAAGTTTTTGAAGACTTTCCTGTTATCTTTCTGTTATTAATTTTTAGGTAGATTTCTTTGTTGTCAGAGAACCCATGCTTTATCATTTCAACTCTTTTAAACTTTTGAGGTTTGCTTTGTAGCCCAGGATATGGTCTATTTTGGTACATGTTCCTTTGGCACTGGAAAACAATATGCATTCTGTTGTTATTGAATGAAGTTCTCTTTAGTTGCTAATTAGATTCCATTGGTTGCTGATGTTGTTGAGTTCTATATTCTTGATGATTTCCTGTCTAGCTGTTCTATTAATTTTAAGAAAAGTGGTGGTGAAGGCTCCAACTATAATTGTGTATTTGTCTATTTACCCCATATTTCTTTTCAGTTCTATCAGTTTTTGTTTCATTTATTTTGCAACTCTGTGATATGATCATGTAAATTTAGGATTGTTATTCTTCTTGGTGGTATGACCCTTTTATCATTAAATAACGTCCTTCTTTGTCTCTGATAATTTTCTTTACTTTGAAGTGTACTTTATCTGATATTAATACACTTACTTGTGCTTTCTTAGAATAATTTTTGCATGATACATCTTTTTTCATCATTTTATTTTTAACCTTCTTATATCACCTGTATCATTATACTTGCAGAAAATTTCTTGAAGACAACATATATCTGGGTTTTTTTAAATCTACTCTAGCAATCTCTTTTAATTAGTATACTTAGACCACTTACATTTAATGTTATTTTTGATATATTAGAGGTTAAATTTCCATTTAATTTTTTTCTTTTCTGTTATTTCTATTTTTTCTCTTTCTGTTTTTTTTTTTTTACTGAATTTCTATGGGTTTTTAAAACATTTTTATAATAAAATTTTGATTTACCCATAGTATTTTAAAATGTATCCCATTTTATAACTTTTTTAGTGGTTGCTCTGGAATCCACATTATATTTATACAACTTATCACAGTCTACTAATGCTGTCATTTTTCCAGTTCAAGAGAGGTGTAGAAACCTTACCTTTACATCCCTTCAACCTTCCCTGTTTATAATATAATTGCCTTACATATTTTCTATATATTCATTTAGAATCATATCAGAAAGTATTTTTTGCTTCTACTGTCAATCATAATTTAGAAAACTAAAGATTTACCCATATGCTTGCTTATCCTGTTCTTTTTTCCTTCCTCATGTTCCAAGATGCCTTCTTTTATTGTTTAGAGAACTTCCTTTAGCCATTCACTTAGGGTAGATCTGGGAGTGATAAATAATCTTAGTTTTCCTTCGTTTGATAAGTTTTTGATTTCTCTTTAATTTCTGAAGTATATGTTTTTTTCTGGATATAAAATTCTGGTTTGACAGCACTCCTTTTTTTTTTTTTTTGCACTCAAAAAAATACTGTGACTTCCTTCTCACCTTCATGGTTTCTAATAAGGAATACACTGTCATTTGAATTGATGTTTCTGCTATAGGTAAGGACTAGTTTATCTCTTGCTGCTTTCAAGGTTTTTCTGTCTTTAGTTTTCAGAAGTTTGATTATGTATGATGTGACTTGGTGTGGAATTAGTTGGGTTTATCCTGTTTGGAGTTCATTCAGTTTCTTGAATCTATAGGTTTATGTCTTTTGCCAAATTTGGGAAGTTTGCAGCTATTATTTCTTCATGTGTTTTTTTCAAGGCTACCTTTTTTCTCTCTCTTTCCAGGACTCTGATGACACATGAATGTTAGACATTTTGTTATAGTCCCACAGGTCCCTGAAGTTCTGTTTTGTTTTTTGCTTTTGTATTGTTTTGTGTGTATGCCTGTGTGCACATGTGTGTGTGCATACATATGTGTAAGCTTATTATTTCTGTGTTGTTCAGATTGGGCATTTTCTATTTTTTGATCTTCTAGGTTGCTGATTCTTTCTTCTGTCCTCTCCCTTCTGAGCCCATATATTGCAATTTTTATTTGACTATCGTATTTTTCAGCTCTAATATTCTCAGTTGGGTTTTCTTTATATCTTCAATTTCTTTGCTTTGATTTTCTATTTCTTTGATAACACTTTCTACTTTTTGTTTCAAGTGTGATTGTAATGGTTTATTTTATTATTTTTATGTTGGCTGGTTTTGTTACCAGTTACCAGACAAAAATTTTGTCTGGTAACTAATATCTCTCTCATCTCAGTGTTGAGATCTATTGGTCATCTTTTTTCATTTAGTTTATGTTCCAATTCTTGATATGATGAGTTATTTTCAAGTGAACCCTGGATATTTTAGATATTATGTTATGAGACGCTGGAAATTATTTAAACTTTGTGTTTGGGTGGCTCTCTCTGACACGGTTCCAGTAGGGGAATGGGAATGGGAGAGCATTGCCTCATTACTGCCTGGTGGGGATAGAAGCTCAGCTTCCTTACTTGGCCTCTCTTCATTACTGCTTAGCAGGGCTGGGTACTCTAGCTCCCCACATTATCCTCATTGTCACCATGGAAGGAGACTCATTAACACAACATGTTAACAAAGTAGTGAACTCCAGTCTCATGGCATGCTAAGAGGGGCTTCACCTACCTTTCAAACTCTCAACAATTTCATGGAAGTACTGAAAGGATAAAATATAGTGAATATATAAGACAAGGCCCCTGGAACAGGTCACAGTTTGGGAGTAAGATAGCATGATTGGATAGATGTTACAATGGCAATTCAAGGTATTAAATCTCAATCCTGATTCTGTTATCTCCTAGCTTTGTAACTTTGGGAAAGTCACTCAACTTCTCAAGCTTTGGTTTCTTAAAGTAAGAGGAAGAGTTGTGTTAATCGGGCCATAATTTATTTTCCTGTTTTAATTTTCAATAACTAGGAAATGAGAGTTAGAGAGGATGGCATTTCAAAATTCTGCATACATATAAAATCAATTTTATGAATATAGACATTGTTATAATTAGAGCAAATAAAACTTTGAGGTGAAAATGATATAATGAAACTTTGAGGAAACATGTCCTCTTTAAGCTAATGAAAGTGATGCCAACTTATAGTTGGAGAGATATCTTGGATCCTTGCTTTTCAAAGCTCAGACTTCCATCTACCTGCAGCAGAATCACTTGGTGGACTTGTTAAATGTAGATTTCCTGAGCTCCAGCACGAATCAATATGAAATTATTTTTTGTAGTGGGAACCAATGAGCTGTATTGTAAAGGGTCCTCCATTATGCACACTAATGGTTGTGAGCCACTGCTGTAGGCTTCAAGAAAATATTTTCAACCTTCAAGAAAAAAGAAAGCTAATATGGTATATCCAGAGAGGAATAATGGGTCAAGGAACTGAAATTCTGGAAATCAGTTACAAACAATTATGATCAGGGAGTAACAGAGTTTATACTTTGAAATCCATAAAAGTTCATGGGAATTCTAGCAAGCTTATATTTTAAATAATCATGTAATAAATTTGGAGATGAAAGAAAGATAAAACATGTGACATAAGATTATAAGAAGACTAGTATTTATAATGGACTTGGGTTATGAATATTTCAAAGGACCCCAAGGAAGTTTATTCCCATGTGTAAGACAAGAAAGAAGGGCAACTGAATTTACTGTTTGTCATAAGTGGTAAAAGGTTATAATATCTTACACATAGAAGATATTCAATAAGTATCAACCTTAATCTTCTCAATCACAGAGAAAACATTTGCAAGCAATTATGGTTAAGAAGCATTTGGGACATTAAATATAATGCATTCATTCGATAGGATACATTTCAAAAACAACTTTTTAATTTCATATAAAATGCCATATTGTTCACATAATATTGTCTTATATGGATAAGCATATTTTTCTGATGAGATGTTTCATAATATTCATCAAATTCTCAAAACATGTTATGATGCGGAGTAGCTTAGCACATTAGTTTGCCTGTTTAAAGAACTACAGTTTAAAAGATACAGATAATAACTTGCTGTATCTTTTGTAAATTTGTCCACATAGTCTTTTCTTTAAGGAAAAAATTCATTGAGCATCTATTGTTCACCTGACGCAGGAGTTACATGGACAAATAAAAGTATTTGTTTTTAAGAAGCTCACGTACTGAAACCAGAGAAATAAATTACATAATAGTGATAATATTAGTCCCTGCTATTTTTGACAGTATTAACAATGAGCAAATAAATAAATTAAGTTTCTTTCTGTCTAAGGCAATCATGTTGTTGAGGTTAGGTGTTCTTCCTCAATTAAAGCTATCAAAGGCTACAATGTGTGCTTGGAATTCACATCTTATGTTTTATAACAGGACCTCGGACTAGGTTATGATTAGCATTAGCTTATGCTTGTAGTCAAGACATTGGGTTTTCCTTAAGATTCCAGATGATTAAAGAACTGTTAGTGAACTTAACTTTGGAATTCTCTAATTGTTCTTACTTGCTAAGAACTTTAGATTACATTCTCAAGCTCATACACAAACACACGCCCATACAATTCTACCACCTTTCATTATATTAAGTTTTCTGAATAATGAAAATCAAGAACCAGATTTTCAAAGTATTGGAGACTTTTTTGAGAAGTCATACACATTTCATTTCCTGGAGTTTAAAATATTTATTTTCATCAGATCCATCACATTCCAGAAAAAAAAAATCAATACTTTGGTCGCAATTACTCTTTTGCATTATAGGCATATTACTAAATTGTATTTGAGTTTAAAATTTCAAATAAATCAAGTGATTATAAGACAAATGTATAACATAAGCATGACATTCTAAGAAAAGAAATTTGCATGAAAGCTTGTGCCCATGAACATGAGAATTTAGTTAAGGATGAAATCCTGAAGCATATTCTCATGACAGGATGAATCTATTAGTGTAGTTAAGTATTTGCAGACCTTATTCATTTCCAAATACTTTACTAATGTCAGAAACAAGATAATTCCTGGCTTGTAGAGCAGAACAAACCACCCTAAAACATCTGGCATACTTACACACTTTTCACTGTCAAATACATAGCACAAATGTTTATTTGACTCAGAATCTTTGCATATGAAAGTGAATATCCTCTTGTCAGTTTTATCATCTGCACAAAATGATATTCTGTGAAGCTGGCAATTGTGTTGAACTTCCTGTGAACACAGATGAAAATAAACATAGTTGAAGAGATTTTTTTTTCCATTTTCTGCTATACCAGCTGTGCTAATAACATACAACTTATGAAACATCATCTGTCATTCCTTGATTTTATAATTACATACACTTCAAACTTAAACAAACACGTAATGAGATAAACCTCCTGAGTCAGGATTAAACTAAGATAGTCATTTCAATAGCACTTAGAAAAACAGAAGGGAAAAGAGGATCAGAGGTTCATGGGCTTCCTGAGCTACAGGGGATTCAGAGACCATTACTTTAAATTGTGCAATTTTAGTTAGGAGGATATTGAGGTCTAGAGAGATTAAGATGCTTCCACAAGGTTACAGAATTAGCAGAACCCTTTTTAACCAGAATACTTTTCATTTTATCTTACTGCTACTAACATTACAGTTTAAAACATAACTTCATTTGTACACAATTTCATATGAAACATACTACATATTACATGTCTTCATGGTAACTCATACACTCTTGAAACTCTTCTGTCTAAGGAAATCATCCTTGCAACTTCTGTAATGTTTTCCATTGTAGCAATGAATGAAGAAGATCTAGACATCCAGCTTCTAAATTGCTGAATCAACCTTGTTAATCAGTAGAAAGATAAACACTGCATATATATATATATATATATATATATATATATATATATATATATATATATATACACACACACACACACACACATCATATACTGCAACTATAGCATCTGTCACTACATCCTTCCAAGTTCAGGGTTTGACGTGCCAGCTTGCTGAGATTTTCTCTATCATTCTGATTCACATTACTGCCCTTCAGACGGAAAATGAGTACATATAACAAGTTAAACAAATAAATGCTAAGAGAATTTGTCTACAGCCTGCATTCTTGACTGCATACAAAACAAATGGTAAGTCATCAAAGGGTTGTTTGCAAGCATGAAAATTAAAATGAAGCTGTATACTGTATGATTCTAAACAACTTACTAAGGCTTCTGATGAAGTCATCTTTCCTCTCTTGTGGTTAGTGCTGAGATGGACACTGACCACGTTTGTCTGAGACTATCCTTCTCCTACACTTTGCCTGATTGACCAGTCTTTTTCTCACTGGCATATCTTTGTTTTATTATTAATACAGTCAAACGATGGCCTTCAGCTGTACTGTAGCTCCCAAATACTGACAGCAAGTCTACGCCAGTTTACTAACTGTATAATCATGTTAAACGTAAAAAGGACACATCATTGCTATACAATATAGAAAAATGATTCATTTTTTTCCATTTATAGGAGAAATTACAAGTATTTAACATGAAAACACATCATTTACACAGCTGGTGGTGAAACCTATGCAGTTCCTCATTCACTCACCAACCAATGTGATCACAGAAAGCCTTTGGTTATGACAGTTGGGAATCATCTTAAGTTTTGTCTAGACTGGCAAGAGGTATCTTTCTACAAAAGAAGACCAGGGTGCTGAAACTTATAATTTTATTACTTTTGTGAATTTTTGTTGTTGTGATACATCTTTATGATATAGTACTGATTTCTGGTGAGACAGGATAAAGAGACTCAGGAATACAATTAAGCACAGTGAGAACACAATTATCCTTTAACACTGACGATATATTATTGGAGTTGGAACAAAACATAAGTAAATCCCCAATTCACCTATACCACCTTTTTCCAGTAATGCAAAATCTCCATTTGGAGGAAAAGTGAGAAAAGCAAAAGGTGAAAAGACACAGGAAGAAAGATATTGGAGTCAACTGAGATTGCTTTTCACTTCCATTTTCATCCATCCAAATGGTATAGAAAAATGGTCTATTTTCTATCAAGTCCATTTGGTTAAGAATAAATTTTTAAATATATAAATATATTTACTATATAAATGTATAGCAAACATGTATGTTTTACTATAAATAAATTTATCTTAGGACCATCATATTTAATTATTTTTTTTCCTAAATTACAGCTTATACCCAAAATAAAATATATGATAGATTATTTCTGATTCACTCACATCTCCTCAAATAGTGGTTCCTAAATGCATATCTGTGAACAGGCTGTATCAGAGCCACCTGGGGAGGTTTTCTTGTTTTTTATATTATAGATACTAAGTCTTGTTCTGTGATTCTGAATCTGAAAGGCCTGGGTGGTCTCCAGCAAGTGGCATTCTCAGGAGCCTCCTAGGGGCACTAATGCCCAGAAGAGCTGGTAATCCCTTTTTTAGATTACCTATATGTTTTTATGGATTCAAAAAATGGTATATTCTATAATAGGTAAAGAGTCACACACTCTATATTCACATGTGATATATGAGTAAAGGGTCAGTTGCTGTCTATCCATATGTAATATAATAGAATTTATAAGACATTTCAAAGATTTTAAAACTCCAAGATCACTCTTCAAGTCTGGCAGGGATGAAAATAGAGATATTTCTTTCTGGTTAAAAGTTTGGAAAACTTACTTTTTTGGGAAAAAATTAAATTGGGTCTCTTTAAAATTAGCTATTAGATATAGGAAATTGAGACTTTGGGACAGGGAAGAAAAGCATTGGTGTTACTGATTTGGGTAAGAAATACCATGAACAAAAGTCAGTTGGCTAATCACAGAGTTGAATCCCAACTCACTGATGTTTTGTAAGTGGGGTTTAGGTTGGGAGAGGCATAGAGATTTGACAGTAAAAGTTTAGGGAACATAATGATACAGTTGACAGGTTGAAAACAGAAAACTCATTATTATGGGAGTCTTATTATGTGGGCGCCAGAATCACAAATGGGTGACATTTGCTACATATGCATTTCCCATGATCTGCTTCTTTGTGTCTTTTTAAATACACACACACACATACACACACACACACACACACACACACACACACACCACATACTAAATCAGTGTTAGTCATCTTGCAGTATCCTTAAGTCTCTATATTTTGTGATTTGTAAAGATATGCCATTATTAAACTGTTGATTCTAAACACTAATGACGTTCTCTTTATATACTGTATTTAATCATATTGGTATTTTCTAAATACTTAAATTTTGTTATTAATTAATGAACAATTTGAAGCATTCTAAATGTTCAATAATAGGAGAATGGTTTAGTAGATTATAATTTATAGATTATGGTATTGGTGAAATTTTTATAGCTTAGGATATATTATGGGTAGACTTGAATCAAAACGAACAAGAACACATGTAGGTGATACATAAAGTGTATTATCAGCCTTACATATTTCAAGGTGTGCTTTGACAAGTCCTAAAATTCATGTAAAAGATTGAATTAATTACACACACATACATTCCAAAAGGGATCTATATGGTTTAGAAGAAATAAACAGGAACATGGCCTACAAATGACTTGTTCTACCTGGACATTTGCCACTATATATCCACTTAGTTTAAAAAAGGAAATACAGTACTAGGATTGTTTTTCTTTTTAATTGCATATAAGACTACACTTTGGTTGCTACATTTTTGACTACATTGTCACTCTATAACTTACTGCTTCCTTAGCCTACTGTTCTTTTGTAACTACCATCTGCCTAATGAGTTAATCTCAGCCATAATTTCAACTGCCTTGTTTCCCAGCAAACCGTATATATATATACATGAGCTTGAATAGACCAGACCTCCCACTATCCTTTCATCACTTCTTTTGTCTGCTTTCAGCCACCTCAGCAATAGTTACTTTGGGATAACCATAACAGAAGTGGTCTCCAATTCTTTGTTTTTATTTAATATTGAGTGTGGAGAATAGGAGGAAATTAGAACAGTTGAGGGAGGTCTTAGATTCTTGGCTTGAGAGGTTTGAAAGAATGCAATTGTTCTTTATTTTGGAATTGAACAGTAACTGTGGGTGCATCTATGCCATTGTCCAGTTGTCCTAAAACATATTATAAATGCAAAATTTCCATGGCAATTCTGATTCTGTAGGCTAAGATAGTATGTGGGACTTATTTTTGCAAATGTCTCAGTTATTTTTGATGCAATTTAGGTGAAAACAATTACATCCACAGTAAGTACATATTAATAAATGTGAATCTAGAATAGATTATATTTTCCAATTTTTTTCCATTGGATCTATAGGGGCGAAAGCTCTCAAATACAAGAACCTTAAGTTTACACTGTGTTATGGGCTGAATTATGTCCCCCCCAAATTTATATGTTGAAGCCTTAACTCCCCGTACCTTAGAACGTGACTGGGTTTGGAGGTAAGGCTTGAAAGAGGTGATTAAGTTAAAATAAGGTCATTAAAGTCAACCCTCATCCAGTCTGACTGGTGTCCTTAGAAGAGGAAATAAGACATACAAAGAGACAGGCGTATGCGTGCACAGACAACCACGTGAAGAGGCAGCAAGAGGGCAGCCATTTGCAAGCCAAGGAGAGAAGACTCGGAGGAAACCAAGCCTGCTGCTGTCAGCTTAATCTCAGATTTCCAGCCTCCAGAACTGTGAGAAATAAATTTCTATTGTTTGAGCCACCAGGACTGTGGTATTTTATTATGGCAGCCTTAGTAAACTAATACACACTGATTATGTCTACAGGCAATAACAGTCGGTCCAGGACATTTTAATAAACAGCATACAGTTTTTGTCTTCTTTCATACTCAGTGAACCACACTTACATGCATCTCATTCAAGCTTATGAAGAAAAATTCCTAAATACAAGACCAAATACCGTTGAATACACTTTTAATATAAATTTTTATATCCCAAACATAGGCTGCAGAACAAACCACTCAGAAAGCAATTCCAAATGTTGTTTCTTCCCCTATAAATCCTATAGAGTTTTAAATTGTAGTTAACTGAGAACTCAGCAGTTTCAACTGGTAAAACATTTTAAAATACTCATTAAAATAGGAGCGTAATTGCAATTAATTCAAGAGTAGAGTGCTTCCGATGTTTAAAAATGAGCCTTACCTTTGTTTTGGGTTCTAGAATTTTTACTCCATAAATTGATATTTGCAACTCAACTTTAGGAATTTTCTGGCCTTCAGATTTCTTGATATGTCTTGCAAACTACAAATGAAAATTTATTCACAAAACTGTAATTCTGTTTCTATAGAAAATGAACACATATATTTGGAGCTCATATTCAGTGTTGAAATTTCATTAAATAAATTATTGCCCATTATAAAGTATTTTTATAAACTCCACACGGCCCCCAAATATTTAGAAATCAAACTGAAGCTAAGGATTGAAGTAATTATCCCAGATAAAACACTCAGAACGGACTTCCTGGTGGCGCAGTGGTTAAGAGTCCGCCTGCCGATGCAGAGGACACGAGTTCGTGCCCTGGTCCGGGAAGATCCCACATGCCGCGGAGCGGCTGGGCCCGTGAGCCATGGCCGCTAAGCCTGCGCATCCGGAGCATGTGCTCCCCAATGGGATAGGCCACAACAGTGAGAGGCCCGCGTACCGCAAAAAAAAAAACCAAAAAAACAAAAAAATACACTCAGAACTAGACTCAGTCTAGAAGTATTGAAATGTCCTGGCTTTATCTGGCAATGCTATTCTCTCCCTACTTTCCTCCTCTCCTCCCTCCCCCGCCTTTCTTCTCAAGAAATAGAAGATAACTATTGAAAAAAATTGTATTTATTACCCCTCTTGTAGGGGTTCAAGAAGTTATTTCCTAGTATAACATTTTGTTAGCATATGGATCACCCTAACTCGATTCAAAACAGAGTATCTGTAAGGCAAGATGGGGTTTCAGTCCTCTTTTGTGTGTCATATTTATATGCATTGTGTATTTCTTTCTAATGTGAATACACATGGTATAGTTCAGTCCCAGAGCAGAGAGTGTTTAAAGGCCTCTTTCTCTTTTCATGGTTTTGCACTGCCATGGAGAATAACATAATTAATGCATATAAGAATGCCTTGAAATGTCTGCCTTGATATCCAGGGAGGGGGTTACGGGGGAAGGGTTCCATTTGCTTTATTTCATTTTGGGTGGTATAATTTTTTAGTTTGCTATCTGTCCTGTTCTATAAATACAGGCAGCTTTTTTCTCGGTATTCAGCAGTCTTACATTCTGCACATAAATGTGACTAATTCATGCCAGAGAATTTTCTTTTTTGTCTTTAAGAAACTTGTTTTGCTTCAGTGCAGACCTTTAAAAACTATCCCAGCTCTCTCCCAAAGAAAGTGGATTAATTTGTTTCTCTTCCCTTCATAATCTTCTTCCTGTATTGGTATAATCAAAGCAATTTGGGGGTTTTCACATATGGAGGCTGACAAAATAAATCAGCTGCTTTCCATCTATGTGAACACGTCTGAACAAAGCCAATCCCATGGCTGGCCGCAGAAGCAGTCTAAGCTGGCTTCCTGGGTGCTGCTCTTTTCCAGAAACAGACAATGAGCAATAGCTCTTGAAGCCTTTTCCACATCTGGACACAACCTTTCCTGTGACCTCTTTTAGTTTCCAAAAAGTCCGTCACAAAACAACCACTAATGTTAAACTTATCTGTTATGTCTTTTCTGCCAGAAAAAAAAAGGAAAAAATGAAAAAGGGGAGGAAGTAGTGGCTACAAGTAGAATAAACAAAGAGAGGAGCAAGGAGGGAGAGAGGGGAAACAAGAGAAGGAGACAAAGAAAAATAAACATAAAATATCTGATCTATGGCTTGTGAAACCTTTTCTTCTGCTTCATATCAAGATGAAATAATTGTGCTCCAAGAAGGTTCAGAGATCATCCAATCCCATCCTCCCATTTCAAAGATGAGAAAAGTAAGTCTCAGAGAAGTGGACATAAAATGGATCTGTAGCAATCAGGCCTAGAACCTAGTTTTGCTATCTACTAATAACTCTTTTCTTTTGCCCAGTACATTTTCTGAATTAGAGAAAAAAAACCTTCCAGTTCTATTTTCATGTTTATCAAGGTTGATACTGGTTATTGGCCTTGACTGTTGCACAAATGTTGCAAAACATTTAAGCCTAAGGTTATATTTGTTCAATCTATAATATTTTAAACAAAGTTTAATATTCTCATTCCTGCTTGTTTTTTGTTTTGGTTTTTTTTTAGTTTAAGATGACTGTATTCTATCTACAGTTTGCATGATTTCTCTAGGTCTCTTTTCCTACTCGTAGACCTCTCAACTGTGTTCCACAATACATCTAATTTACATTTTGGAGACACATTCATGCTCACATTGTATTCTTTTCTCTCCCTATTTACTACTTGAATGTTAATGCTTGAAAAGCCTTTCTGCAATTTTTTTTCCATTTTTGCTTCAGTAAATTTATTTCTTGGTCATCTAGATAGAGTGATCTACCAGTAAAACTTGAATATAATAATCTAATAAGAATATTCAAAGGGGGTAAAGCCTAGGAATTCTGGAGGATATCTGGATGCAACAAATGAATAAACAAAAACAAGCCTTTATCACCACAAAATGATGGGGAAGGATAAAGTATTACTTGAAATAAATAAAGTACTTAGTTAAATATATGCCACTTGTAAGTAGAACAGCTAAAGAAATTTTAAAGGGAGCACTACTGAGTTTCAATATCATCATCACACAATTTCTATCCATTTCTCAAAGGACTTAAAAAGTGAAATCTAACTATATTATTAATGGAATATACATTAGGCAATAAAAATTAATGAATTAATTCAAATTCTTTTTGTGGTTCTTATAAATTGTTGATTTAATTAAACATTTTCCTGATAACTCTTACAGGGATACCAGCTATGTATGTACGTTTATAATTAAAATAATCTTTAAGTATTTCATTAATTAAATAACTGGTTATGAAGACAAAAACAGAGTGTTATGCTACCCAGAGAAAGTGAGGTCAAGTGGAGAAACTGCTGGGCCTAGATTTAACAGAACTTTTCAGTAATTTCCAAGGCCACATAGCTTGAGGTAGCTTCATGTAATTTTGTTAGCTCTGCTGGGGTGAGGGGTCTGTCGTCTAAAATTGGGGTCCAGGAATGCTGCTCCCTGGTTATCTCCCAGAGAAATCAAGAAGTTTTGGGTCTACATACCAATATTCATCCACATGTAAATATCACAAGCAGATTGTTGATGAAATATATTGAGCCCTCTGACATTTGTACTAGTTGTATTAAAACTAAATAAATCCTTATAAAAATAAAATTCCTTACAATAACAATGATATTAAATATCTAGAAGTCAAAAGGGTTTTTTAATTATCACTTTTTGAAAAATTTGGAATTTTCTTAAATTGTAGACTAAAACATGATTAAGAGATAGAAATTGTTGAACATGATTGAGAAATAGAAAATATGCTGTTTTGATATAGAATTTCTGAAAGTAAACACTTATAAAAATTATAATATTTAAGAAAACTTTATGAACTATAAATTCTCCACAAAATGACAGAAAAATAGTACCCAATAAACTAAATCAAAGTTTTAAAATTTTTCTTGAAAAATTATTAGGCATCATTAAACACAGAAGCATAAAAAAATACATTATTGAAAATCTTGTAAGTTTTCTATCATCTTGTATTAGTCATAAATTTTGAATTCTTCTTTAATGTCAGAAGCCAATATATTAATATTGCAAACTTTTGAAAAATTATTAAATAGAAATGAAATGTTACCTTATGTGGCAAATATAATACTGAACTATAGTGGATAAAAAAGTAATCAGAATACATATGTTTAAGAAAAGTACGCAGGAAATTAAAATGGGGGATGTGTACACAAAACAGGGTTAATAAGCAAATTTCTTTTTTTTTTCTTTTTTTTTTTAGTAGAGCTATAGCACCATCTTCTGGTCATCTCTACATGACAACAGAATTAAACAGGAGCCAGGGTCTAAGTTCTTAAAATAAATGTAAATATTCTTGTATACTCTTGAGTTGTAGCATCTGCCCTTTGATACAAAGAAACAAACAAAAAAATTTAGAAGTAAATAAAAAACATTGTTTTATTTATTTTCATTAGTTCATGAATCATTACCCTTAGATATACTTTCCTGATCTACAAAATTTTTACAATCAATAGAGTAAAGATTGCTTATTAGATTAAGTATTCGGGAAGATACTTGAAAGACAAAAGCTATTATCAACTGAGTATAAATTTTTAAACTATACTTCATGATTTTTATCTTATTGTAAACCACATTCTTTTATTAACAGAGTACATTTCCAAATAGGAAACTACATAAGAACTGAAAATAAAGTTTCACAAAAATACATTAAAAACTAGCCATTTTTTAGAAAGCATTTCATCTCAAATATCTGTTTGTTACCTAGTCATTACATAATTGAATCTTTTTGGGTTTGGGTTTGGGTTCACTGAATAAAGAACCTCCTAGGTATAAAGAAATATTAAGTGTAAATATCATCATTCTTTTATAAAACATCCTGATTGCAGTGAAGTTGGATTCATACCCAGAGTGTGCAACATTCTGAACATTTAAATAGAATCTTATTCTAAATGTTGTCCATAAATTGTAAGACTTTTAAAATTCTCTATTAGTGCTTAAAAGTATTTGCCAAACAAGCACAAGTATAAATTACTGCCTAATGAGTAGTTAAAAGAAATGGTTGGCTGGTCCCCTTTTTCTCCAAATGGGAGTGAGATCATCTTAGGACCTTTTAGCATATATCTTTAAAAGTAAGTAAAATATGAAATACATAAAATATTTTAAAATACAAAAAAATTAAGAAAAGTCAGGTAAAATAAATGGATTAAAATATTACCTTTTATTTCTTTACCCAGAAACCAAGCCAACTCACTTCAATTTTTTTCTCAATTTAAACACTCAGTAGATTCCACCTGATATGACATTCTCAAAGCAAAGTAATACTTTTTAATGTCTATGATTTTGCCTGGCACAGAGGCCTACCTCTCCTATGGAATAATTGGATGAACTCTAAATAAAGTCAGAGAAGGGTTGTTTCTAAAAAAAATTTTGAGAACAACCATAGAGAATAACAATAAAGTATGTTAACAAAATAGTGCTATGTTAAATTTTCTTTTTTTTTTTTTTTTTTTGCGGTACGTGGGCCTCTCACTGTTGTGGCCTCTCCTGCTGCGGAGCACAGGCTCCAGACGTGCAGGCTCAGCGGCCATGGCTCACGGGCCCAGCCGCTCCACCGCATGTGGGATCTTCCCAGACCGGGGCACGAACCCGTGTCCCCTGCATTGGCAGGCGGACTCTCAACCACTGCACCACCAGGGAAGCCCTTAAATTTTCTTAATGAGATAAACATGAGAATTCTGTTGAAGGAGTTTTTCAAATCTTAGTATCTCAGAGGGAAGGATGTCTTTTGGGATGGGATGCAATTAGAAAAACATGCGAAGGATGCATGGCAGCTTACATAAGATTTTCTCAGGAAACTTGCTGATTCTTAGTATGTGGAGTTGCTTAGTGTCCTTTTCTGCTCTTACTCTCACAAGTTCCCCAGGTCTGCTCATAGATATGGCCAGATCCTCGTGGATTTGTCCTTTAGGACGTCTTTAACATATAGTGCCACAGCAAAATGCTGCTTTGTAATTAAGTCTAATTCTATACTTTCAACTGGTGAATATGATATTCTAACTTTTAGAGACAGTTGTTCTGCCATTATTAGTCTTTGAGTTAGGGCACAAGTCCACATTGCAAAGTAAAGGCAAGCTACGGAATGTCAACACATAAAATATTGCCATTACATTTTTTTTTGTTGAGTATGAAAAATTATACCTTAGAAAAATACAAACAGTGGTCCACACACAGAAAAATAATCGTGTGTACATAGTTATTACTATGTTTCCTTGATCTAGTGATATTCATTCAACAGACCATTTTTACCAGGGTGAAGCCATGTCTGCCACAGAGCTATTCATGCTTTGAATTTTCACCAGTCTACTGATGACTGAAGATAAATTCAATACACTAGACACTTATCTGGAGGGCTTTCCCTACCTTTAGCTTCCTTACAGCATCTCTCACAACTTCTGTTCCTTTGGGCTGCTCCACTTCTGTGCTGCCAAGAAACTGAAAATGGTCACTTGTGAGACAGGCTTTACTTTATCATATGTCAGTAACTCATGTTGAAATATATCATGGAATAATAGAACAATGTGATAGTAATTCAAGTCCAAATCCTAAATAGAAGTTACTAATTTATATTATTTTATATGAAAATATAAATACATTACTTAATCATATACAATTCCTATTATTCAAGGTTTTTTTAAAACATACTTTTCCTAAATACTTTACTTGAAGATTTGTACTGGAAAGAAAATTAAAGACATTTCATTGGGCCCAGAGAAATAAAGTTGAACTCAAATTTAAAATACAATTACAATTAAAAATTATCTGAAAATTTAAAGCATATAATTTTTATGTTGTCAATAGTATATTTTGAGATATTAATGTGGTTTAATACAGTTTATAATGTCAAATCAACATCTTTCTTTGTTTTCCAATTAGCACACTTGTACAGCATGTAAAATTTTAAAATACACACTTTTTTAATACCCAGTATACAACATTCATCAAAGCCATAAGCTAAAGTACATTCAAAAAATTTTTTTAAAAAGCTCTACAATTTTACTAAGAGTTAAAATATCCCTGGAGGTTTTTAGTTAAAACCTGACCTATCCCCCCAAAAAAGAAAAAGTTTCATAATAATTACGACATTGTAATAAAATCTCTATCCTGGAAAGATATAATACCTCTTAAACAGAAGTCCAATATCATGAAATGTTCAAGACCAATTAGAATAGACATGTGGATATTTTATTCTACAGATTATTTCTATATAAATAGCAAATAATCATTAAATTCATTAGGTATATATAATTTTCCAAAGACTTTTTTTCTTGTCTCATACTATCAATCGTCATAACACCAGGGTGGGATAAGAATTCATCACTTCTTATATAAATAGACATATGCATGAGTATGTATGTGTGTATACTTTACATCAAATAATTAAGTAGAACATTTTTCATGTGTTAACTCACAGAATAAAAGGGAACAAAATAGTAATGTCAGGGTATCTTTTAAAATCACATTTAATTCCTTCTTTCATTCTTTTTAAAAAAATTTTATTGGAGTATAGTTGATTTACAGTCAGCTAGTAACACAACTATAGCTGTGTTAGTTTTAGGTGTACAGCAAATTGAATCAGTTATACACATACATATATCCACTTTTTTTTTTTTTTAGATTCTTTTCCCATATAGACCATTACAGAGTATTGAGTAGAGTTCCCTGTGCTATACAGCAGGTTCTTATTAGTTATCTATTTTATATACAGCAGTATTATCTATACTGACATATATATATGTCAATCCCAATCTCCCAATTTATCCCTCTCTTTCATTCTTGAAAAAACTAACAATAACTAAAGAAATGAGAGTTTTGTTTTTCAAAATGGGCTCTGTGTATTACCTGTATGAGAATTACCTAGGTTAAAACATAACAATGCAGATTTCTCAATCTAATAAGGGTAGGGCTAGGGAATTCTATTTCTAAAACCATCACAAGTGATTTCTTGTACTAAAATCTAAGGAACAGACTTAGAAATCTTAGTAACAGCTGAGGAGAACAGTAGAAGGTAGATAGAAAAGGTGAGCTGAAAATATAGGAGAGGGGCTTCCCTGGTGGCGCAGTGGTTGAGAGTCCGCCTGCCGATGCAGGGGACACGGGTTCGTGCCCTGGTCTGGGAAGATCCCACATGCCGCGGAGCGGCTGGGCCCGTGAGCCATGGCCGCTAAGCCTGCGTGTCTGGAGCCTGTGCTCCGCAACGGGAGAGGCCACAACAGTGAGAGGCCTGCATACCGGAAAAAAAAAAAAAAAAAATATATATATATATATATATATATATAGGATATAACTGCTGATCCTGTTTCTAATGAGCTCATGGAGAGAACGTGAAGCTCAGAAGCATTAAATTTCAGTTTTCAGATTCTACAAGGTACAACAGTTTCTTTTTCTAATATATTCAAACTATGCCAAACAACTTCAACTTGGTCTAGATGTAATATCATTAGGCACTAGGTTTATCCCTCTGTGACCTCAAATTGGTTGACCAGATCTGCAAAAAAAGACCAAAATTAATGGAGAAATTCTCAGCTAAAAAGGAACTGAAAACCTGCTACTAAGATATGTGAGACAGCCAAATCGATTCCTGACACCAATGGACCCATCACATTTCTTCTGTTTCAGGACAGTGTTTTCAACTTTGGCTTCATGATACAATAACTTGGGAGCTTTAAACTTAGACCAGTGCCTGGGAGTTTGATTTAATTAGCTGGGGCGGAGCCAGGGCATCTGTGCATTTTAAAGCTCCCCAGGTGATTTTAACGTGCCACCAGATTTGAAAAGCACTGTTTTAGATCGTGCAGAAAGAGTAAAGGGTTCAAGTGACAGGAGGGGAGCGAACACAGTAGAAGCTATTTAGCTCTGAGTAAATCCATGGGGTAAACTCTTCTCAACATCTCTGAAATTATCACTGAGAGATTCCCCATTAGTGGTGGTCTAGTGTTAGCAAAACAGGAAGGTAAAAGCAGACAATATTGCTAAAGGATTACTGAACTACAAGAAGGAAGCATCTGATGTGTTGATAACAGTCTGTAAGAGTTGCTAGAAATATTTATGGAAAATATTCATACTTCGGCAGTAATGTCATGAGTCATAGTGGTTATACGTAAATAGGCCCATATGGGAAAATTATGGAAGAACTCCAAGTACATTCTAAATGAATCAACCTCTTGCAGTGCTCCAGGAACATTTTAATATGTTTTTTTCACATTGGCTTTAATTAAACCATCTGAGTAATGAAACACAGGGAGAAGCCTTGAGTGATTGTGGGAACTAAGCTTTAAAGATTTCCAATATGAAGCTTGCCGCTTAACCCTTTTTTTCTATGTAATGTTGGATGAACTGAATGGAAATAATTTTAAAATCGAAAAGCAGATTATTCCTTATAATAGTTCCTGTATTTTTAAGTTATAAACGTCATGATACTTAGATTAAATAGTTCATATTTGTGTGCATTCCATGTCTATATAAAATATTTATAAGACCCTTGACTATGATGCAGCATGCTGGAATAAACTCTAGGCTTAGAATCTGAAGATACTGAAAGGTCACTTAGTCTCTGCCTTATTTGATTCTTGAAAAATAAGGATAATAATATTGTTCTTCTCTCCTTACAAAATTGCTCTGAAGATCAACTGCAGTAAGAGATAAGAAAAAAAACAAAAACACCCTGTAAACCGCTTTATAATTATGAGGGATTGTCACTTCTTAATTTAATGATTGTTTGGGGAAGACACTAGAATTCAGTGGATATTGTTAGTGCCTGCTCAACTCTCCTTGGATCTTCTTTATCAGTGCTGGGATCCATCCTCCAGCTTCCCCATGCTTTGCTGGTAATGGCTCACACACAAGACCTTCAAAGGATTTCCTTTGGGCAATGAGGTCACTTTGCCAGTGCAGAGAGCTGGAGACACCTGGAAGTTTTTTGCTTTGCCCCATATCACAATATTCCTTAGCTAATGACTGGTGTAGAAAAATAGAAAAATAACTTCATATTCTAAGAAAAAAAAAGATTTAGAGCCAAGTTTACAGATTACAAGGAGAGAAAAAATACATACTGAGATATGAAAGGGACTAAAAGTTTAAACTCCCATGCCCCAGCTCTTCATAGAAAAAGAGGGGAGTGTGTAAAACAAAGCAGAGGAAGAAATGGAACCCAGGAATCAAGGGGGTGGGGCAGTGACAGAGGGTGTTAACCACTACATATATGACAAATCAAGGCACAGCAGTGTAGCAGGTTATCCAGAAATAAAGAAGAAAATAACAAGAGTTGAAAAAGGTTACTTCATGGGAACATATGTATATGTATAACTGATTCACTTTGTTATAAAGCAGAAACTAACACACCATTGTAAAGCAATTATACCCCAATAAAGATGTTAAAAAAAAAAAGGTTACTTCAGTGAGTGACACTTGGGAAAAGAGCTGAGGAACATTTTGCTTTTTCATTATAAGCCTTGGGGAAATATTTGTTTAGAATGGACATGGATAACTTTGATTAAATAAAAATTGAATTAAGTCCCAAGTGATAACAAGTTAAAGTTGCACATACTCATTTACTCCTTAAAAAAAAAGAGAGTATTTACTATGAGTCAAGCATTTACTAAGTGCTGGGTATATAGCAGGGGGAAAATGTCCCTGTTCTAGTGTAGTTTATATCCCAGGGAGCATACCTGTGTATGTGTGCATGTATGTATGTATCTATATATTTCTATGTTCATTTCTAGATCACAAACATATTTCTAATATATCTTAGATGGCATAAGTAAAAATAACACAAATAATAACATAAATTGAGCAGAGTGTAATATTTAAGATCGAGTGATCAGGAAAGTCCTCTCTAAAAGGGTGACATTTTAATAGCGACCTGAATGAAAGGAAGAAATGAAAGATACTCAAACATATTGAGTCTAAATTCCTTTGATGTGTCACTTAGAGTAGCAGACTCAACAGCTGGGTATACAAAGTAGAGCTTGGGGAAGGAGAAATCTGGGTAAAAGGTGTGGATTAGGGAGACCCTGGCACTGAGGTCTCAGTGGAAGGACTGAGGAGTGCCAGAACCACGGGTCCCCAGGTAGCTGCCATGCTGCAGAGGGAGATGAAAGAGAAGAATGCTGCCAACAGAAATAAGTTAAATATTCGGTGAAAGGGCAAGGAGAATCAAGAAAGTTAGATCCTTAATATTAGTAATCAGGGTTATCAGATTAGCAAATAAAATTATAGGATGCTGCTGTTGGTGGGAATGTAAAATGTTACAGCTACACTGGAAAATAGTTTTGGTAGTTTCTCTGAAGACTAAATATGCACTTATCCTAAGGTACAGCAACTGTACTTTTTGGTGTTTATCCCAGATAGATGAACACTTATATTCCTGTTAATATTTTTGCACTGATGTTCACAATGGATCTATTTGTATTAGTCAAATGTCAGAAACAACCCAAATATACTTCAGTGGGTGGATGGTTAAACAAACTGTGGTACATCCATACCATGGAACACTACTCAGCAATAAAAATAAGTGGACTATTGTTACACACACAACTTGATGGATCTTAAGGGAATTATGCTGAATAAAAGAAGTTAATCTCAAAAATTCTTTCTGTTATGAAATTTACCTAAATAAAAAATATAGAAAATTTGTTTTACAATCTCTTAGAAAATGGGACATTGGTATGTTGAACACTTTCAATTGGGTAAAAGTCATTGCTTTTATGTTTTAGCAACTTTATGTCTTAACTCCTCCATGTGGCAGAAAAAAAATAACAATGATGAGAAGAGAGTATAATGTATCAGACTGTTTTTGCTTTATACATGTAGATTCTAAGTGCTGTTTTTCAGTGTGGCAAAAGAGCAAAAGAAAGAGTTATGTGTTCCGGGGCCAGTGATAATGGTGGGTGCTCTTTTTCTTATTTCAAGTATTCAAGATTTTATCAATTATATTTCTTCAGAGTCTCCAATAGACAACATTCTTTTCAGCACATACTTTTTTTGAAAGATCAGGCATTAGACCTTACATAAGTCCAAGTGTGTGTCTTGCACAATTGTGTGTCTGTGCTTTGAAGATCTGCAACAAAATTTTTCTGTTTACTTATGAATAAACATTTCTACTTTAATAGTAATGTATGTTCACTGTAGGAAATTTAGAAACTACAGAAAAATGTATCAATGAAAATAAGCATCAACTTCTTTCTCACAATCAAGAGGTAATTATCATTGAAAATGTAATATGCTTTAAATTTGTTACTGTTAAAGTAATCGGCTAGTGATAGTATTAGGTAAACTTACAAAAACAAACAAAACCTCTTAAATTACTATATATGACTGATTCCATTTGGGGCATTATTGTGTGTGTGTGTGTGTGTGTGTGTGTGTGTGTGTGTTTAAATTTTGGCTACTAGTTATTAAAAGGTTTGAAGATTAGAATACTGAATAATGTTTTGATCCTAGATAATATGGACAGATAGGAAAGATATAAAACATAAAAGGACATTTACAATATATTAGACTATGAAAAGTAAGATGACAGTGATATAAAAATGTTTTGTGTATTCTTAGTCTATATATTGAAAGGTATAACAACATAGCATATATTTTTCACAGATTTTACAAACTATAAAATGTCTTTGGAAAATCATCAATAACGACTTAGACAAATACAGAGCAAATTTTTGATACTTTAAAGCTAATTATATATTCTGTGCAAATAGTCCAACCTATGCATCTCTTTGGTCAGTGCATTTGGATACTTAGTAAATGCACTCACAGCAGATATTTTAGAGGCTGGAGGTTGTTGAAATTAAAAACAGAAAAATGTCATCAAACTCACTATTATATACAAAAATATTTACTTTATAGACTTTTAAAATTAGAATGCTATTAAGATATTTCATATCTGGTTTAATATTTTCCAAAACTCCCACAACTATTTTTCAATTAATTAAAATGACACAGGCTTTTCTTTTAAGCTAATCTCAAGTGATGTCTGTAGTCATTTCTTCCAGTTATTTCATTGTATTCCATTATGCCTAAAATAAGCATTTTGCAAAAACGTGTGAAAGTTTGAGAATTACACCTTCATTTTCAAATATTACTTGAAATTGACTTTTTCTTTCCCACTTAAAAGACTGAATAGTTTGTTTTATGACTTGCTTCTTTGCCAGTAGAGAGCAGTGTTGGACATCATATGGACCTAATTATAATATCTGCTTTTCTTGCTTTCTCAAATGTTTTTAGAATCACTCTGTAAACATGAAAATGTGGGTTTTTAAAAAATAAATGCCAGATAAACAACAACTAAAATAATTAACTAAAGAGTTACCAAGCCTAGCTGCTAGGAAATCTGACACTAACATATGAAAGAGCTAACATAAATATATTGAATACACGTTTATATCAAATTCAAAATATGCCAATTGTATGTAGATAACATGTTCTCTATACAATTATTTTAAAATAATAAAGGAAAATAATTTTCATTTTGTAAAACATAAAAGCTTTCTCAAACATCAAGGCTAATAAATAACTCTTGGTAGCATAACTACCAATGGATATTTTAACTACAGAAGAAAAATAAATGAGTATGTCTCTATCTTTGTAAGCAAGGTTTCAGAGACTCAAACAGGATGGGGCTAATTTTCTTGGCGTTAACTTGACTGCATATGTGTATAAAAAAAAAACACAAAAAACTCCCCAGTACTTAAACCTTCCAGCTACTCAACTGCACCCAGTAGATAACCCATACAGGAGTAAGCCAATTTAATTTTATAGTCTTTATTTGGCTGACTCTCCATGTCACAGTGCCGAACAATATAAAAAGCACATCATAATAATCAATTGCTAAAGAAAGGTCAGAATCAATCGAACTTAAACTTATTACTTAATTGTCAAAACCATAATCCTAAAAAATAAAATAAAATAGATCCACCAAAAAAGAAAGGATATAATTTAAACTAAATACTCTAAAGGTTATCCTTTAAAGGATGAGCAGGATTTAAAAGAGAATAAAAAAATACTGGGGTCAGTGTTTAAAAGTTTACATTTTATATTTGATTTGATAGTTATTCTCACTTTATTGTAGTAACTTTCTATTAAATTGTATCTTTTTTATTATTGTTATTTTTTATTTTTGGCTGCGTTGGGTCTTCATTGCTGCACGCGGGCTTTCTTTAGTTGCGGCGAGTGGGGGCTACTCTTCGTTGTGGTGCACGGGCTTCTCACTGCGGTGGCTTCTCTTGTTGCAGAGCACGGCTCTAGGTGCATGGGCTTCAGTAGTTGCAGCACACGGGCCCTAGAGTGCGCGGGCTTCAGTAGTTGCAGTGCATGGGCTCAGTAGTTGCAGTGTGCAGACTCTAGGGCGAGCAGGCTTCAGTAGTTGTGAAGCACACAGGCTCACTAGTTGTGGCACATGGACTCAGTAGTTGTGGCACACAGGCTTAGTTGCTCCATGGCATGTGGGATCTTTCCGGACCAGAGATTGAACCTGTGTTCCCTGCATTGGCAGGCAGATTCTTAACCACTGCGCCACCAGGTAAGTCCTTAATATTAAATTGTATCCTCTATCTTCTTATTTTACATGAATACAGAGTGTATTATTTTAACAGGCTCTTGCTATTAAAACAAGATTCCTAATTTTAAGGCAAAACAAACCTAGTTGCTATAAACAAGAAACTGTGCTCATTGCCCACTGTGGAAGGGTCTCCCAAATCGAGTTTTGAATAACACAGTCACAGTAAGAAGCACTGAGGTTTTGTTCTGTCTCAGAGGCCCCTCCACAGTCAAACTTCTTTTACATCTGAGGAGTGAGACAGGTGGAGTGAAGGGCAGAGGATTCACCTGTGTTGTTATAAATAAAATTATTACAAAAATAAATAAACACCAACTTACACAGAAAACCAAAAGCATGGGCTTTGAATCCAGACAGGCTTTACAATCCATTTTCTCCTTAGAGAACCACTTGATTGTGGACTGTGGAGATATTATCATTCAACTCCCATTATTTTATAGATAATATAAACTGAGGACAAAGAAGGTGAAGTGACTTCTGAAGGTCACAAAGATTTTCAGTAGCAGAGCGAGGGCTAGGATTCCAGCTCTCCTAATTTTCAGACATATACTCTATTTTTGCTATCTTAAATAAAACAGAAACAGAAGGAAAGATAATATAGTATACTGGATATATATTACCCATTTAGGCCACATCCATTTGGTTAATTAAGTTTTAAGTTATAGGTTCTTCCTACTGTGAGATATGCTTAAGATGTGAGGAAGTCACCTCACACCAGCCAGAATGGCCATCATCAAAAAAGTCTACAAACAATAATTGCTGGAGAAGATGTGGAGAAAAGGGAACACTCCTACACTGTTGATGGGAATGCAAATTGGTACAGCTGCTATGGAGAACAGTATGGAGGTTCCTTAAAAAATAAAAATAGAACTACCATACAACCCAGCAATCCCACTCCTAGCCATGTACCCGGAGAAAACCATAATTCAAAAAGATACATGCACCCCGGGACTTCCCTGGTGGTGCAGTGTTTAAGAATCCACCTGTCAATGCAGGGGACATGGGTTTGAGCCCTGGTCCAGGAAGATCCCACATGCCACAGAGCAACTAAGCCCATGTGCCACAACTACTGAGCCTGCGCTCTAGAGCCCATGAGCCACAACTACTGAGCCCACATGCCACAACTACTGAAGCCTGTGCGCCTAGAGCTCGTGCTCTGCAACAAGAGAAGCCACCGTAATGAGAAGCCTGCGCACCGCAACGAAGAGCAGCCCCTGTTCACCTCAACTAGAGAAAAGCCCACATGCAGCAATGAAGACCCAACACAGCCAAAAAAAAAAAAGAAAGAAAGAAAAAAATATACATGCACCCCAATGCTCATTTCAGCACCATTTACAATAGGCAGGGCATGGCAGCAACCTAAATGTCCATTGACAGACAAATGGATAAAGAAGATGTGGTACATATATACAATGGAATATTACTCAGCCATAAGAAAGAACAAAATAGTGCCATTTGCAGCAACATGGATGGACCTAGAGACTGTCGTACTGAGTGAAGTAAGTCAGACACAGAAAGACAAATATCATATGATATCGCTTATATGTGGAATCAAAAAAAAAGGGTACAAATGAACTTATTTACAAAACAGAAGTAGAGTCATGTATGTAGAAAACAAACTTATGGTTACCAGGGGATAAGGGTGGGGGGGATAAATTGGGAGACTGGGACTGACATATACACACTACTAATAAAAGAGATAACTGATAAGAACCTGTTGTATAGCATGGGAAGCTCTACTCAATACTCTATAATGGCCTATATGAGAAAAGAATCTAAAAAGAGTGGATATATGTATATGTATAACTGATTCACTTTGCTGTACACCTGAAACTAATACAACATTGTAAATCAACTATACTCCAATAAAAATTTAAAAAAAAAATCTGAGGAAGTCAAAAGAATATTTGGTTGGCTTTACAGTTAGGTAACCTGAATTTGCTCTACCATTTCTTTATTGAAGCTCTCAGAGCCTCAGTTTCCTCATTCATAAAATGGGGATAACACACAGTGTTTCTGTGAGAATTAAATGAGAAAATGCAATCAGTGACTGGCACAGAGTGAATGTTCACTGAATTTATGCTTAGAAATTAAAATACAATAATAAAATAACAGTCACAACAAGAATTTAAAAAAAGCCAACCTACCAACAGACTATGAAGTAAGCAAGAAAAAATAACCTATTTTAAGTCACTAGTAGTCAGATTTTGGCTATAGAGGTAGCTAGAATCCTTACCAACACATACACAGGTATATTCTTTCCTCAAAATTTTATTGGTTATTTTTAAACACTTATTCTTCTAAATTCTCATTGTAATTTAATTTCATTGCAATGTAATTAATTATACAAAATGAGATGTGAGATTTTTAAGATATCTATGAAATACCTACATGTGGATACCTTATCAGTAAGTGTTTATACTGTTTTTCAGGAAGGCCAAGTACTTTTCTTGCTAAATATATTCCTAGTTGCTTTATAGTCTGGGGTAAACAAGTTTTTTAAAATTCTATTTATAACAAATTATTGCTACTATGGGAAACATTTACCCTGCATTTAGTCAGCTTACCAAATTATCTTATTAAGCTTAGCAGTTTTATTTCTTTTGAAAAATGTGAATCTACTGGAATGTAATTATCAATATCTTTCTCAATATTGTTACAAATTCTTTCATCTTCCTTGCTTACAAAACAATGTTAAATAACAGTTATAACAAGTATCCATTTCTTATTCTTAATTTTCATGAGATTAAGCTTTTGGCAATACAATATACTGCTTATTATTCTACTTCTGTTTTAAACTTCAATAACGTAATTGCCCCCAAACTTCTTGTGCTCCTGAACTCTGTCCAAAAAGAATATATTTATCCGGAGAAGGCCCTAATATTTCAAAGAACCTCCACATTTCTCCTGAGCTAAATTTATCTCTTCTTCTCCCTTTTGGAGAGAACATTCTTTAAAAGCGCTGCATCCATCCTAATTCAGGGGATAACATTTCCAGTACTTCCCCTCTGAAACACTATGTTATCATCATCATTTCTCTAACCTCTTCCTCCTCCTCATCATTATTATTTCTATATCCTAATTCATTTAAAAAAATATTTATTGTGTACCATCTCTGTGTCAGTTTCTGTTCTAGATACCAGGGATACAGCAGTGAACAAAACAGATCCAAATCCCTGACCTACTAATGCTGCTGTAGGCTACACCCTTATCTTCAGTGCTCAGAGGGGGTGCCTATATTTTCTCACAGGTTTTTTCATTCCACTCCACCTACAGCCCTATTACGTATAATCTAAATAAACTGCAACGACAGCTTCCAAATCAACAATAATTGCCATAGTGGAGCTCTCTGGCTGTATGTGATCAGTTTTGAAATCTTAAGCCGTCTTGGAGAAGACCTCATCCCAAGCTGTGAGCAGAACTTCTCCTTCACATTTAAATATCACAGAAATGAGTGACCACATTAAGGGATTCTACTACTCAAACTGCTATACTTGTTTCTTTAGGAAGGGAGAAAAATCTACTTTTTAGATCTTGATAGGCTGTGTATAGCTCTTTCGAGTGAAAACTGAGTGTGGGCTCATGATACTCCTGCAATGCAGATTTATTTATTTCTTTCAACAGACCTTCTGTCAATGATTAATATGAATGATCACTTTGTGAAGCACGGCTGCGTGCACAGCACTCATTAGTGTGCTGTGATGGTACAAGCAAAGAAGACGGGATCCTGCCCCTTGGGGTTTTACCTGCTAGATTTAGAGATTCAAACACATACAAGGAAAGGCAAAGACAACAAAAAAACAAGACAAACAGAAACCTGAGATCTGGAACAGATTGAGACAAGCTTAATGTACTATTCTACTCCCATCAGGCGCCCTCAGAGGCACAAGTGAAAGCTGGCTCTGCACCGAGCAGGCCTTCTTTTAATCAAGAAATGTTTACTGAGGACCTACTATGTGTCAGGCACTGTTCCAGGTACTTAGATACAGTGATGAACAGAAGAGTCAAAGTCTCTAGGGAAGTGGCTTGGTGGAAACACGCATAAGGGTTTAGAACCACATGGACACAAAGTTTGAATTCTGCCTCTGCCACTTGATAGGTTTATGAATCTTAACATCTCTGAGCAGCAGCATCTTCTTTGGTAAAATGTAGATAAATATCCCTGTATTTATAAATGGTTATAAGCAAAAATCATATGGGTAAAGGGCCTGACACATAGTAGGCATTCAAAAAATATTTGCTTCATTCAATAAATACTCCTACAGGGAAAGATAAATACTGTATGGTATCGTTTATATGTGGAATCTAAAAAATACAACAAACAAGCGAATATAACATAAAAGAAGCAGACTCACATATATAGAGAACAAACTAGTGGTTACCAGTGGTGGGGGGGTGAGGGGTAATATAGGGTAGGGGAGTGGGAGGTACAAACTGTTGGATGTGAGATAAGCTCAAGGATGTATTGTACAACACGGGGAATATAGCCAATATTTTGTAATAACTGTAAATGGAAAGTAACCTTTAAAAATTGTATAAAAATTTAAAAATAAAATAGAAAAAAAATACATGCTCCTAAATGATACACAGGTGCTGATTATTTGGTTCTATATCCTAAAGTAATGCTGGAACAACAGAGTTTGTGACTGATTATTTTCAACAACGGTCAGGGTTTTTTTTTCTTCTGATTTTATAGACTCAACATAATTCTATTAATAGGGCTTAAATAAGTCTTCTGGGAAGCTGATGACTCTGGCTAATTAAGTGGCAGATTGGGAAATACAGACGCATCAAGCATCCAACAATGGCAGAGTCCTGGCAATTTCTACAGGGGAATAGGAGAATGAGTGGGTCACTCTGATTTTGTGTAATCAGTTGCGTCCATTTATGGAAGGATTCTGCCTTGCAATCAGATGCTGCTATGAGGATGCTGCTGTTTTATCTCATTAGCTAATAGCTGAATTCCCTCTTCCCTGTTTGTAAAAGTGAGCAGCTATTCTGCTTCTACTATCACAACTCATTCTTCCTACTTTTGTTACCATTAAGCCCATCTACTTCTAATTTAATTTGATAATTCAGTTTATTTTTTTAAGTCTACACTTTTTTCTTTTTAAAGACAATTTTATTTATTTATTTTCAATAGTTGAAGTCAGTTATCACTAATTAGCACCGATTAGTCTTCACTGTAATGTTTAACTGGTTTTTCTTTAACCTTACTATATGCTGATTTTATTTGATTATCCTTGACCTTTAAAAAAATCAGTTGTCACATATTCCTCAGCAGCTTTTGAGAGTATTTTTCAGTTGCCCTTTGAAAATTCTAATCCTGGTATTAACATAGACCTTTATGTTTTTATTGGAATACTTCTAAAAATTTAATAACCTGATTAGTAACTATAATTCCAAACTATATTAAAAATTCCCTTTATATATACAGAATTATATTGCAGTATACTACTTTTCTCAGAAAGAACTATATACATTTCTATTTCCCATGATATATTTGATTAATATATCAAATACTTAAATTTGCTATATTCACACTGCAAAACTGGTATTTGAGAAGAACCTTTACTTTATATGCAGTTCCATTATTATGACTAAAGTTTAAAGTAAGTTACTTATTTTTAACACATTTTTAATTTAAGCATTTTATGACATGCTGTTTCAATTCCTTGCGCATCAGAATTAATATACTATATATATACTGGCTCAGGCCTGAGATTAATTTATTTTCATTTAAAAGCAATAAATGTTATTAAAATGCACAAATAAGTGAAGTATTAGCAAAGATATAATAGCATTAAAATCATATTTATTTGCATTTCATTTCGGGGCTAATCTAGTATAAATTTCAAAATTATATATGGCCACAATAGAAATTATGCATGCTGCTACATGTAAGAATTAGAAAACATATGGCATTCTCTCTTTGCACCAAAAATTTACATTCTGTTACTGAATATTCAGGTTAAAAGATCTATCCAAACTCAGGAAGCCTCACTCTATAAAGCCTCAATAACCCCCGCTCCTCCCCAGTAATGGAATTTTACTAAAGACTCTGAGAGTTTCTGCCATTTAAACATGATTAAGTCTTTATCTGAAGGTAGATGGCATTGCACACATCAGACACCTTGGGGAAGGGCCTTTTTAAGTCCTTGATAACATCTCATTGGAGTTGGAGGGCCTCAGTCACTAGAACCCCATCTGTCAAGCTTTGCCTGTAGAAATCCTGCCAGCAGCCTGCAGGAAGGAATGCAAAGTGCGTGGTTGGTAGGGAAAATGTCACGAGAAGGGCAAGTAACTTTCCCTTATTCTCAACAGTCTTGTGAGCCTCGCCACAGAAAGCACTTTTGGCTTGTTGCTCTAAAACACTTCCTGAGAGAAGGAAGAAATTCAGGTTGTGGTTGGTTCTTCTGTACTTGGATTGAAATTTCCACTGTTATTAGGATAGCAAATTTACCAAGTTACCATATATACTATTTGTAAAATACAAATCGCCACGTAAACACTGAAGTCAAGGGGCTTTATTTTTGTTAATTCTTATTGTCCTCAAAGATTGGCTGTTTACTGAATGACCAAGTCAAACTTTATTCTGCCAAGGATATAGTGCTAGGAAGAATCTCTGGACTCAAATTAAGATTTGAATCTTGGCTCTGCTGTTACTAAGTTTTTGGTCAATCTACTTTACATTTCCAAATGTTAGTCTTTATAAAAAGTGGTAGTGATACTTCTATATAGAGTCATTCTGAGGATTGCTGAATATAATGAGAATACAGTATTTAGTATTTAATAGTATTTAGTATTTAATAGGCTTGTCTCACTTAATCAAGTAGGAGAACTAAAACTATTTTATAATAAAAGCCAAAGAGTCTCTTTGAAATTAAATTGTTCCATACTACATGATCCAGATATATTACAGAAAACAAGTAATCAATTAGCTTCTGGTTTTTATCTACTACTTTGAAATTATATAAATGTGAGTAAAAAGGCAAGGGTGTTTGTCATGCTAGTTCCCCCCCACCATGGTTTTATTTTTTTAATGTAAAAAAAATTTTTTTTAAATATTTATTTATTTACTTGGTTGCGTCGATGCGGCAGGTGGGCTCCTTTGTTGCGGCTTGCCGGCTTCTTAGTTGCGGCAGGAGGGCTCCTTAGTTGTGGCTTGTTAGTTGTGGCATGTGAACTCTTAGTTGCGGCATGCATGTGGGATCTAGTTCCTGGACCAGGGATCAAACTTGGGCTCCCTACATTGGGAGCGCGGAGTCTTAAGCACTGTGCCACGAAGGAGGTACCCCACCCATGATTTTAATGTCCCAGTATAACTCCAGGAATTTAATAAATGGGAATCTGATATTTAAGTGGGACTATGAAGTGTCTGTGTGTGTGTGTGTGTGTGTGTGTGTTTGTGTATACCAGCAAATATACTCATGGGACTGTATTTAAAATAATGAAAGGAAAAGAATGGATAAATAGGGTACTATTTAATCAAATGTTAGAGATAAAAAATATACAGGAAACATTACATTTAAACTTTACTAAGTGCTAAGTATAGTGCTTATGACTTTTTCCAAGAAACTTCTAAATTTAATAAGGTAAAAATTTGGTGTTACTAAAATTATATCTGCTGTTAAATTAAGTTGTATAAGTGTACTATGTAGGTGTGTGGTGATCTCATTAATGAGGTCATGCAGTTGGTCATTGTACAAAAGAAGTTAGTCTGAGGTAATCAGAAACACACTGGTTCAGTGACTATAAATTGGTTAAAATCTGAAACTTGTGCTGTTAAATGATCCAGTTTGTGAAGGTCAAGGTACAGCATTCAGGAAGTATATCATCTAAATGATCTCAATGCCTCTAATTTATATGTCTCAAGTTCAATACATAGATAGATAGATGTATTGCTTTGGGGCCAAAGTATTTAACCTATTGGTTATGATTTTCTGTCTAAACAGACTTGTACATGGATAATTGTACTGCTAGCTAGAATAGCACATCTGCATCCAATGGGTAAATCAGTTATAGGCCATATCTAAAGATTTGGCATGCTATATCTGTTTGCTTGAGAATATTTGTTGACAGGGAGATCACTACCTCACAAGAGCATCTGCTACTATACAGTAGCATTGTGTATAATATTCTTCCTAGTATGGAGTTATTTTGGGGAGAATGACAATGAAGCAGAAGCTAAAATACTGAAGGAACAAAGGAGTCACCTGGGGATTACAGATGACTTAAATTAGGAGAGGAAGAGTGGCACAGTTTGATAACATGAGACTCAGAGAGAGTAGGAAAGGGGAAGGAAAGTCAAGTCGCTTGCCAGGCCAGGTGTTCTGGGAGGAGTTGTGCGGAGAAAACATCCACCTCTTGTGGAAAGTGTTCAAAGTCGGCAAAGGCAACAGGGGATTTCGAGCCCTCAGAAGAGAGCTGGTTTTCTTTGGAGCAAGAAGAAGCAGGGTTCAGAGGAGAGGTGGAGGACAAAGGGGATTTTGCTGGTGATTGATCTTGAGTTCCCAGAGACCCAGGCATAGCTCCTTCTTCAAAGAAAAAAACCTTTTTTTATTTCATTGATTTAAAAAATAATTGTACTATGTCTAAAAATGTACTTAAAATGTCTTATAAAGAGTCATAAAATAGAAGAAGGTAAAATAAATTAGAAAAATGAAGCAAAAGGAAAATAAAGCAAGAATGTAGAGTAGAAATAGGTTTGTAGTCAAAAGCCATGTAATCCTGTAAATTTTCTAGAAGTGGATCATAAACTAGGCTTCAATTTCTTCAGCAGCAGCATAAAGAAACACCATCAGTTAACTATATGATTCACTGTTAACAAGGAAAAATAAAAATAGAAGTGTTTCATATATATGACGGGACTTTGATATGTAACTGGATTAATATGTGATTTCACTGGCAGAGTGTTTGATAGTTCATTAAATTTAAACAGCACACTAGATATTTGTTTTACTTTTATAATAACTATGAACAAAAAAAACAACTGCACAGTTATTATTGACTTTATTTCAACCTATCATCTTTCATACTATGTTCAAGTATATTGGAGAAATACCTGTCCCTTTCAATCAAAATGGGATAAAACATTAACTACTTTCATCTTTGCATTCTGTCCTACACAGTTGCCTGTCTAAATAACTTTCTTTATAATTATTATATCAATATTTAATTTACTCAACCATGAAATACTTCCTGGCTGTGAAATGCACTTTGAGGCATTGTAGGGTAGATATAACATACAGGCAAATAAAGCCCTACCTTAAAAATGATTCTCCTGAGTATAGTTCCCACTTCCAATAGATCTGCCAAGCTTTTAAAGTCTCAATGAGTTTCTAGAGTCAAGTTTTCCAAATTGAAAAAATATGAATCATGACATCTTGTCAGTTTTATTTTTCAGACGATACATTTTTCTTAAAGCTTTCCTTATCTCCACATTGTTAATGTTGGAAGAAGTCATGACATTCCCTTCTACAGTACCGGGTAGTGACAGCTGAATTATTTCTCCTACTTAGCTCTCCCAAGTATCGTTGTTAGCATTATTTTTGAGACATTCTGTAGTACTAAATCAAGGGTAGTAATTACCAAGGAAAAAATGTGTTGGGTCAGTTATAATAAACATTTTAAAAATGCTTGTCAAGGCTTTACTTTAATAAGTATATGTTAACAGAAAGTTAAATCCAGAGAGTTAGGATGTAGGTAGGTATAGATTTCTGAGAATTAATTTAAATGTACATCAATTACTAAAACTTTATCTTATACAGTATTTCCAAAATAAACACAAATGACAGCATTACTGATTCAGGGATTCATAAGGCATTAGCTGGGTCTGTGCTCTCAGTCATTTGTGGAAATAATTCAGTAAGTGGTTTATATGCAAAGCCCATGGCAGTTGTGTTCATATCTACTTATGTTTACAGGAAAAGGAGACTTTCCAAGAAAACTCCATTAGCATGTCCTTTAAAAGCTCCTCAAGAAGCTATGCTCTGCTGGCATTTTGAAATACTCCGGGATTAAATAAAATTCTTGCAGATGGCTAGAAATTATGGAAAAAAGGATGATTTCTAAAATCTGCTATGTGTTATATACTGTCTTCAAACATAATACCTCATTTAAGGGTAATGAAAACATCAGGAAATGTTCCATAAGTTTGTAGACTGAAGGCAGACAATTTCCACCTTTAGTAAGGTAAAGGTATTTATGTAGATACCTTTAGTAAGGTATCTGTTTCTACATAAATTAAAATTATAGATATTACCTTATGGACAGAGTGAATAATTTACTCTAGCATAGTCTTATAGCACTGATAACAAACATGCAACAGTCTCCTTATTAAACTGAGTCTAAGTTCTAATTCTAACAAATCAGAAAGTAAGTGTTCTAAAATGTACAGACACTCTTTCCTTAAGGATTTCCTTGCCAGCCATGGGACAATCATGACAAATTAAATGCCTAATGGAACTCTTCCAACCATGGCCGTTAGATCCAGGTCTCTCCCCTCCCTTTCCCTCTTCTTACTGATACTGGCACAGTGGATAACCATCTATTCCACCCTCCAGCATCCCTCTCTATTCAAAGCCTCCCATGATTGCTTCTTACACTGCCAGGGCTTTCCTAAGTACTGGAATTCTAATAAAGCATGGGTGGGCTGTCTATGAAATCAGGGCAAATGAGTAACAAATTTATGTTCTGAATAAAATGAAATATATAAGTTGAGGGATAGAAAAATACGGCTCTGGAAAACCTGGTGCATAGGAGGAAGGGACATAACGAGTGTTCAAGTTGGGGAAAGGAAGCCTGAGAGAGGAGGAGAAGACAGCCTATTGGCAGATCATTCTGGAAGAACACAGTGAGAATAGGATAATTGTTCTCTTCAGTTCTGGAAATTTCTCAGGAATAAATTGCTAGAAACTATTCATCAGAAGAGCAAGAGCTTATCAAGCGATGAAACATAGGGCCTCCTTTTTCTAACAGAACAGAATAAGATTCAGCAAGTCTAACAGGAGACATTCTCTACTTACATAAAGACAAAGGGCTTCAAGTTCTAAGACCTGGTGGCATGCTATAGTGATTAGAAGCTCATACTCTAGAATCATGCTGTCTGAACTTGAGGACTCTGCTGATTAATAACTGTATAACCATGGGCAAGGTATTTAATTATTCTAAACGTCAATTTCCTTATTTGTAAAATAAGGGCCATAATATTAACTAAAGTAGGTAACTATATATAGAGAATTGTTATACCTACATTACTTACCTCATAGTATTGACTTGACGATGCAGACAGAATATGTGTCTAACAAGTTATAAGCAGTCAACAAGGATAGTAGAACTAAGCTAAACTATGAGTTGATCAGTCAGCATATACCAATGACCAGTCACTAACCTTTACCCAATTTGATCGAAAGTAGCAGGTTAGAGGATGTGAATTCAGGGAAAAGGAAGTTGGGAAAGACAAGAGTCACCATTGAGAGAGTGTGGAAGGGGAAAAGGAGGAAGGCAGGGGATTGCTAAAACAAATGACTATATAAATTGGACTCCATCGGGGCTTCCCTGGTGGCGCAGTGGTTGAGAGTCCGCCTGCCGATGCAGGGGACACGGGTTCGTGCCCCGGTCCGGGAAGATCCCACATGCTGCGGAGCAGCTGGGCCCGTGAGCCATGACCGCTGAGCCTGCACGTCCGGAGCCTGTGCTCCGCAACGGGAGCGGCCACAGCAGTGAGAGGCCCATGTACCGCAAAAATAAAAATAAAAAAAATTGGACTCCATCAAGTCTTGCTAATCATAGATGGACATTCAGAAAATCTTGATAGTGATGGCTATACTATGCAAACACATCCAAGAACAGCTTAAGAGAAGTATTTCCACTGCACTGGAAATTTACTCCTTATTTTAGCACAATTTTATTACAAGACTTTTATACCAGAAAGTTTTATTTATCCAGGTGTCACCAGTACAATGGATTATTCGTATCCTGAAATTTTCTTTTTCTTCTCCCAAATCGTCACCTTTGGATGGTTTTAATGCTTATTAACACTGCCACAGCTGGTATGCAACAGCAAAGAGAACTGAAACTAAAGACACTCAATTTTGCTGCTCATTATTAGCTTCCCCTAAAGATTCATAGGGAGCAAGGTGGACCGTATTGATTAAAATAGGCTTTTTATCTGTGTATTTCATTTGTTTTTTTGCTACTTGTAACTTCCAATACAAAGAAAATACCCTGATCTTTCCCAGTGCTTCTCAAGTACACTGCAGTCAAAATGCAGGGTTTTAGGCTCACTCTGGACCTACTAAATCAAAATAAGTGAACAGGAAATCTTCATTTTTTACAAGCACACCAGTTTAAGAAACACTGATCGATTCTAAATAAACCCAAATATGATTACTTCTGCATATTCAATGATAACGTTTCTTTGTACCACAAAGCATTGTGACAGCTCTTTATCTGGTCAAGGATATGCATGCCCTACTTACTAAAATGTCTACTTGTATTAGGATAGTGCAGAAAGGGGTGTGTACAGTTTAAAAAATGGGGCAATAGGGTAGCACGTAGCAGCATTCTCATGGATTAAAGCCCACAACTCTCAAAAGCAACTTTCTCTTTTTTGTATACTTCTATACAGAAGGTTGCTTTAATGTAAAATTCAAAATAAAAGGTGTATACATGATAATAAAAATACTATCTTTATCTGTTTAAAAATTTAAGAGTAGTTATACAATATATTCCTCTACTGTTACATTTCTGAAACTAGAGAAGGCAGCTTGGAGAGGAAAAACATTATCTTTCAAATAGGTTAGAACCTAAAAGAACTTTATCTGCACAGAAGACCAGGTTTCATTTTTTAGATGGTGTGGCTTTAGATAAGTAAAGTACTCTGAGGTTGTATTTAAGTACTCTGAGGTTGTATTCCTATTTGTAAAATGTAATAATATTAGTTCTGACTACCTCACTGTAATGCAAAAGCATAAACAAATGTAAGGTAATAACTGTAATGCAAAAGCATAAACAAATGTAAGGTAATAACACTTGGCAAAGAGACATGACAGTTATTAGCAAAGGTGTAGAGGCCACTACTCTAAATGGCATAGGTAATTTTGTAGTTCACAGGAAATGACTTTTTGATGTTTGTGCTTACTTTTTAGACATTTCTTCATGATGGAGGACGAGGTGCATATGCAATATAATATTGATGATTCTTGCTCTTTACTTAGTACTTGAAAGGAACTAGCTCATCACTCAAAACAAAAATCAGGTTTCAAGAAATTGCTTATTTAAAAAATGCTACGAAGATAGATTTAAAAATTGGTACCATCTGTCCTTTGATCTGTAAGACATAGTAAATTCAGAGTCCTTATATGTACCTTATTTATATGAGTATATATATACATGTGTGTACCTTATGTATATTTGTGTACATGAATTTAACTTAAATTAATTATTTCAGAAGTCAGGTAAAATCCTTGGATAAAAGGAAAATGGAACAGAAAGAAGGGAACGTCTCTTTGACTCCATATGGTAGAAAGAAGCCATAATGAAATTCTCAAGGCAAAACTCCTTCTCCACAGGAAGCCGGCTTTCACCTGATCTTCTGCAAGTGTCTTTGTTAACTGAGAAAAAACATCCTCTCCTTTGACAGTGTTGAAACTTGAAAACAGTAGTTTGTTCTAAAATAAGTTCACAGCATGAGACAGGTTTAAAAACAATTTTTTGTTTGTTTGTTTTCCTATTTATAACAGATAGGTTTCTGACAGAAATTATCAGAGCTTTTAAAATGCAAGATCACAGCATTAGCCTTTTAGTTGTTTGGTGTTTACTGAGTAGTCACAAAATAGTACGCTCAATATTCTGGGCTTTAAATTCTTTTCTTGCATATCTCCAACCTAGATGTTCCATAGGACCTAAAATTCAATGTCTAGAACCAAGAGACATCTCTGATCCGGTACCTCATTATCCCCTATCTCAAGTTTGCATCTATCTCTGCACTCTTGTCACCCAGGAATACAACTGGGGGATTATCCTCATAATTATTTATCTGCTTACCTATATATAGTCTACACTACAACCATATGGAACCCTTAGGCTTTCTAAAATTAACCATTTTTCTGGAATGTTTCTGGGAGGCTGTGCGTGCTGTTCCCTCTGACTGTAACAGCCACCTCACCTCAATCACTAAGATCATTTATGTTGGCTCTTATCTCCATTAGGAAATCTTTCTTCACCCTGACCATGGATACTCTTCAGTACAACTCAAGGTGCCACAGTGTATAAGATAGCGAGCCAGTTATATGCATATCTTTGGGAAGTGTAGAAGTCTGATACTAAACTCTTGGCCAGATAAGAACGAGGTCTTCTGAAACCAAAATTCCTTCCACATATGTTGCTGGCTCATAATCTGGAGATGAGTCTTGTGTGACTAACCAAGGACCCTAGAGAAGGGTGTCTGGAAGCATCTTGGACTCCTGATGCTTTTGTGTGAATTCTTTCTCTTGCTGTAACATTTTCATTGTTTTTATTAGAGCCCTACATGGGTCAGGACATGCATGAAACCGAAGGGGTCTTGTGTGTCCTGACAATCATCCAACCTCACGTAATCCTTGGAGACAGTCTCTTCCATGGGACTGTGGGCCAGGCATTTTATATACCTGGAGTCTGGCACCTAGTACATGCTAAAAGGAAGAGGGATGAATCAGTCTGTAAACAACTGTAAACATTCACGTCTTTTGTTAATCAGGTATTCTGGAATTACAAACTTGGCTCTTGGAACTGGCTTAAAAGATTGTTAATTTATGCCCTAAAATCAAACCTGCTATGGATCCAATTATACACATCATCTACTATAAGGTGATTCATGGCAAAACCGAAAATAAAATCATTTAAATTTGTAATAATCCCATTAACTATTCTTTTAACTACTAAGATTTCTATTTTATACTGGTGGCCATTGAAAGGGTCATTGTACCCACTTAATTAATATTCTGTCATTCAGATCATTTACTATAATGTCATGTGAGTTTGCATTCTTTGCAATTTTTATTACACTGGAAAACATATGGAAGAACATTACTTATGAAATCTACTCAATAGATGGTAAAAAATATTTATTCATTAATCCAGTAAAACAGTTTAAGCTAAATTTGCACAAGTATCATTCATACAATGCTCATAAGGTTATGCTGTTTATCACACCTCTGCTATAAAAATTTTTCTCTGTCTTACTTTTCCAAAAAGGATAGACAATTCATTAATTATAATACCTGATTTACTACTTTAACCTGCTACTGCCACACTCACACATAAACATATAAAATCATCTGTAGAATTCTAAATTCATTTCTTAAATTATTTAGTTGTTTCCTCACTCTTTCTACACACTTTTTTTTTTAAGTAAATTTATTGACATGTTTCTCCTGGCAATGCTTGAGCATATTCAATCTCACTCATTTCCCCCCAGAAATTCCTGTAGCATATTATTCGGTCTGAATATTTGCAAATGGAAATAGATTCCCTGCTTGTGAGACTTGATTTGTTTTTATCCCATTGTCCTGGCAAATGTTTGTGTGAGCAAGCCTGGAGTAATACCATTCTAATGAACAATAAAAACAGACATGTAACCAAGTAAGTGGTGTGGTAATCCTCAGAAATAAATGCAAAACCTGACGGAGCTAGTGAGCAAGCTTTAATTATTTAGGATTATAACTGGGGATCAACTAAAGGTAGATCAAGCCCCTTCACTGCTTGCTTCCTGCCCAGGGTACCATTTCTTAGCTGAACCTGCAGCGTCTGGGGTAAGGTGATTTATGCTTCTCTGACTCTAAACCTCCTCGGAAGTAATTAACCATCACTGCCTTGCTTCTCACCATTTGTAATTCCATCACAGATAAAATCGGCCTGAGAGACAGGGCAGGAAGTGAGGGGGATTGGGCAAGTCTATTCAACTTAGTTCTACTATTTCATAATATTGAATCTTGGAATAGTCATGTCATTCAAATATGCAAAGAATCAGGGCTAATCTCCTGATGAATGTGCTGTATTCTAAAAACTCCAATCTGTAAGTACCTCCAAACTGTAGAAGCTATTTTCCATAGTAACAATGTTATATCAAAACTTTGTTGAATCTAGGTATACCTGAAAGAAAGAAAAAGGGAAATCTAATATGTAGTGAGCACCAACTATGTGTACACTGTACAGATGTCATCCTGTTTAACTGCCACCAAAGCTTTATGAGGAAGGTATCATTTGCATTTTATAGAAGAGAAAACTGAGTTAAATACTAGGCTTGCTCTTAAATTGTAGATTTCACTTTCGACTCATTTCTATGAGACGCCAAAGCCCAGAGCTCTTTTGATTACAGCGTACTGCCTTCCAGATGGAAAACTGTTGGTTCTGCTGTACTAATAGCATAATAGCCCTTAATCACCATATACATTTCTTTGAATAAGTGAATTTATTGTTATATTTTGAAGAATATAAACCACATTTTCTTCTCACTTCTCCTCCTGGGCAGCCTTCCCAATAGAGCTGAGGACTTCATTTTCTGATTCCAAGGCATGTTTGCTTGGACTTAAGTCAGGCCCATAAGCTATGCTATTAAAGTTTAATGATAAAAAAATGAAGTCTCAAGCATCCATGGAGAAAAAGTAAGACAACTTCTCGGGGGGAGGTGAGGTAGATTCAGACATTTTTCTCAACAGAGAATGACAGAAGATTGTGCAGCAGGGACTAATGTTCTGGGGGAAAGAAAAATCTAAGGTGATAGGCAGACATCCCCCAAATGTGAAATACCTCACAAAATACTGCAGTTATGAAGCCTCTTGAAAAAACTTGAAGAGGAAAACCAAAATCAAATACAGATCTGAGGAATAAAGAAGAAATGGTAAATAGAGTGTAGGTGATCTGAATCCATTTTAATAAGTAAGATTAAACTACTAGGGGAATTATTGTTTGTAAATTATAATTTACAAAATGTAAATGTTGCAAATCCTGGCAAGTAAAAGTGAAATAAGCACCAGAAACTGGGGAGTGGAGCATGTGAGAGGGAGGAAATGAAGTAGGCTATCCACCTCATCATTCATATGTACACACTGTCAAAAACTGAAATGCGCTGTTAAGGAAAAACATAAGGATGCCAAACACTTAATGACTTTCATAATCGTCTTCCTTTAACCCTAGAGCAATCTTTTAGGAACTAATATCCCTTTTGGCAAAGATATATGTATCTGAAATTTAGCAACTCCTTTGATTGGCTTCGATTTTGTTTTTTCTTCTGTTACATTCAAGTAAAGTTCAATGCTTTTTATTGTAAAATAGCATGCATGTTAATACTTCTTTCTCATACACTTAATTCTTCATATCTATTCATTCCTAGCCTTAATCTCCTTAATTATTTAACTATTTGCTGTTTAATGTTACAATTCTACTGTTTAATGGGGGATATTAATAGTCCCAATCTGATTGGGCATTTGTGAAGATTAAATGAGAAAATAGATGTAAAATGTTTAAAAAGTTATTGGTATAGAGTTGTTTATATACTGTTGAGTGTCATTTTTTAAATCTATATATCTATAGATTTAATTTGTTAAATATAACAACTTAAATTTGTTAAATTTAATTTGTTAAATCTATAGATATATAGATTTGTATTTGTTCAGAGAGAGATGCCTAGATTTCTGTTAACCAAAAGTTAATACTGGGTTATTTCTGCCTGGTAGGATTTGGAGCAATGCGTTTTGGTGTCTACACTTCTGTGCTTTTCTGTAGAGCTTAAATTTTAATAACTAGCATATGTTTACAAAATAACAAAGTTATTCTTAGAAAATAATACAGTACAAACCTATAACATGAACAACTGCCTTTTCCATGCTTTATCCTGTGTTCTCTGTACTTTGAGATGTATCTTTTCTCAGACTCTGGTTGCATAAATTACATCAGATCTTTAGCTCTCCAATTGTCTTTCTTCTTACTGCTTTGCTATCACAACTATGCAAGTTACAGAGAAAGGAGGTGCCTTGATACTACCTGATATAAAGACTGACATTGGACTCTTACTTTTTTGAATATGGTTTTTAAACGTTCAGAAAAAGTAACTGCTTAGTTCTGGCAGGAAGGAAAAAGAAAAGATGATACACACTTTCTTGGAAACTGAAGAAATAGGCACACAACAGGAGACCATTCTTAAATGTAAAAGTATGCAGAACTGCTCTGGGGATGAAGTTTCCCATAGTTCATAAAATTAGAAGAAAGACAAAAATGACTTTAGTTTGATTTAAAATACATGTATTTATGTACATATTTCTTAAGGAATGAAAGATTACTTCATCCAAATGTCTTTTAAAATGTAAGAATACAATGAGCAGGCATCTTGGTTTGTAATCGGAAGAGATTCTGTCTCTGAAATGACCTGACTACTTTCCTTATCTCACATCACCCAAATCAGATGACAAAGAGAAAACTCTGGAGGCAACTTTCTTCCACCTAACAGCTTTCTAATCAATATCTGAAATGCAGCCATATATTCATTGACAATGATGATTCAATGTTTAAATCTAAATAGCTTTCAAAACCTTGGTGTTTCCTGCTGTATTTTACATCCTACAATAATCCCTTTCCCTTCCTCCCCATTTCTCATTTCTCTTGGATCCTTTGCTCAAACAACGCTCATCTCTTTGCTAATTTTCATATATTTAACATACACTTATTTTAGTTACTCATTGAAACCACTACTGGAATGATCTTGATGAAAACATTAATTTTTTTTTACCTTTTTCAAACACTTTTTCCCCCAAACTACAATATCTCCTACTTGTCCTTTCTGCACAGATCCCTGAGTTTCACATTCCAGGCTTCAAAATGCTACTGCTTGACCCTTTTGAGACAAAATCAGACTTTTCCTTTTACACATTCTTTGGCTATGAACAAGCTTTCTTGTTATTTCCTATATTGCCAAACATAACCACGTAGAAATATGAAATAAATAATAAATGTATCCAATATTCAGAAGATTCCCATTTATAACTAGGTGACCTCAAGTTGAAGAAGCGTTTAAAGATGGATAACATCAGAGGCAATTTTATCCAGGGATTATATTAATAGAAATATCATTAAGCAAAGCAGAATAAGGGAAATAAAATGCTTCACAAAAGCTTAGACTTTGTGGCCCCTCTGTTAGGGAGGCATATATAGAGACTTTGATCTGCTTAGCTTACATATTTGCCAAACTCCTGTTTGGTTTTAAATGATGTCCAAGGGATCAATTAACAGACAGGCCCCATAAAGGAACCTATTTCACATATAATATATACAATAGGCAGACATGTATACATATTCTACTTTATCTCTGGGTTCATTCATGTGCCTGCTAAGTAGTTTATCTCTTTAAAATTGGGAATAGTATAGTACAATGGAAAGAAAAACGGATGTTGAATAGCAGACTTGGTTTCTAGACCTAATTTTGCTATCTTGTTATGTAAGCTTTCAGCAAATCACTTAACTTCTCTGGGCTTCAGTTTACTTTATCAAGAAAATGATAGAGCTGGAATAGATGATTCCTGAAGTCCTTTTCAACACTAAAAGTCTTTCAACCTGTAACGTTTTTTTTTTAAAGGCACTGAAGTCCATAGTGAAATGTAAGGAATAATTAACATTGAGTTTTTAGTTTCTATTCAATAACTTCTAACAGCCATATTACATTTTTTTTAGAGCTTTCTCAGGCAGAATAATAGTTTACAATGATGATGACCTTCAATATTATGTTTAATAATTATTAAATGTCTACTAGACTTATTGTGGTGATCATTTCACAATATATATGAATATCGAATCTTTATGTTGTACAGTTGAAACTAAAATAATGTTGTATGTCAATTATACCTCAGTAAAATATAACAATAATAAAAAAATAAAAATTGAAAATAAATAACTATTTCAGTTACCTGGGAAAACTTAGGGGTGGGGGACTAAGCATCTTATTTAAAATAGGCATATGATTTTTAAAAATTAAATTAATTTTATAAACATCTCAAGAATTGAGAAGTTAGGTAACGTTCAGTGTTTATTGTCATTTCTCTTTTTCCATTTATTCTTGTATTTTATAAGCACATACCAACCATAAAGTCATAATTCAACAAACTTCCAGTTGTTACTATATTCTCCTTATTTGTTTTCACATTGTTTAGCATAAAAAACACTTATAACTTCCCACTCTAAAGAAGGCAATGGAAAAATAATATATTATAGCTTTCTAATTTCCTTTTAAGTATATGTCAACGTTGCTGCGGCACATAAAGGGACACTTCCAAATGGTTACAGATGCCGAATTATTATCAATAAATATGATGGTATATACCACTTTTAATTGGAGGAAATGACAGTTAATGTTCAATTTATATGCTCATTTGACAAATTTTAAGATGTTTGGAATGAATATAAGTTGCACATATTAGAATTATTGAGAGCCAATTCTAAAATCTAAGAAAACTTTTTTAAAGGTTCTACATAAAATTGATTTTTGAAGTAGTTTTTACACTTTGAGATTAACTAAACACTTATTTTTGAACAAATAAAATTAGTTACATGAAATGCAGTTGGCTTCATGTTTTCTACTTTCTCCCTGGTATCTACAACCAGCAAAACTGGCAAATGCTTATGTTTCTTACTATTACAAAGCTGCTCTATAGAATCTCATGAATTTGGAATTCCAAGCTATTTTGGATGTTTCAGCAATGCATCTCATTGATCACAAAGATGTATCTTTTGCCCAATTTTTAATGATTCCACAGGGTTCAATTTGAACATGTTTTCTTTCGTGATTTCCTTTTTTTTTTTTTTTGGCATGTCTATAGATATTTATTTCTCGGATTCAAATTTTCTTCTAAGTCATAAACCAATATTAACATTTTGTTGAAGGGTAATTCAGAAGCATTAGTAAAATGATTTACTTATATTAAAGCCTTCCTTTACCATGATTCATTAGGCCACATAATGTAACTTTCTCTCTTCTTTAACTTCTTATTTGTAAAACTGCATAACAGTTTTAAAAGGTTTATGTGGACTTCCTTATTATATTTCTGTATTTGATTTTAAGACAAGATGATCTTTACATTAACATCTTGCTCCAGAATGCAGTTGTTGAAAACTCAGAGTAATAGGAAAGTATGGTTATAATGATATTTTTCTTTAGCAATAAAAGCCTTCTCTTGTATCTTAACTTAACAAGGTCAAAGCATTGGGTGCCCTGCCATGCTTGCAGGAAAAGTCATTCCTTCCTCAATTGAAACTCTCAGGCTGGCCACTATAGATACCCTGGCTGTTTCTGATGTGAATTTTTAAAAAAGGGACATGATATCTGACATGTATTCTAAGAACTTGGCTCTCTGTCTTTCAGATAATAGTGCAAAGGCTAAATTATTCTCAAGAGATAATAACAACCAGTCAAACTCCAGAGTTGACAGAACATATTTTTATAATAAAGATATTAATATTAATAAGTTTTGATATATAAGACACTGATCTAAGGTTTTTTTTAATATAGTAACTCATTTAAACCTCATAATAATACAGTAAGGTAGGTACAATTATTAATCTCATTTTACAAAGGAGAATACTAAGGGACAGAAAAGTTATATAATTCAGATATTAGTTGGGAGAGCTGACATTTGAACCCAGGTAATTTGACTGAGAAGTGGATGCTCCACTCACTGCTATCAGAGTTTAAATTCTGATAGCATCAGTGGAGTTGTTGGGCTGCATCTGAGCATACCACATGTTGAGATTCTAATTTCCCTACATCAATGACTATTGCATAGGTTTAGCTAGAAGTTTCAAACTTAAGTGGTTTAATATGTGTATTTCAACTACCTCAGGGCTACAATACTCAGGTTGTAACCACATATTTGAGGTTGCATCTTTTTTGTTTGTTTGTTTTTGTTCTTTGTTGTTTTTACTAAGCCAAATAAGAGGTTTTTTTTTTTTTTTACAATGTTGAGGAAGATTAGGCTGTGAAGATTGAGAAAGCCTCGTTAGGAACCACAGAACTCACTGAGTAAGGAAGATCTTGAGGGTCACAGCTCAGCCCAGCCTTCGCTTTTTTTTTTTTTTTTTTTTTTGCGGTACGCGGGCCTCTCACTGTTGTGGTCTCTCCCGCTGCGGAGCACAGGCTCTGGACGTGCCGGCTCAGCGGCCATGGCTCACGGGCCCAGCCGCTCCGCAGCATGTGGGATTTTCCCGGACCGGGGCACGAACCCGTGTCCCCTGCATTGGCAGGCGGACTCTCAACCACTGCGCCACCAGGGAAGCCCCCCAGCCTTCTCTCTTATCAACCACACACAGTGGCAAACAATGCGTGTTTCATATATGAAACTCTGATACCTCTAGAAATCACTGAAATATGACAATCTTTCTTTTTAAACCTCCCTCTGACCTTCATATTCATCATCTTCCTACTGTCCTTCCAAAATTCTTTGTTTCATGTGCCTGCTCTCTCTCCCCAGGAAAGTTATAAGTTTTTAAGGTCAAGGTCCACGTTCCTATTTGTTTTGGATTCACTCACTTTTAGAACTTGTAACACAAAAAATAAATACATCAGCCTTTTGGGGGATAGTTATACATTTTAGAATAAAACATTTAATAAATACATGTTTTTTTATTTTATTAATTACATCACAATTCTTCATCAGGGAAATGACTATCTCATGCCAACAAAATAATAAGTTCATTACAAGTTTTTCAATATTTCACCTTTATAGAATAGACAGTTCAGCAGTCTCATCAAAAGTTGGGAGGAGGGCTTCCCTGGTGGCGCAGTGGTTGAGAATCCGTCTGCCAATGCAGGGGACACGGGTTCAAGCCCTGGTCCAAGAAGATCCCACATGCCGCAAAGCAACTAAGCTGTTGAACCACAACTACTGAGCCTGTGCTCTAGAGCCCGTGAGTCACAACTACTGAGCCTGTGTGCTGCAACTACTGAAGCCCATGCGCCTAGAGCCCATGCTCTGCAACAAGAGAAGCCACTGCAATGAGGAGCCTGCACACTGCAACGAAGAGTAGCCCCAGCTCATCGCAACTAGAGAAAGCACACGTGTAGCAACAAAGACCCAACACAGCCAAAAATAAATAAATAAAATAAATAAATTTATTAAAAAAAAAAAAGTTGGGAGGAATGAAAATACTACAGTCTTCCTTAAGGGTGATCAAAAATTATCTTTATGCTTTAATGCTCTAATTATAGCATCAATAGATAGCTAATACAAAATCCACCCATAGAGCCTATCAGCATCATCTTCAAAATATACTCAGATGCCCACTACCTTCTCCTTCAGCTCCTACTCAGCTTCAAGCCACAGTCGCTCTCCTTGCTTGGACCCTCAGGCTGGACTTTTGATGTGTGTTCACCTTTGCCTCTCACAGCTGATTCCTGTTAAAAACTCGTTTCACTTCTTGTCACTCTTTCTCTCAAAACTCTCTAAATTGAGGGTTTCTCAAATTTTACAGTGGCCTATGTTGGAGAGGGGGAAATTTTCCCTCTACCCCTCTGGGACAATAATCAAATTAATGCAAGACAGATAAACAGGAGAAAAAGCAACAAATTTTAATTCATGCACAAGAGGTCTCGTAAAAATAGGACCTAAGAAGTGTTCAAGGCAGGCAGCTTTTATACTTTTTAGACAAAGAAACAATAAATTTGTGAGGAATTGACAGGACAAAGAAACTTGGGTTTGGGATGCTCAACTAGTGAAGAATCTAAATAGAATTTGGGCTTGGGGTAGTACACTAAAGAAGTAACAAGGTTTGTTTCTGTAGGCTCCTAATCTAAATCCCCTATCTCTGGCAATAGGGTGTCCTTCTATCTCCAGATGCAGGGAGTGCACCTTTCACACGAGAGATTTATTTCCTGCTTTCAGGGAGACAGAAAGAAGTGTTAGAGTGTCCCTCTTGTGTTGGTGATTTCTTAAGTAACTTTAATTCAAATTAATCAATATGCCATTGTGGCATATTTAGGGGTGGCCCGCCCTGAGCCCCAGCACCTAAAAGGCCCTACAAGAACTACAGGACATCCCCTGCCCCACCTGCTCTACTGCACGTGTGCCTTTTGGATTGTACTTACTCCTACGTCCCTGAAATCCACTGCATTCCAGCCATCCCATCCCATCTGGCTAGCCCTTGGCTAGGCAAACATGGTCCCACCTTGCCCATGACAGCCGATCTGGAATATTTGTCTCCCAACGCACCCACACGCCTCACTCCCTCACTTCCCTTAGGCCTACGCCTGCCTCAGACCTTCCCTGACCACTTCATGTAACATAGCACACTCTTTCCCACCTTTCCCGATCCCTGACATTCTGCTTTCCTTTTCTACATACAATTATTACAGCCTGGAATGCTGTATTAATAAATAAAATACTGTGTTAATACTACATCATATATACTAATAAAAATATACTATATGATACATAATATACTATATAAATAACACTAATACTGTATTAATAAAAATACGCACATTGTTTTCTTATTGGGTATCTCTCAAAAAAGTCTTATTAATTTGCTTATTATATGTAAGTCCTAGGAGGGTGGGAGTTTATCTATTTGGTTCACTAATCAATTCTTATTGTCTCAGTCAAGGCCTGGCATAAATTAGGAGCTCAATTCAAATGAATAACTACATGTGTGGATGAATGAGTGCACAAATGAATCTATAATAACATTATATTTACATTTTACTATATTTTTCTATCACTCCTACCATGTTTATATGCATATTTCAGAAATCATATTAAGATGTTATATTCAATGAGGACATGTAGTTAAACTTACACGTGGATCATCTCTTCTATTAAAAATTAACTGCTCTTTTAAGAAACTCCCCTCTATTATTAGTTTACAATTTAAATTAGTTAAAGCTGGTAAAGTTTTTAGTACTATTTAAAGGCAGGTTACTGTTTAAAGGCAGTGGCTTTCAAACTCTTATGACTATGAACCACGATTTTATGGAATAAATTGATGTTTACCATATGCATTCTGAAAATTTCTTTTCTTTTTCTTTTCTGTCCTACTTCATCTTTAAATACATGTCTTCCATGATCCACTGCATTGATTTTATAACCCAATTTTTTTCAGGGAGCATAATCTGCAGTTTGAAAAACATCACTATAGGGTACATAGGAATATATGTAGAATTCCCAATGAACTAGCATTAATGCTGTCACTGCTCATTAAAAAACAAAAACAAAACAACTAATGAACCCTACATAGAAAAATACTTTTGAAACCAACTACTATTTTATATCTATATATGATTTGAAATAAGAACACTATGAATATTAAATGTGAATTTTTGAAATAGAATATTATATAAAATGAAAGAACGTGGAACTAAAATATGTTCTTAATAAAGAAACTAAACGAATTAGAACATGAAAGCAGAAAACTATCATTTTAAAACTTAATACATTTAAATGTAAATGTTATTACATATTTCCCCAGGAAGAATTGTAATTCTTAAACAGCTCTGTTAAATTTATCAGATTATGGGCTTCCCTGGTGGCGCAGTGGTTGAGGGTCCGCCTGTCGATGCAGGGGACACGGGTTCGTGCCCCGGTCCGGGAGGATCCCACATGCCGCGGAGTGGCTGGGCCCGTGAGCCATGGCCGCTGAGCCTGCGCGTCCGGAGCCTGTGCTCCGCAACGGGAGAGGCCACAACGGTGAGAGGCCCGCGTACCGCAAAAGAGAAGAAAAAAAAAAAAATTATCAGATTAATTTGTAAGCAGTGGTTGCCAAAAGTGAATGAAGTGATAGGAATCTTTTAGTGCTATGATCATCCTCCCTTTTAGACAGGATGAGGATAGATTTTTCTTTTCCCCATATACAAATTATTCCTCTGTTGCATCAATTCTCTCACTGGAATATTTAGCACATCTTTATTTTCCACGATATGTTTATCAACTACACTATATAAACATAGAAACACACACTTTTACCATTAAAATAACTTCCTAAGAAGTTTAATGTCATACTACCTCTCTTGATCCAAATCAACTTTCAGATCACTATAGATTTATCTTCCTAACATCCTATTTGATTAGTTTACTACACAAACTGCTTACCCTGCCATTCAAAGCCTTCCCAACTTATCTTTTTAGCCTTGTCTATCATTAGTACTTCTGATGGTCAGTGTTATGTGACAACTTCGCCAGGTTATACTATCCAGTTATTCAATCAAATACTAAGCTAGGTGTTGCCATGAAGTTATTTTGCAGATATGATTAACATCTATAATCACTGACTTTATGTAAAGGAGCTTATTCTGAATAATCTGGCTGGGCTAGATACAATCAATGTAAAGACCTTAACAGAAATGAGACAGCCCTGCTATGTTCCTGAAGAAGAAGAAATTCCACCCGCAGTCAGCTCCTACCCAGGAGTTTTCAGCCTGCCCTTCCTAATGGCCTGCCATATGGATTTCAGACTTGTCTGGCCAGCCAACCCCCCCACAAATTGTGTAACCCATTCCCTGAAATAAATGTGTGTGTAGGGAGTAGGGGGTTGTACATCCTACTAGTTGTGTTTCTTAGATGGAACCTCAACTGATAAAGTACTTTACCATCATTAGTACTTTACGCCCAGCCCAACTCTTGCCATTTTGTTTGTGCCTTAGGCCTTCTTGACAGAGCTCATCCTCCTTCAGACATCTCAGCTTGAAATGGTCATTCCACTCTTATTTTGACCCTTGGAAACCCTACCTCACTCCCACTTACATAAAACAGGAATGACTCACCATTCTTTGAATCTCCATAGCTTTCTATTAAGTGCCACTTGAATGGCAAAAAACAAGATCTGCCTTTTTATGTTAGTTATTTTTGAAGAATATTTCCCTATGACAATAAGCTCCATAAGAATATATAGGCCATTAGTCATACAGCTTTGAAACTTCAACATTCAATCAATGGTGCCTTATACATAACAGTCATTTAATGAATTAATTTATAATCAACTGTTATTGCATATGTAAAAAGAAGCAAATCTTTGAAGTCAGATAGACTTCAGTTTTTTAGCCTGGCTGTGTCTTACTAGCTTTGTGAAAATAGTCATATTATTTAATCTTTCAGCCTTACTTTTCTCTTATGTAAAGTGGTGATAACATTAATAATCACTATATTGGTTCACAGAAATACTAAATCATGTAAAAACACACCAGCACAGTGCCTGGTATATATTGGGACTCAATGAAATGTAACTATTTTGCAATTACCTTGGAAAAGTTATTAGGCACTAATTCATAAAATACATATATATTGAACAACTACTGTGAGATAGGCACTTTGGTAAGGCCTGTGAAAAATAAAAAAGATAAATTAATGATTGCTAACATTTATGAGTAGTTCTTTTATTCCAGATACTATTCTAACTCTTCATGGAACACCTTTATAACAACACTAATGAGAAATTACTATTAACCCTATTTACAGATGAATAACCACAGACACAAAAAGGTTAAGTAATTTTCCCAAAGACCACAGCTAGTAAGTGTTGGAGTCAGGATATAAACCAAGGCAATCTAGGTCTAGATTCTGGGTTTTTTTTTTTTTTTTTTTTTCTGTTTCCCCAAGGTACTTCTGTGGACATGGATTTAGTTTTCAAGTGGCATTTACTCTACTAAGAGATGAGAAATTTTTCAAAAATAACTACTAAGCAATCAATTTTAAAAGTGCCACAAAGAAGGGAATTCAGGAAAAAATAACATTCTTCAAATATTTTTAATGCTACTTGGTACATATGATATCACTCAGGAGGCCAGATGAGAATGAACAAAACCAACCTGCTCTTCCACATTTGACCGACCCCAGTCTGGAAGATATTTCTGTGCCCTCTACTTTGTCGGGGATGATTTAGAGTTGTTATGGACCTGTGAATTAGCACAGGCAACTTTTCCATGTAGACAAGCAGATCTCCATTGTCGCATTAATCCAAAGAGTTAAAGGCAGTTTTAATTACAATGTAATCTTTCAATCCTTTATAAACCAGTTTTTCAAAATGAGGCACTTCAGTCATTTATAAAAGTGAATAATATCTGATGGTTTCACTTGAAGGATATAATTCTACTATGATTGATAACATAAAAAAACTGAGCATAGGCTTTAAAATAATAGTGATTTTCTAGATTAAATTTGTTTCTATGAAGATCTTATGTAGTGTATCAATACCTACCACGAGGAATATCTGTGGAAGAGATGGGTAATATTAACATGTTTTTTTCTCATTCCTTTAAGTAAACTTTTCATGCTAATTCATGGCAATCAATCCTCACGTTAACTTTACAGGGAAATTCATGAGCATTGTAGTGGTTTCAAGTAGGTTAGTTTTACACAGAAGACATTTTTGAGCATTTTCTTTGCTGCACAGTCAGCCAGAAGACACAGTTGCTGCACTCCACAAAGCTCACTGCTGAGTAACCCTCTGGAAGAACTTCTTCGAGATGGCCTTTTAAATGCTGCTTCCTGCTGATTCAGACTCAGACCAGTGCTGTAGAGGTTTCCTATTAAACACTATCGGCTCTCAGTTCAACAACTTTTTAGAAAATTTTTCCTGAAATAATTCCTCATAACTAATCTCTTTATATCCCACTAATCCACTGTTCTCTTATAAAAATAATTTTATCATTTTCTATTTTCCCCCATGCCATCTCCAAAGGTCAGTTGCTTAAGTCTGGCCCACTCCCTTATTCCCAAACCCAGCTCTTTAATTCACATCTGTCTCTTCCAAATTTAAACAGATTTCTCTGAAATCTACTTCACGTTTAGTGCTCATAAATTATAAAAATAACACCTTCCTTTAAAGACCCTTTTGTAAATGGCATTCATTCATTTGTCCAGTTTTCCAACAACAGCAATGAATCAAATCTCTGAAGACATGGAGTATGGATTGTTTCTATTTCTCTATTAAAATGCAGCACTTGAAAAAAAGATTCATAAAAAATGTGCACTTTTTCTGCATTTTCTTAATAGTTTAAGTTTTGTTTGTCTCCTTTTTTTGGGTGATAATTACATTCATTAAAATTGCAGCTCATTACCAGACTAGTTTTTATATTTGTCTGTGGAATGCAACACTAAGTATTTTTAAAGGAAACTAATTTGTTGGTTGTTTTATTTCTTATAGGCTACAATACTGCAATAATTTTAACAATAGCCAAAACCATTTGAAGAAACTACATTCATGATTTAAACAGAAATTATAAAGGATAGTCTTTTATAAAATAGAATACTTATTTAGAAAGAAAAATACCTTCCCATATTATATATACAAAATTATTTTATTTATGCAAAATTTTTCAGGGATCATCTACTAAGAAATGCCAAAGCATAAGCAATCTTTATAAAATCAACCATAAATTAGCAATAATAAGGGGACCTTCAAGATGGCAGAGGACTAAGACATGGAGATCACCTTCCTCCCCACAAATACATCGAAAATACATCTATAGGTGAACCAGCTCCTACAGAACACCTACTGAACACTGGCAGAAGACCTCAGACTTCCCAAAGGGCAAGAAACTCCCCACGTAACTGGGTATGGCAAACGAAGAAAGAAAAAACAGAGACAAAAGAATAGGGACGGGACCTGCACCTCTGGGAGGGAGCTATGAAGGAGGAAAAGTTTCTACATACTAGGAAGCCCCTTCACTGGCAGGGACAGGGGTTGGCGGGGGCCGCGGGAAGCTTCGGAATCATGGAGTAGAGGGCAGCAACAGGGGTGCAGAGGGCAAAATGGAAAGATTCCTGCACAGAGGATCAGTGCCGACCGGCACTCACCATCCCGAGAGGCTTGTCTGCTCACCTGCCGAGGCGGGCGGGGGCTGGGAGCTGAGGCTCCGGTTTCGGAGGTCAGATCCCAGGGAGAGGACTGGGGTTGGCTGCGTGAACACAGCCTGAAGGGGGCTAGTGCGCCACAGCTAGCCGGGAGGGAGTCCAGGAAAAAGTCTGGACATGGCTAAGAGGAAAGAGACGATTGTTTCGGGGTGCGCGAGGAGAGGGGATTCAGAGCACCGCCTAAATGAGCTCCAGAGACGGGCGCGAGCCGCGGCTATCAGCTCAGACACCAGAGACGGGCATGAAACTAACGCTGCTGCTGCAACCACCAAGAATCCTGTGTTCAAGTACAGGTCACTATCCACACCCCCACACACACACCCAGGAGCCTGTGCAGCCCGCCACTGCCAGGGTCCCATGATCCACGGACAACTTCCCAGGGAGAACACACGGCATGCCTCAGGCTGTTGCAATGTCACGTTGGCCTCTGCTGCCACAGGCTTGCACCGCATTCCAATTATAACTACAATATCTCCCCCCCCCCCCACCCCGCATGAGTGAGCAAGAGCTCCCTAATCAGCCGCTGCTTTAACCTTTTCCTCTCTGGGTGGGAACAGATGCCTGAGGGTGACCTACATGCAGAGGTGGGGCCAAAACCAAAGCTGAACCCCAAGAGCTGTGCGAACAAAGAAGAGAAAGGGAAATTTCTCCCAGCAGCCTCAGGAGCAGCGGATTAAATCCCCACAATCAACTTGATGTACCTGCATCTGTGGAATACCTGAATAGACAACGAATCATCCCAAAATCGAGGCGGTGGACTTTGGGAGCAACTGTAGACTTAGGTTTGTTGTCTGCGACTGACTTGTTTCTGATTTTTATGTTAATCTTACTATAGTTTTAGCGCTTGTTATCATCAGTGGATTTGTTTATTAGTATGGTTGCTCCCTTCTTTTTTTTTAAAATTATAATTATTACTGTCTTAAATTAATAACTGTTTGCTTTTAATAATTAAAAAAATTATTTATTATTTTTTTCTTTCTTTTTTTCTCCCTTTTCTTCTGAGCCATGTGGCTGACAGGGTCTTGGTGCTCTGGCCTGGGGTCAGGCCTGAGCCTCCTGGGTTGGAGAGCTGAGTTCAGGACATTGAACCACCACAGACCTCCTGGCCCCATGTAATATCAATTGGTGAGAGCTCTCCCAGACATTTCCATGTCAACACTAAGACCCAGCTCCACACAACGGCCAGCAAGCTCCAGTATTGGACGCCCCACGCTAAAAACTAGCAAGACAGGAACACAACCCCACCCATTAGCAGAGAGGCTGCCTAAAATCATAATAAGTTCACAGACACCCCAAAACACAACAGCAGACGCGGCTCTGCCCATCGGAAAGACAAGATCCAGCCCCACCCACCAGAATACAGGCACCAGTCCCCTCCACCAGGAAGCCTACACAAGCCACTGAACCAACCTGACCCACTGGCAGACACCAAAAACAATAGGAACTATGAACCTAAAGCCTACAAAAATGAGACCCCAAACACAGTAAGTTAAGCAAAATGAGAAGACAGAGAAATACACAGCAGATGAAGGAGCAAGATAAAAACCCACCAGACCAAACAAATGAAGAGGAAATAGGCAGTCTAACTGAAAAAGAATTCAGAGTAATGACAGTAAAGGTGAACCAAAATCCTGGAAACAGAATGGAGAAAATACAAGAAACATTTAACAAGGACCTAGAAGAACTAAAGGGCAAAAAAACAATGATGAACAACACAATAAATGAAATTAAAACTTTTCCAGAAGGAATCAATAGCAGAATAACTGAGGCACAAGAATGGATAAGTGACCTGGAAGATAAAATACTGGAAATAACTACTGCAGAGCAGAATAAAGAAAAAAGAATGAAAAGAATTGAGGACAGTCTCAGAGACGTATGGGACAACATTAAACGCACCAACATTTGAATTATAGGGGTCTCAGAGACGAAGAGAAAAAGCAAGGGACTGAGAAGATATTTGAAGAGATTACAGTTGAAAACTTCCCTAAAATGGGAAAGGAAATAATCAACCAAGTCCAGGAAGTGCAGAGAGTCTCATACAGGATAAGTGCAAGAAGAAACATGCCAAGACACACATTAATCAAACTATCAAAAATTAAATACTAAGAAAAAAGTTAAAAGCAGCAAGGGAAAAGAAACAAATAACATACAAGGGAATCCCCATAAAGTTAAGAGCTGATCTTTTAGCAGTAACTCTGCAAGCCAGAAGAGGGTGGCAGGGCATATTTAAAGTGATGAAAGGCAAAAACCTACAACCAACATTACTCTACCCAACAAGGATCTCATTCAGATTCGATGGAGAAATTAAAACCTTTACAGACAGCTAAAGCTAAGAGAATTCAGCACCACCAAACCAGCTTTACAACAAATGCTAAAGGAACTTCTCTAGGCAGGAAACACAAGAGAAGGAAAAAACCTAGAATAACAAACCCAAAACAATTAAGAAAATGGTAATAGGAACATACATATCAATAATTACCTTGAATGCAAATGGATAAAATGCTCCAACCAAAAGACATAGACTGGCTGAATGGATACAAAAACAAGACCCTTATATATGCTGTCTACAAGAGACCCACTTCAGACCTAGGGACACATACAGACTGAAAGTGAGGGGATGGAAAAAGATATTCCATGCAAATGGAAATCAGAAGAAAGCTGGAGTAGCAATTCTCATATCAGACAAAATGACTTCAAAATAAAGACTATTACAAGAGACAAAGACAGACACTACATAATCATCAAGGGATCAATACAAGAAGAAGATATAACAATTGTCAATATTTATGCACCCAACATAGAAGCACCTCAATACATAAGGCAAATGTTAATAGCCATAAAAGGGGAAATTGACAGTAACACATTAATAGTAGGGGACTTTTAACACCCCACTTTCACCAATGGACTGATCAACCAAAATGAAAATAAATAAGGGAACACAGCTTTAAATGACACATTAAACAAGATGGAATTAATTAATATTTATAGGACATTCCATCCAAAAACAACACAATACACTTTCTTCTCAAGTGCTGACGGAACATTCTCCAGGATAGACCATATCTTGGGTCACAAATCAAGCCTTGGTAAATTTAAGAAAATTGAAATCATATCAAGTATCTTCTCCAACCACAATGCTTTGATACTAGATATCAATTACAGGAAAATAATCTGTAAAAAATGGAAGATAAACAATACTCTACTAAACAAGCAAGAGATCACTGAAGAAATCAAAGAGGAAATGAAGAAAATACCTAGAAACAAATGACAACGAAAACATGGTGACCCAAAACCTATGGGATGCAGCAAAACCAGTTCTAAGAAGGAAGTTTAGAGCAATACAATCCTACCTCAAGAAACAAGAAACATCTCAAAGAAACAACCTAACCTTACACCTAAAGCAATTAGAGAAAAAAAGAACAAAAAAACCTCAAAGTTAGCAGAAGGAAAGGAATCATAAAGATCAGATCAGAAATAAATGAAAAACAAACGAAGGAAATAATAGCAAAGATCAATAAAACTAAAAGCTGGTGCTTTGAGAAGATAGACCTAATTGATAAACCATTAGCCCGACTCATCAAGAAAAAGGGGAGAATATTCAAATCAACAGAATTAAAATGGAAAAGGAGAAGTAACAACGGACACTGAAGAAATATAAAGGATCATGAGAGATTACTACGAGCAACTATATGCCAATAAAATAGAAAACCTGGAAGAAATGGACAAATTCTTAGAAAAGCCCAACCTTCTGAGACTGAACCAGGAAGAAACAGAAAATATAAACAGACCAATCACAAGCACTGAAACTGAGACTGTGATTAAAAATCTTCCAAGGGCTTCCCTGGTGGCGCAGTGGTTAAGAGTCCGCCTGCCGATGCAGGGGACACAGGTTCGTGCCCCGGTCCAGGAAGATCCCACATGCCGTGGAGCAGCTGGGCCCGTGAGCCATGGCCGCTGAGCCTGCGTGTCCGGACCTGTGCTCCACAACGGGAGAGGCCACAACAGTGAGAGGTCCATGTACCGCCAAAAAAAAAAAAAAAAAAAAATCTCCCAATAAAAAAAGCCTGGGACCAGATGGCTACACAGGCAAATTCTATCAAACATTTAGAGAAGAGCTAACACCTATCCTTCTCAAATTCTTCCAAAATATAGCAGAGGGAGGAACACTCCCAAACTCATTCTACGAGGCAACCATCACCCTGATGACAAAACCAGACAAAGATGTTACAAGAAAAGAAAACTACAGGCCAATATCACTGATGAACATAGACGCAGAAGTCCTCAACAAAATACTAGCAAACAAAATCCAACAGCACATTAAAAGGATCATACGCCATGATTAAGTGAGGTTTATCCCAGGAATGCAAGGATTCTTCAATATATGGAAATCAATTCATGTGATACACCATATTAACAAATTGAAGGATAAAAACTATATGATAATCTCAATAGATGCAGAAAAAGCTTTTGACAAAATTCAACACCCATTTATGATAAAAACTCTCCAGAAAGTAGGCATAGAGGGAACCTACCTCAGTATAATAAAGGCCATATATGACAAACCCACAGACAACATTGTTCTCAATGGTGAAAAACTGAAACCATTTCCTCTAAGATCAGGAACAAGACAAGATTGCCCACTCTCACCACTATTATTCAACATAGTTTTGGAAGTTTTAGACACAGCAATCAGAGAAGAAAAAGAAATTTAAAAATCTGAAAAGAAGAAGTAAAATTGTCACTGTTTGCACATGACATGATACTATACATAGAGAATCCTAAAGCTGCTACCAGAAAACTATTAGAGCTAATCAATGAATTTGGCAAAGTAGCAGGATACAAAATTAATGCACAGAAATCTCTTGCATTCCTATACACTAATGATGAAAAATCTGAAAGAGAAATTAAGAAAACACTCCCATTTACCAGTGCAACAAAAATAATAAAATATCTAGGAATAAACCTACCTAAGGAGGTAAAAGACCTGTACTCAGAAAACTATAAGACACTGATGAAAGAATTAAAGATGATACAAACAGATGGAGAGATGTACCATGTTCTTAGATTGGAAGAATCAACATTGTGAAAATGACTCTACTACCCAAAGCAATCTACAGATTCAATGCAATCCCTATCAAACTACCAATGGCATTTTTCACAGAACAACAACAAAGAATTTCACAATTTGTACGGAAATACAAAAGGCCCAGAATAGCCAAAGCAATCTTGATAAAGAAAGGCAGAGCTGGCGGAATCAGGCTCCCTGACTTCAGACTATACTACAAAGCTACAGTAATCAAGACAGTATGGTACTGGCACAAAAACAGAAATATAGACCAATAAAACAGGATAGAAAGCCCAGAGATAAACCCACGCACATATGGTCACGTTATCTTTGATAAAGGGGGTAAGAATATATAATGGAGAAAGGACAGCCTCTTCAATAAGTGGTGCTGCGAAAACTGGACAGCTACATGTAAGGGATGAAATTAGCATACTTCCTAACACCATACACAAAAATAAACTCAAAATGGATTAAAAACCTAAATGTAAGGCCAGACACTATAAAACTCTTAGAGGAAAACATAGGAAGAACACTCTATGACATAAATCACAGCAAGGTCCTTTTTGACCCACCTCCCAGAGAAACGGAAATAAAAACAAAAAGAAATAAATGGGACCTAATGAAACTTAAAAGCTTTTGCACAGCAAAGGAAACCATAAACAAGACCAAAAGACAACCTTCAGAATGGGAGAAAATATTTGCAAACGAAGCAACTGACAAAGGATTAATCTCCAAAATATACAAGCAGCTCAATATCAAAAAAACAAACGACCCAATCCAAAAATGGGCAAAAGACCTAAATAGACATTTCTCCAAAGAAGATATACAGATTGCCAACAAACACATGAAAGAATGCTCAACGTCACTAATCATTAGAGAAATGCAAATCAAAACTATGAGGTATCACTTCACACCTCACACGCCTCCATCAAAAACGCTACAAAAAATAAATGCTGGAGAGGGTGTGGAGAAAAGAGAACCCTCTTGCACTGTTGGTGGGATTGTACATTGATACAGCCACCATGGAGAACAGTATGGAGGTTCCTTGAGAAACTAAAAATAAAACTACCATATGACCCAGCAATCCCACTAATGGACATATACCCGAGAAAACCATAATTCAAAAAGGGCCATGTACCACAGTGTTTATTGCAGCAGTATCTACAACAGCCAGGACATGGAACCAACCTAAGTGTCCATCAACAGATGAATGGATAAAGAAGATGTGGCACGTTTATACAATGGAATATTACTCAACCATAAAATGAAATGAAACTGAGTTATTTGTAGCGAGGTGGATGGACTTAGAGTCTGTCATACAGAATGAAGTTAGTCAAAAAGAGAAAAACAAACACCATATGCTAACACATATACATGGAATCTGAAAAAAAAAAAAAAAAAGCTTCTCATGAACCTAGGGGCAGGACAGGAATAAAGATGCAGACACAGAGAATCGACTTGTGGACATGGGGAAGGGGATGGGTAAGATGGGACGAATTGAGAGAGTAGGATTGACATATATACACTATCAAATGTAAAATAGATAGCTAGTGGGAAGCAGCTGTAATGCAGAGGGAGATCAGCTCGGTGCTTTGTGACCACCTAGAGGGGTGGGATAGGGAGGATGGGAGGGAGACGCAAGAGGGAGGGGATATGGGGATATATGTATACATATAGCTGGTTCACTTTGTTATATAGCAGAAACTAACACAACATTCTAAAGCAATTATACTCCAATAAAGATGTTAAATAAAAAAATAATATAATAGCAATAATACTATAGCAAAATAAAATTCAGTAATATCATAGGAACTATTTTACCTTTGCATTATAGGGAATGTAATGTTTTGATAAAGCCTCTGGCGTATGCATCCATGATTTGTCTGCAATGAAGAATACACAGTGTTAAATTAAATCACAGGTTCTAAGGGTGTCATATTCATGCATTTGAAAGGAGTCTGATATGGATGGGAGCACTTCTAATTTGGAAATAGTTTTGCTAAAATGAGAAATAATAACTAGTCAGATATATGAACAATGTAACCACAAAGTAATTATAGGATTCTTTCCTTAATATAAAAGTCTTTTCCTTTTAAAAGCTTTCTAATAATAAAACAATTTTGAATTTTTAAAGAATATTAAAAGAACATCAGTTGGGCGATGAGTAATTATATCAATTATGTGAATAATTATGTGTTATTTTTCTTATTTCATGTGATACTCTCATGAATAACAGGTTATTTTTCTTAATTCCCTTTTCAATAAATAGTAATCTGCTCTTTTCTCATGACTGTTACTACTCCTTAGTATCAAGAATTAACTAGTAACGGGAAATTCTAACATTAAACTAACAACTGCATTTATATAAAGCTGAAATGAATCAATCTACTAAATTCATTTAAAAATTAATATAATATTAGGATAATTTTTTAACCTCAATTTAAAGAAACATTGATTGAGGGTCCACTATCAGGAGTTTTGGATATAAATGATCTTAAATGCAGTAATTTGAAATTATTACACTATTTAAATTAGTGTAATAGAATAATAGAAATAAAAGTAATTAAAAGAAGATTGTAAAGCAATTATACTCCAGTAAAGATGTTAAAAAAAATAGAAGATATCGAAAGTAATTTGTATTGTATATTATTGATAAAATAGAAAATAAAATTTTCATTCAATTTTTGAATTTGATTTATATATTCCACATATCTTCCAAAAATATTTTGTGGAACATATAAGCAGGACAAAAGCAAAACATGCTAATGTTTACACAAATCTAATTTGCTGATTTTTTACAAACTGCATTTGTCTGTAGTAAAACTTCTCAGTCTTCAAATATGTTATGTCTTAAGTGGAGTTTTGTGAATATTTTACTCCTAATGGGAATTTAAAAATTTAGAATCAATATTATAAATAGAATAAAATCAGACATATATTTTACCATGAAAAATGTTAAATAAGTACACACTAAAAGAAAATATCAGATTACTAACAAAGCATTTTCAACATTCAATTCAGAACATTTAAAAATGATGTTAGGGCTTCCCTGGTGGCGCAGTGGTTGAGAGTCCGCCTGCTGATGCAGGGGACACGGGTTCGTGCCCCGGTCCGGGAAGATCCCACATGCCGCGGAGCGGCTGGGCCCGTGAGCCATGGCCGCTGGGCCTGCGCGTCCGGAGCCTGTGCTCCGCAATGGGAGAGGCCACAACAGTGAGAGGCCCGCATACCGCAAAAAAAAAAAAAAATGATGTTAACAGAAACTAGTTCGGTATAATTAATATGTTCTCAAACTGGAGGAATGTGAAGACATAGAGAAAATGGAATATATTCCTGGAATTTTAATTATTTTAAACCATTCAAAGGATAATGCACTATATATTAAATATGTTTATGGGGTTCAATGCAATATTCACAAGGATTTCTAAGACGAAACATGAGGGATCAATAAAATCCTGTGCCCATGATGAATTTTAGGGCTATTTCTGATTACTGAAGTGGATATGTGACAGCCGTACTTGGGTGAAATATTTTGAGAAGCAATACATCCTAGGCTTCAAAAAGCGGTATTGACATACTGACATTGACAATAATGTATAACTCTTATTTCTTGTATGGATTTTCATTTTAACTACAGTTTTCTCTTTATGATTGCTACTGGATAGTGATATGATTAATTCAAGAATAATTTGTACTTAGATTTGGAATATAGTCTTGCTCTTGTATATTAAAATAAATTTATCACAATACTGTATGCCAAGATAATAAAAACACCAAAGATCTGCCTTCAGAAAACCTAGAAAGATATCTAGTTCCTTTTTTTTACCCCTTAACTCAATTCTTCTCATATCTCCTTTTCCAAGACACAGAGCATAGCTCAGGAGGATGCAAAGTCTAACTAAAGTTTGAATCTGATGGTTCATTCCAATCCTGAAGCAGAGGGATAACTGTTTTCTCCTCTAAAACACTATTATTTGAAAACTCATGACACTGCCTTTGTTATAGTCTCGTATTGCAGTAACCTAGAAAGAGGTTAGGTATATCTAGCTGTTACTGGTGAAAGACTAAAATAATCACAATACTAAATTACCAGCGGATAAGCTGCAGTTACTACAATTACAAAAAATCTACATCCACACACCAAGTGCTGACGATTTAACGGTTGTTCATTACATACCTCTAGTATAGGTAATACACCTATTAAACCTGAAGGATTTCCAAAATGAGTCCTTAATGTCATTCTAATTTATACTTTGGCAAAAGAAAAAACTGACAGGACAAAACTATATGTTAACTCATATAGATGTGTCTGACCTTGAAGAAAGGGTACAGATGATGTCTTTGGTCACTATATGGACCCACAAAAGATACTGGATACATAGAATTGGTGATGAAACAGGAACACAGACACTCTAGAACGTGTTCCCTTTCTTGATATTAAACTATAATCACTGACTTAATAGTGAACATTCACATAAAAGGAAAGGCCAACATTTCAAAAATATTTGACAGCTGTCAAACCACTCTGACTACTGTGTCAATAAATCTAGGTATTCAAATGTATTTAGATTGAGTTCATCTAGAAAGATGCAGTAAACTTCATTATTCTTGTATCACCAGTGCTTAAAATAGTGAAAAAACCTACTTTGAACATATTGATTTAAAACTAAATATTGATGGATGAATGGATGCATTTGAATAAAATTTTCATGAAAAGGAAAATATTTAAAAACTATTGAAATTTAAGTGCTTTGCACTATGATTATTTCTACTCATCACTATATCAACTGATAAGTTAAAGAACATAAATAAAGTGTAATTAGTTGAATAATCACATTTATGCTTTTTTAACTAAACGATTAATTTTTGACATAATAAATAGAATATAAGATTTTAAAAGTTCAAAAAGAAAGCTAACATAGGGAAAGAAAGAAGCTATAAAACATTAATTAAAATTTAATCTATGAATCTGGGGTTAAATAATTTTTACAGAGCTTTGCAAAATAGTCCAAAATGATGCAATTCTAGTACATTCAGTTTTTTTCAGACCCTATGAGCAACTCTAATAACCATTAAAGCATTTGCAAAGAAAATCAGTGAAGTGCCTGGACAATTCAATCAAAGAATACCAAATTACTAATTGGGAGATTTAATAAAAAGAGAAAAAAAAAACAATTATGTTTAGATTTAAGATAATCTCTTTTCCTTGGGTTTCTGATTCAGTAAGGTTGCATGTAATAACCAAGTAAATTGGCTATCTATGAAATAAGAGATGTTTTTAAAAATAAAAGGCGATCTTGTTTTGTTTAGAGTACAGTACAGTGTATGTTGATGCTAGTTATTGGAAAGATGACTTGAATTATATATTCTCTAGGGCTATAATTACAGTTCCTGATGGTCAAGTATATGAATTCTCTGATAAAATTCCAGTTTTACATCTCAAATTAAAATTCAACAAATAGTGCTACTGGTTGAAACTAGGAGCACAGGCTCCAAGAAGTTTTCTTTTTACAACCGTAATAAATGAGAGAGTGTGAAGTGACTGGTGAACTTAAGGTAGAACTTCCCGGCATCAGGTTCTAAATGAACTGGAGTGAAATACTGATCAAAAATTTTCTGATATGTAATCACTAGACTTGAAAAATAAGAGAAGTCAAAAGAAATTTAAAGAGAATGCAGCAAAGCAGGAAATAACAAGTTTCTGCTTCTTGATTCTCTAGATCACTCTGATTTTCCTCATGGTTGTACTCCCACTGTCTTCAAGTGAGACAAATATACAATCGCCAGTTACTCATCTTACTATCCAACGCTTGGGATTTCTCAGTGAAAAACCACTCCAAATCCCCTTCAAATAAACAAATTAGAAATGTGAAGTTTCAATTTTAAAACCATGGGAAAGGGAATTCTAAGCAAATAAAAAGAAGCAAAGATATTGAAGTGTCTTTAAAAACAAGATAGTGTGTTTAAAGTGATGAGTTGTGATGTAAGGTTTTTATTGTCTTAGTAAAAATACTTCTATATATCAGAGAATTATTTCTAGATTTTTTACTAGTAAAGGGAATAAAAAGAAGCATGATTTTATTTTTGGTATATGTTTTAAATCAGAAGCAAGCTACAGACCACAATAAATGTCATTTTGCCTTCCTCTTATTCTGAAAAATAAGTAAAATAATAAATTCCTAGTTTCCCAGGGTTGAAAAGTGCCTGAAAGTTCTTCACATTACCTAAATCCCTACTGAATACATTAATCCTCTATACCACATCCAAATGTTCGAACACCTCTCATTTCAGTAAAAAATAAAGGTAATACTTTGAATAATTCCGTTATACTTTGGCACAACTTTGTTGGAATTTTTTTCCTACATTTAATCAATGGCCTTATAATTTACACCCATTTGTCCTTTATTAAAGTTAGTTCCATGAACAAATGACAGCATTCAAACATTCATAGGTCTTCAAAAATTGCAAGACCACACCAAGGGTTCTCAGCCATGCTTCCTGTTGCATGGTTGAAAGTCCTGAAGTCATCTCAGCCTTTCTCAACCAGGCATGTTACAGTGTGTCAATTCATCCTTAAAAGCAAGAACACACTGTGACTGAGGGCATGGAGTAGAACAATTAATCTATTTCCTGGTTCAAGACTGTTCATTATTCATCCATTAGAAAATGAACTGGAACCTTTGATAACCACACCGATGACTTTATTCTTCAGCCATGTTTTACCCACCCAGCAATTAAGGTGCATCTTCCAAATAATAACAATATATAAATAAGTATAGAAGTGTTAGAGGTTCTGGACCCATGTTTGGCAATTTACAATATCTTATTAAGTTTACAGTGTGGAATATGACATAACTAGTCATTTCCCCCCCATATGCCTGTAATCCTACCACATCAGTTATCTCTTCCTACTTTCAATCACCTAAGAACTTGAGTGGCATCATTTAAGTATTCTCTCCCAGGTCATTGACAGCATGTTAAACAGGAGAGAGCCCTGTGCCCACCACTAGAGAACTCCTTCTAGAATAGCAAGGATACATTATTTTAACTTTACTGAGCTATATAAAAATATCAAATTTTTCTATCTTTCCTATGAGTGTATCAAGAAATATTTTGCCAAATGCCATGTTTTCCTGCCCCTTAAAAAAATTTCTGTACTGATAATTACGATCTATTTATACTTATTTTAAATTCCTACTTTAAAATTAATAACAAATTTATTTGGCCTCTTGCTATCAATTCACCTATCATGAATCCTTATTCATTATTCAATAAAAAGTGAAGTGCATGCACACACACACACACACACACACACGAGTGAATTTAAAACACTATAGCCCATGTAAGCTCAGGGAATTTAGTACTATGGCTATGAAAAGTGAAGTTAGGACTAACTTCCTAAGTCAGATCACTTTATTTTTTGCAACTCTAACTTCATTCTAGAGTCACATGGTTTGATAATCGGAAAAAGTGATTTCTTAACATCTCTGCTTGATTTGAACAGTAATATTGAAATGACTGCCAGGTCTTTAGTGGACACACTTACCTTTCTTCCTGCTAAAAGCACGGTTCATGATGAGGATCAACCAAATAGATGTTCAGTTCAATCACACTTTATATCCTATAAAATTAAGAAAATAGTAAAGCATAAATAAAGGAATGTTGATCAACCTCTTTTATGTAAATTATTTTAATCACAAAGTCTTTTTAAATTTTCTAGATGTTTAAAAACAATATTTCAAAATATCCTGAAGGACAATGGGTAAGAATAAACGTAATACTCAATATTATGAGTGGCACAGCAGATAAGAACAATATATCAAATGAAATTCCTCCCAAGTTCCTTAACTTTTGTCTTTTATCCTATTATACATCTTTCACTAATTATATTTACCTTCAAATTTAAGAATAAAGAAGGTTAACTTTTCCCTGAGCTTGTTGGCAAGAAGTGTGGTAATGTTTTGGGTTATCATTAACAGCAGTGGTGGATAAACAGAAGTCTTCTGATATAAATGGGGGTCATGCCCCCCACCCCCAATCAGGCTATGCTTGGCAGCTCTGTGTCCCATGATGCTCCAGACAGCTGCTGCCTATCTGTTGAAACCAAGGCAACGGCATACCTCCCATTCCCCACCCCTGAAGCCAAGGAGGGAGCCTTGATGATCTCCGAGTCACATTCAGGATCATTCATTCCTAGTCTTGAAGAATAGTGCACATTCACAGCCAAATAGCTGTATGGTCCTGTCCTGTGGGATCTAAGAAATCCAAAAGCTGTTCTTCATTTCATCTCATCTCCATCTTCTTCAGTTGAAACTGGCAATGTTTTGCTAGAGTAGCTGATTAGGTCTGCAATTCACATAGATACTAATCTCATCAAAGGGCTATTTGGCCATACCTTTGGTGTTCTCTGCTATATGGATTGGCTGAGAATTTTCCAAATCTTTTAAGTACTGATTACTTTTTGCTTAACAAATTCATTTCCTTCTCACATTTTACTGTAATCAATTAGAAGGAACCAAGCCCCTCCTTCAACATTTTGCTTAGAAATCCCCTCAGCTAAATATCCAATTTTATAGATTGCAAGTTTTACCCTCCACAAAACACTAGAACACAAATACAATTTGGCCAAGTTTTTTGCCACTTTATTACAATGATCACCTTTTCACCGTTGTTCAAAAAACATGTTCCACTTTTCGAGACCTTATCAGAATGGCCTTTACCATTCAGATTTCTACCAACATTCTGTTCATGATTATCTATGTATTCTCTAAGAAGATGGAAACTTCCTCTCCAGCTCTCCTCTCACCAGAATCGTCTTCAGTAATCCCTTCAAAATACTCTTGTTTTCTTCTAGCATGCACTTCAAAACTCTTCTAGCTTCCCCCCATTACCCAATTCCAAACCTGTTTCTACATTTTTAGGTGTTTGTTACAGCAGCACCCTACTTCTCAGTAACAATTTTTATTTTGGTCTGCTCAGACTGCCATAACAAGATACCATCAACTGGGTGGCTTAAACAACAGAAATTTATTCCTCACAGTTCTAGAGGCTGGAAGTTTGAGAGTCATACTTTAGGGTGCCAGCATGGTGGGTTCTAATGAGGACCTTCTTCCTGGCTTGTAAACAGCCACCTTCTGGCTGTCTCCTCACATGACAGAAAGAGAGAGGGCACTCTTATCTCTTCTTGTTCTCATGAGGATGCTAATCCCATCACTGGGGCCCCACCTTTGTGACCTCATCTAAACCTAATTAGCTCCTAAAGGCTCTATCTCCAAATACCAGCACTCTGGGGGAGAGGGCTTCAACATATGAATTTGCAGGGGACACAAACATTCAGTCCGTACACTCTCCATAAATCTACATAGCAATTGAAGAACAGCAGAGAAATTAATCTTTATCATAAAGTTGTTATTGCAGTGAAATTACTGCTATCTCTGTCCTTGCACTTCTACTCCCAAGAAAAATTAAAATAGTTAACTGAATTATAAAATATTACTAGGTACTGTTTAGTAGACTTAGATAATGACACAATAATATCAATCTGTTATTCACCCCATACTTTACTCATCTTCTCATGATATACGCTATTAATACAAGATAGGTAGAGAATACATTTTAAGAATTAGAATGCCAAGATAATTATTCCATGTATATTAACAATATAACATGGTTTATTTTCTATAGTATGAAAGATATTACTATTATATATATATATATATATATATATGTAACAATTAAAATGACTTCATTTTCTACAATTAATTTATTCATTCACTCAGAAATAATTTATTGATCTCCAGTTCCAGGCACTCTGCAAGATGCAAAGAAATACAATAAGGACAAAATATATTCTGTATTCTCCCAAGAGTTACTCTTCACCTAGAACATAACAGACATGATTATTAATTGATCATATCCTCAAGGAATAAGTAAAGATCAAAAACTAGCAGAAAAGGAATATAATGTATCCAAATGTAAGATTCAATTTCTCTGGAAGAATAAAGAGACCAATACCATGATGTCTATTAATCAGCAGATCAAATTCAGTATGCCTCTTCACTACCCAAATCTCATCACTTTTAGGTAGACATTTTCAACAATAGCAGACCATAAAATATAAAGGCATTTAATACTATATAATTTTAAAATCCATGAAATTAAATAATATTGTGCTTTTTAAATTAAGAACAATATAATATAAACTCTTTGGGGACATATAGACAGAAAGTAATAAACCTTAGAATAATTGTATAAAGTTCAGTAGGCCAAAGAAGAAGAGTATAAAATAACAGTACAATTCTATGACTCTAAAACACCAGAAGGATTGTTGCCTGCTCACAAAACATGTAGATATAAATGTCAATGAATATCAGATAAGCCATTCTTGTAATGTAACTAAAAAACAATAATTTCACTTTCCAAACACCATTCTTTAGCCTATTTATTTGATCCTATGGTACTCTACACTTCTTTGTAAAACAGATCTTACTTCCCCTCTCTATGCCCATGTATATAGTACAGTGCATGGCACTAAGTCGGCATTCAATATACTTACACCTATTTAATGTATAATAATACATGTTTTGGGCTTCGCTGGTGGTGCAGTGGTTAAGAATCCACCTGCCAATGCAGGGGACAAGGGTTCAAGCCCTGGTCCGGGAAGTTCCCACATGCCGGGGAGCAGTGAAGCCTGTGCGCCACAACTACTGAGCCTGCGCTCTAGAGCCCGTGAGCCACAACTACGGACGCCTGAGTGCCTAGAGCCCATGCTCCACAACAAGAGAAGCCAACGCAATGAGAAGCCCACGCACCACAATGAAGAGTAACCCCCGCTCTCCGCAACTAGAGAAAGCACGAACGCAGAAAGGAAGACCCAACGCAGCCAAAAATAAATAAAATAAATACATAAATTTAAAAACAACAACAAAAATACATGTTTTAATGCACTCTACAGTTGACATAATAAGATATATGTCATTATCAACTTAACACATTAATAAGTTAAGAAATATAAGTTCTATATAAACCGATTTTACTTCCATTTACAATATAATATAAATCTTTCTGTTTGGATAAACTTTTCGTAAAGATTGTTTTGGTGACTATATACACATGGATGCATCATTGCCCTATCATTAAACAACTATTATTTCTAAATTTTAGCTAAATATATACAAAGGGAATAATTTACATAAAAATTAGCTTTTATTCATTTTTCCCATAAAATAGCATCCCAGAGTAAAAATCACTAGGTATAAAGTATTATTATTTAGGTTTTCTTTTTTTTTTTTTTAACTAAACATAAAGGGGTTGTAACAATTTACATGGCCATCAGTTATATGACAACACTCATTCAACTTCACATTCCCCAGGATTGACTATTGAATATTGTGTGTCACTGTGTGTATTTGCATGTGCTATATTTTTTATAATCCTGTTTTTAAAATATAAAACTCTTTAAGATTAACAGTGCTATATGGTATGAAAACATACACTGATATCCCAATGAAAAAGAACCACTATCATTCAATAAATAATCCAAACCTTCCTCAGAAATTTATGTTGACACCTCTCCATATATTAAATTCAGCTATGTAGATTTATTTAGACACTTTTGCTTCTGGCCAAGACAGAGTAACAGAGGCTATATTTCTCTTACCATCTGAAACACCTAAAAAATGAAACAAGAGGTATGAAACAATGACTGTTACGACATTAGACATCAGGCAACAAAGGACAGTGATCCATGAGAGATGAAAAACAAATAAGGTAAGCCCTATGACTTCCCTGGCTTAATGCATGGAGAAGGTTTCCAGACTATGGTCCAGGGAGGTGCGACTCAGTTGAACCCCAGCAATCTCCCTGAGTTTTGGAGATATTGCTGAGAATGTGGTGAAATGAAGATGCCTATTTTGCAGTCAAGAGCACTGGAGAGGAAAGAACTCTACCGAAAGCACTAAAGATACCTGCAAAAAATCCTTCTTACAATCGAACTGAGTAATGATAATGACCCAAGACTGAGGAAAGAGCCACCCACAAAATTTAGAGAGAACAGTGCCTGTAGCTCACACAAGAACCAACAGCAAGGAAGGAAAATTTTGAATTCACAGAACTTCAGTTTGATTACTAAGAAGAGTCTCATCTTATCAGTGGGGAAAAATTAAGGCTAGAATAAATGCTGCTTTGGCCTCACCTGACAAATCTTTAAAAACAAGACCCAAAAGAATCAAACTATTTCCAAGTAACTTCTCTATATCCCAAACTATGCTCAAAAGGATTTTAAGGTTAATTAGCACCCAACATGGTAAAATTCACAATACTTGGTATGCAATAAAATGTGTGTGTGTGTGGGGGGGGGTGGCTATATATATATATATATATATATATATATATATATATATATATATATCACATGCAAAGAAGCAGAAAAATACAATCCACAATGGGAAGAAAAATTAATCAAGACTGATCTACAAATGACCTGGATGATGGTAGTGGTAGGCAAGGACATTTAGATATGTTCCATATGCTCAAGAAGCTAGGAGATAGATTAAATAGATACAAAAAAACACCCAAATAGAACTTCTAGAAATGAAAACCACAATGTATAAAGTAAAAAATATACTATATGAGATTAACGGCAGGTAAGACATTGCAGAAGAAAAGAGTAGTGAAATTGAAGACACAGACATAGAAATTATAATGCAACACAGGAAAGTCTAGCTGGCAGGCAGGAAGGAAGAAACGGAGGGAGGGAGGGAGGGAGAAAGGAAAGGAAGGAGGAAAGGAGGAAGGAAGGAAGGGAGGGAGGGAGAAAGGGAGGAAGGGAGAAAGGAAGAGAAGGAGGAAAGGAGGAAGGAAGGAAGGAAGGAGGGAGGGAGGGAGGGAGGGAGGGAGGGAGAGACAGAGGATCACTGAATTATGGAAAAGCCTCAAGTGGTTCAATAGTCCCTGAAGGAGAGGAGAGAGAAAAATATTTGAAGAAATAAAGGCTGAGAATTTTTCAAATGATGAAAAATATAAACCCAGAGATTCAACAAGCTTAAACCCCAAATATGAGAAACAAAAAGAAAACAACACCATGACACATCATAATCATTGCTCAAATTTAAGAACAAAGAGAAAATCTTAAAAGCAGCCAGAGAAAAAGACAAGTACGGAGGAACAAAGATTAGGATGGCAGCAGTTTTCACATCTGAAACCCTGCAAACTAGAAGACAGAGGAGCAACATCTTTAAAGTATGCAAAAGATCAAAGCTTGATCAAGAAGAAACAGATAATCTAATTATATACGGGGAAAGGTAAGAGTGATTTTTTTTTCCTAAGGCCCATTTTGAATTTCTTTATAAAAAACTATATACATTTTTGCTTTTATCTTTCTTAAGGATCCAGAGGCAAGTAAGTCTGGCTATAATCAAAATACAAATGGAATATTTAAATGTAATCAAGGAAAAAACTCATAATTCATAAATTATTCATAATGTATTGAAATATTACCACTCCAAGTTTAAAGCCAATTGGGAGTTTTAAATCTCCAAATAAAAATTTTTAAATACATTATAAATATTAATAGCAGATGCCATTAGATGAATTCTTTTAATCTCATATTTTAAGTAAAAATCAGTAATCCCATTGACAAAACACCATGAGGCCACTTGGTATTCATTTACTCTATAAATTTAACCTTTTTAGGCCTAATTTTAAAACAAGTTTGAAGCCAACAATCATTTTTCTAAAATAAATCCAGCATATCCAAGTTTGAAAACTATTTACCAAAGGAAATCCACAGATATTTATAATTTAGTTTAGAAGAAGTTTAGGGTGACTTTTTAATGAATGGCAGTTTCCTGCTTTGCAACCTGCTGCCCAAGCTCTTGTTTTAAAAAACTGTCACACTGTTATGACTAAAGAAACTCTATATGGTATGAATATTAAAAGCTGTAAAGCAGCTGGCTTTGAATTTAATTTTTATCCTTATAAGTACATTTAATATCAAATTTTCCTTGAATTCTTTCAAGGTTAAAAGAAAAAAAAAACCTCAGTATTGATTAAAACATGGTTCACATTAATATGTCATACATCACCTTAAAATCCTGTTCACTAAGAGATCACAGATGATGTTAAAATAATGAAGACTAATCATTAGGTTTAGTTCTTTGCAGGATGGTAAATTAGGTGAAGTTAAAAAAAAGTTCTTTCTTGTGTGAATGCATGTAAGATGCATTTTCTTACTCTCAAAACTTTTGTGTGCTTTTTGAATATATAATCCAGGAAGGTAATCCTGACATGATGTCAGACAATTTTAGATCCTGCATTAACTCCTCCACATTGCTAAATACTCTAAAGCAGTTGCTAACAATTGCAACTTCATTGCTTGCCATGGTAAAGGAAACTTCCAAAATCCTCCTGGGAGAACTCAGCTCATTTTTGACACTCTTAAGGATCTAATTAGTGTCTATTGTAAAGCTTCTCTGCTTAAAACTCCCAATTGTAAGACATCTTATAATATTCTTCTTCATTGTATTGTAGGACTGTAATTTGCAAAGGGCTCTTTGCGTTTGTAGATCATTACTGAGTGCAGCCAAGAAAACTAACCAGTGCACAAACTGAGACATTTCACAGAAGAAGTCACATGATACGTGTTTAAGAGGCTATACATTTATAATTTACTAAGAAATAGCAGCATTAGTATTTTCTGAAATTCCTTAACTTGGGATATAAATGCTTATCGTTATTTTCATAATACTGACTCGTATCTCTTAACACTCATAAAAAAATCCTTCGCCCTTCCAAAAGATACATTTCAAGGCCACGTTATTCGACAAGCATTATAGGAGTGGAAAAGTAAAAATAAGTAGCACATGGTCCCTGCCTTCAATGAACTTATCATCTTTGACAGGTAGGCGAGAATGGGTATGGGGCTCCATGGATAGGGAGGAGCCCTATAAAAGAGGTAGATACCCCTGAAAGAGAGAGGAGGAAGCACGGAATGGCTGTTTCGTACAGAGGGGCAGCTTCTGAGTGTATGTGAACAGTCACTTCCCAAATGGGCAAAGGCTAAAGGTGAGGCGGGGGGAAGGGTTTCAGGTTGTAGGGCAGAGCACGTGTGGCACATGCTGATTAGAGCAGAGGGCTCCTAGCCACACTGCTAATCGCCTTCTGGGAGCCATCCACTGGCCCTCCCTGAGGCTCCCAACTAGACTATTGTGCAACACCCTTGACTAGGAGGGGAGGAAGGTCTAAGGACAGCTTTAGCTCTTGATAATGTGGCCAACTCTTCAGAATGGCTTATATATGAGAAAACCTTGACATATAAGGTCCAGAAATACCAGGTCTATGCAACAAAATAAAAAGGGCCTGAATTTCTTCCAATGCCAAGAGCAAAGTCAAAATAAAGGCTACAATGAATCAAAAAGAAAAATGGGCACGTACAGCCTATTCTTACTGACACTGAAAGCTATGAAATTTGAACCACTTTATTCTAACAATAACATTTTCTATTGTAAGAGGATTTGAATGAAGTATATTCAAAAGTCATTTCCAGAGCTAAGCATTGTGCAGTAGTATCCGGACAATAATTATGGCAAAGCTGGGATACCACAGAACTCCGTGCAGGGACTGAGTATCAGCCTGGTGGTGCCAGCACCACTCACCCCCTCCAGAATAAGGTTGTGCCCTTTCAACCAAAAGAGAGAAAGCTCCAGGGAAGGAGATGTAGCAGAAATCTCAAACCACCTGAGCAATCCCAGGGGTATGATGAGTATCCCAATATACTTCCACAAGTGTCTATAAAATCCTGAGCTATACTTTGGCAGGCTTATAGCAGTATATTTCAATAACTAGATCGAGATTTTTCATGAGAACTTCAACCAACGATCGATGAACTATTTCTCTCCCTGGGTTATCTTATGTTCTTAATGGGAGGTCAGTTACCTTTCTCTAAAATGAAATAATCACAATAAATAAATTATGCTAAGAGAAATATTTTTAAAGACAAAATATTGAAACAAACATTATTTACCAAAGAATACACATGGCTCTCCTATATGTGGACCTAAAGGTAACCTAGGTTTAGCTTCATTTTAAAGGTTAGACTTTGAAGTTCTTTGTACAAATTCTACTCAACATTCTCCCCTTTTTTTAAAACTCACAATACACTGTCTCTCCTTTTTATTTTGATTGTACACAAAAGAATTATCTTTTTAGACCTGCTGTTTTCGTCATTTCACCAAACACTTTGATATCCATATCCTAACTGTGAGTGAGAACTTGTGGGATCCCATTACTGAGGTAACATTATCTTTGGCAAAACTGTCTGAATTCCTTTGAAAGACTAGAATAAAACAGCTTGACTGCTCATTTAATGCTATTATAGTCTAGGACTCAAGACAATGGATTTTAAGACTAGAATTTGTGAAATATATATTGTTTTAAGATTCAGTTGATCTCTACAAAGCAACAATATAAAAATTTTTACTTCAGTTTCAAATTTTCTTCCTTTTATTAGGGTATTTCACTTGAAAGGATTTTTTTCATTTAAATGTCTTGCTTTAATATGATCTTTTTTTTGACATTTTGTATGGTAAGCAGTTTTTATCTTTACATTAAGTTGTAACAATCAGGAATTTATAAATGTGCATAGATTTGCCATTTTAATCACTTTATACAGTTTTGTTTTAAGACAGACAGACAGAGGGAAATTATTCCTTTTACCAGTTCTTAAATCAGCCCTGGAAGAAACTTCTCACATCTTTTCACCTGATATCTAGAGCACCTCACAATGTCAGTGGCTTAGTTAGGAGGGAATTGATGGGCAGGAAATCTAATCCTCCAAAACAGAGCCTCCAAATATCTCCACTCGAAAATTATGCTTTCTTTACTGTTAGAGGCATTACTGTTACTCTTAGAGGCACTACACTTGCCTACACGCAATACTGCTTTGACCACAGTTAATAATGCATTCTGCCTCTGTGACTACGATCAAAACTTCCTATTTTTAACTTTAGTGGGACTATGGTAATCTTAAATCTGCTGGTTTCCTTCCTGTGGGCTTTCAACCAGCCTTTCTCATCTAGCTGCCAAAACATTTCTCCTCAGAAATCTCTTTACCTTCATCACCACCTTGACCATGTTGAACTTTACCCTAGCCCTGTGACCCTGGAAAATAACAAAGGTTAAGGAAATCCCCCATCCCTCTGTGTTCTGGAAATGGCTTGCTACAAAGAACCACCCTTCCCTACAAGACTTAGATAAGATTTAGGGCACTCCCCTGTTTATCCAGGACAAGGCCAGACTTTGACCCTCCAAATTCCCATTCTTTGCTTCATTAATGATTAGCTGAACTGTTTGTGCCACTGACCAATCTGGACAAAAGACCTGCTACCTTGATTTGACCAAACTTTAGCTAAGCTTCTCTCCTTCCCCCAGGCTCCTCTGACCCACTCTCAGCCTAGCAGCCTCAACCCTTCCTTCATAGTCTCCTCTAAGAAGAGGCTGACCTCACAGTAAAACATTCTCTGGTCTATTGTCCCCAGTTGTACCATCCTCACTCATCCTACCTTCCCACCCACATCCCATTCTTTCCAGCCTTGGTTACTCCTCCTTATAAGAGAAAAGCCCTTTTCTGCCTAGCCTTTGAGATGCCTGCTGATCCTATGCTTGGCATATTCTCCCTACCACAATCATCCACTCCCCTTATTGCACTAATATTTTCCAATAAGGTCTCTCCTTATCTAAATCTGGATTTATTTTTTATTTGACACTCCATTTAACCATACTCACAAGGAGTTCTGGCAACTAACATCAACCTACTTCATTGAATTAATTTGCAAACTTTCGTTTGAATATATCTACTTAAATGGAGCTAGCCCTCTCATTCTCTTGCACTCATGGGTGCTTTCATTTCAGCATCAAATGAATTGCAAAATCATTTTGCAATCCTAGAAAAGTAAATGTATCTTAGTTTTTTAAATTTTGTTATTTTTGCATCCCTAGCAGCATCTAGTTCATACCCAGAGTAAATATCTGTTTAATTACAAAGTGAATTAACAAGTTGTTTTCTAAAACAATATACATTTTATTGTAATACAAACATATATCTTAGCTCCCAAAATCTGTTGAAAATGTACAACTAATTTGAAGATATTTTGTTAGGAAAATTTCTAAGATTGTTTAGTAATCCGATTAACAAAGCTACAATCTTACCTTATTACATACATAGTACAGGACTGTGATAAATTATGCAAATAAAGACAGTGCACTTATTTTTCATCAAAGAAAACATTATAAACAAGCTTATAATGATAATAGCCATGATGATTCTCTGACAAAAGAACTATTTCCTTTGTTAAACAGGAAGAAATCTATTGAAATAATATATTTGCTGAAACAATATAAATTAATGAATAATTTGACAAAGCCACATATATTTTCAGACTGGAGTCCAGCAAACACTGTGATTGTTCCAATACCAAAAACATGAAGAAAAAATTTACTCTCATAAGGCAAATATTCTTTATCTAGGTTAAACTTTTCATAGAAACAAAATTCTAAGAATAGAAGGAAATGGAGATCGTATCTACCTAAGGACAAAGGAGGAAATATTTGTAAGTGAGAAAAGAGTAAGAAGTCATTAATAAGTGAACCAAGTGGAAAATATCAGTATGAAAACATAATGCCTGAAATTGTAAAAAGTCATAAAAATGGACTAAGTTGCAGAATAGGTAAAATTTATAGATGAATTACTGAGCACAAAGATTAAAGGAGAAACTCTCCTAGGGGACTACGAAAAGAGTGAAGAGATATATCAAAGAAATACTGAGAGAGTTAGAGGATAGAAATAAAAGTGCCAAAATCTAGATCCTGGGAATACCAGAAACAAAAATAAAAAGAGAGAAAAAAGATAGTTAAAAAAAATTATGAAGTGGATTTTCACAGAATTAAAATTGATTATGAAAAATGTCAAATTGAAAGTTTCAGACTTAAGCATATTATACTATTTACTTAAGCATATTATACTATTTACATATTTAGACTATTCTAAAATTTAGAATAGTAAATGCAAGACAAAATATACAATACATGCAGGCAGAAATAGATTGTCTAAATAGCAAGAAGCACCAAATTAATAATAAACTTCATAACAGTAACAAAGGATGCAAAAAAGACAAGTAAGCAATATTTTCAAGGTATACTGAAAGAAAAGAACTTTGAACTATGAATGTTATACGGAGTAACTATAATATAATATAATGTGAGGGAGTAATAACTACATTGAAGACAGACAATGCCTCAGAGTTATTACCACTGAAAACATACTTTTTTAGTATTCTGAGGTAATGGGGGGTTAGGATTTCAACATACGAATTTTGATAGGACACAATTCAACTCTTCACAGCTACTGTGAGATAGTGTATTTAAAATAAGCATGTGGGACTTCCCTGGAGTCCAGTGGTGAAGACTTTGCCTTCCAATGCAAGGGGAGCAGGTTTGATCCCTGGTCCGGGAGCTAAGATCACACATGCCTCATGGTCAAAAAACCAAAACATAAAACGGAAGCAATATTGTAACAAGTTCAATAAAGACTTTAAAAATGGTCCACTCACATCAAAAAAATAAATAAATAAAGTTAATAAATAAATAAATATAATAATCATGATAATATGAGGTTTATGCCAAGGATGCAAGGATTGTTCAATATAAGAAAATTTGCCAATATAATTAAGCACATTAACAGGCTGATTGAGAAAAGATGTAATTAACTCAATAAATGCACAATAAACTTTTTTCAGTTTGAAAAAACTTTTACAGAATTAAAAAGAAAAAAAGTATCCCTTAACAAACTAGAAAGGATGACAATCTTCTTCACTTGGTAATCTTCACCATTTATCACACTTAATGGAGAATATTAAGATACTTTTAAGCCTGGGAGCAAAATAAACCTTGTACCATGGTACCAAAGGTACTTGCTCCTGCCATAGCAGGAAAGTAAAAGATATGAGTGTGATGAATGGAAGGGATGAGATAAAACTAATATTAATTACAGATGATATGACTACCCATCTTTTAAAGTCTGCAGAATACCTATTAGAATTAATACTGAGAGTTCAGCAAAATTGCCATATACAAAATCAACTTATAAAAATGAATAGTATTACTCTATACCTATAATAGCTAGCATGATCAAAAATGAAATATTATTCACTATAGGAATAAAACTATAAAGTATCTTGGAAATTAATATAAAAAATTCTTACAATTTCTATGGAGAAAACAATTTAAACTTGTATATAAACAAAGATAATTTACACAAATGGATATATTTCTTGCTCTGAGCAACATAACTTAATGTTATAAAAATATCAATTATTTCCCAAATAATTTATATATCCAAAACATATAATCAAAATTTCCAACTGGATTTAGTAACTTGTGAAAATGCATTGCATATAAAACAGAGTAATTTACTGTAAACTTATTCTAAAATTATTTATTCTTCCATATAAATGTCCACATAAAATTTCCTCCATATGTTTTAGCATCTGTCTAAACTTATTCTAATATTTATATGATATAATAAATGTTTAGAAATAAATTACCCTTTAAAAAAGTTTAAAAAGAAATCCTAAGTGGTATAAAAACATATATATTGTAAAACTATTGTAATAAAAACAGTAATAACATTGGCAGGAAATCCAAGAAGTGGATTGGAATAAAGAGTTCATAAATATCCCTGAAAGATGGGATCTTAATTCTGATTAAGGGTAGAATCTTAATATATGATGAAGAGGACATCATAAATCCAAGGATATGCTCTTTAACAGATGGTATTCAGAAATTTGGCTTATATGGAGGTGGGGAAAAAAACATTTTATCCCTAACACTACACAAAGTTGGGATCCAAATGCATTAATAACTTTATGAGTAAGAAGAAAAGCCTATAAAATATAAGAAAATACAAAAAGAATATCATTTTGACCTAGAGCAAGAAAAGAATTTCTTGAAAAAAAATGCAAAAATAGAAATAAATTTGATTACATCATAATTAAAGACTTAATTTCAGAAAACGTAACCATGAAAGAGGTAATCAACAAATGACAATTCTGAGAAAAGATATGTTCTCTCTCTAAATCTGATAATAACTAATATCTAAAATATAAAAAGGCTTTCCTAAAAATCAATTTTAAAAAGTCAGTGACTGCTCCCCACAAAAATGGACAAACAATAAGAACTACCAATTTGTTGAACAACCCAAAAGGCTAAGAAGCATATAAACGGATGCTCAAACTTATTAGTAATCACCAAAATTCAAATTTAAACCATATTACTTTATATTAATTTGATTGGCAAAGTTAGAAAATTGTATAATGACAAATATTGGTGATTTTGAGAGGTTATAACAATGGTTCTCATATTTACATGCTCATTAGAATCACCTGGGAAGATTAAAAACTATTACATGTCAAAAATTCACTCTGTCTATATCAATCAGAATATAGGCTCCTGACTTGAATATTTTTAAAGAACCCTCCTGGTAATTCTAACATGCAAGGAGAGTTGAAGAAAACTAGGATATAGTAACCTTCAGGCACTAATAGGGACAATTTATAAATAGTGTGGCTCATTTGAAGAACAATCTATAGTGCTTAAACAAATTTAATGTTCACATACCCTATAACTCAGAAACTCTGTTCCTGAGTATTCATCCCAAAGAAATTCTCACAGGTCCACAAAGGACTTCTGTGAGAAATCTCATTAATGTTTGAGGTGGTAAGGGGCTGGAGGCATTCTGATTGTCTATCACCAGTAGAAGAGACAGGCAAAATGTGGCAGGGGTACATCAAGGAGTACTCTGTAGAATGGTCAATTGAAAATGATGATTAAATGTGTGCATAACAAAATGAGTGGATCTTAGAAACAATGCTGATTACAACAAACAAGACGGTGAACCAGATAATCCCCAAATTAAACAATGCTTATATACAAAACAATACCAATTTTAAAAGAATAAATACAAACAAAAAAATATGTACATGAAACAACTGAGTATTCTGAAGAGGGGGAAAGGGATAAAAAATGGGCATAAAAGGTAACAAATCAGAGGAAAGACAGTGACTTTGAACAGCCCTAAGGAGTATGATTATTTCCATACCTTGCACCTGCTATCAATATATAAATCTTGGTATAAGGCTGGCATTACCATGCCATTTTTCTTTATTCAGTCACCCAGGGTACATGGAGTCTTGTGGTACATTTATGGGGTGACGTCAGCACCCCTGCCCTTCAGTACAGGAAAATGCCGAAGCTCATTTAAGATTGGAAAAAATTATCTTCCATACAACGGAGGCATCTAGACTGGGCTGAGATGATTGATGTCAGCCCGTTCATACCCCCTCAATTTTTTCTATCTCCATTAGTCAATTGGGCAATGGTGATTACCCACTTTAAGGTTGAGCTCCAAATACCCAGACATCAATCTCTGCCTATTCTCTTCATCTTCTCTCTTATCTCAGAGGAACAGGAACATCTTCCCACTCCCTACACTTGTGTTCTTTGTTCTACTTTAATCCTAGTTCTTTCTAATTCTTGAGCATTATTAACGTCCTCATTCCACCAAGAGATGGAAATCTTTAGAGTTATAGATTTCTCTTTTAACTTTTGCCACAAAGTTCTTGAAATTCTGGTTTCTTTTTCCACTGTGTCATGTCTTCAGACCCTTTGCAATATTTTTTTATTTATATTTCAAAGAGAGAGCTAGCCAGTCTAATTGATGGATGGATATGGAAAGTAAGAGAAAGGGAATTCAAGGACAACTTTCTTTTCTCTTTTTAGATGAGTAAATCATAGTACATTTATTGAGAAAGGGACACTTGCGGAAACAAAGGTTGGAAAATGGAATTCAAGACTTGTTTCAGATATGTTAGTTCTGAGATATCTATTAGACATCTAAGAAGCTGAGTGAATGGTTAGATATAGGAGTCTGGGACTGGCAGGCAGGGTAGGAGTAGAAATATAATTTGTGAAGTAACCAGTTTATAGATGATGAGGTCAGCTAGGAAGTGCGTACAAATGGAGAAATGATAATTGAGCCCACAGGCATGCCAGATTTTATAAATTAGGCAGAATAAGATTAAGCTGGGAGATGGTTAAGAAACAGCCCCTGAAGTCAAATGAAAACCAAGAAATTGTGCATTTCTGGCATCCAAATGAAGAAATTTTCATTAAGAGAAGATTAAATAATACTGACATGTCTACAAAGGGGAAATCTGAGAAATGGCTATCAGTTTCACAACATGGAGACTATCAGTGACTTTTGCATTGTAGTTTCAGGGGTGAAGGGGCTAAGACAGCTTGATTGGTGTTGGTTCATGAGAGAAGAAGTGAGGGAGCAGAGAAAGCAAGTGGAGAAACTCATGGAATTCTTCTATAAAGGGAAGCAAGAAATAAGGCAGGACTTAAGGGTGACGAACTCAAGGAATAGATATTAATTGGGTACTACTGCATGTGTATTTAGGCTGATGGGAACGTATCTTTAACGGGAGAAAATTGATGATACAGAAAAGAGAAGGGATAAATGCAGGAACAAATTCCTTGAACAGGCATTCATAAAGGAATATGGTTGAATCCACAAATGAAGTGACTGTCCTTAGATAAAAGGAGAGGTAGTTCACTCATAACAGAAAGGAAGGCTGAGTCATTGGAACATATAAAAATCCTTGGTAGTTCAGTAGATTTAGTGGTGAGAAAAATATGGAATTTCTCATCTAATTGCATGTATTTTATCAGTTAAATAAAAAGCAGGTTCTTACCTCTGAGTGAGGAAGATGAAGGGATGTAAGGATTAAAGAAGGGAAAAGAAGAGGAGAAGAGGGGTCAGAAAACAGTCATCTCGAAGAAAAGAGCAAATTGAAGAGACAAAGCAGTTGAATTTCTGGGCTTTTGTAATGATCTGATGAGGACTTCAGTCTAAACATAAAGTCAGACTAATCAGCATGTGAGTTTTTGTGTGTTTGTTTCAGCCTCCTGATCTACTTAAGCATAGAAGAGTTCAGAGTTGGACTATAAAAATCTTAGTTGGTGAGAACTGCAGAAGATAAAATGGGAAAATACTTTTAAGCAAGGTGGGTTTGAAAAGTTTATAAATATGTTAGGGAAAAACAGTCTCTTTCTAGTCCTTGGCATTTTTAATATCTAACAAGGACTTGAACCATGTGATGTGAGTTCATCTCCTTATTTTGCATTCTTGTATCATAAAACTGCTGTCAGGCACAACCTGGTCAGCTAGCTCTGCTTTCAGTCCAGTGACCTGGAGGTGAAAAGCCTCCTGATTTTGCAATTTCTCTGCAGAAACACACACTTGCTTCTGGATTTGGTGCTTGCTTTCCTTTTGTTATTCTTAACATATAAAAAGAGGAGTCACGAAAGCCTAAGCTTCAGATTTAGTGACAACCAGACAGAGAACAAGTTTGTCTGGGAATAACAAGAATGGTTGGTCCATAGCCTTCTTTTATTTAGAAAGCTAAATGTGAGTATTAGAATATATTAAATATTGTAGTGTGTATACTTACTTTTAATGGTCCAAAATTATAAAAATACTCAAATAATTACAAAAACATTCATCTTAATTCTACACATCTTTTTTTTTTAAATTTACTCTACTCGTTAGAGAAATATTGTATTCTAAACATAATATTTAAAAGCATAAATTGAGGTCCATCCATCTTTGCTTTTAGATTAAAACTTTAATTTACTGTATGTTATGACATACATTTCTATCTTGCATAGAAACCAAGTGCTTCAGTGGATTTGAAATGCCTCGATGCAATTTAAATTTTATTCCTTTCTCCTAGTACACCCTAGAAGGGATATCAAAGATAAAAAAATAAACTGAGAAGAGAGGTAAGATGTACATTTCCCAGTGAACTTCTTTACAAAGTGTAGAGCAAAGAACACTTTACAAACATTGTGCTTTCAGTTATGGTATTAATATTGAGAATAATATTAATATTGAGAATAAGAAGCCTAAATTAAAATAAGCATTTTTTTAATTATGGAAATATTGGCAAAGTATAAACACATTTTAAGTGCTGGAATTTATCCACTTAACTCATCTAACAGAATCATAAGCAGATAATCATTACTTAATGATAAAAATGCAGTATATACACCATTACAAAGAAGTCCTGTCTTGGTGGAGGTGAAATCAAAACGTTCTTTCACAGAGAAACAAATCTGGAGTTTTCTCATGTTCCTCAGTGCTTTTTTTTTTAATATATTAACATTCTGTTCTCATAATGCAAACCGTATGTGACAATATGCAGCCCAACTCATTCCCTTAACATTACACAAATGTGCTCACTCAGCAGTCCAACAAAGTGACTGAATTGTTGTGAATGCCTTTGATCACTTCTATGCCAATGTTGGCCAGGTAAAGTAAAACAACAATGTGTCTTTCCTTTGCAATGTATGTTTTTTAGATCATAAACTGTTAGAAAAAAATCAGTAGAAAACTAGTTCTTAAAAAAATTTAAATTCAGAAATCATTAACCAAAATATAAGGTCAGTAGTTAAGACACTAGTGCTGCTTTTGTTTTAAGCTAAAAAGAGTCACTGCATTTCGCAGTTTAAATGAGTGCATATACTCATTTACTAACTGAGTGATTTGCTACAAGGGAAGGTAAAACCTCGTCCTTGCTTGGGAGAAATCAGGAACTGAGAGAGGGGAATGTTGCTGAAGCTTAATGATCTTCAGCTGTGAGACAGATGGAGCTTCAGACTGAATTGGAAATCTTTTTGAATAGTGAAGTTGGAGCTCCCGAAACATGGAGGAATTCTACCCTTGCTTCTGCTGGGTTTGGATTATGGAAGAACAATTCCTCCTGAAAGTTTAATAAGTCCCAATATACCTACTAAACAGAAAATATCTTTCCATTAGAAAAGAAATCTCATGTTCTCATACCTTCTATTTCTTTTATATTAAGTAAAACATTCTAAATTGAAGAGAGTTAAAGAAAATGATAGTGATACATCTTAGTCCACAGATGCACTGATTTTTGCAATTGAGAAAAAATATATAATTGCATATATGTAGATAATGTATACATTTAGATATTTAGATAATTTAGATAATGTATATATTTATATAGTGATTAAACAAACACTGCTTTTTTAATATTAGAGAGTCACTACAAAATTTGCATGGTCAACTAGTTTCTTCTATCTAGTTATTCCATATCACAATTATTCTTCTAATTCAAAATACTAACTAGAAATTGATCAAAAATATAGTATAACTATGTGTAATTTAACTGTATTATGTACATACTATATGTATGTACTTAATGCTTGAATATTATTCATCATAAACCAATAAACAATTACATATTTTAAATATTAAGATTAAAAACAGTAATTTGATAACAAATAAATCTGAATCTGAAAGTTTCTACTTTATCTATTGAAAACAGAATTATTTTTGTCATATTCTGGAAATTCTAAATCACCTGGTATGATGCCAGAAATATACTGCAAGAACACTAAAATATCTTTCTTAATGGTATTAATGATAATGTAATACATATTTTCAGTGTTTTTTTCATATTATATACATTATTAATATTATTTTAGGTAATCATCAATTTGCATATGTAAACCATACATATTGCAACATTGGTTAGATTTAGAGAAATTGAATTAGCTGAAATCTAAATGTATACTATTAGGAAAGAAGAAGGGAAGGAAAGTGAATCAGAGACAGAACAACTTTCTAAATACCTGAATGAATGAAGAAAAGAAACTCTATAGAGGCCATCTGAACTACTGCTATACTTCCTTTAAAGTTCAAGCAAAACCAATTTCTCACTGAATTTGCCAATAATGTGGCAATAATTCATTTTGGTCATAGTCTCATATAACCCTTCCAATGCATTATTTCCAGGCATGATTCCAAGACTCTGAATCCTAGAGTAGCGATGGCAATTGCTTTGCAATCCTTCGCATTAGCAGAAGTGCATTCTCATTTGGTAGACCTATAGCAGAAATATCCATTTTAATTTTCTAGCTTTATCGTTGTGCTGCATACCCTGCACTACACACACCAACCCACGGAAGCGATGATATCTCACAATGCTCAAGCCATCTGTATTCTCATACTGTTATATGTTGAGTTCCATAATGCTGTTACTAGAAGTATATTTACTACACAATTAGTATTCATTCCACACAGTTTCTTTAGCAAGAAAAGTACATAGACATATGGGGAGGCAGGCTAAAGCTGAAGCTCACAGACAGAGATTCAATGGGGGGTGGACAGGAATACAGAGAAAACTTATGGACGAAGGAAGAAGAGAAAATAGTAAAACAAATTTCCTACCCCTGAGGTTAACTTTACTATATGACGAGATAAATGAAAGCAGAGTTACTATAAGGGCTAACATATTTTTACAGGATAAATATTCTGTTTCTCTGCAAGGCTGGGGAAAACAAAGGTGGGACATGATAAACACTAAATTTAAGAATAATGTGTGATTCACTAAACATCTACTGTGTGCCTATTTTGTGTCAGGCTCTGTATAACTAGGTGCTTTCACATATGTTCTTGTTTAATACAGCCATTGTCTGAAGCAGGTAATACTATTTATACATGAATATGCGGAGATCCATGTAGGTTTTAAATATTCCCCAGATCAAACAGCTGGTAAGCGACACATTAAATATCTAACCCTGGGTCTTATAATGGCAAGTTCAGGAGACTTTTACACTATATTACAAATACCATATGAATGAACATACCTTTGTCTGGAAGGTAGACAGGAGATATATTTATTACATAAAATATTTCTGTTTTTAATTTATTCATTTTTTACTGATGTGGGGAAACAGTTTTTTTTTATGGTATAGTGGAACTAAAATTGGGGTTGCAAAGGAAGAAAAGAATATAGGTCCTGATTGATTGTAATAATGTAGGTCAAAGAGTTATACAGATATTTCTTAAAACTAGATAAGTTATAATTAGCAGTGCTACTTCACACACGCTATCAAACATCTATCTAAACTTTTTATCACAGATCTTCTAGGGTGCTCATAATTTTCTCTTTCACCACTATGAGATCAAAATATCTGAGAAATTCCACTATCTCAGAATCCAAACCATATCTCTCTGACTTAACCTCTTATTTCTTGACTTGACACAGACTACATGCTCTGATGTTTCCAATTATGTGTTCAATCTAGGTATCTGATTTTTGCTTTAACCTGCATGAACTCTGTATTCCTATAGTAAAGTCAATTACTGATACTTTATGTTATGTCTTACACTGAAAGAAATGGATTTAAATTCTGTCTCCCAAGGATGTCTTATGATCAATGGTAAGACAGCAAGACACGTGTAGAGGATCATACAGTCTATGGGTATGGAATAAACAGAATCAATGGGTTAACAGAGTAACTAAAATTCTCACCTCAGTCTCATTTTCAGGGAGCTCTGAAGAGTTTATATACCATATATTTGGCATCTAGTGTGTGCCTGGCAATGACTAGTGCTTTAAATATAGTATCTCATTTACTTCGCAAAATAACATTCTCAGAGTGGTAGCAATTCAACATGTCCACAGCTGGACTAATGTAGCAAAATAATTTACCCAAATCTATATGTCAATCAAAGTGGCAGAGTCAGAATTCTATGGTAAGTTGATGTGACTCTTACGGACATGTTTAAACTTCCTACTATATAGGGCTGATTCTCACCTTGGATTTATTATTATAAAGCAGATTCCTTCTAAATTACCACTGTGTACAATGACAGTGCCAGAGCAACTCTTATTCCCAAAGCTGTTAGACATCTAGCAAGAAATACCAATACATCATTAAGTAAAATCATGCTTCACTTACACAAGTTCAAAAAAACTTTCTTTGCATATAAATTGAAATTTAATGCTTTAAAATCTTGTCTAGTTATCATGTAGTGGGATGAGAGGATCCTAGAGGAAATAACAAGCACAAATACTGAAAACATTTAGACCACACAAGTCACTTGTGGCAGAGAAGGACAGACAAGTCACCTACACCCAGTCAGAACAGCAGAATCCAAACAAAAAAACCCAGGAAACAAGGCTGAACTCAGAATCTAGGAAGTTAGAAATACTGTTTCCTACGCACGTTTGTATGCTGCCATCTTAGAGTTGCCAAACTCGGACTCAGTTTGTCTTACTTAGGATGCTTTGCGAATGCAAGTAACAGACTGACTAAAAGTGGCTTGCATAATAGGGGCTTATCATCTCACATTAACAAGAAATCTGAAGGCAATGTTTCCCAGGTTGGTAAATACAAACACATAGATGTCATCAAAGACCCTAGTGCTTTCAATTCTTCTGCTCTCTCATCCTCAGCATGTTGGCTTTTGTCTTAGGTTATTCCTTCGCAGTCACAAAATGACTGCCCCTATTTACCTAAAAACACACAAATGTAGCTAGAAGAGTATTTCATCTTCTCCTAGGAAAAAATCCCCACAAACTTTCTAGAAGCTTCTAAAGAGAATTGGTTCTCACGACTAGAACACACTTGTCACCAAGCACAGGAAAGTAAATATCAGAAATTTTAGCTTCTAGGTTGGTTCATCCATAAGAAAGGATGGGAGGCTGGCTGAGGATATGCAGCCAATAATGTCTACTCCATGTAAATCTATAATCATAAACATTCATAAAGATCTTAAACGACCATTCCTTGCAACCGATGCTGAATTAAATCTTAAAATTACATGACATGTTAAGTTTTGTTTTACTGCCTTTCCCCATCAGGAGGTTAAGAAACTTGTTTCAATTTGTAGAATTAGTAATAAATTTAAAATGGAAAAAATAGTAGAAGAATAGACATGAATAAAATGAAAATATGCTTGGTCATGCCAAACCATACCAACTTAAACGTCTTAAAAATGAGACTTCTGTTAAAAAATGGTAGTGGGCACTAAGCGCACTAATCCGGGATCATGACAGACCTGGAGAGGAGTCTATGGTAGGAAGTTAAAAGAATTATGCAGAGGCCTAAAACACACCTCTTGCACTGCTAATCCTCTGTCTCTCAAAATTACTATATTTATTTTTTAATCAAAGTTAATGACTGCTAAAACATTTGGTATACAGTCTTCTAGTAGAGTGGATAAACATAGCCCTTGCTTTAGCTACTTGTAAATGAGCCTCTCGAGTCCCCTCGTATTTATGGTCTTTGAATTACTCTCCCAATTATTCACTATGAAACACATCCTATGTCTTCCTTGTCTGCTTTTAATGTCTTTTTAACAATTCTTAATTTGTTTTTTAAGTTATTTTTGTTTTTGATTTTCATTCATCGAGGGACCTGGATGGATGGCAAGACAGAGTTAGCAACCTGAGGAGGGAACCTTAGAACTGAGATAAGGTGGAGTGGAATCGACTTCAAGGATTAGGCACCAACCCAAGTGAGAAACAATACAGGGCGTGGGACCCATAAATAATAATATTAAGAGACTCGACGTTCTGTCTCTGCATGAAGTAGAAACCTGTTCCTCTTTGATCATTAGAAAGTTATTCATTACAAATTTGACAAAATGATGAGGATATTAACATTAAAAAAAACAGCAGGTGACAATCAGTTGGAATCTGTTTTGGGAATTCCTTCGTATTCTTACAATTCTATTTATTCAAAATTGACTGTTTGTTAGAAAAGATTCTTTAATAAAAAAAATTTTTTTGTAAGATAAACTCAGTTTTAGGTAGAAAGATACAGAATATTTTTGTAGAACCTGTCTATATCCTGCTGATCTAGAATACACAGCCTTAGAATTTCAATAAAAATGTATTGACTGCTTTTGATGGAACAAGCACTGAGCTGGGCATTTTCCAGCACAGCAGCTCAGTTATGTGCTGATGTGCTTACAACTGAAAAGAATATGGCATACACAAAAATCACTATGACACAGTGTGGTCATGGAAAACGGCCATGTATCTATGAGCTAGAAGTTCAATGACGGCAGAAATCAATCATGGCTGGTTTAACGGAGGAGCCAGCTTCTCCAATTAAATTTAGGGTAGAAAAAATAGTTTGACAGATACCGATATTGGATATTGATCAAGGAAAATGTGTTTTACCAGTATTAATCTGGCAGCAGAGAAGAGGATAATTTGAATAAGGAGAGTCTACAAGGCAGGGAAATCAGCTAAGGGTGTACTGCAATGGTCTGTGCCAGAGGTAAGGCCTAAGTAGAACTAGAAAGGGGGGTAAGGATGCCAGAAACTGGTGTGGCACTAGGAGAAAAAATGGAATGCCACAGCGGATTTTTAAAAATCTTTCTAGAGCTATCTTTTGGAGAAGAAAACATGTTCAACTGACTTACTGGGAGAAAGTATACATGTGATTAGAACTATTACTCTGATATATTTTGAATTTCATTCTCAGATACAATTAAAATTAGAAGTTCACATATTTTTTAGTTTAAGATCTTTTATAAAATTGTTTTTTAACAAAAGAGTCTTTCAAAGAACTGTATCCCAGTTTGTAACCTAAACTTCTAAGAATATAAACTGATAAAATACTGTTCTAAGTGAGAAATACTTCATTTTAACTTCATATTTGCTTCACTCCTTATGTTCTAGAGTTGCAACTATTACATTTGTTTTTCTTATGGTGAAATGGCAGCCATTGTGTTTAACGTTGATTAAAATGCATTAGAGAGTTACCATTTAATGTCTGCAATGTGATGTATGTAGCTTTAGATCAGATGATGAACATTCAGAAGCCTTCAAGAATCAGGAGGTAAAATAAACAGGAAAATCAGGCCAGCTGCAACACAATAGGGGCAGTGGGCCTCTTGAGGAATCTCTTGGGATATTCAGACCCAAGCTGTCCGGTCTATCCTATTTTCCGCAAAGAACCTCGGCATTTACCTAGTTTCCAAAGTAATACAAAAAAAGGTTTCCAGGTACTTTACATACTTTCTCTGAAAACAAAAGTTTCTTGGAAAGCGTCTTTTGTATTATTTTTACAAATGTAACATCTAAGTATCTTTTTATTTAGAAAACAAAGTGGTCATATACAATCACAATTTTATTAATTCCTTCACTCTTCATTTTATAAAAGCCCAGAATGTGGCTAATAATTAATGTTAATGATTTTATGTATGACCTAAGGACTCAAGTGCTTTAACTCCATTTATCAGAGGTGACTAAATATCATAAACAAAGATCAAGATAACAACAAAAAGAAGCTACATTACTTTATAAACAGAAAATTGTATTTATTTATGAGGTCTCTATATTTTATTCAAAAACATCAAAAGGAAGAAAATTAATTTTGACATTTATATATAAATTTAAAATGCCACCAGTTTTAATTCCAAATATGTTCATTATTTTATTTTTCACAAAGAATATAACCTCTGTAATTATTATTAGAATAATTTTACTGACATTCTAAAAATAAAAGAATATTATTAGCTGACATTTGATATTTTTAACCTAGTTTTTTTTTTTTAATTTATTTTATTTATTTATTTTTGGCTGTGTTGGGTCTTCGTTGCTGCGTGTGGGCTTTCTCTAGTTGTGGCGAGCAGGGGCTACTCTTCGTTGTGATGCATGGGCTTCTCATTGTGGTGGCTTCTCTTGTTGCAGAGCATGGGCTCTAAGCGCATGGGCTTCAGTAGTTGTGGCTCATGGGCTCTAGAGCACAGGCTCAGTAGTTGTGGCTCACGGGCTTAGCTGCCCTGCGGCATGGGAGATCTTCCCAGACCAGGGCTCGAACCCGTGTCCCCTGCATTGGCAGGCGGATTCTTAACCATTGCGCCACCAGGAAAGCCTCACCTAGTTTTTTAAAAGGCTATTTTTCACGTTTTGAAAACCAATGATCTTAACCCATCAACCCATCATTGTAAAGTCTAATTCAAAATGTTTGCTTGTTCAGTAAACAGAAGAAGCCATTTTACATCTGTTGCATTATTTTAAACTTACAAAGCTCTATCGATCAGAGCTCTTTCAGTTCCAAATAAAGAAAAATCAATTTTAGCTTAAGCAAGAAAAGGAGGGTCTTTATTGAGTCATTTAACCAAACCACAGAAGATGGAAAGCACAGGGTTGTACAGCACTGGGCTCAAGATGGACCAGACAATATCAGCCTCTCTGATCATCATTTGGGTTAACTTTAATTAAGGTAATACGTCTGAAAAAGATATATATATATATGTATATATATGTATAACTGAATCACTCTGCTGTATGCCTAAAACATTGTAAAAGAGCTTGTAGAGGATCTGATATATAGCTATCATTTATCACATATGCAAGAGACTATAAGAGAAATCTTGTGGTTTCTTCTAAATACAGGGATTCTGGAAGGATCAAACAGATGGGCAAGTATTTTGTAAACATTAAAGAGCCATGTAGATTTCAGTTATACTATAATCATCTCCACACTTTGATGTGTAGTGTGCCAACCCCGTCCTCCACCTGTCCCAACAGGGCTTTCAATGCTATTCGAATGTATCTGCTCTCTGTGTAAGCAACCCAGGGTAGAGGCCACTTCTTACATCTCCCTCTCCCCATCCCTCCTCCTACAGTTCCTAACACCACGCTAAGCACAGAGTAAAGGCCCAACATACATCTCAGAACTGATTAATCGATCATGATTCACTGATCACCTTGTCGTCAATAGAAATGGAAATTCCCAATGAGGGTATAAGTAGAATTTAATCTTTTATTCTACCAGAAATAGTCCTTATAGTATTGAGTAATGAAGTACATGATTATTAACGGTTCTGCTTTCAAGTTGATAACAATTATGTCTAAATGTCTTGAATACCTTCTTACTCTTGCAAAAATAATACAAAATAGCTTGTAAACACTACCGTTAATCAAAATTTGTAGCCATAACCTACAACACAGGTGGTAAATTGAAGACAGGAGTCATTACAAAGTTGAAATACTACAATATCAAAATACATTCCTATATGTGTGATTCTGCACAAAATACATTAATGCCCCATTTATCCTTGAGGATTGAGGTATTCCACATGAGTAACTTCTCAAGTAATTTGTCTTTAAACAACCTGGCTAGTGTCTTAATTTCCAAATGGAACCTTGCTACAGTTAAGTTTGGTAACTGAGAGGGACTTGAAAGAAGCTTCAGCAGTTATCCACTCTGCCCTCAGCTCAATGCAAAATGACTACTAGAGCTTCCCCCAAATAGATATGTTTTTATGTAATGAACACTGTGAATTATGTTTCTTTATCTACTCTGCTTTATATAAATCTTAGAATCCTATCTGTAGCCCAATTCTAGCAAATATGCTAGACCTCCAGGAAATACATTCATAAACCAGTTCAACTCAGTTTCACTTATTTTGCTTATACCCTCTGTGTTATTTCCTCACTTTTGAATTCTCTTAGATGTTATGGTTGCACTCTTTAAAAAATATACATATAGGCTATGCATAAATGAACAAGGATATAAATGACTTCCTTTTCCTATCATCTAATGCTACTTGATGCAAGGCAATCTCATTTCATTACGGTTTTCCTGCATCACCTTACTGATAAGCAGTGCTCAGTATAATCTGTCTAGTATTTTATATACTACTTTTTCTTTACTGATTTTTTTATGACAAAATTCGCATAGCATATCTGTTGCAAAATTTCAAAAAACACAGAGACGCCGAAAGGGAAAGATAAAGACCCATCTCCCCAGTTTAACTACTGGCCCCTTCTCCCCTTCCTCCCGTGTCTCTTCCCCCCAGAGCCATGCCTTGAAGATCACGCTGACCACTGAAAACAGTTTGGTGTAGAATGTTACAGAACACACAAACATACACAGAGTCTGTGTGTGCACACAAGTTTGTGGATGTGCATTTGTAGCCTTTTTTTCACTTGTCACATCTCTAAAGGTCAATTATTGCCTGAGTGATATCAGTGAGATGGTGGAGCAGGAGATCACCCACTCATATTCCCCTTCAACAACAATAATTTGGCAGCCATCGATGACAAAAGTGCTGGCAGAAGCCACATCTGTCTGAGTCCCTGGAGGCTGGCTTACCAGTCTCGGTCCTGCACAGATCCTGTAATGGCCTTGAACCTGATTCTTGCTCTTTTTAAAAATTTTTTAATTTAATTTTTTATACAACAGGTTCTTATTAGTTATCTATTTTATACACATCAGTGTATACATGTCAATCCCAATCTCCCAATTCATCCCACCACCACCACCCCCCACCCCCGCTTTCCCCACCTTGGCATCCATATATTTGTTCTCTACATCTGTGTCTCCATTACTGCCTTGCAAACCGGTTCATCTGTACCATTTTTCTAGGTTCCACATATATGCGTTAATATGTGATATTTATTTTTCTCTTTCTGATTTACTTTACTCTGTGTGACAGTCTCTAGGTCCATCCACATCTCTACAAATGACCCAATATTGTACCCTTTTATGGCTGAGTAATATTCCATTGTATATATGTACCACATCTTTATCCATTCATCTGTCAATGGGCATTTAGGTTGCTTCCATGACCTGGCTATTGTAAATAGTGCTGCAATGAACATTGGGGTGCATATGTCTTTTTGAATTATGGCTTTCTCTGGGTATATGCCCAGTAGTAGGATTGCTTGGTTATATGGTAATTCTATTTTTAGTTTTCTAAGGAACCTCCGTACTGTTCTCCATAGTGGCTGTACCAATTTACATTCCCACCAACAGTGCAAGAGGGTTCCCTTTTCTCCACATCCTCTCCAGCATTTGTTGTTTGTAGAGATTTTCTGATCATGCCCATGCTAACCAGTGTGAGGTGATACCTCATTGTGGTTTTGATTTGCATTTCTCTAATGATTAGTGATGTTGAGCAGCTTTTTGTGTGTTTGTTGGCAATCTGTATGTCTTCTTTGGAGAGATGTCTATTTAGGTCTTCTGCCCATTTTTGGATTGGGTTGTTTGTTTTTTTTAAATTGAGCTGCATGAGCTGTTTATATATTTTGGAGATTAATCCTTTGTCCATTGATTCGTATGCAAATAATTTCTCCCCTTCTGAGGGTTGTCTTTTTGTATTGTTTATAGTTTCCTTTGCTGTGCAAAAGCTTTTAAGCTTCATTAGGTCCCATTTGTTTATTTTTGTTTTTATTTCTATTACTCTAGGAGGTGGGTCAAAAAGGATCTTGCTGTGATTTATGTCAAAGAGTGTTCTTCCTATGTTTTCCTCTAAGAGTTTTATAGTGTCTGGTCTTACATTTAGGTCTTTAATCCATTTTGAGTTTATTTTTGTGTATGTTGTTAGGGAGTGTTCTAATTTCATTCTTTTACATGTAGCTGTCCAGTTTTCCCAGCACCACTTATCAAAGAGGCTGTCCTTTCTCCACTGTACATTCCTGCCTCCTTTATCAAAGATAAGGTGACCATATGTGCGTGGGTTAATCTCTGGGCTTTCTATCCTGTCCCATTGATCTATATTTCTGTTTTTGTGCCAGTACCATATTGTCTTGATTACTGGAGCTTTGTAGTATAGCCTGAAGTCAGGAAGTCTGATTCCTCCAGCTCTGTTTTTTTTCCCTCAAGATTGCTTTGGCTATTAGGGGTCTTTTTTGTCTCCATACAAATTTTAAGGTTTTTTGTTCTAGTTCTGTAAAAAATGCCATTGGTAATTTGATAGGGATTGCAGTGCATCTGTAGATTGCTTTGAGTAGTATAGTCATTTTCACAAAATTGACTCTTCTAATCCAAGAACATGGTATATCTATCTGTTTGTGTCATCTTTGGTTTCTTTCAACAGTGTCTTATAGTTTTCTGAGTACAGGTCTTTTACCTCCTTAGGTAGGTTTATACCTAGATATTTTATTTTTTTGTTGTTGTAATGGTGAATGGGATTGTTTCCTTAATTTCTCCTTCTGATATTTCATTGTTAGTGTATAGGAATGAAAGAGATTTCTGTGCATTAATTTTGTATCCTGCAACTTTACCAAATTTATTGATTAACTCTAGTAGTTTTCTGGGGGCATCTTTAGGATTTTCTATGTATAGTATCATGTCATCTGCAAACAGTGACAGTTTTACTTCTTCTTTTCCAATTTGTATTCCTTTTATTTCTTTTTCTTCTCTGATTGCTGTGGCGAGGACTTCCAAAACTATGTTGAATAATAGTGATGAGGGTGGACATCCTTGTCTTGTTCCTGATCTTAGAGGAAATGCTTTCAGTTTTTCACCATTGAGAATGATGTTTATTGTGGGTTTGTCATTTATGGCCTTTATTAGGTTGAGGTAGGTTCCCTCTGTGCCCACTTTCTGGATAGTTTTTATCATAAATGGGTGTTGAACTTTGTCTAAAGCTTTTCCTGCATCTATTGAGATGATCATATGGTTTTTATTCTTCAGTTTGTTCATATGATGTGTCACATTGATTGATTTGCATATATTGAAGAATCCTTGCATCCCTCGGATAAATCCCACTTCATCATGGTATATGATCCTTTTAATGTGTTGTTGGATTCTATTTGCTAGTATTTTGTTGAGGATTTTTGTACCTATATTCATCAGTGATATTGGTCTGTATTTTTTTTTTTTTTTTTGTAGTATCTTCGTCTGGTTTTGGTATTAGGGTGATGATGGCCTCGTAGAATGAGTTTGGGAGTGTTCCTTCCTCTGCAATTTTTTGGAAGAGTTTGAGAAGGATGGGTGTTAGCTCTTCTCTAAATGTTTGATAGAATTCACCTGTGAAGCCATCTGGTCCTGGACTTTTGTATGCTGGAAGATTTTTAATCACAGTTTCAATTTCATTACTTGCGATCAGTCTGTTCATATTTTCTGTTTCTTCCTCGTTTAGTCTTGGAAGTTTATATCTTTCTAAGAATTTGTCCATTTCTTCCAGGTTGTCCATTTTATTGGCATAGAGTTGTTTGTTGTAGTCTCTTCGGATGCATTGTATTTCTGAGGTGTCTGTTGTAACTTCCCCTTTTTAATTTCTAATTTTATTGATGTGAGTCCTCTCCATCTTTTTCTTGATGAGTCTGACTAAAGGTTTATCAATTTTGTTTATCTTCTCAAAGAACCAGCTTTTAGTTTTATTGACCTTTGCTATTGTTTTCTTTGTTTCTCTTTCATTTATTTCTGCTCTGGTCTTTATAATTTCTTTCCTTCTACTAACTTTGGGTTTTGTTTGTTCTTCTTTCTCTAGTTCCTTTAGGTGTAAGGTTAGATTTTTTTATTTGAGATTTTTCTTGTTTCTTGAGGTAGGCTTGTATAGCAATAAACTTCCCTCTTAGGACTCCTTTTGCTGCATCCCATAGGTTTTGGATCGTCGTGTTTTCATTGTCATTTGTCTCTAGGTATTTTTGATTTCCTCTTTGATTTCTTCAGTGATCTCTTGGTTATTTAGTAACATATTGTTTAGCTTCCATGTGTTTGTGTTTTTTACTCTTGCTCTTTTCAACTGTAGCCCAGGAGTGGTTTTGACACCCAGTGACGGGTTAGGAGACACACTTGTCTCTGCCCCGAGGCAAGCCCACTGACCTCAGTTCTACTGCAGAGCATGAAATGTCTCTGTAACTTGCATTCAGTCCCTCTCAGTCACAGGCCAAAAGCAGTCCTGGCTACCCAGGAACCCCCCCCCCCCCCAGGAGACACACCCATCTGTATCCCCAGAGGTAGGCTTTTTGTCTGTGGATCTTGAATCAGCCCTTTAACCTGGGTCCAGCTCCTTCCAGCTGCTTTCCCAGAGTTGTTCTGCCTGTGCAGAGAACGACTGCACAGGGAAATTAGCCCATCCATGCTCCAGGAGGAAGGCCCAATGATCTTGGTGCAGCTTAGGATCTTGAAGCAGCCCTGTGACCCAGCTTCAGCCCCACTCTGCCTCAATCTAGAGGCACTCCCACCCACCCAGGAACGTGGCAGGAGGCATGTCCCTGAAGCAGCCCTGTGACTTGTTTCTAATCCCTATCAACAAATCACAAAGACAGAAAGAGAGGAAAAAAGGAACAAATGAACTAATCACTTTGATATATGTGGATTAAATTCTCCAATCAAACTATACAAAATGGTTGAAAGGATAAAAAAAATATAAAATGCTACCTATAAGAGACTTACTTAGCTTTAAGGACACATAGGATGATAGTGAAAGGATAGAAAAAGGTATTCCATGGAAATAGTAACCAAAAGAGATTAGTGCTGGCTACCATTATATCAGATAAACAAGGTATCTCTTGCATTCATTGCAACATTATTCCCAATGGCTAAGACACAGAAACAACCTAAGTGTCCAGATGAATGGATAAGGAAAACGTGGTATATATATATACAATGTAATATTATTCAGCCATAAAAAAGAAGGAAACCTTACCATTTGTAACAATATGGATGAACCTAGGGAACATTATGCTGGGAGAAATAAGCCTGACACAGAAAAATAAATACTGCATGATCTTACTTAATGTGGAATCTAAAAATACGTAAAACTCATAGAAACACAGAGAAGACTGGTGGTTGCCAGGAGCTGGGGAGTCAGGGAAATGGGGAGATGCTGGTCAAGGGTACAAACTTTCAGTTATAAGATGAATAAGTTCTGAGAATCTAATGTACAGCATGGTAACTACAGTTAATAATACTGTTCTGCAAATTTGAAATTTGCTAAGAGAATAAATCTTATTTGTTCTCACCATTAAAAGAAAGTGGTTATTATGTGAGGTGATGAATGTGTTAACTAGCTTGACTGTGGTAATCACTTCACAACATATTCATATATTAAATCAAGTTGTTCACATTAAACATATGCAATTTTTATTTGTCAATTATACCCCAATAAAGATGGGGAGGAAAAGGTCAACTACCATTCCACCGTATAAATACAATATAATTTGTTTAACCAAACTCCATTTAATAAATATTTTTTGGTTTAGGGATACAGAAAGAATGTTATAAAGACATTCTTGTATGTATGCCTTTGTCTGCTTAAGAATTTTCTAGGACAGATTTTTTTCCCCTCTAACTTTAATTTAATGGTTCTAATTTGCTACCTGACAGGAACTTGGAGAATCAAGCTGAGCAGAATGCCATATAAAATGATAAATGTGCTTTAAGTGAGGGGCTAAGGATTTCTCCATTAGTAAAAATTGTGAGTTTTAGACTCTAATCTTCATGAAATCTATCCCTTCCCAACCTCAAATTTTACTTCTTTTGAAGTTACTTATTCTCTGGCATGTTGAGATTATTAGCTCACCATCATTTCCAAACATCTATTGAACACCAATAGTTGATGGGAAATCTGTTCCCCTTGGGATATGAAAAGGAGTGGGACATGGTTTTTAGAGAAGAGTATAATTTAAAGCTGATAATTTAATTATAGCCCTAATTTAAGGAAATAATTTAGTGTTTCCTTAAAAAAAAAAAAAGCATCTCTCCCTAAAACTTTTAAGTACAGTTTGATTTTTGAACATTTGTGGAATATCTACTATATGTGTAAATGGAGGGATGTTGTGCTAGATTCATTTTTTATATTATGCAACAGGACTTATAATGACATAGAAACACATAGCAATAATATATGATTTTAAGCATTGTGAAAGCTTAGTATGGCTGAACTCATGTTTATTTCCATCTGATAACGTTTTTCAACCATTTTTATCTATTTCCATTTATTGAAACTATTGATGTATTTGGATTTGTTCATGCAACTTTATTTTGTGCTATTTCTATACTTCACTATACACTTTTTGATTCCTCTTCCTGTCCCTTCCTAGTTCTTACAGGATTATCACTGTGGTTGAATGAATTACTGTTCTCAATTCTTCACTCCCTTGTTACAGCATTATATACACCCCCTTGACATAACCTCACAGTAGCTGGCTTTGGGCTTGGGCATGTGACTCACATTAGTCAATGAAATGTTTGAAGATGAAATGTAAGCAGGGACCTGAAATGAAATGTACTTGCACAGTTGCTTTTGAACTCTGCTTTGTCCTGGATAAGATTTTATATTAATTCTAGACTGGATTTCTTAAACCACACTGGTAGTATATATTAGAACTTTTCTCACTGCATTTTTAAGCCTGGAGTTTGAATTACCTGATGATGATTCTTCTCCCATCCAAGACCCTGTACAGACAAAAGTGTCCAAACTGCTTACCTGGATCAGTGGACAGGTTTTTCATTTTTGTTTTTTTTTTTCTGTTTTTTAACCTCACTTTCATAGTGGGAGTAACACTCAAGTTTTATGTATGCAGCTAGATGTCAGCTACCTTGTTTTAAGCAAGCCCAAGGCCGTATCTTCCATCATGACTCTTCCCTTTCTTTCTTCAGAATTTGGCTGTGCACTCAAACAATTTTTGGATATCTACCAAACATTTCTAACTATATGAAATCGGGGAGGGGGGGGTCAATCCACATTAGATTAGCTTGAAATTCACCCAAAGTCACTCAAATAACCTGTGCCTGATTAGCTTATTTAAACATAAGTAAATAAAACTCATTGGAAGAAACTGAGTAGAAAGGAAGAATAATAATATAATCACAGTTCATTCTCACTTTTGGAAGGCACCTGACCAAAAACCCACCTAGGTATGGCTGAGTAGTGTCACCTGTTCATTAAACAATTACTTATTGGGCTTCCCTGGTGGCGCAGTGGTTGAGAGTCCGCCTGCCGATGCAGGGGACACGGGTTCGTGCCCCGGTCCGGGAAGATCCCACATGCCGCGGAGCGGCTGGGCCCGTGGGCCATGGCCGCTGAGCCTGCGCGTCCGGAGCCTGTGCTCCGCGGCGGGAGAGGCCACGGCAGTGAGAGGCCCGCGTACCGCAAAAAAACAAACAAACAAACAAACAAAAAACAATTACTTATTAAGATCCTGTGATACTCTGTACTCAAATCAAAAAGAGCAGAACTTAGCTTTAAGGAGATGACAGTCCACCAGGAAAGATTTAATATGTGCATACATATAAATAATAAATAATAGAGAGTAAAAGTAACAAGAGAGACAAGTACATAAAGTAATATGAGAGAAGATCATTCCAGCTTAGAGGGTATGATATTTTGATATAATAAGAGATGTATATTTGGTCTTCGTCCTGGTTCCGGGCACAGAGCTCCTAAAACCTTTGATATTTCCTGAGTGATAGGGATGAGAGGAGTGTCTTTTGTTATTCATAGTAAGTCCCTTTCTACCAAACCTGAGTTTATGCTAATGAGGTGACTTGGAGGATGGGGCTCCTTGCCAGAGGATTAGATTAGAGGGCTGGAACTTTCAGCCCTACCTCCCACCTCTGGGGAAGGGAGAGGGGCTAGAGATTGAGCTCAATGCCAGTGACCAATGATCTAATCAATCATGACTACATAATGGAACCTCATAACCCTAAACAAAGGGGTTTGGAGAGCTTCTGGTTGGTGGACAAGATGCATCCATGTGCCTGGAGGGCGGCGCATCCCAAACTCCAGAGACAGAAGCTCCTGTGGACGTCACCACATGTATTTCTTCATCTGACTATTCATTTGTATCCTTTAAAATACCATTTGTAATAAATTGGTAATAGTAAGTAGACTGATTCCCTGGGTTCCATGAGCAAATTATTGAACCCAAAGAGGGGTCTGTGGGAACCCCCAATTTATAGCCAATTGGTCAGAAGTACAGGTGACAATCTGGAACTTGTGATTGGCTTCTGAAGTGGGGGTAGTCTTGTGGGACTGAGCCGTTAACCTGTGCGATCTGTGCTAACTATATGTAGATGTTATCAGAATATAGTTAAATTGGAGGACAGCCAGTTGGTGTCCACCAAGAACTGGAGAATTGTTTGGTGTGGAAAAGCTCACACATCAGTTGTCAGATGTGTTGTGAGGAGAAGGAAATAGTTTTTTTTTCCTTTTAGAAAGACAATCAAATAGGCCTTGAAGAAATCACCCCTCTTTCTTCCCTCTTCCCCTCCCTTCCCTCCTTTCCTTCCTTCCTTCCTTCTTCCTTTTCACAAATATTTATTGAGCACCATCTCTGTTTCCAGGCATGGATCTGAATGCTAGGAAGATGTAACTGAAGAAGACAAACTCCTTTCTCTCGTGACATTCTTGGGGGGGTGGGGGGTGCGGGAAAGAGGGGGAGAAGGCAGTAATAAAATAAATATATAACAATTTTAGGCAGTGAAAAGTACTATAAAAACTAAGGCAGGGTAAAGGGTTAGAAACCGATATGACGGAGCACAATTTTAGATCAGAGGTTTAGAAAGGGAAGGTAAGATGACTTCTAAGTAGAGACCTGGGTGAAGTGAAGCAGTAAGCAGAGGAGATTCCTGACAAGAGCAACAGGGAAAAAAACAAGCCTGGCATTTTGAAGAATAGCAAGGAAGCCAGTATGCAGAGACTGCAGGTAAGAAGGAAAGTGGTAGGAGCGGAGGTCAGCAGGGCCAGATGCTGTAGGGCTTTGTAAACATGGCAAGGAGTATAGATTCTGTTCTAAGTACAACAGGAAGACACTGGAAAGATTTAGCAAAAAAGGTGATACAACTTGACTTTTTATTCAGAAGTATCACTCTGACAGTAAATGAAAAACAGACCATTGAGGGGAGGGTACATGGTATAAGCATGGAAGCAGGGAGGCCAAGTAGGGGGCCTGGTGGAAATGACAAAGAAAGGTAGTTTGTTCTGAGTTAGCTACACAGAAGTAAAAATTGGTCAAACTGTGCATATATTTTGAGGATGGAGCCATAAGTTCTTACTAACAGATCGACTGTGGGGTAGAGCAGATTTGAGAGAAAGTGAGTTATCAGCAATCTGTAGGATCTTCAAGGAAAAAAATGAGTGAGGAGCAAATTTGGGGGTATATTGTGAGTCAAGGTTTCTCTTTTGGATACTTTCTAAGCAATTATTTTTTACAGTTCTGTACTAATATCACTACTGATTTGGAAGAACACTTATAAAAAAATAATCTTAAAGCAAAATCCCCTGTTTCTGTTTCTTTCTTCATGCCTGAGGCTAGTTCCAATTAGAACAAAGGAAGAGGCTGGGTGGCAATGCAGCTCATGTCCCACTTTTCTTTTCTCTAACCACAAAAACCAGAGAGCGTGACATCTTAAATATGCATGATGCTTACTTTTCATGCCGGTTTGATCCCTTCCTGACTTGGTCTATGAAGTACTATGGAGCACAATCATCATAATATTTAAAAATATTCATGTCAGTGTTAAAGTTACAAAGATTACACAATTCATTAGATTGTCTGGCAGATTCAGCTACATTTGTGTTAATAAGATCTAATTTATAGGCTGCCTAAAAGATCCTTCTACATTCGCCAATGTTTAAACTGTTGAGATTTTGTTTCCTACTTTACGTTATTTTTTTTACATTTATCAACTGACAGAACAAATTAATACATAAGTCTTAGCTTCCGGTATCAATTTGCAAACCTTTTGCTTTTAGTTAAAATAATTTTATTTTGTTGAAATAATAAAATATTTTTATTTAAAGTGGATTAAATGTAATGGTTATAAAATTTAACAAATCATCAAAAATACCCATATAAATTGATGTTTAATTTTAAATCCTTCACTCAGGGGGGCAAAAACACAACAACAAAACATTTCTTGATAGCCAGAAAGTACGTTTGTTTCACAGGTGATATACAGGCACCATGCTGTGTGCATCTGGGGAATTAATACCTGCTTTTGGATAATAAGATACAAGATACTAGTAGATGACCTTTGATCTCAGAACTGCTAAACATTCTTTGGAAGAGTTAATTTTTTTAAATTCTCCTTTGTCTTTTGTGCTGTGTAACTTACAACTCCAAGCACTTTGAGTGCCAAGCAAATATGGAAGCCAAAGTGGAAAAAGAAATGCTATTTCACCTCTAAATAGAACAAACAGATGATACCAATGTATAATCAATTCTAACTTGATATGTGCAACTGCCAATTAGATCATGTGGGCTCTGAATTTTAAAAAGGCCTTTAGAACAGTTTCAAAAAGAATCAGTAAATTTAGCTCTTAATGCTCTTCTTTCTTGGGGAACAAAATGTAACCTGGAAAGCATAATTTCTACATTTCTATAAAAGATTCAGAGACATTGCCTCATAATACTTGTTCTATCAGCTAGTAGATATTAATGCATAATATGAAAAATGTAACTTAAGGGTGGTTTTCACATATTAAAAACAAGGATATCTTAGAAGAGTCATCCTAGCAGAACTGGTATGGTAAATCTGATAAAAGAAGGTTAAGTCTATGATGAATAATGCTGTGGTCCAGGTAAGTAGTAAGACTTATTATTTTTACTGCAGACTGGCCAAATTTTATTGTGTTCTTACCTATATGCCAAGAGCTAAGGATATACAGCTAGAAATAGAAGTATATAGCCCCTCTTGAAGTACTTCATGATCAAAAAAGTAGTTTCAGAATGTTTTCTTTATGAAGACTATATGTAGAAAATGCTTGAGCATGTGCCCCAACACATGTACAAATTAATATATACATATATATTTAATTTAAAAATTAAATGTATATACTACTTTCTCAATATTAAGATGTTATGAAATATATCTAAAAACAGAAATCAAAAAGTATGAGATAAAAATTGATTTTGATTAAAAATTTTTTTTCTTCTTAAATTCCCTATAGTAATTCATGTGTCCCACTTTGGAAACCACTGGTCAAAGAAAAAAGACAGTAAAATATACCAACTACTACAAAAAAGGAAAGGCTTGAAAATGTTTTTATGATGGGTGCTTGGGAGGAGAATCTAAATTCATGAGGAAGGTAATCCCAAAATAAAATGATGAGGCCTTAAGTACCTACACTTTGATAAAACAGGAAGATCATACCTATGATGTCATAGTGTCTTTTGTTATTATATTATCTCATATTTAATTTTGTTAGCATAAAAATTTACTTATAGGATTTTTGGAAAAGGTGATAATGGTGGATAGTTTGTGAATTCCTTCATAAAAAAAAAAAAGTACAATCAACAGAGCAAAATGAAAAATCTAGGAACAAAATCTACAACAAAATTATGTGACAAAATGTGATGGGCAGAATTTTAAGATGTTCCCAAGATTCTTGCCTGCTAATACACACCCTTTAAATCTTTCCCACTGAATATGGGTAGGACCTGTGAGTATAATGGGTATCACTCTCAGGATTACATTAGGTAATAAAGGTGGAGGGATTTTACAGATACAATTAGGGTCCCCAAACAGTTGATTTTTTTAAGTTAATCAAAAAAGAAATTATTCTGGGTAGACCTGGCTCAATCAAGTGTGAGCCCTTAAAAGAGGGACTGAGCTCTTTCTGAGACTCTCTCCTTTTGGCCTTGAAGAAGCAAAGAGCCATGCTGTGAACTGCTCATGAAGAGAGCACAGCCTTCCCCCCAAACTGGATACTCTAAGAAGAACAGACTTTGACTCTCCTTAACTGGCTTAGCCATGAATTGTACCGCTACAAGAAAATGAATTCTGACAAAAACCCAAGGAGCCTTGGAAGCAGATTCTTCTCTGGTCGAGTCTACTGATGAGAACGCAATCCAGCCAACATCTTAATTTCAGCCTTGTGATACCCTAAGCAGAGGACCCAGCCAAGGAAGTCTATGGGACTTCTGACACACAAAAAGTGTGCGGAAACAAATGACTATAGCTTCAAGCAGTGAAGTGTTTTATACAGTACAACATTTGTTACAAGACACAGAAAATGAATACATGAGCTGTCTCTGAGAATATCGTAATGCAACTGAGTGAGGATAAACAATGGACAGCCAGAGACACTCATGGCATCAGCATCAGTGAAGGAGAAAATAAAGGAAATCAAAAGGTGATTCAACACACCAAAATAGCCAACAGCTTCTCAGTGAGACCTGTAGTAATTGAGAGGGAATTTTCCATTCCAACTCACTGGGGTGGGCAAGAGATTTGGGTTAAGGTCCAAAATGGTCAGAGCAAGCTGGGTGCTATGAATTTCCAAAAGCTACCCATTAAAGCCTCCCATAAAGATAACTTCTGGGAAGAGAAACAAACTGAGATAAACTGAAATAATGGTGACTAAAGAAAAAGTCCAGAAAAACTTAGGGGAGAAGACAAGGCCAGAATCTGAAAGTATGAAGCTATCCACAGAAGAGAGAATTTTAGTGTTATGAAGCTAGAAAAGACATTGTAAGCCACTACTTTTGTTTAAACTTTCAGCAAACCTAATCTCATGCCAAAAATATTTAAATGAAAAAAAATTGTATTAGAACCTCATAAAATTGTAATAAAAATATAAAAGAAAATGAGAAGAGAATAATGTCATTATAAGCAATGAAACTATGCCAAAAGACTTGCCAACAAATCAAATTAAAACTCTAGCCTAATTTTTCAAAATAAGCCAAAATAAATTAAGAAAATAACAGAAGACCTGAAAAACAAAAGAATAAAAATTAGGAAAACTCAAAAATTAGGTGACAAAACTCAGAAAATTTAGAAATAAATGAAATAAGTAATTTCAGAAGGAAAAACTAAACCAGAAGAATGAAAACAGTCTTTATAGTGCTATAAAGAACTAAAAGAGAAAAATAGGAAGAATTTTTTAAGTTTAAAAAAAAGAAATGAAGAAAGAGACAAAGGATTTGAGAGGAAGTCTCTAAATATAGAATGCAGAAAAAATAATCCAACATATAATGAGTCCTCAAAGGAGACAGCCAAAACAATGGGATAGAATGAATACTAAAATTAAAAATTAAAAAAAAAAACTTTACTAAAAAGGAAAAAAAGATTAAAAAATATGTGCATATGAATATTACATTGTATACTTGGGCAAAGTCACCAAAATGACCAACAAGACATATTCTAGTCAAATTTCAGTAAAATTTAAAGTGAAAGAAAAAAAGAAAAAAAACAACTTTAAGAATGTAGGCAAAAACTCCAAGGCACTTATAAAGAAGAAAAAAGTCAGACTGAAATCAAAGTTTTAACAACAATGCTAATGGCAGAAGACAACTGAAGAAAGGAAAATGAGAACTAATGATTTTAGATCAAGCAAATACCTTTGAAATATTAAGGTGTAGACTAACTGTTGTCAGCATTTGAGAACTAAGGAGGCATTCCTATCAGCTCTTCCTGAAGTATCACCTTCAGGCAGCCAAACTAACAAGAGAAACAATTACATAAGGCTAGTGGTGAACACTAAATATATCTTCACTATATAAAGAACATTTACAACTCAAACAACAAAAAGGCAAACGACCCAATTAAAAATGGTCAAAGGACTTGAAATGACATTTCTCCAAAGATATACCAATGGCCAACAAGAATATGAAAAGATGCTCAACATCATTAATCATTAGGGAAATGCAAATTGAAACCATGAGATACCATTTCACACTCACTAGAATCACTATAATAATAATTTTTAAAAAACAGATAATAACAAGTGTTCGTGAGTGTGGAGACACTGCTGGAGAGAATGTAAAATGATGCAACCACTATAGAACAGTTTGGCTGTTCCTCAAAAGTTAAACATAGCATTACCCCATGATCCAGGAATTGACCCAAAAGAATTGAAAAAAGTACTCAAATACTTGTCACAAATGCTCATAGCAGCACTATTTACAATAATCAAAAGGTGGAAACAACCTGAATGTTCATTAATGGATGAATGGTTAAACAAAAATGTGGTATATATACACAATGGAATATTATTTAGCCATTAAAAGGACTGAAGTATTAGTATATGCTACAATGTGGATGAATCTTCAAAAACATTATACTAAAGTGAGAGAAAGAGACACTAAAAGCCAGATATTATATAATCCCATTTCTTTGAAATATCTAGAATGAGTAAATCAGAAAGCAACTTGGTGGTGGCCAGGTGCTGGGAGGAGGTAGGAATGAGGACTGACTGCTTACTAGGTATGGGGTTTTCTTTTAGGGCAATGAAAATGTTTTGTAACTAGATAGAGACAGTGTTTTAAAGAACACTGTGAATGGACTAAATACCACTGAACTGCACACTTTAAAATAGTTATTTTCATGTTGTGAATTTCATCTCAAAAAATAAGTCAAATTTAAAAAGATATATATATATTCATATGTAAAACCAAGAAGAAATGATGAGTACAGGGTAGAACAAATAATGTGCAATACTGATAAAGGACGGTATCAAAAATGGATGTAACCATGGAAATTATGTGAAAAGTAGAATGAGCTTGCTAATTGTATTTTATACATAAACAGCAAAATAAAGACTGTTACTTTGAGTCAGATGCTGGAGTTAACGAGAAGGGAGAGAAGAAGAGATCAGATATTGCACGTCATAGGAAAACAAGAGATTAAAACAAAACATAAAATAAAATGAACGGTTCATAGAGCCAGGACTCAATCTAGCCCAGGGGCTTACTCAGGACAAAACTGACATGTTGACCAAGCTGACCTGGGACCAGCCAGCCACTTCCTGTGTGTTCTTTGTCAAGGGCAGTGTTGGCAGGCCTTGGAGAAATGACTGATACCAGGGCTGAGGCAGAGAAAGTACAAGATGAACCCAAACCTCTTCTGCTCAAAAAGCAAAAAAGGGCTCAAAGAATGATGGAGGTATGTCAAAGTGACACAAGAGCCTAAAGGGTTACCATTGAGACAATTTAAAGAACATAAATAATGATAGTAATGGATTATAAACCATTGAATAAAATAGAAGTCATGAGTCAATAATGCTATAAATAATTATTGGGTTGGCCAAAAAGTTCATTTGGGTTTTTCATAACATCTTATGGAAAAAACCTGAACGAACTTTTTGGCCAACCGAATACATACGCTACAGAAAAGGAAAATTGTACTTTATAGTAGAATGCCAATATAGAAGGAATGACAGAATTAAAAAGCCATCATTTGGCAACCATCACAGCAATAACTAATTAAGATAACGGTAGTCAGTGCTAAAACTAATAGGTGAAATTTGATGTAGATCAAGTTATTCACAAGGCTTTAAAATATCTCTCCCAAATATTAATTACTCATTTGCATAAAACTACTGATTGCCAAACTTTACAGAAGAGAAATAAGGCAGATACCATATTTTAAAAGTTGAGAAAATGATCACCGGTATTGGGACATACAGACACCATGTGGCTCCTGATGCACTGAGAACACAGCAACGCTTCTGTGCTGTTCAAACCACAAAAGAGTATAACCCGAATCTAATCATGAGAAAACATCAGACAAACCCAAACTGAGAGATACTCTGCAAAGTAGCCAGTATTCTTAAAAAATGTCAAGGTCATGAAAGGAACGGGAAGACGGGAACTTTCCAAGCTGGGAGATTAAAGAGACAGCTAAATGTAATATGCAATCCTTAAATTGGATCTTGAAGGATACCATTGGGACTCTCAGCAAAACATGAATAGCGTTTGTGAGTGAGATGATGGAATTCAATATTAATTTTGTGATTTTGATGGCTATACTGTGGTTATAAAGGAGAATGTCCTTGTTTTTAGGAGAAAGTTGCTGAACTAATTAGGGGTAATGGGACAGCATGTCTGCTACTTCATCTCAAACAGTTCAGAAAAAAAATTATATTTATGTGTGTATTATTATGTACTGTATAGTGGATGTATAAATGTATGTATATGCATGTGTATGTATATATATATGTATGCATATAATATATACATATAGAGGAGAAAGGAGAAAGAGAGAGGGAGAGAGAAAAGAAATGATATATGTTTAATGCGGTAAAATTGCAACAAATGGAGGACAAAGATTGAGGCCTGTCTTCTTTAAGTATACATTGCTTAATAGATTGAACTTTGAAAACAGGTAAATTTTTACTAAATTATAAAGCAAAATTAAATTTAAAAAGGGCAATTTCTGAAAATAGAAAATAAAATGAAAAATATGATCCTAAATATGTATCCAGTTGGTAGTATAACTATATAGACAAGAGCTATTCCATGTGACTCTAAAACAGAATAATCTGACCTAATATCTCTAAGGGGATATATCATAAGGACAAAAGGAAGTGCAAACAAAATTTAAACTCGGTAATCATATAAGTGAGATAGTATTGGAATTGTGACTCTGAGTCTCTTTTGTCTATAAAGTGGGATAACAATGAATAACGTTATATTCTTTTGTCTTCATTGGTATTGAGAACTGGGATTCTTAATGCAGGTGGAAGAAGATGCATATGTGAAACAGAAATAGTTAAGTAAAAGCTCTACAGTCCTGATTTCAAACTGGAACAATCAGTGTAAACTCAAGACCTATTTTTATCTTTTAAAAAAAAGGAATATTGAAAGGTTAGAAACAACCAACTCCAGTATCAATGGGCAGCACTCTGGCACCCAAGTTTTGGTCTTGAAAAATAGTACTTCCCACTGAAGAACCAAAGTTCCTTGGACAAATGGCTGATTCAATGTCTGGGACAGGAATTGTACATAGTCTAATAAGTGTAAGGTTGAAAAGGGCCCAATGGAAAATTCATCATCAATTAGAATAATAACTGAAATTGATCGAAACATGTCAAATATGTCTAAATTCATGAGCTAATAAGAATAAGAAAGGATAATTCATCTCTCAACATTGAAAAAATGCTAGAAAACAAATTCATTATTTTGAGAGCCAGCAAATAAAGGGAAAGAACCAATCATTTATCTTGACTTTCCTATGTAAACTATTTCACTAGTTAACACAATAGTAGATGAAGGGCAGTTTTTTCTTTAGAAGTATCCTGCTAGTAACTGTAAAAGTAATGATAGAATTGGAACATTCATTTTCAATCCCTAATAAATTAGTGGACCTATTGAGCATCAGTGGCTACTTAATGTCAAACAAGAAAAGCAAGCTAAAAGTTATATAACTCCTGATGAAGGAACACTACACCACTACGAGACAGATTTGCCAAAAGAAAATCAAACCTGATTCTGATCAAAATCTGTATCATTAACATTTTACAGAAAATTCAGAGAACTGAGGAACACGTTAAACTACTCCACAGGGATGCCATCATTAAAATTCAGATGGTGAGAAACCCTACAGCACAAAGGACCAGGCTTCTTCAACATTTATTTGTTACATGGGGGAAAAAGAAAGAAAGATGAAGGAGAAAATTACTGCTTAAATGATACTGAAAAGACACATGAAAAATTGTAAATTATGGACTTGTTAAGGATTATAGGTTATATTTAAAACAAGCAAATTGAAAACACTATGATGTTTATCAGACAACTGGGAATTTAAACATGGCTAGCTATTGATGCTATTAAAGAATTATTATTTTCATGTCATAATGGCATAGCAATTACATTTAAAATGGTTTTATCTTTTAGAGATTCAAACAGAAGTACTCATGGATGAAATTGGAGAATGTTGGAATTTGCATCAAAATAATACTAGGAAGAGGGGTAAGGAAAAACATACGGATGAACAGAATGGCCATGCATGGAAATTGCTGAAGGTGGGTGAGAGATACATGAGGGTTCATTACACTACCATGAACTCTGCACATGTCTGAAATTTTTCATAATAAAAATTAAAAACAATTTACAACTATTATAGTGAATTCAATTCAACTGATATTAGTAATTTTGATAAAGTATTTTTTATATTATAAAATTTACACTTGTAAAAATTTTAAAGGATTAAAAGAGTCGCAATTTTTAATAGGTATATTACATGTGTTGTTAGTTAGTAGTCCTCTTTGCTATCAATTCAAGTAACAATCTCAGCTACTCAACTTTACATTTGACCATCTAATTCAACAGAAAGATTTCTATCACAAGGCCGGAGAATGATTCCTCCAATAGCTGCACATTTAAGAAGACACGATTATTTTTTTAATACCTATAGTAAATGAAATACCAAAATATCCTGAAATGAGGCAAAGATAGACCTGACTTTAAAGAAGGTCTATTTTCAAGACTGAAACTCAAGTACACACACACATATATATATACACACATACATAAACATATATATTGTGTGTATATGCATATACATATATACACATATAGAAACATAATATATACATATATATTTTTAAAAATAGAAACATGATGGAAGTCTGAAAATAAGTAAAAAGAAATAAATTTTAAAAGTGCTATTTTCAACTCAACTTCATCCATTTTAAAATGTTAATTTGTGAACATTTATATTTCTGTTAACTCATAATGAAAATGATTTTGACATGTTAAATTTTTCACAATAATACCTTTAACTGACTTTTTAGTTACTAAAATTATATGGAGCTCAAAAATACAGATTAGCACAGAAATTTTGTTTTTCATCACATTTTTAAAATAATTCTTTCTCAGGAACTTCTAAAACAGTATGTTTTACAAGGATGTAGTATTCTTAAAATGCAATCAGGTCACAGACATGGAATTTTTGGAAGAATCTATTGTTTTATTTAAAATTAATGAAAGAGGCATAAGGGTGTATGCAGCATTGCACAGCAGAAAGAATACTACCATAGGAATAGGTTAAAACTGGTTCTAATTCTCATTTTCATTATCTATATGGCCAAGGGTAAATCACATATTGTCTGGAATTTAATTTCTTTCATTAGGACTATAAAGTGGGAATAAATTGTTTCTACAAACACATACACCAGTTTTAAAGGAATAAAGATATTTCCTCATCTTTAAAACGGGATAAAAAATTTCTATACTTTACCGGGCTCTTTGAGTGTAGCGCTACAGAAAAGCAGGGCACAATTATAAACAAATAGGGTTCCTCAAAAACTCACCTTCAGCTGGTAGAACTTGACTTTTTTCATCCTCAGAAGCAGTGAATAAACTGGAAACAGCTAAAGAAAAGAAGCCATCCATGCTTGACTTTTGAAAAGCAGACCATATAGTACTAAAGGTTAACCTGAATCTCTACCTGATTTGTGAACAGCTCATCTTCTAGGCAGTACTTCTCAGAAAGGAGGTCAAAGAGATGTTTGAGGAGTCCAGGGGTCTGGAAACTGAAGCAGCATAGAAATAAATAGTGCCTCTATAGGGTCAGTGCCTCTAATTAGCACAGGCAAGAGAAACTCCACTGCTCTCATGTAGTCACAGTAAGAAAGAGAGTCTTATTACATCCTGTAACCTGTGTGTCCTGGAAAAGGCTTAGGAAAGAAAAAGGTATTTTCAGTAACAGTTGAGAAAATTTCTTTTTAATGTGCTGCAGGGTTTTTTTCTCCTAAATCAAAATTCCTGCCTGAGTTCAAAACTGACTAATATTTTACTAAAATTCTCTATTTAATTTGAATGCTTATTTACTTTAAATAGATGTGCACATATTCAACTAAATTAGAAAATACATCAGAGCTTCATAATATAAAGTGAAAAGCAAATCTAAACTAAGTTCTACTTTTAAGTTTCATGTTTGCCAAACAACAAATAAAACATCAAACCAACAAAGGCTATTTAAGTGTAGGAAAAGGTTGAAGGAATGGCCTATCATTTAGTTCCAGGAATGAATTTATGAGTATATGTATATATTTATATATACGTATACAGAGAAATCATATGTAAGTTATATATATGTGTGTGTATGTGCGGTAGGTGTGTGTAGTGTATGTGTAATATATATGTACATGTGTATATATACACATACATACATACTTGTACAAGCATGACAACTGAATTTATTCTTAGAAATTAACCAATTACTATGGTTAAATTTATTGTTTCAAAAGGCCATTGAGGGCTGCCCTGGTGGCGCAGTGGTTGAGAGTCCGCCTGCCGATGCAGGCGACACGGGTTCGTGCCCCGGTCCAGGAAGATCCCACATGCCGCGGAGCGGCTGGGCCCGTGAGCCATGGCCGCTGAGCCTGCGCGTCCGGAGCCTGTGCTCCGCAGCGGGAGGGGCCGCAGTGGTGAGAGGCCCGCGTACCGGGGGGGGGGAAAAAAAAAAAAAAAAAAGGCCATTGATATGAGCTAATTCCAAGTTAAATTTATCACTAATTAACACTTCAAATGAAACCTGATGAATTCGAGACTGAAATATTAAAAGGAATTTGGAGAATTTTGAGAGGAATAAATACAGTATTTAAGGGGTATAATACATGATGGATAAAAAAAAAATAAACTTAAAGAGAAATGAAAAGGTCAAGAAAATAACAGTATGTCCAGAGGTTATTCAATGTTTATCTATATTGTGAATGATTTTTTTTTTAATTTTGAATTTTTTGACATGAGAAATATTTTAAAAATAAAGAAAATATGAAGAAGGAGGTTCAACACTTCACTTTTGAATAAAAACAAAGAACTGCTACTTAGCTCTACTTGAGGTGTTTTTCCATATGAAAGCAAAAAGCAGCGAGAGTCATATTTCTAAAAATGAAGATGTGATTTTCCATTCTCCTGCTAAGTCCTTCGTACTTCCCTTCTGCAGCTCTACCTGTCCCTCTGCCTATAAAGCTTTTTCCCATATTAAGCATGTATTTGAGTGCTCCACTCCCAAAAAGATGGCCACTCCCTCCATACAAGTCTCCATATATTCTCTGTCACACTATTTGAAATTATTAATTTATACATACTTTCACTCTATTAAACCAAAAAGATTCTCAAATGCAGAAGCTATGCCTTCTTTATGGTTTTCACCCCAAACCTGCCACATATGAGACAAAAAAAAATTTAATTGATTGATGAATGACTGAACGAGTGGATGGAACAAAAACAAGGCTGGTGATGATATACAGATTGACCACAAACACATGAAAGGATGCTCAACATCACTAATAGTTAAAGAAATGCAAATCAAAACTACAATGAGTATCCCCTCACACAGGTCAGAATGGCCATCATCAAAAAATCTACAAACAATAAATGCTGGAGAGGGGGTGGAGAAAAGGGAACCCTCTTGCACTGTTGGTTGGAATGTAAATTGATACAGCCACTATGGAGAACAGTACGGAGGCTCCTTAAAAATCTAAAAATAGAACTACCATATGACCCAGCAATCCCACTACTGGGCATATACTCTGAGGAAACCATAATTCAAAAAGAGTCATGTACCACAGTGTTCATTGCAGCTCTATTTACAATAGCCAGGACAAGGAAACAACCTAGGTGTCCACTGACAGATGAATGGATAAAGAAGATGTGGCACATATATACAATGGAATATTACCCAGCCATAAAAAGAAATGAAATTGAGTTATTTGTAGTGAGGTAGATGGACCTAGAGTCTATCATACAGAGGGAAGTAAGTCAGAAAGAGAAAAACCAATACCGTATGCTAACACATGTACATGGAATCTAAATTTTAAAAATGGTTCTGAAGAACCTAGGGGCAGGACAGGAATAAAGACACAGATGTAGAGAATGGACTTGAGGACACAGGGAGGGGGAAGGGTAAGCTGGGACAAAGTGAGAGAGTAACATTGACATATATACACTACCAAATGTAAAACAGATAGCTAGTAGGAAGCAGCTGCATAGCACAGGGAGATCAGCTCGGTGCTTTGTGACCACATAGAGGGGTGGGATAGGGAGGGTGGGAGGGAGACACAAGAGGGAGGGGATATGGGGATATATGTATATGTATAGCTGTTTCACTTTGTTATACAGCAGAAACTAACACACCATTGTAAAGCAATTATGCTCCAATAAAGATGTTAAAAATAATAATAAAATAAAATAGATAACCAACAAGGACCTACTGTATAGCACAGGGAAATCTACTCAATAATCTGTAATAACCAACATGAGAAAAGAATCTGAAAAAGAATGGATATATGTATATGTATAACTAATTCACTTTGCTGTATACCTGAAATTAACACAATATTATAAATCAACTATACTCCAATAAAAATTTAAATAGATAAATAATTTTAAAAATTAAAATAAATAAAATTTTTCAAAAGGCTGGCAACGATAACCCTTCATGTTTTTAATCTGAAATTTTAGTAAAAATTTTCTAAAAGAAAAAATATATTTTGGCATATTGACATTTTATTGTTGTATTAACTCCTACATCCCTCTGTAAACACAAAACACACACACACCACAACACACACACACATACACGCATGCACACATAAGCACACAAATATTCCAAGTTAAAATATAAACTCTGTTAGTTTGGACTTCACATATTTAAAATTTCATAATTTTTACATAGGTAGGGCTACCAAAGTTATTAATGACTGTGACTGATTCAAAAGATTTAAATGGGGGAAATAAAAGTTCCTCCTTAAAAGAACAAATCTGCTCTTTATCAATGAGGAGGTGAGACCAAATAATCAATAAGGATCTTTTGAATTCTCATTTTAAACAATTTTTCCCATGATGTCAGACTTCCATTAAGATTGGATACACTCATGTTTTACAAAGGAACAGCGTTTTAAAATGAAGTGAAAATAGTTTTTCAAATGATAGCATAGTTGAATAAATATGAACTAATTCTCTAGACATTCTATAGTAATGTATTTTTTGCTATTTTTAACTAATTCGAATAAATTATAGTATATAGTTACCACTGGGGGGGGAAAAACTGTTAAAATGCATCTTCCTTCCTGCTAGCAAAGGCCACCTGAGCTATTCCCATAATTTAGAGTGTGTAGGCAATTTCTGGCACAGAAAGTAAAGAAAGTAAGTGAAGTGTAAATAAAGCAAGTAAAGAAAGTATAAAGAAACTATTGGGTAATTCTAGCAAATAGCACTAGTTTGAGCAAATGTAACAAAACAACAATCCTTTATAATCCAACGAGCCATGCTTTAAAAGCTCCCAGCGTTCGATAAGAGATAACGGGACAACGAACAATTGGAAACTGGAATTTTAAAAACAATATATAATTAAAAATTGAAATTAAAAAAAAAAGAAAACCACAAACACAAAAAAACTGTTAACGATGAAAATTTATTATGCCAGGCCTTAGTATGGCTTGACTTGGAAATATAGTTTCAGAGGCTTTTGTGAATATACCAAGGAAAGAGGACCTAGGTGTATCTTATTTCCACAGGCCACCAACAAATATTTGCTTAACGGAGAAAAAATTAATATATAGTATAGGAGAGAACCTGACAGATGCTTAACATTATTGAGTGACAGCAATGCTCAATCTCATCTGTGATCAAACACTATGAAGTATCCTCCTAAGGATAAACTTATTACAAATAAGAAGTGAAAATTCAATTATGGAGAAACTTTCAGTTTCAGCTCTGATATGCAAAAAGCTTGGAAGTTTCACTGTATTTTGTCCTTACAAGATAATGCTGTACAAAATGAAAATCAATGACTTTTCTCAGACGTGATTAATAAAACATGTAACTATGAAAGAATTTAAAAAAAAAAAAAGATAACGGGAAAAGGAATTTCCTGTCATGGGTGAGATGTGGCAACAAAAACAACAAAATTGACTCTGCTTTACAGAACAATGAAAAGAAAACAACCTTATTATATTTGTATTATTTCACACATATTTGAATTTGCTGGATTCTCACTGTCCCAGTTTTAAAATGGAGTTTAACTGTTAAATATTTTGAAAAATTTCCTGATGTAGACAAAAAATATTTTCTGGGCACCCAAAACTTTTTCAAAAACAGAAATTATAATACTTTTTCAAAAACTCAATCTTCACCATTGTGATCTGGCATTTACCTGAAAATGAATAAAGCTTACCAGACTTTAGAAACAAGTATTCAAATATATTTACCCAGGACTTGCCCGGTGTCACAGTGGTAAGAATCCACCTGCCAATGCAGGGGACATGGGTTCGAGCCCTGGTCCGGGAAGATCCCACATGCTGCGGAGCAACTAAGCCTGTGTGCCACAACTACTGAGCCTGAGCTCTAGAGCCTGCAAGCCACAACTACTGAGCCCATGTGCCACAACTACTGAAGCCCATATGCCTAGAACCCATGCTCTGCCACAACAGAAGCCACCACAATGAGAAGCCTGCACACCGCAACGAAGAGTAGCCCTCACTCACCACAACTAGAGAAAGCCAGCACAAAGCAACAAAGACCCAATGCAGCCACAAATAAATAAATAAATAAATTTAAATATATATATATTTACCCAACTATATCTGATTAAATGCAGTAAACGTCTTGCATGTTTTGTATGCTTTTTATTCATCTTTCAATTGAATATATTCAAGAGCTTGCCATACCAGGGCTTGTCTTCATAAATGGCAAATCCTGTCTCTGAATTATCACTGACAGTCTCCCTTCATGTAGGACACAAAGTCCACAAATTGATATAGGTGAATGAAAGCTGCGACTGATGCCAATTTTCTGATTGTCAGTCCATCTCTTCCATCTCAAGACTAAAAAAAGCAAGATTGATATGACCTGAAAGGACTTACCAATTGAGTCCTAAAACTCAACGTCTAGCCTTGTGATTTGTTGTAATCAATCTGAGAAAAGACCCAGTGTCCTTGTACTTTACTTACTCCAGTCCAGTTGCCTTAGTTAACCTCTGGTTGGCATTTCCCTTTGTAAAAAAGTGAAATGTATATGTATACAATTTACATGCCATAGAGCTCACTCATTTAAAATACACAATTCAGTGGTTTTTAGAATATTTACCAAGTTGTGCAACCATCACCACAATCTAATTACATTTATGCAGAACATTTTCATCACCCCAAAAAGATCTCTCAAAGGAAGAACAGAAGAAAGAAAGGGAAAAAGAGGAAGAGACAGAGAGAGAAGTAAGGATGAGAAGAGAAAAGCTACATAGAAAGAATTTCATTTAAAAGAGTGAAAATAATGCTTACAAAAAATAAAATTAAAAAAAAACATTGGAAATATAAATTCAATAAAATTTTTAAAGTATATTTCTCATTTTATTCTAGATGCTTATATCCTTCCTTCCTTTTTCATAATTAATATTATTAATTATTAATTAGTCACAGGATGGGCAAAAGATTCCTGGAATAGGGCTTTGTGCTCTAAAAGAGAGCACTGGGGCATCTTGATTTAGTTTTATCACTTTGCAAACCGAGAAATTCACTTTTAACTGAGAGTGGTTGCACTCATTCCATGTTACCTTGAGGAATTTTGAAATAATGAAGGTATTTTTGTAACTGAGGCAGTGAGACTGTAACTAGGGACTCTCATCTCCTCAGCATTATTCCAACTCTATTTCTTACTTATGATATGGCTGTGACTTTATGCTTACCATACCTGACTTCTACCCTAGACCACCACTAACTTAGCTTAGCTTGCTGCTAATGGAAAAAGCTGATGATGCCTATCAAGACTGAAGATTAGTTCTATCTGCTTCACCTTTGTCTTTGTCCCTTATTTCTTGCTTTTCAGGACTAGCTAGCCAGAGATTTCTGAACTTAGATAATGTTCCAGCTGCAAGCAAGACTTGATGGCTACCTGGAATCATGTGACCAAGACATCATCTCTGAAAATACAAGATTGCCCCCTCTCCAGCTTGTAGCCCTTTCTTTTCCCTATGTAATCTCCCAGCCAAACCTGGGGAATTGGGAGTTGGTTCTTTGGGACATGAGTCCACCTTCATCCCAGGATTACTGGCTTCCTCAACAAAGCTATCTTTCCTTTTGCCTACCACTTGTCTCTCAGTATTGTATTCTTGAGCAACGAGCAGCCAAACCTGAGTTAGGTAACATTTTCCTTTAATTCTTACTGTAACACTCATTTTCAGGACTCAGTTGGAAAGTCCTTTCAGGGTCTTAGCAATCTTGTGCTTTTTAGTCTCCTGATGGAAGAGATGGACTGGCAATCAGAAGACTGCAATCAGCTGCAGCTTTAATTCACCCCTATTCAACTATTCTTTCTTTTCTAAGGTCATGTTCCAGGTACTTCTATTCTTTCTTCTCAAATTGCAAACAACTTTTTTCTCTGATTTGCTCTACACTGACAAAGGATTTAGACAGACATTAACATTTCATCTAAACATACTTTTCTTTGAAATTTGCTAGGTCAGAAGAATAAATGTCACATTCCCCAAATTATCATGGGCCTCTTCAAAAAGCCAACTCCCAGGAATTATCATTAAACTTTTCAAGTATCTGGGCTACATTTCACAGATGGATATACAGAGTCCTGCAGTCTTCTGAGATAAAGTTGCCTTATTACTTAGATCAAATAGATTTTATCTGAGATCATGTTAGCTGGCCCTGAGATATAGAAACCATAGTAGCCTTCATGCTATAGTCTAAAAAAAAAGTCCCCCAAATGTGCCCTTTGCTCTTGTCTGCAAAATACACAAGTTCCTTAGATTTACTCCTTACGCTATCAGAGGCTCCAATGAACTATATGAAGAAAATTCTCCAGATCACATTAATCTATAGCAAGGAATCTTGGTTATTTGCAAAGCAATCTGAGACTGTTAAAATGAAGCAAGTGAATTTTAAGTTCTTAAATACTGCTAAAGTCATTTTTAAACACTGCAGTTGAACATCTTAAGACTTATTCCACATGATAACATATATACTCCTGATGTAATACTATGCCATAAAACCAAGAATTATAATTTATTACAAAGGAGTTATAACACCACCTATTCACTCTGTTAGAATCCTGTTTTATAATAATAAAACAGTCATGCAAATTAATTCCACTTAAGAAATTATAAATTAGTCTAATTATATAAAGTTTGTTTTTTGAAGAAATCAGAACTATTTCTGTCATTGTGTGATTTAAAAATTTACACAGATTCAAATACATAAATTGAAATCATTTTCCTGTCACAAATATCATTTTAGAATAGAACAAAATTACAAGCCCCTGACATATTACAAAAAATCCTTTTAATGATTATAGCATTGAGTTCTAAGAGGAATTGCCAAGCTAATGACATATTAAACCTTTCCAGCTTCAGCATTCTTTTGAACACTCTGGGAGGGCAAGCATCTTATCTGTCAAATCCTTCACTTAGTTCTTGCTAAATTAAGCTCTAAAAAATACACAAATTACTATTTTTGCAATGAAGATTACTGAAGTGTTATGATTTAGAATACCAGCCTACTGGCTAGAATCATACTAATAAGTCATAAAACTGATTTGTCTAATGGTTACACAGCTGTAGTCAATCTTCCAATTTAAAAATACATTTATGTAGCTTCTTTGTAAAGAAAATGACAGAATTCAGTAGACATATAACAAAAACTGGTCACCAACTAGAAGCATATAAAAATCAATCAATACCTAAAAACATTTTCCTTATATTATAAAACACTAACTTAAGTTTATTTTAATACATTAAAAAAATTTAGTGTTTAATCAAGCAAATTGAAACAGGAACATCTCTCAACAGATACAATAACTGACTTATATAATATGATTTATCCCCGAATAGTCATTTTAACATTTAGTCATAATTAGTGCATAAAGTAAAAGTATAGATTTTTAAATTATTAATTTCTTTTATTTAGAGACAATGTCAGAGAATTTGAAAATCTAAAAAATACATAAAAGGGATAAACAGACTTCTCTCAAGAAATACTCCATCTTTAAAAGAAGTAACAAAAGTATCTTTCAATCATTCAATCCCTTATTTAAGCAATTATTTACTGTGAATTTATATTGTGGATGATATTTTAATACAAGCGAACAAGACAGAATTAACCTATGCCCAATGGAGCTGATACACTATCAGGGAAGACAGAAATTGGAGAAAAAAATAATTGAACACATAATGAGAAGAAAAAAAAATTCCTAGGGTACTAAGGTGGCATATTATAAGAAAACCTTAACTAGTGTAAAAAAAGTCAAGGGGTCCTTTTTGGAGGAAGTAATGTTTAAACTACAATTTGAAAGATATAAGTGAGGCTTACCAAGCAGAAGGAACAGGGTGTGCAAAGGTCTGAGGGTGTGCAAACATGGCATTCAAAAAACTGAAAACAGGCCAATAAGGATGAAGAGTGGAGAAAAGGGGAAGCAGTGACAACAGACAGAACTGAAGAGATGAGACCAGGAAGAAACCTGTTGGGCACATTAAGCCTTGTAATAGGAAGCAACTGAAGTTGGCTGGGAGATATTAAATCTGCATGTAAATTTACATATTAATATATGCATACTGCTGAAGTAAATACTAGAAGAGTTAAAAAGCTGTTGCTTGTAGCTCAGGCAAAAGATGATGGTAGAGAAACAAGGTTGTCTCTGAGATTGGAAGCAAGTGAATGTCTTATATTTTAAAAGTTTGAAAGACAAGATTTAGTGTCTGAAAGTAAGGGGATGTGGAAGACAGACAAAGTAATCACAGAATTAAGGCTTTAGCAGCAGTGTGAAGCCCCAGTAGATCTGGAAGAGTGGACTACTCCTAGGAAACAGATACAGGTCTTCCAGTCAAAGAGAAGCTGCCTTACCTGATTTGATACAGTTTTAGATTAACTGTTTAATCAAATTTGCTGTTCAAGGAGCTTAAGCCCTTCATGAAAACTGAAAGATGATTGGAAACTTTTACAAAGACCTCAGAGTGAAGAGTGAAAGCATGATGCTTTTGCATTTAAATGTACATTGGATTTATCATCAATAAAAACAAGGAACTGTTATAAAGTATTTATTAAAGATGAAAACGAACAACATAATATTTAATTGGGCTTTGTAAAATCGCCATCATTTTCTTATAAAATTGGGGACATAAATCCTGATCCAGAAACATGGAATTACTGCAGAGGAAAGATAAATGATAATCAAGGTGCACTCTAAGAAGCACCAAAAAAGCAGATAAAAAAATAAGCATAATTTGCTTACAAGGCTGACTGAAAATTTTGTTGTAGCAATTTGCAAGTATGAAATATTTAAAATCATAGCATCAGGCATCTCTAAACTACAGCTTGTATCTATTAGGTGGTTAAGGAGAGAGTACATATTATCCTGAGACAAAAAAAACAACAAAATACCTCAGGAGGAAAATGCTTCTTAGTATTGGAGTATTGGAAGAGAATCATTGAATCATGAAAATTAACATCCTGCACATAAGTTGTTCTGTCTCAAACCCAGCAGCAATTCAAGTTCAAGTCAGCAATCTTCTGACTTGAGTTGTCACAGAAAATTCATAGAAAATGCTCTAATACATAGTTGCAGACTTATTAGCCAAAAACATTATCAGTGACTATAAGCAGTAACGTAGCCCTATCTTGGGTGTTGCCAACATGTGAATACACCTGTCTAATTCTATAAAAATAACAGAAACAGTTCAATATGTAATCAATAAAACTTATAGATACAGAAAGATTATGCTTAAGATACTGATCTATGAGTAACCTCTCAAAGAGAGCCCAAATTGTATCCTTAAAGCAACATGAAGAGACAGACCAATCCACAATGAACAGGAATAGACATGTGTGAAATTTTGAGGAGCATAGGAAGATAACCAACAATTTGAAGTAAGGGATGGGGTTGTCCTTGTCTATCGATGGAAGCGAGGAGGGATGGATAGTTAAATCCACAGATACAGAAGTGGAATTTAACCTTCACATAGTCCATGCTTCTGTATATTGTTCATGGACACCTCTATGGGGTCTTTCTTATTATGAATATATTCTTTTGTACTTGAATGGGAATTTCAAACTATAAAATGTTGGCACTGTCTGAAGCCTAACAACTTCTACATATTGGTTAGATTCATCTGTAAGACATTAGTTTGCAGTTATTTAATGATTTCATTACATTTTCCATTATTATTTTATTTTAAAAAAATAAGCAAAAAACTGAAAAGGCAGGTTCTATTTTTAAAGAACTTCCTCAATTCAAGGCCATGGAAATTGAGAAGGAAGAGGCTGCAGTAATAGTCTTGCACTGGAATGTAAGCCCAGAAGGGCAGGGGTTTTGTCTAGTTTGCTTCCTACTGAAGCCACAGTGCCTAGAACAGTGCCAGGTACCTGGTGGTTGTTCCCTAAATATTTGCAGAATGGAAGAGGGAATGAATGAATGAATATAATCTCAGATCATGACTAAGTAGCACAGGTCCACACACTGAGACCACCAATTCCAGCAACTTAAAGAACCTGCCTAGGAAAGCTGGAATAATGTCCTCAAATGCCCGTATCTACATTCTCACCCTTGTAGGCTTGAGGCAGGGAGAAGCGAGACAAAGTACAAGAAGTAGCCAGATCTTACACTGCACTCGTACACATCTGATATTATTTCTGAAAATATCAGCAATATGCACCTTTAATAACACTTAAGAAGTACTGTGAGATGCTCAACATCACTAATCATCAAGGAAATGTAAATCAGAACCACAATGAGATATCATCTCACATCTTTCAGAATGGCTATCATCAAACAAGAACACAAATAACAAATGTTGGCAAGGATGTGGAAAAAAGGGAACCCTCATACACTGTTAGTGAGAGTGTAAACTGGTGCAGCCACTGTGGAAAACAGTATGAAAATTTCTATAAAACTAAAAACAGAACTACCATATCACCCAGCAATTCCACTCCTGGGTACATATCCGAAAAAACGGCACTAATTCGAAAAGATACATGCACCCCAAAGTTCATAGCAGCATTATTTACAATTGCCAAGATATGGAAGCAATCTAAGTGTCCATCAACAGATAAATGGATAAAGAAGATATACATTGGAATACTACTCAGCCATAAAAGAACGAAATTTTGCTATTTGCAGCAACATGGATGGACCTGGAGGGCATTATGCTAAATGAATTAAGTCAGACAGAGAAAGACAAATACTGTATGATATCACTTATATGTGGAATCTAAAAAATACAACAAACTAGTGAATATAACAAAAAAGAAGCAGACTCACAGATATAGAGAACAAACTAGTGGTTACCAATGGAGAGAGGGAAGAGGGGAAGGCCTATATAGAAGTGGACTTTTAAAAATATATGTTAAATAATACATACTATTGTCTATATTCATGCATCATACCAAATCATACTGACTAGTTACTGAAATAGCTTGATTCTGTACTACTGAAAACATTGATGACCCGGCAATTTTCCAAGTTGGAAAAAACAAAGGACTCCAAAAGATTCCATGTTTCCTCAGCATTATACTTATGGGTATCAGGGGTAGAAGAAAAAAGTGTTCAACACCTTTTCAACACTAACTTAAAGGGTTTGTTTGCAATGAAATATTAAGAATATGACTGGAAATCTGTTAGGCTTGGGAATAATAAAGTTAAATCACATTATCTCTAGGTTTGGCAATGGAAAGAAACAAGCCAGTGCTAAAAAGCTAAAAATCTACAGTATAACCTTGGAATAAAAACAATGAAAATATTTTTGTTACTATTTGGAAACTTCCAAAGCTCAGAAGACAGAAAAAACATTCTGTATGCCCTACCACGCAGATAGATCCATGCACAATGCTCTCTATTTCTAGAATAAATATCCAGTCATTATAAAAGACTGACAAAATAGAGTGCCCTCTGCTACTTTTTAAAGTGGGTTCAATTTATTTCCTAAATGAGGGTTGGGATGGAGAAAAGGTGCACTCTTTACTTTTTTGCATTCCAATACTTTGTTTTTTATCAGAGTTTATTTTCTTCAGCATTGTTTATACTGTCCCTGAGAAGTGAGAATAAACAGTGAGAAAAACAGCTCAAACTCTACACAGAGAATAAATGTCTCAAACTCTACACAGACAAAAAAATTTTCTCCCTGTTGTTAAGCTACACTTATCAGAAAATAACTTACTGAAACTCTGATTATGATAATACTTGAGACTGAAATATTTTCTATGGTTTTAGTGTTGAAATATTTGACAATGTTATAACATAAAAATTATACATCATACTGTAATTTTGAAAAGAATTATGCAAAAAGAAACCAAAGAAGGCAGCATTCTCAAAAAATAGTTTTTGTTTTGGAGCGATATAATGACCTTTGTCCTCCATCTTCATTCCTGATTTTTAACACTATTTCTAACATTTCAAAGATACAGTGGAATTTTAGGTTGAAATATTTCTCATCTATGCTTTGGCCTAGTTGAAATGTTAAAGGAATATGATCAAGTTTTTAATTCACTTGATTTCTGCTTTACTCTCTTCTATTCAAGGAATATCTCTCCCATCCCTCGCTGTTACATGTGAATTGCACTGTGCTTAGTTTATTAACTCTTGTTATCTCAGTCCTGTAATCTGTCTTCAAAGAGAGGGAGGGAGATCTTCCCTGGTGGCGCAGTGGTTGAGAGTCCGCCTGCCGATGCAGGGGACGCGGGTTCGTGTCCCAGTCCGGGGGGATCCCGCGTGCCGCGGAGCGGCTGGGCCCGTGTGCCATGGTCACTGAGCCTGCGCGTCCGGAGCCTGTGCTCCGCAACGGGAGAGGCCACAACAGTGAGAGGCCCGCATAACGGGAAAAAAAAAAAAAGAAAAAAGAGAGTGCGGGAAGAAAGGGTAACGTTGGTAGTAGGGTTCCCTGATTTTCCTCATCGTTGCTGATATCTGAACACTTCAGTGTTTTCCTCTAACCCGAACTCACATCCTCCATGTCCAGACCACAAAAGACAAACGGGGCTTCTGCAGGTTTGAATACCTGACTAAGCTCCTCTGCGGTATCACAACTAAGCAACTAGTTACTCATCCCTGAACTCAAGGCTTCTCCAGGAATCTGGAACCTACCATTTATGAGAATGGCACACTCTTAGTGTCACAACAACCTTTGGTAAGGGTCCTCCCCAGGGCATATCTTGAGTTGTGGCTTCCTTCTCAAATCTGACACTACATCCTTTTTTGAATTTCTCATACCTTCTGGTCTATTGAAGGTTCTCTGATTTATTTTCTAACACAGTTCTATAATGAATTACATATATTTATTTTCTGTTCTATCCAGGGATAGATATTATTCAGTGGGATATTACTGTGTGTGCTTGGTTTATCATAAAGAATAGAAAATTTGTAATTTTCTTCTCAAAATAAAATTTAATATCAAGCATAAGCTTAAATTATCAAAGGGGATATCAAAAACTCTTTTAATATTCTCATTACCCTGAAAACTTACTATTGCTGTTTGCATCAGTGTTATCTTAGAACAAGGAACTAATGTTTTACTTTCTCAAAATGATGTTTTCATCCTTTCTAGTTAAACAAAATAAGAGATTTATCTTTGAATCTCTTTATACTAGAAAACATGTAAATAAAACTATAAACAGAATATGAAGTAAGAGAAGAGTTAAGGGATCTGAAATAAATGAAATATGAGGAGAATGAGAGGTACAAATATGTGGGAGAAGATGAAATGTGTAACGTGTATAGCAGACAGCTGTATGTCAGATCTTCCCACTAGAAGAAGACAAGGGAATACTGACGAAGTGCTTGATATTTTTGAATTAAAATACTTTCTCTCATGTTCATCTACGTTTCTTCATGCAGTAGAGTGTAATGGGTAAAATAAAGACTCTCATGTACTACAGTGTAATGGATAAAATAAAGACTCTTCCTGGGTTCTAATCCCCTCTCTACCATTTGATCTTGGGCAAGTTTACTTTACTACTTTCTGCCTAAGCTTTCTCATCTGTAAACTGAGTTTCCTACCTCAAAATATCTCTGTGAGGATTAGATATGTTCATTTGTAAGGACAGCTTAAAACGGTGCCTGACACTAAACAACATGTAAGTGTTAGCCATAATAATTCATAGTATTAAAGTTGCTAGGACTGCCGTGGCAGATTTTTAATTCTCAGGAGTTTAGAAAACTCTACTCAAGAATGGGAAGATGGAGGGGAGAAGCACATAAACTCCAAGCAAGTAGATTCTCCAGTAGAATTTCAGGTTCATAGTCCTAATTAAGTGAAATTTTACATAGGACAAGTCACCTAAAATATTTTTGGGATAGGCTAACTAAATGATATAAGGGATATAAACTTGCTTTAAAAAAGTCACTCTCCACTGAAATGTAAGTGCACTTTTTTCTTATAATTATTGTTATCTATTTTCTTTTAAAATAATTAACCAAGAAATGTATTTCTAGTATATCTATTACTAGAGTTTATTTGAAACTATTTTTAAAGAAAGAAGGTCTGCTTACTTTATAGTCATTAGCAAGTAAAATGTGTGAACTTTGAACTAGCCTTAAACAGCAAAATATTTATTCATCATCCCAGGTCAGGATTAGCAAATAATTTTATCGATGAATCAAAGTAAACAATGCTATTTAAGCAACTAACAAAATTCTGAAGAAAAACAAAAACTCCCTCAGAAGTATCAAATGATTTTCCTAATTGCAAGTACTGGCCAGCATTCGGCCTTTTATAAACTTTATTGTGAGACTTTAATTAAGCTGTGTTATCTCTTGATAATCACAAAAAAAGAAAATAGCCTAAAGATGACATGAGAGTTTTAATTGCCCCGTCACATCATCCAGTAAGTGTTAATGGACTTGTTGTTTAATATTCTGAAACTGGGTGGAAAAAAACAGAAGAACATGCAAATATGTTCTGTTCTCACAGCATGACCCTTGATATGTAAAGTAGATTTAATAGTAAAGCTCTAATTTTGCATTCCAGAAACCTAAATACCACTTCAGTCTTACAAAATTAGTAAAATCTTCACAGGAATGTTATGTCTAATCACCTTACATAAGGCAACCTGGCATTACTGATGATAACTTACATAAAAGGATCAATTTCTATGTTCTTTAAATTGCTCATTCACTGACATGATTTTCAAAATCAAGTGAAAAGTGCTTTCAATCCAAATGTATTTCCTATTTTATGTCCAAAAGTGGAAGTTTTTCCCCTGATTTATCCAATGGCTACTTAACCCAACTGAGGATGTGCAATCCATAACCCCATACATATTTCAAGATATTTTATGAAATACCTGGCTCAGGTGATATAATTCTTTATTCACTCACAAGTCTTTTTTCCTCCTAAGTCAAAAGATATCCAATCCTTGAAATCAATTACTTATTTTTAAAAACACTGTGCTATGAAAAATCTTATTTCAGGTACATTTTATGTGCTAAATTTTACGAAAAAATGCTTTTTCCCCCTCGTTATAAAAGTAGTATATGTTCGTTGGACCCACTATATTTTAAAAATGTTAGAAAGAATAAAATTAAAGTCACCGAGGAATAACCACTGCTCACATTTAGATGCATTTACTTTTAGTGTTTAATATTAAAGGTTGCCAGGTATACACAGTGTTGAGATCTACTGTAGATACAGCTGTGTGTCCCAGTTTCACTCTTTTCACTTTCTTTCTCTTTGCATTTCATAATGGTTATTCCCTCAGTGGCACCCCACTACATTCAGGATAATGTCAAACTCCTTACGCGTTCCCTTAATCATCTGTCCCATTGAAACTCTTCACCATCCTTTCTCCTCTCCACCTCTTGCCAGCCCCATTTACTCTTTGCTCCAGTTGAACTGAACTATTGACACTTTCAGTTCTTCCAAGGAACTATGCTTCCTCACAAATGCTGGGAGGGTCCATTATACATCCCTTTCCTTCTGCTGAACATCCACCCTCAGTTAGACATTTCCTTCAGGTAAGCTTCTCTAACATACCCCACGTACAGGCCCAGGGACCCTGCTAGGAATACCAACGGTATCATGTACCCTCCCTAGAGTGGGTTAAACACCATCTCCCCAAAATTCATGTTCCCTCAGAACCTCAGCGTGTGAACTTATTTGGAAATAGGGTCTTTATAGATGTAATTAGTTCCGGATCTTGAGGTAAAATCATTCCAGATTTAGGATAGGCCCTAAATCCAATGACTGGTATTTTTAGAAGCGAGGACACACCCAGAGACACACAGGGAAGAAGGCCACGTGAAGATGGAGCCAGAGATTGGAGTTAGGCTGCCACCCGCCAAGAAAGACCATCAGCCGCCGGAAGCTGAAAGAAACGAAGCAGGATCCTCCCCTAGAGTCTTTGGAGGACACGTGACCCTGCTGACACTTAGGTTTCAGACTTCTAGCCTCTAGAAATTTTGTTGTTTAAGGCCACCCAGTTTGTGTGTAGCCCTAGGAAACTAATACAGCTCCCATTCTAGACTTCCTGCAATATATTAAGTGTTGCACATACTTCAATTCTCACTAGACTACAAGCTCTGTGCAAAGCCACGACTAATTCTATTGTTTATAGTTTAATTTTCACTGCTTAGGACAGCACTTGGCACATGACAGACAATAAACATATGTATAAAAAAAGGAACAAATAAATGTTTGAAACCTGAGCAACATTATTATTTAATCTATGTCAATTTTACTGGTAAAATCTTTATTATTTGAGCTTTTTACCACTAGAGTTTGATGGCTTTCGAATGACAGTTCCGAAGAAAGGTTTTAGAAACATCTACTGTTTTTACTTACCCTACAGAGACTTCCCAACCTGGTCCCAAAACGTTGAAATTCTTTTGGGGAACCTACCTTCTCCACATGCTGGCAGTCTCGGGAGAATTGTTAATCAAGTGCCATGGTTCCTGGCTGAGGGCAAATGATTGAGACCCAGCCATGCACACTGGCTTTGTGAATGTGTGAGAAACGGCATTAAACCACAGTATCGGTCCAGATTTAGCTCCATGGCAGTACTCTTCACAGTCTCTCTCCACTTACTGCTTTCTGGATCCCCGGAAATGCTCTGGCTGCTTGCTGTCTTTCCTGAGAACTTTTTTTCTGATTACTCCCTGATTCTATGAGCTACCTTATATCCTTTCAATAAAATGCTTTTCTTTTGCTTAAAGTACTCAGAACTAGTTTCTGTTACTTGCAAACTAAGAACTGAAATTGATAGAGACTCTTCAAATGTAGATGTGATTACTACATAACAGATTGCTTGTATAAACAGGTTTTGACCATCACAGATAGTCACTTGATCAAAAAGTTTCCAGTTTAGATTGTCAGGCCACTGAGCTGATGAACTATGCAATGCAAAACTCACGATTTACCAATTTCCTTCTCTCTTCATTCAGTGCACATAATTATGTAAATCCTATTCTTTTCTCTCATTTATTTCTGTCTTCATGTGTAAAAAATATCTTTTTGAAAGATTTTTTTATTTTTCACTAAACTAAATTTTCTCAATGTAAATCATGCTCTAAAAGCAAAGTAAATCATTTTATAAAGAATGTTACCTCTTAGGAAACCTTCGGAGGTCAAAAAAACCCCCAGAATGTTACCTCTAAATAACTGAAAGCTTTGATATAATATATAATACCCTCATAGCATGAATAATTAGTTTACACTAAAAAGTCAATAGATTACCACTTTGCAACATAGAGACTAACATACTTGATAAAAAACTACTTTCCCAGTTTTCACTATTTCATTCAAATAGCAATTAATTTATGAATAAACCATTCATTACAATTACATATTGCATAAATATTCAAAACATTTTTCCCTTTAAATCTCTTCATTAAATGAAAATTAATGTTAACATTATACAGATAAAGATTAATTTGAATATCATTAATTATTAGAAGCTTGGTTTACATATACCGATATACTGAATGTAAATTTTTAATGTACAACCAAAGGTCAGGGAAAGCAAAATGTCTTTCTTCAATCTCTTCGAATGGCTTAAAGATTATTTCCTTTGGTATTTACATGCTGATCAAGCAGAATACATTTCCTGAAAAGGATTTGAATTTGCTCTCCACTGAGGGATTTCCCTAGAGGCTCTCTTCAGACAAGAGTGCCATTAGTCTTACTTATTACAACCACAGGGGGCAAAAGAAATGATACTTCTATTTCCTTTCTGCTACTTTCTTAACACTGCATCACATTTTTGTTATCTATTTATTCTACTTCTCATTATCTTGAACAACTAACTGCATCATTCCATACACTTCCCGCCTAATATATTGTAATGTCTGTGAAGAGATGTACCTTTTAACACTCCTAAAAGCTTAAAAACACATCATAGCCTCATTCAAATCTAAACTTTATTTAGAACTTTCTCTTTTTGTCATACTTTCTTGAGCTTCTATTTCTTCTATTTCTGAACATACCTTTGCCTTTATCCTACACTTAAACTGTCTAGTCTTTCTCCATCACTAGCCCATAGTTTTCCTTTCTCTTTCATTTGTTTCCATCTTAGATGAGTCTGTACGTTTAGCCCTTATACTGATGTTTCAGGCCTCTTCTCCTCTCTTCATCCTTCATCTCTTTCATCTTTAACTTTAGTTTACGACAGAAGAAAACCTATTCTGTGTTATATTAGACATTCTGCTGGGTGCTTTGGATATAAAAACAAACACCTATCTGACTCCTGGAAAAAGAGAATCCCAGACAAAGGCAAGCAAAAATAAAGAACATAATATATCTGGAAAGTTTTATACAATTTTATAGATCTATGTTAAGGAATGATTAAAGATACAGTTTGGATTTTAGGAAGTCAAGAGCTAGATCACAAACTAGAACTTTTTCTTGAGAATGTTAATAATAATGGGAATTACATAACTCCATTTGAGTTTTCAAAAGCCACTTTGCAGGGTAAGGTTTGAAGGATAAAAAGTTCAGAAACAGATAGACGATTTAGGGGCTATACTGCTAATTCTAGAAAGACATAATAGAAGCCCACAAACAGTAGGAGAGAGATTGAAAAGAAAGGGAGAGATGATAAAAATTTAAGAAACAGAATGAAAAAGACTGGTTAATCAATTAAGGGCTATGAATATTAAGAAAAAAGTAGAAATTCAAATTAACTCTAAGTTTTCCAATTTGACTTTCCAAAATGAGCAGTAATTCTAATCAGAGAGGTGGGAAATACAGAGAAAGATCATGATTTTTAAGAATGTGAGATAATCAGTCTAATGTCTGGCCTGTAGAGTTTGGTCCATCTACACAGATGTGTCAAACAAAAATCAAGCAAATGGAGGCATTCAGAAATCTGATAGAATAGATAGACTCTCAGATGGCTTCCAAGGATCTCTGCCTCGTGATATCCATACCCTTTTGTGACCCGCTCCTCTTAGATGTTGGCTGGACCTAGGACTCATTCTAAAATATAGAAGACTGCAGAAGGGGTAGTATATTAGTTTCCTGTGGCTTCCATAACAAACCACCACAAACTGGGTGACTTAAAACAACAGAAGTTTATTCTCTCATAGTTTTGGAGGCCGGAAGTTTGAAATCAAGGTGTCAGAAACACTACACTTCCTCTGAAGCCTCTAAGGGAGATTTTATTCCTGCCTTTTCAGGGCCTGGTGGCGCCAGGTGATCCTTGACTTGTGGTCGCATCACACCAGTCCTTGCCCCTGTCCTCACAGGAACTTCTCCTTTGTGTATGCCTCATAAGAACACATGTTACTGGATTTAAGGCTCCTCTAGTTAATCCAGGATGTTCGCACTCAAGATCCTTAATTTAATTACATCTACCGTCTTTACTCTTTTTCCAAATAATGTCACATTCACAAGAAACACAGGTTAGGACTTGAACATATCTATTTGGAGGCCATCGTTCAACTCACCACAAATGGGATGACACTTCCTAGACTTGATTATAAAGGAATGCGGTTTCCATAATGGGTGAAGCAGCCCTATATAGAGAGGCCCTCCATGGCTGAGTCTGGAAGTGGACCCTTCAGCCCTAGTTGAGCTCTGAAAGGACTGCAGCTGCAGTGGACAGCTTGACTGCAACATGACAAGGGACCTACAGCCAGAGGCATCAGCTAAGCTGCACCCAGATTTGTAGCCCACAGCAAACTGTGAGATAATATATAAGTACTGTTTTAAGTGGCTAAGTTTTGAAGTGATTTATCATACAGCAATAGAAAACCAATATGGAGCTCACAAAAACGTCTAGACTAGGACAGCAATGATTAAGAGACAAGCCATGGAAATGGATTAAATTTTGCATTTAAGAAATATTTGTGGAGTATCTATGAAACCAACATTGTGGTGAGTTTTATTTAGATTTCAATTTATATCTGTAATGATAAATGACAACCCGATCCTCAAGAATCATAGTCTCAGGAAATGATAGATAAAACCACGATGCATGATATGACCAAGGAATGTAAACGGTATTAAGGTACATATTATAAGGGAGAAAGATCTGGTCTCGGTTCCAAAAATCAGGAAAGACTTTCTGGAGAAGTTGAATTCTTAACTTCCACAAACTTACCTACTTATAACTATGTGTTAACAAAGTTCCCTTTCCTTCCAACAATGCAAAATTTAAGGCACCTCTAAGTGGTAAGGACAATTTTCCTGTCCATTACACTAAGACGTCTATAATAAATTTATTTAAGCTCTTAGGGCAAGAACATATATCCAGTTTTGTGATTGCTGCAAAGGCTAAAGCTAAATTATATATACAGTGGTTATGAATAAAATCAGGTCTTTATTTCGTATGTTTTGTTTGATGTAACTTACTTTTACTCTTATCATATTTGTACTTTTAAGGAAACTCATACCGCTTTTCATAGTAAATAAATGGATTCTCAATTACATAAGGAATTGCAATGAAATTTTAAAATGCTATGAGGGCTCCAGCAAAGGTATGAGCAAAAAGCAGTGAGAGAGCAAAGCAAAACTAAACCTATTATTTTACCATGACAAAAATCCTACTTTTGCTTTTTTTCCCCCCATATCTATAATGCCACCAACATGCCACTCTTGCCTAAGATAAAAGACCCTCTCCTTAACCTCCCACCACTTCTACCACTGCTTTGTTTTTCATTTACACTACTTTCGCCCTAAAGTTTCATTGATTCCTGTTTGAATTCTTGCAAAGTTTAGAAACATTGCTTCTAGTGTAACCTTGATCAGACTCGATGTCTTTGGGAAAATCACCTCAGTTGATAACCCAGTACCTGCATCTCAATATAACTAGTTACCAATTAATCTTACCTTGAATATGATTAAATTGTTACACTGTCATGGTGTATTATATTCCTTTGTTTGCCACACATGTCTCACCCACTATACTATAAGAGCCTCAAGAGTGAGGATTATGTCTTCTTCATCTTTTTTTCTACAGTTCCTACCATAGTGCCTGGCACATAGCAAGTGTTTAAACAGCTATTGATAAAAATAAAACAGAAAAGCCTACAAATTATTCTCCCTCCCTTTGGGTTTGCTCTCTCTTCATTAGTCTAACACACAAATCACTTCCAGATTAAGCTGCTTAGGATAAAACATGGATCATCTTATTCCCCTGCAACTGTCCCTCATCATATAATGATGAAATATAAATGCCATAGTATAGGAATCCAAATCACAAGAACCTATTTGCCACTACTCTGCTATATCTACCACATGCTTCCAATTTCCCGAATATCCCCTGGCTTTCTCAGCTCTGTATCTTTACTCCAATTGGCTGTCCATTTAAATGTTCACCTGCCAAAGTGACTAGGTTTGTTAGGGAAACTCGGTTTTGTTAGGGAAAATTTTTGAATGAAAAAATATAAGTCAACGGGTCTATAACTCATTATCACCTTCTGGAGGTAAATTCAGCAATAAGAATAAAAAGCCTTTAAAATATTATAGCCATTGAGCCAGTGATGCTAATTTTAGTAACATTTAGCATGCAAAATGAGCACTATATATATATGTATGTATATATAAATATATATATATTAATTTATCCATAAGGATATTCTGAGTAATAAACCCAATCTAAAAATGTTTTTAATCATTTATGTTTATATTAACAGATAACAATGAAAAATATGAAGCATTAATTCTTATTCCCAAATAGAACAAAATAGATTTGTTATAAAAATAATAAATTCAACAAAGAATATGTATATTAGCCTAATGTTGTTTAAAGGAAAAAAACAACAAAACAAAAATCAAATGCTATAGAACAAACAGGTAACAGAAGTTGTTTTTAGAAAACAGACTCATTCACTATTTCAATTTTATTTTGCTTTTATGTATTTTACCATTTCATAAAATAAAACTATCTTTTTAAATAATCAGTACAAAGTAAAAACTTTTTTATAGCTTCAAATCTTTTTTCCAAATGTTATTAAGTATATAAATAAGCAATCACTTATTCTTACCTGGGTAGGTATGTTCAAATATAGTTGAAGGAATATGCAGACACTTGACTTTCAATCATCCAGTTCCCATCTGAATTTGCCTTCAATTACTTTCTCTCTTGTGTGTATCAGATGAAATTACACATAACTAAAAATAAAATTAAAATTGGACTCAGTAGAATTAATCAATAATTATATTTATGTGTATTTTAATTTAGTTATTACAATGCATATTCTAAAATTCCAATTACATTTCTTGTGAAAGTTCAAGAAAGTTACCCAGTAACAGGAAAACAATGGTAAAGCATGTTATTTTTTTGAAAAGGTAGAGTAACAGATTGTTAGATAAGGGCAAATAGTAGGATTGCTAGATAATGAGTTAAATGTTTTAACTCATGGATATGTTACTATTAAAGAACAGTGATGGTTGGTTGACCATATACCCCCTTTCTCCCTCAGGCTGTACGACAACTAGGCCCAGCTGTCTCCTTCACTTATTAGCTAATTAGACTAACCAAGCACATACTCTGTCCTGGATTAAGAAGGTGAAACAGAATTTTAGAAAGCACTGATCTATTTTAACTTTCATTGCACTTCAACTGCTATGGAGAAACATTTAGGTAGCTCATCCTTCTATTTATTCTCATGCTATAACTAGAACAGACACAACGGCTAGTTAAGATTCTTACATTTTTATTCCAACACACAAAAGGAAGAAGTCCTTCCAGATGCAACAGCACAAATTATGCCTTCCCTTAATTCCATCATTTCAAATGGATCTCTGAACATAAATTCAAAAGCAGCAAAAAAAATTCATAGTATAGTATTTCTTCTTGCCAAAACAGCAAAAATATGCTTTTTTTTTTTTTGAGGGGGAGGAGGAACACAAGTACAAAAACATATCAAACTCTTTTGTTGTGTCTCCCTCCATAACTCTGATACAGACCATTGGTAAAGCCAGACCTGTATTTTTTTTTTTTTTACGCGGGCCTCTCACTGTTGTGGCCTCTCCCGTTGTGGAGCACAGGCTCCGGACGTGCAGGCTCAGCGGCCATGGCTCACGGGCCCAGCCGCTCCGCGGCATGTGGGATCCTCCCGGACCGGGGCACGAACCCATGTCCCCTGCATCAGCAGGTGGACTCTCACCAACTGTGCCACCAAGGAAGCCCCAGACCTGTATTCTTGACTTTCTCAAATTATAGACTAAAGACAGATCTTTATTTCTGACTCTTTGTTTGTATCTGACCCATCTGAATACTCTGAAACTATCTTTTTCTAACTTAGCCACAATTTTCTTTAGAAGCCTGTTTATCTATTTGTTCACCATATTCTTTTTCATTTTCTATCGTAACTTTAGAGATAAAGAAAGAAGGAATCTTAGTTTAGGAGGCCCCAAAGCACATAATTCAAGTAAAAAACGCTTATTTGGGAGATGCTAAGGGAGTGGGATTATAGGCAGATCATCAACAGCATCTAGCAGAGAAAGCAACGATTGTAAAATCTGAATTAAAATATGAGCAGGGTATATTTTAAGGCCATTTATAGATATTTTATAATGTTAGTGAGAAAAATATTTATCTACCCAATGATGCTGTTATTTATTAAATCATAGGCATGGTATTCTCTTAGCATTGACTCCTAGGGTATATATAAATGATACAACTCATCTTATCTTTCCTCAAAATGTAAAGGCTGCATTATCACCTACTTCCAGCTTTAGAAATAGATCTGCTCATCCTGGACAGGAAATTTCAAACATGGCACAGCTAAAAGGTAGCCATGAAACTGTGCCATGATTTCCAAAGTGATTAACCAGATCATTTTTTCTCTTTTGTCTGCTTGGGGAAGGGGGAGAAAAAGGAGACAAAATTAGTTTTTTAGTGTAATGGTTATTTCCTTATTTATTTTGTGCAAATGTTGGTCTAATGGAATGAAATAAGAAAGAAATCACCCAAGATAACATAAGTAACTTTGTTTAAAAAAAAAAACTGTTTAAAAAAATCCCATTCCAAACAGTATAGCAAAGTAAATATTTTCCTTAAAATGGTTGACTCAACTTATGCCCACAGCATTTATTTCTATCTCAGATTGACTGAAATCCATTCTTACTGTGGAAAACACTTTTCAACCTAGAATATTTTATGCAATGTGACAGCATAAAGAAGAGCACAAAAATACCCACATCAAAAAACAAGAATGAACTTGTGCCTACTTCTATCTTTCTTCTTGCAGGAAAGTGACATATACTCTGAAGTGGATGTATTATTCCACCGCCTGATATGATTAGACTTGGTCATTTAAAGAGCACTTTAAATATTCCTGCAAAAAGTTAGATAAGCTTATGAGCTGCTCTTTTGAACATATTTTTATTTTAAAATATAAAATCTTGATTTCCAATGTGAATGATTCTTAAAATTTTAGTATGAACATAACACACTCAATTTTATACTGTTTTGCCACCATTTATTACATATTATGAAATTTGAAGAGGTACATGAAATTAAATGAAGCCAACCATTTCTTTACCAAAACCTTCATTTTTTCCAACAGTATTAGTTTAAGAAAACCATTATGAACATTGCAATATGACTAGACGCCTCTATTTGTTAATGCAACACTTGTATCTTTAAATATTCCATACACAACAAAACCGACCTAAACCAACAAGCCAGGTTTAAAGGTATTTTTACTTGTCTTCTTCCTTAAGAAGATGGAACCTGTGAACCATCAGTTTAGAAGTTGTCCAATGAAGAAATTGGTTGGCAGAGGGAACATCATAAGCAAAGGTATAGTAATAAGAAAGAACATGCCACCTTTAAGGACAGGCAAGTGGTCAGGTATATATGATTTGAAAATAGAATGCTTATGAAACTATTTTATAAGAAATTTTTGCAGTAAGGTAAGACCATATCAAGAAGCCTCCTGAATGCCATGCTAAAATTTGGATTTTATCCTAAAGATGACATGAGTATGATAAAACAGGGAAGTGGTGCAAGAAAATGTATTTTAGGTCGACCATGTGGTAAATGTGGCTCTGAAGAGACCATGAAAGGGAGAAGGTGAGATAAGTAAATTGTTTCTTAGAAATTTGTATATATTTGTTAAATGGCAATGCAAAATAGAAATAGACTCAAGGCATTCATATTTGTAAGATGTAAAGGGGGAATGGTGCTTGGGATTTAATTTAGGTAAGAAGAGAGCAAGACAAGACAAGACAACCCTGATCCAGGCCTTTCCTATTCTCAGAGATGTCAGTCTGAACCAAGAATTGACATCATTCCTTTTTTGTTCCATGTGCATTTTAAGTTCTCCACTCTCAGAATGGTGAAGAGAAAAGTGATAGAGGATGAGACATGACAAACTATTTCAGAATTAATATCAATTTTAAATTCACCAATTTGAAAACAAATTAAATCTAGTTCATTCCTCTACATTTGACATGAAACTTTTAGCAGTGCTTTGAAGCTGTCACCAGCAGGAAATTTTCCTAATTAGAAGAAGCAGGAGAACAATTATCAAGTCATTCACTCTTTCTGCTGCAATCAGTGGAAAACCCAAGCAACTTTCTGTGAAACTTTTGGTTATTATATTTTTCAGTATAAATAGGTTAAGGTGAAGTCTTTGTTCTTTTTAACATTAACTCTTCACAAACTCTGACCTCTCAAATATTTAGAGCCTTTTATGTAAAACACAGCATAGGCACTAAGATGGATTCGAAGTAGTGACAACTGGCCACAGACTAAAAATTTACTTGAGTTAATGAATGATGTATGGCAGAGTGAAATTCATACCAGGGTATAGTAACTTTTTAATGCAATGGGAATTTGAGGAGGAAAATAAATCTGACTAGGGAAAAGAATGGAAATCTCAGCAATGTTTGGAGGAAAGAGGGGGGAAAAAGGAGAAGAAAGAGCAAGAAAGCCAGAGCAAAAACAAGAGTGAGAGCTAAAGGAGAAAGAGCATTTCTCCTTCAATCAGTAATCAAAAGTTCTGGGATTTACTCTTATTGAGTCAATAAGGTCGCGCACACACACACACACACACACACACACACACACACACACATCCCTAATCAATCACTGGGGGTATAGAATCACTGATGGGCTTAGGCCATTCAAGATACCAATAAGGTCAGTTCTCCTTAGCCACATGGCTACTACACATGATGAAAGATGAGTTCCACCAAGGAAAAGCTGGTCTATTATAAACACAGTGGTAGGGAAATTAACAAATAAACACTAACTATACATTACATAAATGTAGAAAGAAATAAATGAGATAATCCACAGACAGTGCCCAGCACATTAAAAAAAAGGACCTAGTAATTCAAGACAATTATTTTTACTTATGATAAATTGTTCAAAAGTTCCACACTTTCATACTATAAATAGAACTGCAATACATATCTTCATACATAAATATCTGTGCTCATCTCAAGTTATTCCTTTATTATGGCTTCCTAGAAGTTAAATTACTAGGTGAAAAAGTACTTGATCTTTTTTTTTTTGCGGTACGTAGGCCTCTCACTGTTGTGGCCTCTCCCGTTGCGGAGCACAGGCTCCAGACGCGCAGGCTTAGCGACCATGGCTCACGGGCCCAGCTGCTCCGTGGCATGTGGGATCTTCCCGGACCGGGGCACGAACCCGTGTCCGCTGCATCGGCAGGCGGACCCTCAACCACTGCGCCACCAGGGAAGCCCAGTACTTGATCTTTGAAGTATTTTCTTACATACCGCCAAGACGCTTTCTAGAAAGATATACCAAAATAGACTTCCCACCAATGGCAGATGATAATGTTAATTTCAAATCACCCTTTCCAGCAATGATCTTTTTTCTCATATTTTGACAATTTGATTGTCAAAAAATTGTCTCTTTTTCTGAAATGTGTACTTCTTTAACTGCAAGTGAAGTATAACTTTTATGTGTTTAATTTATCAAATAATTAATTTATAATTTTTATTTTCCTTTTGGTGTGCTTTTTATTTTTATGTTTTAATGAGGTTTTTTGAGACTTTGATTCAAACATTAAGTCTCAGGACCTTTGAACATTTTATTCCTTCTGTCTGCCTTCATTGCTCTTCTCTCAGATAACTATATTCATTTCCTCAACTCCTCCACTGAATTAGGAAAGACTGGTTTTTATTTTAGAGTTTCCCTTAATGTCAGTTACATATTTTAAACACAAAATCATGTAAGTTTCTAATCCTTAAATTAAGACCTTAGCTATGAATTGACACAGGTTTTAAAGCAACTAAGTCATTATCAAAAGTGTCAAAAATTTTATTTAGTTAATTGTTAACATTTTATTTGTCTAATATATTTTAGATTTAATTAGGTTTAATTTTTTGAATTAGTCATCATATTTTGTTTATCTCCTACCACTAAGACTACTTCTGAAACCCTCCAAGTACAAATTTCAGCACCAAGTTATTTAGGAACAGAATTTTTCCCAAGTATTCCCCATTTTTTAGGTGCCTTCTCTCCTTCTTTCATTACGTCTCCACTCCTTCCTGCCTTCTTTCTTTCCACTCTTCTTTCCTTCCTTCCTTCATCTCAGAAGATGAAAATTATGAATCACTATTCTTTATTATAGTATTTTTTTTTTTGGGGGGGGGGGTGGGTACACAGGCCTTCTCACTGCTGTGGCCTCTCCCATTGCGGAGCACAGGCTCCAGACGCGCAGGCTCAGCGGCCATTGCTCACGGGCCCAGCCGCTTCGCGGCATGTGGGATCTTCCCGGACCGGGGCACGAACCCGTGTCCCCTGCGTCGGCAGGCGGACTCTCAACCACTGTGCCACCAAGGAAGCCCTAGTATAGTATTTTAATACATTAAAAACATATTCAGGGGGCTTCCCTGGTGGCGCAGTGGTTGAGAATCTGCCTGCCAATGCAGGGGACATGGGCTCGATCCCTGGTCCGGGAAGATCCCACATGCCACGGAGCAACTAAGCCTGTGCGCCACAACTACTGAGTCTGCGCGCTAGAGCCCACGAGCCACAGCTACTGAGCCCATGCGCCTAGAGCCTGTGCTCCGCAACAAGAGAAGCCACCGCAGTGAAAAGCCCTCGCACCGCAACTAAGAGAAGCCCCTGCTCGCTGCAACTAGACAAAGCCCGTGCGCAGAAACGAAGACCCAAGGCAGCCAAAAATAAATCAATTAAATAAATTTGGAAAAAAAAACATATTCAGGTAATTAAAGAAAAATTTATAAAACACCTACACTAAAAGCCACACTTAATTTTTAAAAGTCCTTATATTGCTACCAAAAACTAAAAATGTGTAAATATATTTCAGTGTGTATGGAAATAGAGCACCTATTCACTACAGGCTCTTATTAAGCATTTTTGTAAATAGCCCCATAATAGAGGCTATTCAAATGCAGGGAATCAAGAAACTGTGGTTGATTCCTCAATGAAAAATTAGACCAGAAAGCACTCATTAACTTGGACTACATAAAAAGTCATTAGTTTAATTTTTCCAGTCCTGTGGAGTTTAATTTTATTCATGTTAATATCCATGAAATGAGTAATGTATTTAAAGGCAAATTTCAGCGAGCTGTAATAGTGTTCCAATTTCCCACAGTTAAGGAAAGGTGGGGAGAAGAGTTTTACTAATCCTTGTCTCTATTCTAAATTGAGTGCAATATCATCCATAATTGGATATAATTAAATCATACAAACATTATTTGATAAAATCTATAATACCTCCTATAGCAATATAATTCAGCACAAAAAAAGGTGTATAAAAGTATCTACTGTTAACCAAATAATTATTATTTTACAGATGAGAAAGTCTCAGAAATGCTATGATCACAAGTATTTTGTATGATTGGTTATGTTCCAAGGCCTTTCTTCAGCAATCAAACATTTTCAGTATCGAGGTTTTGCAATCATTCTTTATGTTGCTCTATCACAAAATATTAGTATACCAATTTAAACTGCTACTCTTTTGCTCAATGGGACTTATATATAATGGTGCACATTTCACTCTTAATTTAATATATACATACACTGTGCTTTGCTGTCACCACCACCTCTCACCGAAACAAAAACAACGACAAAACAAAATACATTCTCATGATAGCACCCTGGGTTTCCCTTGCAGACCTGTACTTCTTTTCTCCGTCCTGGTAGTTATGTTTGCCTGAGGGTGATTCTAGGTCCAGGACTGGCCAATAAACGCACCATAACCCTAGTCATAATTATTCATTTCAGGAATGGAAAGTTGAACTAAGTTAAAACAAAGAAAATCAAATCAACCCTTTTCGAAAACTATTTAGAAAGAAACAATCCCTATTCACTTGAGTTGACTGACTGGGGGATTGAAAGTCTAGTGGCTATTTTGTCTTCAGGATTCCTGCCCTAAAATGAATCCAACTCAGTGGAAAACAAAGCTATGAGAGTGAGTGCCTGGATTCAGCCATGTCTGAAGCATCACTACAGAACTTTCAATTATGATAACCAATACATATTTTGTTTTGCTTAACAGTTTTAATTGGTTTTCTGTCAAGTACAACCAAATAATCACTCTCAAATATGTTATTTACTAATGTGTAATATACACTTTGTTGAATTTGTATGTGACTTTTGCTAAATTGAGCTCACAGTATAAAATAATAATGGGCCAGAATGATTGATATATTAAAAACAATAAAAATTTTCTACAAAATTGTTATTCAGCAACTCTTTGGGTGTTTTGAAGGTATCTGTTGTTGTTGGAAGCTGAAAAGGGACATGATGTGCCTGCAGTAGATTTTTCAGAATTAGGAGGGCAAAACATATACTTTAAAATGTTTGTGGGCCTCCCTGGTGGCGCAGTGGTTGAGAGTCCGCCTGCCAATGCGGGGGACACGGGTTCGTGCCCCGGTCCGGGGGGATCCCACATGCCGCAGAGTGGCTGGGCCCGTGAGCCGTGGCCGCTGGGCCTGCGCGTCCGGAGCCTATGCTCCGCAACAGGAAAGGCCGCAGCAGTGAGAGGCTCGCGTACTGCAAAAAAAAAAAAAAAAAAGTTTGTGTTTTCTTAGGAAATCATACAATATAGCCTTTCATTAAATTTAGGTTGGAGTACGACATTAATCACATCTTCACTTCTGTTGAAGACAGTATAAATGTGATTGGTTTAAGCAATTATAAATAAACAGATTCTGGATAGATGTGAACAACTTAATAAATCTGATATGCAATGAGAAATGTGGAGCTTTACTAATTAAAAAATTACACAAGATGAATAATATCTCTTCCTTCCTGCAGAATTAATATTATGGTTTACGTGAAAGAAAATAAAAAACTGATTGGCAACTGAAGAGAATTATTCCAACCTGACTATACTCTAATAAGGTACTTTCTTATTTCTTTGAAGCTTTTCAGAAAGACACTAGCTAAGTAAATCTTTTGTGCCTTACTAACTGGTCTAGAAGTTCCTTAAGCAACTATCTGCTTTGACACCTATACCTTTTATAGACTTTCACTGTCTGATAAGGATTTGATATCAACTATGTGGTATCTGAATGACCTATATAAAAAAAAAAGACTTGAACTATCAGTGTTTATAGAACTGGAAAAATAAACTTTATTTTATAAAAGACCTAAGGATATATAAGATACCTGGGTCTACAATTTCACAGTTTCATTTTTAAGACTGGGTGTACAAGATATCATAAAGCACCAAAAAGCTCTCCCCAAATATTAGCTATAAAGAAATAAAAGTTTTGCTTACTGAAGTTCATTTTTCTTCATTGTTCCTTTGTTAAGAAAATAAAAATTATGGCCATTTTCCTTTTTTCTTAAATAGGTTTAAATATACTATCTAAATATGCATTGCTACCCAAAGGCACCTGATTCTTTTCTAGAATCTTCTCTCCATTTTACCCCCTCTTTTTAGACCTAAGCCCCATCTCAAACAGAATTCAACAAACTATAATCACCAAAGAAAGAGGTCATAGATTACAAATATATATTTGAATCATTCTTTCCCCTGACCTCTCAGGATAGAGACTGTGCTATAAAATAAATATATAAAACACTTACAATAAACAAGTATTATATTTACCCAAGCTATAAACGTCTTTCTCTTCAGCCTTCTCTGTTACACATTTTCCTCACCAGAAGAGAGACATTTCTATTTTGACTTGACAAAAGACAAAAAATATCTCAAACTCTTTCAGTTATTCTTCAGTTACTCTGTGATAAATGAAGATAGCTTCCTATCTGTGAGCAAAGAAGATTGCAATCATCTCATCTGAGCCTAATCTCCTGAGGCACAAGGTCTCAAAACCCAATGATATAATTTAGCATAGATATAGCAAGCGTTTTCTTGGTTCACAGATTTATGGGAATAGTAAGAGGTGTGGAAACGTCAACATAATTAGGTCAAGTCTAATTTTATTTGACAATTAAATATTTTATAGGTAAGTTAGGTCAAAGTAACCTACAGAGCAGTTGTAGCAAGATGCCTATAACACTTATCCTCCCTCTCTCCTGGGGTATTTGCAAAGGAGTTATGTATGAAAGCACTTTCAAAACTGTAAAGGACTATACAAAGAGCAGATCATATTACTAAGCCAAAAAAGATGCATTCCAAACCTAAGTGTCCATAGACAGTTGAATGGATAAAGAAGATGTGGCACGTATATACAATGGAATATTACTCAGCCATAAAAAGAAACGAAATTGAGTTATTTGTAGTGAGGTGGATGGACCTAGAGTCTGTCATACAGAGTGAAGTCAGAAAGAGGAAAACAAATACTGTATGCTAACACATATATATGGAATCTTAAAAAAAAAAAAAAAAAACAGTTCTGAAGAACCTAGGGGCAGGACAGGAATAAAGACGCAGATGTAGAGGATGTATTTGAGGAAACAGGGAGGGGGAAGGGTAAGCTGGGACAAAGTGAGAGAGTGACATGGATATATATACACTACCAAATGTAAAACCGATAGCTAGTGGGAAGCAGCCACATAGCACAGGGAGATCAGCTCGGTGCTTTGTGTCCACCTAGAGGGGTGAGATAGAGAGGGTGGGAAGGAGACGCAGGAGGGAGGGGATATGGGATATACGAATACATATAGCTGATTCACTTTGTTATACAGCAGAAACTAACACACCATTGTAAAGCAATTATACTCCAATAAAGATGTTAAAAAAAAAAGATGTATTCCAGGAACATTTATGACTTGTGCTGAAAAGGTAAAATTTACAGTCAAATTTCCCTTTTCTAACAAGTGATATCAGAGTCCACACATGCATGTAAACTTTTGCAAAGACATGTCATTAGAATTCAACACTGAGCCACAGAAAATAGAAAAACATGTAATACCAGCTATGCTTAATTTCCAAACTGTGAGTAGTTAAAAGAAGTAGGGCTTCCCTGGTGGTGCAGTGGTTAAGAATCTGCCTGCCAATGTGGGAGACATGGGTTCGAGCCCTGGTCCAGGAAGATCCCACATGCTGCGGAGCAACTAAGCCCGTGTGCCACAACTACTGAGCCTGCGCTCTACAGCCCATGAGCCACAACTACTGAGTCCACGTGCCACAGCTACTGAAGCCCATGTGCCTAGAGCCTGTGCTCCGCAACAAGGGAAGCCACCGCAATGAGAAGCTCACACCCCGCAAAGAAGAGTAGCCCCCACTCACAGCAAACAGGGAAAAGCCCGCACGCAGCAGCAAAGACCCAACGCAGCCAAAATTAATTAATTAATTTTAATAAAACAACCCACTTTATTTTTAAAAAGTAAATGATTAAAGAGCAGTCTTTGAATGTTCTGAATCTATTATTATGAGGAAAGTAATAGTATTAGCCATGGCAGGTCACTCCTCTGGAGCACTCATGACTAGATAAAACTGGGCAAACCAGTCTTCATCTCTTTGCTATGCATGAAAGCATTTAAAATCAAATCAGTACAGTACATTCTTTTAGGCAATGAAGACTTCACTTAATATCGACAAAGATATTACCAAGAGCACATCCTCTTAATGTTTTACTGTAATGATTCAACAGCAAAAGAGGTGAAATTACAGAAACAAAAAACTTCCAATTTCATAGATTGAGGCAAAGAGGAAACAATGAGCGAGGTACCTGTTTAAAAGATTTACCTGTTTCCAAAATATGACTGAAAGCTAGTTCTCTAATTTATAATAATCAGACTATGATGTTATAAAGATGTTCTTTCCTCATGTCCTCCCCAGTTTTATTCATCCAATGAACATTTATTAAATACCTGCTCAGTGCTCTGCACTCGGGATACAGACGAAGAAGTGGAGCTTTGAATGTAGTAGAGGAATCAGACATGTAAGCATATTATAACTTGTTATTATAAAAGCAAAAATAGATGTCATCTTATTAGGAGCTTGCATCTAACTTAATTCTTAATTTCTAAATAGTAATCTATTTAAACTAGGTGAGCCACTGATGATGATTAATCTTTTAGGTTCTTCTAACTTTTCGAAATGTTTTCACTGGTATAACAACATTTTATTTTCAAAATAACCCTTACCATATGTAGGGCTGTGTTTCCTTATTTTTCCAAAAAGAAAATCAATACAGTCAATATTGAGAGATGAATTACAAGCATCAGAACCAAGACACCCCAACTCAGCAATTCTACTTTCTATTCACGACTAGAGGATAACACATCTAGTTTGCAAGCTAAAATCCTGTGTACTAATTGTCATTTTATTTCACACATTTTTGGTGAACTCTAAATTTTTATTGATAATACTGGAAAAGAAAATCCCTCACCCATTGTAGCTAAAGCATGCTTTTGTGAGAAAATTATTCTAAGCTATGAATTGCTTATTATCAATGAAATAATGATGAAATTTATTTTTTGTCTATTAGAACTTGACAAGACGACCTTTTACAGAAGAAAACAAGACACAGTGTGAAGTCTGAAAGAGTATACCAGGTGCTTGTACACAATGAAAATTGCTGCCTAATCAAGGAAACCATACTTTTCAACCTATTTACATCTTGCCAGCTGGATTATAAGTACAGCACTCACAGGCTTACTGTCTATCTGAATTAGATAAAAACTGCATCACTTTCTTTGTGCTTGGTACATAGTACATGCTCAGTAGATACATGGGAAAGATTTGGGGGAGAAACAGCCAAAAGATTGCTAGAAGAGAGAAAAGTCTTATGAATAGGTTATCAAGTTCCACCTTAACAAAAATCAAACAAATAAAGAAACTAACAATAATAAAACCACACACACACACACACACACACACACACACACACACACGCACACACACAGAGTTAACCAGAAGCAACACATACATTTAAAAGCATTTAGGGCTTCCGAGAAGATGGCGGAAGAGTAAGACGCGGAGATCGCCTTCCTCCCCATAGATACATCAGAAATACATCTACACGTGGAACAACTCCTACAGAACACCTACTGAACGCTGGCAGAAGACCTCAGACCTCCCAAAAGGCAAGAAACTCCCCACGTACCTGGGTAGGGCAAAAGAAAAAAGAATAAACAGAGACAAAAGGATAGGGATGGAACCTGCACCAGTGGGAAGGAGCTGTGAAGGAGGAAAGGTTTCCACACACTAAGAAGCCCCTTCGTGGGCGGAGACTGCGGGTGGCGGGGCGGGGCGGGGGGAGCTTCGGGGCCGCGGAGGAGCGCACAGCCACAGGGGTGCGGAGGGCAAAGCAGGAAGATTCCCGCACAGAGGATCAGGGCCGACCGGCACTCACCAGCCCGAGAGGCTTGTCTGCTCACCCGCCGGGGCAGGCGGGGCTGCGAGCTGAGGCTCGGGCTTTGGTCTGAGTGCCAGGAGAGGACTGGGGTTGGCGGCGTGAACACAGCTTGCAGGGCGTTAGTGCGCCACGGCTGTTTGGGAGGGAGTCCGGTGAAAAGTCTGGACCTGCCGAAGAGGCAAGAGACTTTTTCTTCCCTCTGTTTCCTGGTGCGCGAGGAGAGGGGATTAAGAGCGCTGCTTAAAGGAGCTCCAGAGACGGGCGCGAGCTGCGGCTAAAAGCACGGACCCCAGATACGGGCATGAGATGCTAAGGTTGCTGCTGCCACCACCAAGAAGCCCGTGTGCAAGCACAGGTCACTATCCACACCCCGCTTCCGGGGAGCCTGTGCAGCCCGCCACTGCCAGGGTCCCGGGATCCAGGGACAACTCCCCCAGGAGAATGCACTGCACGCCTCAGGCTGGTGCAACGTCATGCAGGCCTCTGCCTCCGCAGGCTCGCCCCGCACTCCGTGCCCCTCCCTCCCCCCTGCCTGAGTGAGCCAGAGCCCCCAAATCAGCGGCTCCTTTAACCCCGTCCTGTCTGAGCAAAGAACAGACGCCCTCCGGCAACCTACACGCAGAGGCAGGGCCAAATCCAAAGCTGTGCCCCTGGGAGCTGTGAGAACAAAGAAGAGAAAGGGAAATCTCTCCCAGCAGCCTCAGGAGCAGCGGATTAAAGCTCCACAATCAACTTGATGTACCCTGCATCTATGGAATACATGAAGCGACAACTAATCATCCCAAATTAAGGCGGTGGACTTTGAGAGCAAGATTTATGATTTTTTCCCCTTTTCCTCTTTTTGTGACTGTGTATGTATATGCTTCTGTGTGATATTTTGTCTGTATAGCTTTGCTTCCACCATGTGTCCTAGGGTTCTATCCATCCGTTTTTTGTTTTCTTTTTTTTGTTTTAATTTTTTTTCTTAATAATAATTTTTTATTTCAATAACTTTATTTTATTTTACTTTATGTTCTTTCTTTCTTTCTTTCCTTCCTTCCCTCCTTTACACACAAATCATCCCAAATTGAGGAGGTGGACTTTGAGAGCAAGATTTATGTTTTTTTCCCCTTTTCCTCCTTTTGTGAGTGTGTATGTGTATGCTTCTGTGTGAGATTATGTCTGTAGAGCTTTGCTTCCACCATTTGTCCGAGGGTTCTACCTCTCCATTTCTTTTATTTTTTTAATTTGTTTTCTCTTAAAATTATTTTTATTTTAATAACTTTACTATATTTTATCTTTATTTTATTTTATCTTCTTTCTTTTTTTCCCTTCTTTCCCTCCTTCCTTCCTCCCTTCTTTCTTTCTTTCTTTCTTTCTTTCTTTCTTTCTACTTCTACTAATTCTTTCTTTCTACTTTTTCTCCCTTCTATTCTGAGCCATGTGGATGAAAGGCTCTTGGTGCTGCAGCCAGGAGTCAGTGCTGTGCCTCTGAGGTGGGAGAGCCAACTTCAGGGCACTGGTCCACAAGAGACCTCCCAGCTCCACATAATATGAAATAGCAAAAATCTCCCAGAGACCTCCATCTCAACACCAGCACCCAACTTCACTCAACGACCAGCAAGCTACAGTGCTGGACATCCTATGCCAAATAACTAGCAAGACAGGAACACAACACCACCCATTATCAGAGAGGCTGCGTAAATTCATAATAAGTCCACAGACACTCCAAAACACACCACCAGACGTGGACCTGCCCACCAGAAAGACAAGATCCAGCCTCATCCACCAGAACAAAGGCACTAGTCCCCTCCACCAGGAAGCCTACACAACCCACTAAACCAACCTTAGCCACTGGGAACAGACACCAAAAACAACGGGAACTATGAACCTGCAGCCTGCAAAAAGGAGACCCCAAACACAGTACGATAAGCAAAATGAGAAGACAGAAAAACACACAGCAGATGAAGGAGCAAGATAAAAACCCACCAGACCTAACAAATGAAGAGAAAATAGGCAGTCTACCTGAAAAAGAATTCAGAATAATGATAGTAAAGATGATCCAAAATCTTGGAAATAGAATAGACAAAATGCAAGAAACATTTAACAAGGACCTAGAAGAACTAAAGATAAAACAAAAAACGATGAACAACACAATAAATGAAATTAAAAATACTCTAGATGGGATCAATAGCAGAATAACTGAGGCAGAAGAACGGATAAGTGACCTGGAAGATAAAATAGTGGAAATAACTATTGCAGAGCAGAATAAAGGAAAAAAATGAAAGGAACGGAGGACAGTCTCAGAGACCTCTGGGACAACATTAAACACACCAACATTCGAATTATAGGGGTTCCAGAAGAAAAAGAGAAAAAGAAAGGGACTGAGAAAATATTTGAAGAGATTATAGTTGAAAACTTCCCTAATATGGGAAAGGAAATAGTTAACTCCAGGAAGCACAGAGAGTCCCATACAGGATAAATCCAAGGAGAAATACGCCAAGACACATATTAATCAAACTGTCAAAAATTAAATACAAAGAAAGCATATTAAAAGCAGCAAGGGAAAAACAACAAATAATACATAAGGGAATCCCCATAAGGTTAACGCTGATCTTTCAGCAGAAACTCTGCAAGCCAGAAGGGACTGGCAGGACATATTTAAAGTGATGAAGGAGAAAAACCTGCAACCAAGATTACTCTACCCAGAAAGGATCCCATTCAGATTTGATGGAGAAATTAAAACCTTTACAGACAAGCAAAAGCTGAGAGAGTTCAGCACCACCAAACCAGCTTTACAACAACTGCTAAAGGAACTTCTTTAGGCAAGAAACACAAGAGAAGGAAAACACCTACAATAACGAACCCAAAACAATTAAGAAAATGGGAATAGGAACATACATATCGATAATTACCTTAAATGTAAATGGACTAAATGCTCCCACCAAAAGACACAGATTGGCTGAATGGATACAAAAACAAGACTCATATATTTGCTGTCTACAAGAGACCCACTTCAGACCTAGAGACACATACAGACTGAAAGTAAGGGGATGGAAAAAGATATTTCATGCAAATGGAAACCAAAAGAAAGCTGGAGTAGCAATTCTCATATCAGACAAAATAGACTTTAAAATAAAGACTATTAGAAGAGACAAAGAAGGACACTAGGGCTTCCCTGGTGGTGCAGTGGTTGAGAGTCCGCCTGCCGATGCAGGGGACGTGGGTTCATGCCCCGGTCGTGCCCCGGGAAGATCCCACATGCCGCAGAGCGGCTGGGCCCGTGAGCCATGGCCACTGAGCCTGCGCGTCCGGAGCCTGTGCTCCGCAACGGGAGAGGCCACAACAGTGAGAGGCCTGTGTACTGAAAAAAAAAAAAGGACACTACATAATGGATCAAGAAGAAGATATAACAATTGTAAATATTTATGCACCCAACATAGGAGCACCTCAATACATAAGGCAAATACTAACAGCCATAAAAGGGGAAATCGACGGTAACACATTCATAGTAGGGACACCCCACTTTAACCAATGGACAGATCATCCAAAATGAAAATAAATAAGGAAACACAAGCTTTAAATGATACATTAAACAAGATGGACTTAATTGATATTTATAGGACATTCCATCCAAAAACAACAGAATACACATTTTTCTCAAGTGCTCATGGAACATTCTCCAGGATAGATCATATCTTGCGTCACAAATCAAGCCTTGGTAAATTTAAGAAAATTGAAATTGTATCAAGTATCTTTTCCGACCACAACACTATGAGACTAGATATCAATTACAGGAAAATATCTGTAAAAAATACAAACATATGGAGGCTAAACAATACACTACTTAATAACCAAGTGATCACTGAATAAATCAAAGAGGAAATTAAAAAATACCTAGAAACAAATGACAATGGAGACACGACGAACCAAAATCTATGGGATGCAGCAAAAGCAGTTCTAACAGCTAGGTTTATAGCAGTACAATCCTGCCTTAAGAAACAGGAAACATCTCGAATAAAAAACCTAACCTTGCACCTGAAGCAATTAGAGAAAGAAGAACAAAAATACCCCAAAGTTAGCAGAAGGAAAGAAATCATAAAAATCAGATCAGAAATAAATGAAAAAGAAATGAAGGAAACAATAGCAAAGATCAATAAAACTAAAAGCTGGTTCTTTGAGAAGATAAACAAAATTGATAAACCATTAGCCAGACTCATCAAGAAAAAAAGGGAGAGGACTCATATCAATAGAATTAGAAATGAAAAAGGAGAAGTAACAACTGACACTACAGAAATACAAAAGATCATGAGACATTACTACAAGCAACTCTATGCCAATAAAATGGACAACCTGGAAGAAATGGACAAATTCTTAGAAATGCACAACCTGCCAAGACTAAATCAGGAAGAAATAGAAAATATGAACAGACCAATCACAAGCACTGAAATTGAAACTGTGATTAAAAATCTTCCAACAAACAAAAGCTCAGGACCAGATGGCTTCACAGGAGAATTCTATCAAACATGTAGAGAAGAGCTAAAACCTATCCTTCTGAAACTACTCCAAAATATAGCAGAGGGAGGAACACTCCCAAACTCATTCTATGAGGCCACCATCACCCTGATAACAAAACCAGACAAGGATGTCACAAAGAAGGAAAACTACAGGCCAATATCACTGATGAACATAGATGCAAAAATCCTCAACAAAATACTAGCAAACAGAATCCAACAGCACATTAAAAGGATCATACACCATGACCAAGTGGGGTTTATTCCAGGAATGCAAGGATTCTTCAATATACTCAAATCAATCAACGTGATACACCATATTAACAAATTGAAGGAGAAAAACCATATGATCATCTCAATAGATGCAGAGAAAGCTTTCGACAAAATTCAACACCCATTTATGATAAAAACCCTGCAGAAAGTAGGCATAGAGGGAACTTTCCTCAACATAATAAAGGCCATATATGACAAACCCACAGCCAACATCATCCTCAATGATGAAAAACTGAAAGCATTTCCACTAAAATCAGGAAAAAGACAAGGTTGCCCACTCTCACCACTCTTATTCAACATAGTTTTGGAAGTTTTAGCCATAGCAATCAGAGAAGGAAAGGAAATAAAAGGAATCCAAATTGGAAAAGAAGAAGTAAAGCTGTCACTGTTTGCAGATGACATGATACTATACATAGAGAATCCTAAAGATGCTACCAGAAAACTACTAGAGCTAATCAATGAATTTGGTAAAGTAGCAGGATACAAAATTAATGCACAGAAATCTCTGGCATTCCTATACACTAACGATGAAAAATCCGAAAGTGAAATCAAGAAAACACTCCCATTTACCATTGCAACAAAAAGAATAAAATATCTAGGAATAAACCTACCTGAGGAGACAAAAGACCTGTATGCAGAAAATTATAAGACACTGATGAAATAAATTAAAGATGATACAAATAGATGGAGAGATATACCATGTTCTTGGATTGGAAGAATCAACATTGTGCAAATGACTCTACTACCTAAAGCAATCTACAGATTCAGTGCAATCCCTATCAAACTACCACTGGCATTTTTCACAGAAGTAGAACAAAAAATTCCACAATTTGTATGGAACCACAAAAGAGCCCGAACAGCCAAAGCAATCTTGGGAACGAAAAATGGAGCTGGAGGAATCAGGCTCCCTGACTTCAGACTATACTACAAAGCTACAGTAATCAAGACAGTATGGTACTGGCACAAAAACAGAAAGATAGATCAATGGAACAGGATAGAAAGCCCAGAGATAAACCCACGCACATATGCTCACCTTATCTTTGATAAAGGAGGCAGGAATGTACAGTGGAGAAAGGACAGCCTCTTCAATAAGTGGTGCTGGGAAAACTGGACAGCTACATGTAAAAGTATGAGATTAGATCACTCCCTAACACCATACACAAAAATAAGCTCAAAATGGATTAAAGACCTAAATGTAAGGCCAGAAACTATCAAACTCTTAGAGGAAAACATAGGCAGAACACTCTATGACATAAATCACAGCAAGATCCTTTTTGACCCACCTCCTAGAGAAATGGAAATAAAAACAAAAATAAACAAATGGGACCTAATGAAACTTCAAAGCTTTTACACAGCAAAGGAGACCATAAACAAGACCAAAAGACAATCCTCAGAATGGGAGAAAGTGTTTTCAAATGAGGCAACTGACAAAGGATGAATCTCCAAAATGTATAAGTAGCTCATGCAGCTCAATAACAAAAAAACAAACAACCCAATCCAAAAATGGGCAGAAGACCCAAATAGACATTTCTCCAAAGAAGATATGCAGACTCCCAACAAACACATGAAAGCATGCTCAACATCATTGATCATTAGAGAAATGCAAATCAAAACTACAATGAGATATCATCTCACACTGGTCAGAATAGCCATCATCAAAAACTCTAGAAACAATAAATGCTGGAGAGGGTGTGGAGAAAAGGGAACACTCTTGCAGTGCTGGTGGGAATGTGAACTGGTTCAGCCACTATGGAGAACAGTATGGAGGTTCTTTAAAAAACTACAAATAGAACTACCATATGACCTAGCAATCCCACTACTGGGCATATACCCTGAGAAAACCATAACTCAAAAAGAGTCATGTACCAAAATGTTCATTGCAGCTCTATTTACAATAGCCCGGAGATGGAAACAACCTTAAGTGCCCATCTTCGGATGAATGGATAAAGAAGATGTGGCACATATATACAATGGAATATTACTCAGCCATAACAAGAAACGAAATTGAGCTATTTGTAATGAGGTGGATAGACCTAGAGTCTGTCATACAGAGTGAAGTAAGTCAGAAAGAGAAAGACGAATACCGTATGCTAACACATATATATGGAATTTAAGAAAAAAAAATGTCATGAAGAACCTAGGGGTAAGACAGGAATAAAGACACAGACCTACTGGAGAACGGACTTGAGGATATGGGGAGGGGGAAGGGTGAGCGGTGACAAAGCAATAGAGAGTCATGGACATATACACATTAACAAACGTAAGGTAGATAGCTAGTGGGAAGCAGCCGCATGGCACAGGGAGATCATCTCGGTGCTTTGTGACGGCCTGGAGGGGTGGGATAGGGAGGGTAGGAGTGGGGGAGATTCAAGAGGGAAGAGGTATGGGGATATACATATATGTAAAGCTGATTCACTTTGTTATAAAGCAGAAACTAACACACCATTGTAAAGCAATTATACTCCATTAAAGATGAAAAAAAAAAGCATTTAAAGACAACTTCCTCTCACATTTTTTTTTTTTTTTGCGTTACGCGGGCCTCTCACTGTTGTGGCCTCTCCCGTTGTGCAGCACAGGCTTCGGACGCACAGGCTCAGCGGCCATGGCTCACGGGCCTAGCTGCTCCGCGGCATGTGGGATCCTCCCGGTCTGGGGCACGAACCCGTGTCCCCTGCATCGGCAGGCGGACTCTCAACCACTGCGCCACCAGGGAAGCCCCCCCTCTCACATATTTAAAATTCTGACTCTGCTTTTCCTTTTTTTTTTAACATCTTTATTGGAGTATAATTGCTTTACAATGGTGTGTTAGTTTCTGCTTTATAACAAAGTGAATCAGCTTTACATATATGTATATCCCCATACCTCTTCCCTCTTGCATCTCCCCCACTCCTACCCTCCCTATCCCACCCCTCTAGGTGGTCACAAAGAACGGAGCTGATCTCCCTGTGCTATGCGGCTGCTTCCCGCTAGCTATCGGTTTTACATTTGGTAGTTTATATATGTACATGCCACTCAATGGAATATTACTCAGCCATATAAAGAAACGAAGTTGAGTTATCTGTAGTGACTCTGCTTTTTGCCAGTGTTACCTGTGTACTATTTGAGTATCTGCTCAGGGACTTTATCCAAGATAGAGACAACACTCTGAGATGCAATTTTTATCACTTTTTAAAACTGAAAGAGCCTTACCTACTTACAGATGTCTCCATTATCAAATAAGTTTAACTCCCTTTAGAAGCTGTTTATATATTTTTAAGCCCCACCTATGGGTTGAAATAACCCGTAAAGTAGTAAATGAAAATTAAGTTTGAAAGAAAAATTTGTGAATTAAATGAGGGTGATAAATAAAATATGCAATGAGAGTCAAGGAAGGCCTCTAAAACTAAGTGAGAAACAATTATTTCTCATTTATTGATTGTTTCATCAAGGCCAAAATACATGGAGGGCCAAGGATGAGCAGGTCACTGGGCTAGTGTTTCAGGTTCTCTAACCACTGCACTCCTTGTGCCAAAGTAATGTCTCACTATATGCAAACTGGCCATCTGTTTCTCCCAAAATGCCTGCCGTGCCAATAAATCCCATCTATAAGGGTCCTGCCCTCACCTTCCTGCTAAGAGATTAACCTGCCAGGAAGCACTTGGCATAACCCGTCGCCTCTGAGGAGACTAGAGTGAGCACCTGAGCTAAGATTACATCATCTAAGGCTTAAGCGGGGACCTTGTGCAAAAGCTCCACCTAAACAACGTAACAGTGGGTTACCTGAACCAAGGACATGTTCTAGATTCTGAACTCTGACATGGAAAAGAATCAGACTATTTGGGGCAGAAAAATAAGACGCAGGGAGAAAATGCTTAACAGATGTTCTGAGGCAGTAGAAATCATGAAGAATAACTACTATGAGTGATCAGAAACTGAGTCAGAAGAAAGAGAAATATAAAGAGAGAGGATGCTGGTAGCAGCGGGAAAAGCAGACGGAAGGTAGCTACATCATTCCAGTGGCAGAGAATCAACTCTGTCACTAGGGGGCAGAGAGGCAATCAGCTCAGAGATGTACTGGTTACTTCCCATTTCTGAATCTCAGTCCATCTTCCCTGGGTTCCCTTAAAGGCTAGACACATGTCTGGGACGCCTGTCTTTTTCATTCCTAAACATAACCTTACTGAAGTGAGACCTTTTCCTCGCATCAAAAGAGACTAACATTATCTCTTCTGTCTGGGCTCAACAGTCACCTAAGGAATCAGTCTTAAAACCACAAATGAACAAAACTTCACCATATATAACATTGTAAAAATAATCGGAAAAAAATGGTATCAAATTAATACATTCTCGAAGAATTATAGTAATCCAATGAAAAGGAAAAAAGCCACACAATTTATACAGCTCAAATCACTGAAAAAAAGTGTACTCTCCAAAAAAGAAAATATGCTCTACATCTTGTAGACATCTGTTCTCCTACAGCTAATTCAAAAGCAAAAACAAACAAATCTGTGCTGATTTTTCTCATTCTTTATAAGAACAATAAAGCAAACACAATTTCTCTACGGCTTCTGTATTTTCTTTGCTATGTGTAAAACATTTTTTTAACTCAAGGCTTAGACTATATCAATATAGTAAAAAATATAATACATTCTTTTCAATTTTACGGACCTCCCAACACCAGGTAGTCCATACATTTTTTTCCTAGATTATCCTTATTTATATATTAGATTTTATTTTCCTATATTATAAAATATTAGGTACAGAATTTTTACCATACTTAAAAATGATATCCTGCAGGGGGGAAGAAGGAAGGAGGATAAGAAAAAGGGAAAGAGAGGGTCAAAAGGGAGAAGAAGAGAGGATAGGATGTAGAAAGGATGTAAAGGAGAAATGAAAGGATGCAACGTTGGGGGAGGAGAAGGGAGGCAAAGGACGAATGCTTACAGTGTGCCATGGAGCATCACCACATCCTTACCCCCAGGCTTCACTGCAGGTCCCCACCCACCCACTCTAGAGCCAAAGCACAGTAGGGAAGAGAGCAAATAGGCTTTTCCATTTCTCATTCATTGATGTTGGTCACTCATCTTACTGGCTGAAGGACATGCTGATTGTTCTGACTCACAGCCTCCTCCCTCCTGAAGCCACCCACGCTGGTAAGAGGATACAGACACCCACGTTCCTAACTGTGTATCCCTTCTGTGGGCCTCAGTATATAACTGTTACTAACTTGGTACCTGTCTGAGTTTCTAGGATAATACTGTACTTCTGTCACACCTCCGGAACTAAAACTTGATAAATAAATCCTACTCGATGACATGGGCTGACCTAGAACTCAAAAAAAAAAAAAAAACCTGTGAAAGCCCAGGATATATATGTATTAAATGCCATCTGATTCTCCATGGCTGTGTCAGACCCATAAGTCAGTGCTCCCTGTTGCTTCATCCTGAACTCCTGGAGCTAATCTATTTTCTCAAAAGCGGCTGGAGGTAGTCTAAGGTAACTTTGGACACAATGGTTCTGTCCACCCACTGGAACTCAACTGTCTGCCCTATGGCTAAGGCAACTTCCCCAGCCCGTGCCCTCTCCTTTATCCCTTCCGTCAGTTCACACAGAGACAGACAAATGCTGAGATAAGAGAAAAACTGGAATCATTGCTCCAGTAACTAAAATTCATTCATTTAACCAATATTTATTGAGCGTTAGGGATATGTCCAGATGGCAGAGATATAATGATGAACAAGATAGATTCTCTGCCCTCGAGTAACTTATGTTCTATTTATCTGCATATATAAACCAAAATCTAATGACACACAAAGGTAAAATCATTGTCTGTTTTTTACTACAACAAATAAAAATATGTGAGCTCTCTTCTTGGAGACAGACCACTCCAAATGAGTTGGGCTTCATTAGAACACGGATACAGATGCTGAGGGCCTAGTACCATGAACCTGGTACTCCGAACATGCTGTTTGGGATGTAAAATCTCCACTTTCCTCTGTGAATTCTCTCCACAGGCATCTCTGTACCAATAAGTTACCCAGGTAATCCTGGGAATCTGAAAGTGTTCTCAGTGGGCACTTTCCATCCATGTAACAGGACTGCAAACTCCCACAAAGAAAGCCAACAGGAATTTCTCTGGTATTTGCCAGCACAGCATTGCGAAAGGGCTTCTGATTACTTGAGCACCATTGGCAGGATGATCGGATAGGAAACAACAAGGACTTATTTAACTATAGCAAATGATTCTTCTGAGCAACACAGAGGGAGGTAGGCTAGTTCTAAATAAGAGAGATGATAAAGTAGCCATGGCATACATTAAAACCACTGCATGTAAATTGAAGATTTTTAATATACCTTTTGAAAAACTGCAAACACAATCTATTACAAGCAATATTACACAAGCATATGAAGTACAACTAGCAAGACCATTGCCACTGGTCAGCTCCCAAAGGTGTCACAAATTAGATAAGTCGAAATAAGCCCTTATCTTCATGATTGTCAAAGCTGCTCTGCTCCCAAATTTTTCAACTAGGAAAATGTTGCCAGCTCTTCAAGTTACATCATATTTCTCCCCTTTACTCAACTCCCTATAGCCTGTCACCATGTCTTGTCCGTTTAACTTTCAAAAGAGCTCTAGAATCTATTTCATCTTCTCCATTCCCTCTGCCAGACATTAATAACACTCTGTCTTGAATCGGACTAACTCTCCTTACCTATATGTTTCCCCCAGATCTTACTCTACCTCCTGGCAGCAATAGCTTGGAAATGCAAATCTTGATTCTGCCACCCACCGATTAACCATCCTTCAGTGCATCCTTGGAATCTGCAGGATAAATTTTACACTCCTCCATAATTTGGTCCCTGCAAACACTGCTAAACCCAACTCTCGTCAACCATTACTTGATGCATATCCATTGCTTTCAATAGTTCCTGTTCAATGGATTCAATTCCCTGAGTGACCACAAAGTTATTGCAAAGCATCTTCAAATCGACAGGTGCACCAAGTATCTTCTATAGACTAAAAATGTCACACACGAAGACATACTGTAACTGTTCAACAGTGTAAAAATGAACCCTTGAAAGTACCAAAGGAAAACAGATGTTATAACTCTGAATTCTCACAAGTACAAGTGACAAAAATAATATTTTCCAGAAGAAAAAACAGGCAATGATGTTAATAGAAAAGATATTAAGAGTTGGGAAGGAGATAATTTTTTTCAAAATTTAGTATTTCCATTGTTCCTGGGAAATGAAGAGTGGAAAGGGCTTTCCAGTCACTTAGACAGCTATATCTTCCACCTGTCTTTAAAATCCATGTTTGTTTTTTTTTTAATTAGACAGAACCCACCTCCTATTAAGCATCAGTTTCTTTTTCTGTACCTACTCTATTCCTTTAACTGGTTGGAAGTAAGTGGTGATAATTCTCCAGATGCTTCAATTGTCACATATTTGATAGAAAAAGCCACTGTGCACACCAAAGGAATCAAAGAATGTTCTACTCTCTTGGCCAGTATTACCTAGCAACCTTCTAAATCAGATAATAGAGGAAGAAATAGAGAGAAAGAATCCACACTCTGCAATGTTCAGAGGCTTGTGAAAGAAAGACAATCATTTAATATCTTGGCATATGGCTAGGAGGACTGTAGCTACTATTTCTGTGAAAGGCCTGGAGTCATCGATGAATGTAAATTTAAGACTTTAGAAGAACAAGCAACAAATTAACAGGCGTACTTGTAAGTCCCTCAGGCACTTAATAAGGGAATCAAATTCACATCTGTTCAGTGTCAAAAGGACATAAACCGTCCACTGTTTTGTTTTGTTTATAAACATGTGCAGGTGAGTAAGGCATCATCAATTATACCACCTGCAGAAATAAGTCAGTTACATATGTAGAACAATGCTTTTCCTCTTTATATTATAAACCCTAAAAGGTTTGAAAATGTACAAATGCCTGGGCGCTATGCATTTCTAACTTAAATAGCATGAAATAAGGCTTAGGTACGTGTTTCTTGAAAATGACTGGAGAGAAAGGTGTCTGTGGCATAAAATAATAAGTGAATAAATGAAGGAGTGATTGACATAAATGAAGACACCTACTTCCTATCAAATACGTTTACAGAGCAGATCATGTTTTGAATGCTGCATACAATATTTAGCACTTAATATCTAATGGCCAAGATATCTGTAATTGTCATCTGCTCAATATTACACAGTACAAACAGTTTAGAAAGGCAAAGAGCTTCAAATTGCTAATTTGTTGGGGAAAATAATTAAGTTTTCAGGTTTATGTCACCATGAAAGAGGAGCTCTTTCCGTGATTGCATGGAATGGCAATAGCCTTCAAGTGTGTGGTAACTCATGATATATTAAAACCAAGACTGTTCTTTGGGCTACGTACTTTTCAGTTTTTATAACGATAATAAAATTAAATATCAACTTCCACAATAAAATTTCTAGAAGGCAGTTTGTGTCTTATTGCCCCGCCTCAAAATAAGCAGATCATATCTTCCTAACCTTCCAGAAACAGCAGCCAGTTTCCACTCAGTCTCTTCCTCCAGCATCCCATCGGACAAGAGCACTGCCAAGTGTACAGAGATCAAGCACTGTGCACACCCTACCCAACCAAAGACCAAATGGCTCACCACTGACTTAGTCAACATTAACAATTAAATCAATCTTCCAGTTAAGAAATCAGAATAAAGGCTTCACAGGTGGAAGCAGCTCTTACAGCCAAAGGGCTTTCCACAATTTGACACATCCAAGATTCGGTGCCAGAAAAGGTGATGAAAACCTTGGAATGTTTCTAGCAGAGGAAATTTTCACTGCTTGAAAAATCAGTGTTAAAAAAACATGTAGAGTTGTTTGCAGTGCTCAATCAGGATTCTTTAAAAGCTATGCTAAGTATAGACTTTTTGGGTTGGGATTGAAGAGCTTTCTGTTTGAAATTTATTAGCAGTTCAGAGTAGAAATGAAGCCTGTTTTGGTCAGAATACGTTCTTTTTAGTCATGAGGGATACTTTATAAGATCATAACTAGAGAATCTGAGAATGAACTAGGTAAAATCATCAGCGTAAACCCATGAGGCACTAACTACAGGATGTCAGTCAAAGAGAATTGAAGATCAAGAGGCAGCGGAGCTTATTTCCAAGGGGGAAACAAAATTCTCCGACATTGAAGAGTTCACATCTCGTTACAAAATGTTAACAAACCTTGATAATCAAGATATTTTTAGGGCTTCCCTGGTGGCGCAGTGGTTGAGAGTCCGCCTGTCGATGCAGGGGACACGGGTTCGTGTCCCGGTCCGGGAAGATCCCACATGCCGCGGAGCGGCTGGGCCCGTGAGCCGTGGCCGCTGGGCCTGCGCGTCCGGAGCCTGTGCTCCGCAACGGGAGAGGCCACAACACTGAGAGGCCCGCGTACCACAAAAAAAAAAAAAAAAAAAAGATATTTTTAAAGCAACTATAGTCATAAAATATGGAACAATCACAAAAAAAAACACTGAAAGCCTCTACATTTAGCTAGCCCCCAACATTTTTCCTACTCTATTTACTTACCTATTCTTTCCTTTCTGTGATAAGGACTCTGACACATCACCTTGCACAATTCCTAAAGCTTACCAATGTATAAGCAACATCTCAAATTGAGTTCACTTTTTTTTTCTTCTTATTGAAGTATAGTTGATTTATAATGTTGTGCTAGTTTCAGGTGTACAGCAAAGTGATTCAGTTACACACACATATTTTTTAAGATTATTTTCCCTTATAGTTTATTACAAAATATTGAGTATAGTTCCCTGTGCTATACAGTAGGTCCTTGTTGGTTATCTATTTTATATATAGTAGTGTGTATATGTTAATTCCAAACTTCTAATTTATCCCTCCCCCCACCCTTCCCCTTTAGTAGTCAGAAGTGTGTTTTCTATGCCTGTGAGTCTCTTTCTGTTTTGTAAATAAGTTCATTTGTACCTTTTTTTTTTGATTCCACATAAAAGTGATATCATATATTTGTCTTTGGCTTATTTCACTTAGTATGATAATCTCTAGATCCATCTGTGTTGCTGCAAATGGCATTTTTCACTCTTTCTGATGGCTGAGAAATATTCCATTGCATATATATACCACTTTTTTTCAGGGGAGAGCGTGAACACAGTCCCCCACTACCACAAACTATGCAGTCGAGTTTCCCACCTTTGGGGAAATCACAGGGGTCAGCACACCCGCGGTGCAATGGATGAGCCTCACCCTGGGAAAACCACCTTTGTGATCACGGTATATACCACTTCTTTATCCACTCATCTGTCGATGGACATTTGGGATGCTTCCATGTCTTGGCTATTGTAAATAGTGCTGCAGTGAACACTGGGGTGCATGTATCTTTTCGAATTATAGTTTTCTCTGGATATATGCCCAGGAGTGGGATTGCAGGATCATACGGTAACTCTATTTTTAGTTTTCTAAGGAACCTCCATACTGTTGTCCATAGTGACTGCACCAATGTATTGGGTTGGTCAAAAAGTTGGTTCAGGTTTTCCTGTAACCTCTTATGGAAAAACCCGAACAAATGTTTTGGCCAATCCAATACATTCCCACCAACAGTGTAGGAGGGTTCCTTTTTCTCCACACCCTCTCCAGTATTTATTATCTGTTGGCTCTTTGATGATGGCCATTTGGGTTGGAATGAGGTGACACCTCTTTGTAGTTTTGATTTGCATTTTTCTGATATTAGAGATTGTGAGCATCTTTTCATGTGCCTGTTGGCCATTTGTATGTCTTCTTTGGAGAAATGTCTGTTTAGATCTTCTGCCCATTTTTTGATTGGGGTGTTTGGTTTTTTGATATTGAGTTGTACGATCTGTTTGTATATTTTGGAAATTAATCCATTGTTGGTCCTATCATTTGCAAATACAAGTCCTATAGTACTGTTAATGTCACGTGAAAAAACAAAGTACTTTCCTTCTAAAATTATAAGAAAAAAGAACAATCAACTATTTTAGGCCTGTCACCTCTCTTCAGGAAAATTAAAGTTAATACTAAATGGGCATCATTTTTTAATTCACCTGCCTCTTATATCCATAACTATTAAGCAATTTTTATTCACCACCACTTTTATTTAAAACAACATGACAGGAACTTCCCTGGTGGCGCAGTGGTTAAGACTCCGCCTGCCAATGCAGGGGACACAGGTTCGATCCCTGGTCCGGGAAAACCCCACATGCCACAGAGCAACTAAGCCGGAGAGCCACAACTACTGAAGCCCGCACGCCTAGAGCCCACGCTCTGCAACAAGAAGCCAATGCAATGAGAAGCACGTGCACCGCAAGGAAGCATAGCTCCTGCTTGCCGAAACTATAGAAAGCCCACACACAGCAGCAAAAACCCAATGCAGCCAAAATAAATAAATAAAAATAAATTAAAAAATTTATTTAAAAAATATGACAACTTTTTCCATGAGACAAATTTGATCACAACCCAATTAAAGGTTTTGATTTTGCAGGTTGTAGAATCATGAAACAAACACAACAGGAAATTTATTTATTAATCTGCTAGAGGAGAATAGCGTTCTAAAAATTTGGATTAGATCGATAGATAATTTGAGTTAGTAGATAATAGCTTATGTCAGTGTTTTCACTCATTTTAAGGACTGTTAAACATAATCACAGCACCATTTATTTCTCCTCCATAGCTTGTATTAGGCTCACTCTGGAGCCTAATTAATTATCAGTGACTACATCTGTTTTGTTCACTGCTATATCTCCAACATTTGGTACAATGCCTGCCACATAATTGTAACTCAACACATACATGTTGAAAGAAAAAAATAATGTTTAAAAATATATAAGGGGGCTTACCTGGTGGCGCAGTGGTTGAGAGTCCACCTGCCAATGCAGGGGACACGGGTTCGTGCCCCGGTCCGGGAGGATCCCACATGCCGTGGAGCGGCTAGGCCCGTGGGCCATGGCCGCTGAGCCTGCGCGTCCGGAGCCTGTGCTCCGCAAACGGAGAGGTCACAACAGTGAGAGGCCCGCGTACCGCACAAAAAAAAAAAAAAAAAAAAAAAAAAAAAAATATATATATATATATATATATATGGAAGTGAGAGCCGGGTGATACTTGAAATTTTTATGTATTTCTTTGGCATCCAAATCCAATTTAAAGTGTTAAATTTATCCATAAAGAAAATTATCATTGATAAGCCTTCCAATACATCTTTGTAACTGTCCTGTAACTGTGTCGGCATTTTTTAAAAAATCAAAAAGAATTTGTAGTTCTCTTCTCAAAATAAAAAGACCTAAAAGCCAAAAGAATATAGCTGAGTCCATTATCCACTATATAACTAAAATGCTAGACTGATCACTTTTTTTTTTTTCGGTACGGGGGCCTCTCACCGCTGTGGCCACTCCCGTTGCGGAGCACAGGCTCCGGACGCGCAGGCTCAGCAGCCATGGCTCACGGACCCAGCCGCTCCGCGGCATGTGGGATCCTCCCGGACCGGGACACGAACCCGTCCGTGTCCCCTGCACCGGCAGGCGTACTCTCAACCACTGCGCCACCAGGGAAGCCCCTGATCACTTATTTTTAAAATGTATCAATCACTCAATGTTTTCTGATTAGAAATGGACGTCCAAAAGATGCTCAAGCATCACTAATCATCAGGAAATGCAAATCAATGAGATATCATCTCACACTTGTTAGAATGACTATTAGTAAAATGACAAGAGATAAAAAATGCTGGCAAGGATGTGGAGAAAAGGAAACCCTTGTGCACTATTGGTGGGAATATAAATTGGTGTAGCCACTATAGAAAACAGTATAGAGGGTCCTCAGAAAATTAAAGGAGCTACTATATGATCCAGCAATTCCACTTCTGGGTATTTATTTGAAGAAAACTAAAACTAAAACTCAAAAAGATATCTGCACCCCCATATTCATTGTAGCATTATTTACAACAGCCAAAATATGGAAACAACCTAAGTGTCCATCAACAGATGAATGGATAAGGAAAATGTTATGTATATATTTTGTCATAGACAAAAATGAAATCTTGCCATTTGAGACAACATAGTTGGACCTTGAGGGCATTATGCTAACTGAAATAACTGAGAAAGACAAATACCATATGATTTCACTTACATATGGAATCTAAAAGAGAAAAAAACAAGGCCGTAGATTACAGATAACAGACTGGTGGTTGCCAAAGGCAGAAGGTGGGCGGTGGGCAAAATGAATGAAGGGGATCAAAAGGCATAAACTTACAGTTTTAAAATAAATAAGTCACAGAGACGTACAGCACAGCAACTATAGTTAATAAAACTGTACTGCATATTTGAAAGTTGTGAAAAGAGTAGCTCTTAAAAGTTCTCAAGAAAAAAAATTCTGTAACTATGTATCGTGATGGATGTTAACTAGACTTACTGTGGCAATCATTTCACTATGTATACAAATGCCAAACCCTTATGTTGTGCACTTGAAACTAATTTGATTTTCTATGTCAATTATACCTCATATTAAAAAAAAATAAAACCTTACAGATGGAAAAAAAAGGCCAATGTTCATGATTTTAATCAAACAATGAACGTTACAAAGGATGCTATTAGAAACAAGCTTATTTTTCTTTACTTTTCTTCATGTAAAACACTGTGCAAGAAGTAAGCAGTCCTAAACTTTATAATGTGCAAATTCTATTTTAATGTTATTAAATGTCTCCTAAAATAGTTTTTTATTTCTATCATAATATGTAAGGAAAAAAGTATCAGAAAAACAACCATTTAAGATATATATACATCCTTTTATTTGTTTGTGATTTTATAGTTTTTCTCCCATAACTTTGTTTTTAGGATCTTATGATTATTATTAAAAATAATATCCTTTTTATCCTTTTTCCAATCACCTCAAAAAATATTAACTATTATTCATTTACCCTAAATTTAATATTCAATAGAAAATAATTTATTAGGCAATCAGGTAAACTTAGTGGTTTAGTTGTTTTTTGTTTTTTATTTGCGGTACGCGGGCCTCTCACTGTTGTGGCCTCTCCCGTTGCGGAGCACAGGCTCCGGACGCGCAGGCCCAGCGGCCATGGCTCACGGGCCCAGCGGCTCCGCGGCATGTGGGATCTTCCCGGACTGGGGCACGAACCCATGTCCCCCGCATCGGCAGGCCGACTCTCAACCACTGCGCCACCAGGGAAGCCCAGTGGTTTAATTTTCAACTCCATGTATTAACTCCTGATTTTATTTTGTCATCTTCCTTCTGTAAGAAGCAACTTTTTTAGAACTATAGTAGCAAGAAGCTATTCAATATTTTCCCCAATATTTCTTAATCTAGATTATTAATACTAAATATTTTTTTCAGTTTATCTCTTGCTTTAATAACATAACTGTTTTCCTTCAGATATTTCTATTTCCTTTTCTTTCCTTTTACCACAATTTGCATAATGTTATCAAGAAATATTTGCCCTAAGCCACATCTTACAAAAGGAAAACATATACAGATACAATACTTCTTGGTGCCAAGTTGGTTTGTCCTTTTGTTCGGTACTTCAAAGCACTAGCCTACCTAAAACACAACCCAAAAGTGTGATCTACCACCACTTTATGGTGGTGGTAGATCCCCCAGATAGGTCCCAGTATACACATTAATGAAATGTATGTTTCTAATCTAGGACGTATAACATCTTCTTGGCTGATCTTACTGGGTAGACTTCACCTGCTTACCAATACGCAGATCCTGATGAATAAAATGTATGAAGATACAAGGCTACAAAGAAGGTTTTGAATGTTGATAAAATGAAAAAGGATTTTCTCCGTCTTCAGAACCATACTGCCAATAAACTAAACATGGTTAAAAGTGAAAATTTTTATTCAAATCATACAGTGTATCAGGGATTCATGTTTATATACATGAATGTAAGTTAATGGTATAAATATACAAAACTAAAGAGACCATATTCATCAAATATATATATGTATATAAAAAAGTAATTTTACTTTTTTAAATGTTACATAACTATGTAATAAGACCACACAGTATTAAAATGTATTCTAAAGGCAAATTTTTAAAAACTTCATCACTTAAAGCAACTAATTGCTCTTTCCTGGTCTAGAAAGTTACTCATCTGAATCCCTGACAAGGTCTTCATTCTATTTTCTATTTTCTCTTAGTCTGAGAGGTTTTTTGGTGTCCAAGTAGTTCACAGGCTACATGAACGTGTTCCAAAAAGTTCCTAGATGACCTAAAATTGCATGCAGTATTAGGTGTTTTCATAGGTGTTTTGAATATATTCTCAAAAGGGCCTATGATCCCAGTATGTTAAGAATTGCCACTCAGCATTTATTGCTTCTTCAGTGCACAAGTTGATGTGAATTTGTGAGTGGTGTAAATAAACACCAAAGACACACACACACACACACACACACATACACAGAGAGAGATTAGTAACATGGGTTAAAAGACTTTAGAAATATTTCACTTAGTTTCTAATTTAACATAGATAAATAAGTACATGCAAATAAATTGTCAAGTACAGTGATAACAATACTAAAATACAAGAGTCACAGACAAGATACCTTAGAGAATACCCTAATTTGCTTATTTGCCCTGCTGTGAAAATGGCCATGTCAATGCTTTACAAATACATTTGCTCAAAGACTGAGAGTTGTTCTTACTTTTTTTGTGGCACAACAAACATCTCATTCCTTAGCTGACTAGCTTGAGAGAACCAAACAAAAAACAAAGCATAAAGCACCTTTTGCAAAATCAAGTTTGACAAAGAAGAAACAGAGGGAGGGAGTAAAGGGAAAGGAAAAGAAAGAAAACAGGAGGAAAAGAAACAATATTTTTTCACCCATGTAAGTAAAATATAAAAATATCAATAAGACCTAATAATCCAAGTTTGGCATTTTCTCAGGTTTACAGAATGGATTTTTCACTATTGAATTTTTAAACTGTGTTCTATTTGTACTTTTTTTTCCTTTGATGACATACTTGCCTATCCTATTTCTCCACATCAGCCTTTTACATCAGTTTTCTATTCAGTCTTTTGGGGTGGGAGATGGTGGGAAGGGCTATCTGTCAAGCCTCCTTTATTACAGACATAATTTTGTTATTTGATAACTTCTTGATTCATGTGATGCTTATTCCTGTGTGTCTTTTTTAACTTCCACAAATTTGTGCTTGAATGAAATGTGAAAGTAAGACTGTGTAAGACTAAAAAAATATATTTTTTCTCTTTTTAAGTTTTTAATTCCAGTAAAATATACATAACATACAATTTACCATCTTAACCATTGTTAAGTATACAGTTCAGTAGTAAGTACATTCACACTGTTGTGGAACCATCTCCAGAACTCTTTTCATCTTGCAAAACTGAAACTCTGTACTCCATTAAACATCAATTCTCCATTGCCAGCCCCCCTACCCTTTGCAGGCCCTGATGAAAATAATGTATTTTTAATTGATGGAAAAGTATGAACTCATTGAGGAAATGAACTTCCTAAAATATATTTTGTATTTCTTCAAACTATTCACTGCACAGAGGTCTTTCCTCAAATACATGTTGATCATTGACAGTATCTCTTCATAATTAGCACAAAAACATTATGTTGTTTTCTGGACATCAGAGGCACCAGAGCATTGGGAGTTATTTCCAGTAGTGAGGATGATTTCTCACAACCTGCCCACATTTTTTAAAACTCAGTCCTTATTAATAATATGAGGTAGCAACAGAGTGCCACACACTGTTTTGTGTACTCTACAAATGTGTTAGTTATTTTATTTCTGACAACAAGTATACAGGTAAGTACTAACATTACCACTATTTCACAGGTGGGAAACTGAAGTGAACTATCAGCCCATTCTTGTAGGGTTCATTGTATCAGCATGAAAGTTTATAAAGTCACTTTGGTATGGGAAAATATCCAAAGATAAAAGGCTGATGAACATGCTCTTTCCATTTTTCTGTTGCCAAGAAGGATTCTTCCCAGGGTCCAATGTGACAAAGATTTCAGCATGTGCACTTGTGATCCCTACATTGTAGAATGAGAAGCTCGTAGACTATGAAGAACTAAGCTTGAGCCAACCTCTGTTCCACTGCTTCTTTCTTTTTTTTTAATGGAACTTTTTTGGAGTATAATTGCTGCACAATACCATGTTAGTTTCTGTTGCACAACAAAGTGAATCAGCTATATGCATACGCATGTCCCCATATCCCCTCCCTCTTGAGCATCCCTCCCATCCTCCCTATCCCACCCCTCTAGGTCATCACATAACACCACTGCTTCTTAACTGAACAATTCTGGACAAACCACATAAATATATCTCATCTGTAAAATGGGATATCTTAACGTGCTCTGCTTCACAGGATCTGTGCCTATACCTGTGTGTGCATGTGTCTGTGTATGTGTGTGTGAGTGAGACTGGCAGGGGGTGAGAGAGAGAGAGAGAATATGACAGAATATTCAGACAAGGACTTGTTAACTACGACGTGTTCTAAAAATGTAAGATAGTATCATGATTATTACGTGTAAATAGGCACCTACAAACATATGAGAAGTGTCAGGAAATATTTAAAAGTGTGGCCTATGGATCCAGAATGTCTGGTTTAAATGCCAATTGAGTGGCCCTGCAAGTTAACTAATCTGTGCCTCATTTTCTTCATTTATGGGGTTAAAATAATACCATCACGGCTTGTGTGGATAAATGAGTTAGTACAAGTAAAGCGCTTAAAATTGTGCCTGGCATATAGTGAATGCTTGGTGAACGTTAGCATTCATTTTTTTATTTAGCATTTCCTATCACTAATCGCAGTTTTCCCTGTCTCTACCAAGTCTTTTCCTAAAACAATTCATGTAAAAAGCCTAGTAAAGGATTTTCTACCCTGTAAACAAAGAATATTAATTAAAAGCTGTATCCTTACTCTTTTTTATCACCTCATGGATTTTGCCACGTTAACAGCTTATCACCAGTCTTTGCCCACAAAAGCAACTCATCTCACGTTTCTGCTAAAACCTTAGCAATAGACTGAAAGGGGGAGAAAAAGGTTTTATTTAAAGTAGAATATACTATATGCCATAAGTGTTAAATCAGTGTTGTCCTGTTCTGTGAATTACTGAACTTCCTTACCTCTAGTTTGGATTGTTTTCTTGGAGTTCAATCTATAATTACTGTAGAATTATGTCATTCATATACTTAACATTTTCCATTTCAGCTCAATAGCAATGCTGAAGATTGGAGATATGCATTCAAACTGAAATTTTACTGAAATATGCATTTGTATGTATTACATGTAGGGTAACCATATAATTGACCACCCAAATTGGGACACTTTTGAAAGTGAGAAGAAAGCTAATTAGACAGGGCACCAGGGCAACTGGTACAAAGTTAGATTATCCCTGGCCAGTAGGGATGCAATGTTACCCCAACTGAAAGGTTGGGGATAGTTAAGAAAAATTTAGCTAGTAGAAGAAGCAAGCTGCCTTTTTCTTTTCCCAAAGCCTTAATTTCTCTTCATGGAGCTTGGGATGTAGTAGATATGACATACAGTGTCATGTACGAAAATAATTGCTGAATAAGTGAAGAAATGAATGCATAAAGTATGTACAGGAATGCTAACATTAAATGACAGAAAGGGAGTACAATATACAAGTTACACTTTGCTCCTGCAGTATGACTAGCCATGAGAATCCAAATTGGTATGACAGGGTCACATGATGCTAACAAAAACAGCAGTTGCATATTATGCGTTATAAGCACATTCATGTAAATTTTTAGTATAAATGCCCAATCTTTTCTTTTTTCCTACTTTTCGTGAGCATCTTCCGCTATAACCTCTAGAATTTGCAAAGAAATCACACTGTTCTATTATGAGGTACACTTCAGTAAAAAATGTAAAACACTCTATTGAGAAACATGGGTTGGACAAATAATATGCTATTGGAGATTTGGGGAATGTAATAAAGTCCATAACCTCCATAGTTACTCCTGAAATGCAGCAGGGTTGGGGTCAGGTTTGTTTTAAATCCTAGCTCTGCCGTTCACAGCTTTGGAACTTTGAACAATTCATAAGACCTCTGCTCATATTACTAGCTAGCGATATCAGTAATTTTTGCCATTCCCTCCGCTTCATTCTGCCATGATCAATCTTTCAACGAGTTGTTTTTTTGTCCCCCCCGAAGTTCTCACCCTTGTTTCTAATTTTTATTAAATTACCCTCTTTATATCTGTCTTACTACAAAATATATATTATCAGTCTTCTTTTTTCTTCAGTCTTCCTCAAACTATATTCTATCCTCTGCATGATTTGTTTTTTTAGAGTTGAGTAGAACTTTTAAAAAAAATTTCCCTACATTCTGACCTTATTTGTGCCAATTTTTATGTTGAATAATTTCTGCTTTATTCACCTTCATTGCCAAATCCCGTCCATTCTTTAAAAGAATGAGGTTGTATTCTGCCATTTCCATAATTTTGTTATTTACCTCAGCAACAGTTTAGTTTTCCTAATATCCATTGAATTTGTATTTGGTATTACATTTCCTTTGGAGGTATTTCAAGCATGTTGAACTTGGCTTCTCTATACAATTAAGTTTGTGGACAGACCTCTTTTTTTTTTTTTTTAACTTCCACAATGCCTACAAATTCCTGGAAATAATGTTGCATTCAAAATTTTTGCTGACAACTGTATTGGCAAAATGAAGACAATTTGCTCTCCAGGTTCATCCACTATTGTACTGAAAATATGGGCTGAAACAGATGTCCAAATGAATATAACTGTAGTTTTTAAAACCTGTTACAATTAAATATTATTATATATATTATACTATAAAAATCAGATTTTCAAGATTAGTTAAGAAAAAGAACTAAAAGACTTCCAGATTGGAAAGTGTTATGGACTGAATGTTTTGTCCTTCCACCCCCCACAAAATTGATATGTTGAAACCCTAACCACCCCAATGTGATAGTATTAGGAAGTGTGGCCTTTAGGAGGTAATTACGTTTTAGAAAATGTCATGAGTGTGGTGCCCCACGAAGAGACTAGCATCTTTATAAGAAGACACCAGATCTCTCTCCACCATGTGAAGATCCAGTAAGAAGGCAGCCATATGCAAGCTAGGAAGAGGGCCCTCTCCAGACATCAAATCTACAGCACCTTGATCTTGGACTTCCCAGCCTCTAGAATTGTGAAAAATAAATGTCTGTAGTTTAAGCCATATGATATTTTGATACAGTGGCCTGAGCAGAATAATACAGAAAGGAAGAACCATAACTATCTCTATTCACAGAAGACAAAATATTATATATAGAAAATCCAACAGAAACAACCAAAAACTTTTGAGAACTAATAAATGAGTTCAGAAAGATACATATACTAAAATCAATTCTATTTCTATACATTAGCAGTGAACAATTTGAAAATGAAATTAAGGAAAAAATTCTATTTTTAATAATAGCAAAAAGATTAGTATAGGATAAATTTAACAAAAGAAGTACAAGATGTGTACACCAAAAACTACTTACTGAAAGAAATTAAAGAATCTCTGACTAATAGAAAGATCTTCCATGCTCATGGATTGGAAGATTTAATAAAGTTAGAATGGCAATTCCTCTAAATTAATCTACAGATTTAATGCAATCCCTCTCAAAATTACAGCTGCCTTTTTTCTTTTTATTTTGCTAAATTGACAAGCTGATGCCAAAATTCATATAGAAGTACAAAGAACCCAGAATAGCCAAAACAATCTTGAAAAAGAAAAAAAAAGTTGTATGACTCAGGTTCCCCAATTTTAAAATTTACTACAAAGCTATAGTAATTAAAACAGTATGGTGCTGACATAACACTGACATATAAATCAATGGAGTAGAATTGAGAGTTCAAAAATAAACCTTTCATTTATAGTAAATTCTTTTCTGCAACGGTGTCAAGCCAAATAAAAAAGAATAGTTTTTTCAACAAATGGTGCTAGTACAAATGGCAAAAGAATAAACTGGACCCCTACATTATACTATATACAAAATGCCATTCAAAGTGGATTATAGGGACTTCCTGGTGGCACAGTGGTTAGGAATCCGCCTGCCAATGCAGGGGACACAGGTTCGATCCCTGGTCCTGGAGGAGCCCACGTGCCACAGAGCGGCTAGGCCCAGGCGCCACAACTACTGAGCATGCGCTCTGGAGCCCATGGGCCACGGCTGCTGAGCCCGCGTGCCACAACTACTGAGGCCCATGTGCCTGGAGCCTGCGCTCCGCAACGGGAGAGGCCACTGCAGTGGCCCGCGCACCACAGCAAGGAGTGGCCTCTGCTCTCCACAACTAGAGAGGGCCCACGTGCAGCAACGAGGACCCAATGCAGCCATAAATAAATAAAGAAAACGAAAAATGCAGTAGCTTTAAAAAAATTTTTTTTTAAAGAAAAAAAATAAAAGGATTATAACCATAATGTAACAGCTAAAACTATAAAACTCTTAAAAGAAAACTTAGGAGTAAATTTTCATGACCTTGATCTAGGCAATGGTTTCTCAGATAGGACACCAAAGGCAAAAGCAACAAAAGAGAAATATATACATTGGTTTTTATCAAAATTTAAAAATTTTGTGCTTCAAAGGTCAACATCAAGAAACCCATAGGATGGCAGAAAATATTTGCAAATCATACATCTGATAAGAGAACAGCTCAATTAAAAACTGAGCAAAGGATCTGAATTGACATTTCTCCAAAGAAGATATACAGATGACCAATAAACACTTGAAAAGATGTTCAATATCATTAGTCATCAGAGAAATGCAAATTAAAGCCACAAAGAGATACTACTCCATGCCCTTTAATGTAGCTAAAATAAACAAGATAGACATTAAGAATTGTTGGCAACAATAAGGTGAAATTAGAAACCTCAAACATAGCTGGTGTGATTATAAAATGGAATGGCCACTTTGGGAAACAGTTTGGCAGGTCCTCAAAATACTAAACACAGAGTTACCATATGATCCAGTAATTCTACTCTGAGGTATATATCCAAGAGGATTGAAAACATATGTCCACAGAAAATAATTAGACACAAATGTTCTCAGCAGCATTATTCAAAATAAACAAAAAATAGAAACAACCTAAATGCTTGTCAATAGAAAAATGCATAAACAGATTATGGCACATTAGAATGATACATTTGTAGAGACTTTGTTTCTTTGGAAAGTGGAAGTTTCAAAATAACAACAAAACTTTGAATGCATTCTGCATTAATTTATTTTTTTAAGATAAAATGTAAACAAATTTTCTTTTTGAGATAGACTTTAATGTTTGCCTTTTTGGTGTATCAGAAAGTTTCAGTAATTTCCATCTATTATTGAGAAACAGGTATTAAATTTCAATATTTGCAAAACTGGTTGATACTCAGGCAACTATTGCTTGTGATTATTTATTAATATACAATAATGCACAGTCATACAAGATGTTACCAGAGGGGAAGCTGGGTGTTGGGTACATGGAAATTCTTACTAGATTCGCAACTCTTCTAACACCATAATTATTTCCAAAATAAATTTTTTTAAAAAAATCATATCTCCTCATTTTCAAGTATTCTGATGATGTTGTTTCAGATATGACTGGAAAACCAATTCAAGACTAAGCTTTTATCTAAAACCTCCTTCTTTTCCCACCTCTACAGAACAAGAATTGCTGTTTATACAAATGAATGTTTACCCTACATTAACCACTGAGTAACATCAGCATGATACTACATGCAAATCATGAGGCAAGATTCATAGCATACTCCAGCAATCACTGAATGGACTACATATTCCAGCGGAAGCTGTTAGTTGGTAAAAGCAGCACGTGGGCTAATGTCCCAGTCAATAGTTACACATTTGACCAGATAACTTCCTGTCATGATGGGTATGACCCGTTGATTATTAAAAGCAGATTATTGCACAACAATGTGTTCAGCATTTTTCTCAGATATATTTAAAAATAATATCAGAGAAATAGTTATATAATATTGATATATCCCATAATATATCTTTTAACAATTTCATTAAAATAAGTATCCTTAAGAACAAGTTTGTTGGCGCTTTCCTGGTGGCGCAGTGGTTAAGAATCCACCTGCCAACACAGGGGGCACGGGTTCGAGCCCTGGTCCGGGAAGTTCCCACATGCCGCGGAGCGATTAAGCCCGTGTGCCACAGCTACTGAGCCTGCAGTCTAGAGCCCGCGAGCCACAATTACTGAAGCCCGTGTGCCACAACTACTGAAGCCTGTGCGCCTAGAGCCTGTGCTCCACAACAAGAGAAGCCACTGCAATGAGAAGGCCGTGTACCGCAACGAAGAGTAGCCCCCGCTCGCCACAACTAGAGAACGCCCGCGCGCAGCAATGAAGACCCAACGCAGCCAAAAATAAATAAATTAAATTTTAAAAAAATAGAACTAGTTTGTCAAGTGCTGTATAAATTGATCATGTGTTTCTCAAACATTTCATAATGAATCACTTCTATAGTGAATTTTATGTCCTTTGGTATCTATTACATCTAGAATATTTCCAAAGGAAAATCATATACTGACTCCAATTGATAACAAGTTCCAAGATTCACTTCAATAGATACTATCTGTTTTAATTCTCCAATATAAAAAACAGACAAACAAAAACCCTGTGAGAAGAACCGGTCATTGATTGGACACTAAAATTACCCATGTGCCAATTAAAAGCATGAATATATTTAGTCCACTGACTTTTTTGAGGGTATTTAGATAACTGTATTATGTAATACACTGTTTCTGATAGTTTACTGTAATGGGAAGTTATAAGAGCCACAGAGAAGAAAGAAAACTCATGTGTAAAGAGCCTAAAGAAGCAGTACAACATTACACAGAGGCTCCAACTGTCCTTGGGTCAGTTCACCTTGGTTTGAGTCATGACTCACTTACCAGTCATGTACACTTGGATAAGTTACTCAACCACTTCTCAATATTATCAACCGCAAAATCCGAGTAATAATAGCTACAGCATGGGATAGTGTTGAAGATAAACTACCTGTAAATTTCTGAACTCCATGCCTGGTGCATAACAAGCCCCCAACATGTCAGCTTTTATTACTAACATTTATGAGCCTCAATTTCCTAATCTGGGATAATACAATAGCAATGCCTCCTCTGCCTATGGGTCACCCATGTTGTGAATCAAAAGCAATAATGCTGATTATAGTGTTTTATAAAGAACAAGCACTGCACAAACGTGAAACATTCTTTAATACTATGATTTATCAAATACTCACTATGGATTATGAGGGCTGTCCAAAAAAATCTACAAGCCTTGTCTCGTTTGTTTTTGCTTTTTTTAAGACTCTGTGATTACTCTTCATTAGAATTTTGTGTACACTTGAGTCTAGCAGCCACTAAATAACTACTTTGATAAACATTTGGAGGCATTAATTGACTCCTCGGGAAGTCCCATTGACCTGAAGATTTTTGCATTGCCTTTGAAAATTCTTTTTGGGCTCAAGCCAACCATCCCATTATAACACAACTGACCATCACATGGATTTACCTGATCTCAGATCAAGCCATCTTAAACAATGTTATCATCTTGAACAATAGAAGCCTGATAAACCACTACTAGGACTAGGGCCTATAAAACAGGGGTTATTTCTATTCTAGGTGTCAAGGTTAAAAAGAATTTCCACTCCATGTGATTCAGATAGGTGTATTAAATCATGACTCTGAAAAAAAAAAAATAGGCCACATTAAAACCCTAATAAAGAACACCCTCAAAGCAGGAATGATCCCTAATCACAACATGTGCTATGGCTTTAGCCTGTAAATTCCAAAGAGCAGGAATAAGAACCTCATAGTTCTTTTCATATAACATCTGACAGAGTGACACATTCAATATATTCAAGTAATATTAAGGTTATTGCTATTCACAAGGGTGTGAAAGGATGAGGGGGAACACTGTTTCAGGAAGAGTGAATAGGACCACGGTATATCAATTTCCTCTCCTCTTCTATAATTTCTACTCTCTTTTACTGGCTTCTTTATAAATACCGTCACATCTATTTCACCTGAAATAAAATCCTATCTCCACTCTATCCCTTTCCATTCACAGCTAACCTTTTTGAAAGAGTGGTCTACGCACAATATTCGTATTTTCTCATGTCCCACATACCACTGAAACCACAGCAATTCCGTGTTCCTTCACTATTCTACCCTGCTTCTTGTCCCCTGAGATAAGCTCCTCTCACTGTCTCCATGGGATCAAACAAGTTAGTTGAGGTGTAGTGAAGTTTCTTAGAGGGATGTGAAAGAATGGGTAAAGTAAAAAAGGATCTTGAAAACCATTTTACGGCGTGCTGTTGTGACAGCAGGGGCAACTTGCAGATAGAGTAAATTGCTTAGCAGGGTGGTGTGATGCTAATGATTTAGGAAAAGAGTCTTGCATAACTGAATAGAGGAAAGGAGGTACATCTGCTTCACAACTAGCACTCTAAACAGGTCATGAAAACAAAAAGAAAAGTTTTCAAAACCATACTTAGTAAGCAAAAAGGATATTTTCGGCACAGCTTCTTAAAGTACATAATCTGAGGTTTTTAAGAATGCAGATATTTACAGCATTGCTCAGGGTTTTGGCAAAAAAATTTTATTCATGAAAATCAGATCCTAATTGTTTTTATAATAATGAAGTCATACTTTTTTTTTTAAGGTATCGAAGCTTATTTTGCAAAGACATATCTGTTTAAATAAACTGATATTAAACTAAATGTGTTTATGTGTGTATATGTATACAAATGATATCATGCAATAAGCACAACTTTAAACTATCCAAGACCGTCACATCTATATTTGTGTCTGACTTACCACGTTCAAGTGAGATGACAATGGCCACCCAGGAAAAGACCACCCAAGAACAGCACAGTTACACAAGTAGGTGATCCAGTCCTCACTGAAAAGCTCTCTCAGGACCTGAAATCAATGCTGGAAATTTCTCTCCCCTTATCTCCAGCCTGTGAAACAAAACGCCAGGAAACTGATAGTTTCTCAACCACACAAAACAAACAATCACTTACCTTATCATGAATCCTTCTACTATCTTGTCCTTTGAAATTGGCTCAAATCTAATTTCGTCTGCAAATCCTTTCTCCTTGAATCTTGTGTGAACCTTTATAGTACTTTTAAAGCTCAATTAGATGAGTAGAGGTTCTCAAAACAGAGTTCCACTTAACCAGTTCACCACTCACCAGACTAACTGAAACTCTCCATTAAAGTGTAAACCACACTAACTGCTGCCTGTGGCTAAGTGGACACTAAGAGCTACTAGACTTTGCCCTACGTGCATTTAAGCAGTTCTATTCCCACCAATTCTGCTACATGCTTACTGTGATGAAAATTGTTGGCTGCCTAACAAGCATCTACTTCCTCACTCCTCCTTCCTAATAAAACCACAACTTAGTCAGGTATTCACTCCCATGTCACATTAGATGTGGGCAACACAGCTTTAAAAAGATCAAGATGAAATTATTACAGTTTAGAAGGAATGTGCATGTATATAGGTGCCCCTAAGTTCTCCCTCCCATTCGATGAAGTAATCATTGGGATGATCTGTCATGGGTTTTCTTTACATAAGAAAGTCTTTCTAGAACTCCAGTCAGCAGACTCAAAGGAAAGACCTTAACTTACTTGAAAAATTTGACAAATAAATACATTTGTGTAAGCTTTACATTAAAATAAGATAGTTTAAGTAGACATGCATCTTTTTTATAATTATGCTACTTTAACCATCTTTTGCTGATACCTTATCAGCAATACTCCTGGTTATTGTTCACTTCGCATCTCCTCCCTAATATGCCACTAAATGGATTAAAAACAAATCAAAAATTTCTCAGTTTGTGTCAAAAATACACATTGATTGCTCTAAACATGTCATCACCGATCATCCTTGGTTCCTTCCTTTTTTCATCTCCAGAAGTTTGCTCAAAATTTGATTTCCAGGTTTCTTCAGGAATCACCCGCTCCAAGGCTCTTAGCAATCTGCTTGCTGAGGTCATCTCCACATTCATTTTGTTCTCTAGCAGTTTTTTTGGTTTTTGTTTGTTTGTTTTTCTGTTCCATTCTGCAGAGGTAGAGAACTTCTAATATGCTAAGAATGGAATCCAGATTTCTTGATGTCCAGTTTGGCTCTTCTCTTTTAGATGCCCCAAATGTTGGTCGATTATCAAGTATTATTACATCTTCTTTGTCAGGTCAATCTTTTGAATTCAATATCTCTTCACTAAATCTAGTGCTAATATTCCATGTCATGTTAATAAGTGCTTTGGGATAAGAATCAGGAAACCTCACTGAAATGTGTAATATATTTTTACCATTTAGAGTCTCTTAACAATAATTTCAATTTCAAAGTTTCAGGAAATAACTGAAAAATGACAATTTGCACATATTTTTACTAGTGAAGCAGCAGAAAGAAAAAATTTAAGTCTCAAATCTTTGGGGAATATCTCTGGTATTGAGATAATGTACATAAAGTAACATTCTCATACTAAAATACACTTAAAACTTAGTAATCAGTGAACTGAGATGGTCTGAAACTAAAGTTTGCATTGTACTTGTACTCTTTTACCTGCTTCCTTAATACAAATGTTCAAAATAAGTAGTGGTTTAAAAAGTGGCCTCCAACAAGGTATGTCCAAATCCTAACCTCTGGTACCTGTGAATATAACCTTATTTGTTAATAGGGTCTTGGCAGATGGTAATTAATTCAGTTAAAAATCTAAGATGAGATCATTTTGGATTTGGGGTGGGCTCTACAGCCAATGACCAGTGTCCTTATAAAACAGAGGGAAATTTGAGACGCAGAAAGACAGACAGAATGTCATGTGAAGATAGAGGCCGAGACCGGAGTAACAAAGCTACAAGCCAAGGAATGCTAAGGATTGCCAGCTGTTACCAGAAGCTAGGGACACGCCGGTAACTGATTTTCTCTCAGAACTTCCAGAAGGAATCAACCCTGCCAACACATTGATTTTGGACTTCTTTGGCCTCCAGAACTGTGAGAAAATATATTTCCATTGCTTTAAGCCACAAAGTTTGCGATATTTGCTATGGTAGTCCTAGGGAAATTAATACAATATGATTACCTATATGCATTTATACATTTTCATTTAAACCCTTTCCACTTCAAAAATAGACTTTCTGGACCATTATAATAAAAATTTGATGTGCCTGCTCATATAGCTGAATAGAGGAGCACACAGAAAGAGGTAGAAAAAAAAAAAGTTTAGAAAAAAGCCTAGACTAAAATAATTGCTATAAAGAACTAACATGGTACAGTAAAGACCATAGGTTCTAGAGTTAGAATGGCAAGTTCTATTCTTAATTCTATCATTTTTCATTTATATGAACTTGGGCAAGATATTTAACCTCTCTGAGCCACAGTGACCTACCTCATCTGTATAACAAAAGATAACAGCACTCTTTCTTATGCGGTTGTGAGAAAAATACAATAATCTTTGTTAACAACTTTGCACATTTCGAGGCATACAGTAAACTTTGAATAAGTATTGTCTGTTATTAACTGGAATTAAATGTTCATAATGGATCATCTCAAAATCAATCATTTAGAGCAGATATAAATTCTCATGAGACTCCCTGAGAAGGTAGCCTGTTCTTTCTCTAGAGACAGTTGCTCTAATTTTAAAGAACCTCAACCACAAAACTGATGTTAATTTAAGTAAGATAATATTAAGAAATCTCCCAGTTAAGAAACAGTCATTGTCTACTTTTACCTAGGATCACCATTTGTTTCACTAACACAGAAAATGAAGAGTTTCTCGCCCCAAGTTATGCTTAATTGTGTTCCACCATTTCTTAAGTGGCCACCCATGCCTTCTCCTGGCCTCTATGACCCTACATTATTCTAATACAAAAAATAATTATGCAAATCTCTGTCCAGTTCTTTTTAGGTTAATCAATATTAAATGACACTTGCACAAAATCCTTCTATAATTAATACTCAACATGTGAATAGTATTTCAGAGTACAGTCCACGCTGGAACACTAGAGCATTCATTCCATCATAAAATCCTAATCCTATAAATGAAGCATTTATTTCTTTATTTACATATTCTCTTTGTTCAGGACACTGAAGCTCAGAGAAGTTTAGTGAATTGCCTAAGTCACAGGGTTATATTAGTCTAATATACGAAGTTTTCTTTTTATTATGAAAAAAATCATACATATATAAAGTAACATAATAAAATAATAAACCAGCATGTACCCATCACCTCGCTATGTTTATTTAGAAGATTCAATTTCTCAAAATCTCCCTACAAACACACATCTCTAGCTGTAATGCATAATTTAAAATGTGCATCATGCATTAAGACAAAAGGAGGAAGAGACAATCAGAAGACATATTCCAGAATGAAAATTTTCCACCCTAAGCATTTTGTCTCTAAACCCATAGAGACAAAGAATATCCCTAGGTAATAACATTCAAGGGACCATAAATGTATTCACCAAAAACTTACCGACAGAGCATGGACTAAGCATGAAGTTTCTGAAAATTCACTGGCAAAGGCAACACCTAAATATGTATAACCTAGTGATTAAATCTCACATAAAGACACTGAGTCAAAAATCTCCTTTTCAATTGCTTTTCAATGTAAGGTACTCTTAAATGCGTATACTGGTATCATGGGAGATAAGACCTTTAAACAAGAAAAATGGGATACCTCTTTCCCTATTTGTAACAATGAGCAATTCCCATTAAGGTAAACAACATGTGAAATATTTCCAGGAATCAACCACCATTTTTACCTACAGAGGTGTTGGAAGTGCAATTTTCTCTGCTAGTACAGTCATCGTGAAGAGCATTGCATCCAATGGACATATCAATGAAAAAGAAAACAAATTCAGCTACAAATAAAAGAATATATTCTAAGAAGGGACTTCCCTGGTGGTTCAGTGGCTAAGACTCCATGCTCCCAATGAAGGGGGCCCGGGTTCGATCCCTGGTCAGGGAACTAGATCCCGTGTGCCACAACTAAGAGTTCACATGCTGCAACTAAAAAAAGATCCCGCATGCCTCAACAAAGATTCCACAGGAGGCAACAAAGATCCCACCTACTGCACCTAAGACCTGGCACAACCAAATAAATTTAAAAAAAGAATATATCCTAAGAAATAAAATTGGCATAAGTTAGTAAAGATTCAGAACTTCAACAGAGTGGAGAGATAGCCAGAGATGCAGAAAATGGAAAGCCATTTTAGAGAAGTAGCTACATTTTTAACAACCCTTCCGAGAATAGCCTGGCACAAGTGCAGGACAGATGGGGTTGGTGATAATTATAAACATATTTTCACCTTAGTTTTGCACAGCTATTAAGAACCACTTAAATTTTAGAAGCCCTTTCTCAGATGCAGCACAGTAGACCTCATAAAAGGCTAGTTACATATATTATTGAAATAATGACTACTAAACAGATACCAACAACTTCTCTTAAAATGCATATACATTTAAGATTGTGGTTAATAATTAAATACTTATTTAGCTTTACCAAAAGGGGGAGGGGGAGCTCTTAGTGAGCTGTCCAGGGTAATGTATCCCTCATCAATGATGTATCTGGGAGCCTGGAGAGATCTTAAGTCTAATGGCAAAGTAGCATCTTTGTACTACATCCTGATCTTTAAGTTAAGGGAGGTCAATAAAGAGGTTTCCAGAAGAAATAATTGAATAATTCGTCTGCCTACCCATGAAAGTCTGCAAAGAATAAAGTAGGCTTCTAAACCAGGAATAAGTTTATAAATACTAGTTTTGCAAATAAAAATATGGGAAATAGGGTTTAGAAATAAGCAGTGTTCACATCTCCAGGTCATATCTGGCCACTAATTAGCCCAAGAATGTAAAGTTGAAATTAATCTCATAGATGTAATACTTAGATATAGGTAGTAAATCTCTCTGACCCTTATTTTCAAGTTGGGGTCATCGACACAGGGCTCTGAACCGCAAACAGAAATGCACTCTAGTAAGTGTAAGTAAAAAGAAATTTAGGGGAAGGTTATAAGAGATTCACAGAAAAACCGCATGATGGCCAAAGAACTAAGCTATGCAGTCAGAAACAGTACTGAAATAAGAGCACTGAATTGGCCCTGTGTGCTCAGCGCTGCCGCCATCACCAGGCATTCTCACCAAAGTCCACTTTGCTAACCAGGATCTGTGCACCAGATGTTATTGAACATATTAGAAACTCTGCATGGCGGCCCCTGTAGATGAAATGTATCAGCCACCATCACTGCCAGATGGATTCCATGTTGCCTGTTTCTTGTCATTAATTTCCGATTGGGAAGTCTTACCTGTGTGCATCTGATCAATAGAGCCTAGGTCCTATGCATGTGTCCTTGATACACAAGAGGCTGAAGAAGCAAGATTCTGGCTTCTATTCTGGGACATTACTCATATGGAACGATTTTCCCAAACAGGTGAAAAGCAGCAAAGATGTTGAAAGAAGTACCCAAGATGTCAAAGGTATCAAAGATGTGAGAACATCACGATGGATTTCCGCGGAGTATCTGCACGCTGGCATTTGAGAAACAGTCTCTACCATTGACTGTAAATCCATAATCTGGACCTGCCAACCTCTCCTCTCATCTCCTTCCACTCTCCTCCCACCAGCCACACTGGTCTTTAGTGCTCCTCCAACATGCAGAGCTCTTCTGGCTTTAGGATTTCTGCCCCAAGCATCCCTCTGCCTAGAGCTCTGCGTCTCCAAATGCATTCATGACTGACTCCTGCTTTGCTCACGGGTCTCAACTTAAATGTCACTTCCTGAGGGGGACTTCCCTGACCACCCCATCCACGGATGCCCTCACCCTACTCCATCCACATTCCTCCTTGTCAGCCCATTCTATTTGCTTTACGGCACTGATCGCTATTGGATTTTGTTTTACTTGTTTATTTTCAGCCTCAGTTGCCACAATTGCCATAATGGAAGCTCTCTGGGTCTATGGGTCCTGTCTGTCCTTTTTTTGCTGTTGTATCTTCAGCACCTAGAACAGTGTCTGGTTCACATTAGCCTTTCAAATATTTGTTGAATAATAAATGGACCCCTGCTATAGTTTATTTATTTATTTTTTTGCTATAGTTTAATAGGTCCATCTTATAAATGTGGAGACAGAGGAAGAAAGGCTCCGTATATGAACACACAGCAAATTAATAATCAAAGGGCGAGTCCTTGATTCCTAACCATGCAATTTCCAGGAAGAGAAAGGTGCAGGCAGCTTCAACTGCTTCTTAAAGCAAGGGAGGCAGTAGGGAAGGGCAGAAAGAACGCTGATTAGGAAAAAAGCATGAGTTCTATAATCATACACTTCTGAGTTCAAATTTGTGCCCCCAAACCTAATATAAGTCTCACAGATTTTTCAAAGAATTAAATGTGACCATATATGTATATTATACATATACGTTATTTCTATAACAACTGACACGTGCAGGTACTTAACTGGAGGCCAGTGCTCACCTTGGCAGCACAGACACTAAAACTGTAACGATACAGAGAAGATTAGCATGGCCCCTGCACAAGGATGACACGCAAACTCATGAAGCATTCCACATTTTTCTACCATATATAAAATAGATAAACAACAAGGTCCTACTGTATAGCACAGGGAACTATATTCAATATCCTGTAATAAACCGTAATGGAAAAGAATATCAGAATATATATACATATAACTGAATCACTTTGCTGTTCACCAGCAACTAACACAACATCGTAAATCAACTATACTTCAAATAAAAATTTTTAAAATTGGAGACCATAAAAATGATCGTTAATTTATGACTAATGATCCATGTCTGAGTTCACGTTCTCTTAATAATATGCTAAGAGAGACACATCTTAACATAATCTACATCAGAGTCTTCATTTACAAAATGAGAATGTTGATTCTTTCCCACAACTGAAATTTACTGGGAATCTGCTATACGCCACGCATGTGTTACGCACAGGTTGAAGTCTCTAAATTTCTCTCCAGCTACCAATGCTGAGGGCATTTCAATCCATTATTGCCATCTCCAAAGATCATCTTGACACTGTAAACTAAGGGCAAAAACCGGCTATTATTTTCACTTTTCATTTACTTCCAAGAATTTATTGAGTCAAGCATTGTGCAAAGTTCTGGAGACACAGAAGCTATTGGGAAATAACCCCTGCCTTTAAGGTACTTACTGTTTCATGAGAGAAACAGGCAAAAAGAAAATTAGCAATAATGTGATATATACAAGATGCTATAGGAACCCAGAAGAACGGTACCCAACGTAGAGTATAAGTTGGAAGAAGTGGTTCTGCGCAGAATCTGAGCTGAAGGAAGAGGAGGACTTAGCCAGGAATAGAAGAAGGGGTCAGACCTGCGCAGCAGAGAAAACAGCAGCTGCAAAGGCCCTGAGAAGAATTTAAGCACAACACTTCTAAGAAACCAAAAAGTTCAAGAGAGTAGGGTCACAAGAGTCTCCAAAAGACAGAATTTCACAAAAGGGTCTGTCCCCAACCCCCTTCAAGAGCCCTAGAGCTACAAATGATTAATTGTCCTTAATTACTTTGCTTTTCTCAAAAAAGAGAAAGAAACTCTTCCTTTAATTATTAGAGTACCTCTCCAGTCTGGCACTAATCCTCAGTTTGGAGTTTGGAGTTATCATTTTTAAAATATATACATGTGTTTTCAAATTATATTTTCATTGAAGCTCAATTTTATGTTTCTTTTTTTTTATTCCCTTCATATTAGCAAATTTTCTTAAAGGAATTGACCTTTGAGTCTTTGTGCCCAAAATGCCTTCAAGTCACCTTCCTTGGGCAATTTTTCTCTTAATTCCTCCAAGCAGCATCTTTCATTTCCTCCCATAAAGTGACAACACTTTCTACATTACTTCCATTACAGCGCTCAGCAAAGTGCCTTTTAATAAGTTTTCTTCTTGCTAGACTGAGCTTCTGGAGGGAAGGTTTTGTGTTTGTATCCCAAACATGGTCTTTTTTTTTCCCTAATAAACACTTTTAATTTTAGAAGAGCTTTAGATTTACAGAAAAGTTGCAAAGGCAGTACAAATAACTCCCTAGGGATCTTTTTAAAATTCAGATTCTGATACAGCGGGTCCAGGAAAGTCCAGATAGTCTGTGTTTCTAACAAGTTTCCAACTCATGCAAATGTGGCTGGTGCAGGGACCACGATTTGATAAGGGATGAGTGTCAGACAAATTGGTTCGCAACCCTGGCTGCAAATTAGAATCACCTGGGAATGTGTTTTGTTTGTTCTTAAAATGGCATTGCTGGGCGGTACCCACCTCCAGAGATTCTATTCTAATTCATCTGCCCTAAACCCAGGAATCCATATTTCAAAAAAGCTTTTCAGGTGAATCCAATGTGCAGCCAGAGTCAAAACCCACTTGTCCTCCTAAATTGTCAGAACCTATATCTTAGCAGGCTCTCTGTTTCTTTCTCTGCAAAACGGAAATAAACACAAGTACCTGGGTAAGGTATTACTGAGACTGAACAAAACAGCGAAAGTCAGCACCAAATTCAGTGCTTATTAAATTCTAGGTGCTTGAAAATGTTAATTACAAATTCTGACAGGCAAAAGGACACGTAAATACACATTTCTCACCAATAAACCTTCGAGAACATTCTTCCTAAACTGTCTTCCCAGAGTTAGACTGCTCTCTGATCTCCAGCTGTCATGCAAAAGGGCAGGAGTTCAGGGTGTTAGGGTAGAGTCACCATAGAAATCTGCTAGTCTTCAGGGAATGCGGTTTAAGTATCCTTTGATTAATTCAGCAGGCCTCACAGCTGAGCCTGGAGTCCCTGCCCATGCAGGACAGAAACAGCTTTGTATGAGGACAGTCCACAGGGTGGCTAGATGGGTCTAAGCTGTTTATTCCAGAACAATGAGTGGTCACATCCGAACTGCAGCTGGTCTTGAGGAGAGATCTCAGAGAATCTTCTGGTTTCAAACCACTGTTCATAGGCTTGAGGGGAAAGCTCCCAATAAAATTCAAAGAGTGATATATGGTCATTAAAATTCAAGCCAAAGGACACTAGCACTTCTGAAAAAAAAAAAAAAACCTACAAGTCTTCTACATCTTCTAATATACAGCTCCCCTTCTCCAACTGTAAGGAACATAAAAGTAATTCTACTTTCAGCAGACACTGAAGGTTAAAGGGTTACCTTTTCTTTTTTTTATGTTCCTCAATCAACTGTTTTTATCAAACTAAACTGAGGTTATTAGGTTCTTGGGGTGATTAGAAAAGTTAAAAGATTAAGAAGTGCCACACATAATTACTATCCCTTTAATCCTGCCTTCGCCTAAACCAATGACTAATTTTTTAAGTAACAGATAAGCATTTTTGCCCAAAATATTGTCACCTGCTTAAACAGCTGGACTCTACTATCAAGATCAAATCACATGATATCTTCCATGGCTGTTTTATCTCTATCATCTTATATCATTTGAGTACTACACTTTAATAAACAGTGAGGGGGCATTTATAAAGACTGTGGGCAAAAAGTGTCGCCTGCCATATCAGTAAACAAAGGATGTTGCGGCCATCAAGCCATCGGCCACTGCAGCCATGGCAGACTGTGCACCCTGAGGGGATTCAGGATGGAGAAAAGCAGGATACTGGCCCAAGATAGTTAAGGTGCATATAGAAGAAATGATTTCAGTGAGCCCAGACTCTTGCATCTTCCCATACATATCGAGAAAAGCACTAAATTCATTGACTTGGCATGTCTGGTTTTCTTTAATTAGCAGTAATCTTTTGACGTTGGAGTATCTGTTGTTTTAATTGTTCGTTTGACCTCCTATATATCCAACCTCCTCCCTTACTTCTTCAGAGCAATCCCTCAGAGCTATCTGAGAGGCTGCCTCCCGGGTTTAAGTCCTCAGCAAGTCCCCCTGAATAAAACATAATTCTCAACTTTTAGGTTGTGCATTTTTTTCAGTCAATGAGACACATATAAATATGAAAGGATACTCATCAAATTGTAGCAGAAGAGGGACTTCCCTAGTGGTGCAGTGGTTAAGAATCCACCTGCCAGTGCAGGAGACACGAGTTCTAGCCCTGGTCCAGGAAGATCCCACATGCCGCGGAGCAACTAAGTCCGTGCACCACAACTACTGAGCCTGCGTGCCACAACTACTGAAGCCCATGCGCCTAGAGCCCATGCTCCGAAACAAAGAGAAGCCACCGCAATGGGAAGCCTGCACACCGCAACCAAGAGTAGCCCCCGCTTGCCGCAACTAGCGAAAACCTGCGCACAGCAACAAAGACCCAACACAGCCAAAAAGGTAATAAGTAAAGTAAATTCATAAAAAATAAATTAATTAATTTTTTTAAAAAGCATATGTTACTTTTAGAAATGTACAATAAATTTGCTTTAGAGATACAGGGCATCTGTCGGCAGTCTCTGTTTCTTAGTCTAGGTACAAGAAAATTACTTCTGCAAATCAACAGACTAGATACACTGCATTAGTAGCTACTGCCAACACACAGAAAAAAATCACTAAGTTCATTTAGTTTCAGTCTTACCCTTTATGTAAAATTATCTAAATCAAATTTTCAGCAGCAGAATGGCCCACAGAGATCATATGCATATTCTGTTCTTGTCTGGTAAATATGGATGGATTCTAGTCATTTAAGTACAACAGATGACAAGACACTAAAATTATCTGCCATCACCGAATATCCAACATTTCATGAAACTTATCTTTGCCTTCTGACATCCCTCGCCTTCCCAAATGGTTCACTCTTGGTATGACTTTCTGGTTTTTCTAAATGGTATTATCTCTCTCACAGTTATCCCTAGATTCACATAGACAAAGGGAGTAGCATAAATGAAAAGTATAAAATTGTACATAATGAAAACTTTCTAGGCCACAATAAGCTTCTGAAACATAGAAATGCTGAAATTAAATATAGAGACGGGCACATGGAAAACAATGTCCAGATGGAGGATTCTGATATTTTATTTTCTTCTATATTTGCCATGTAATTTTTTCTCGTTCCATACCATGGGAAAGGAGTCATATTCTTAACTGAAAACAACGTTTATGACTGATATCCTCCTATCTTCTGCCCTGCAAAAATGGTGCTCGAATCCAATCCACCTAGAAACCTACAAAAAACTAGGAGTCATGCCAGACTCCTCCCTCTTAGTTATCCCCCCACAACCAATCAGTCAGGAAGTTCTATTAATTCCAACCCTTTAATAACTCTTGCCTCTAACACTTCTTCTTAGTACCAGAATAGCCTTGCCATTTCCAGCCACCACTCCAATCTATCTACCACACTGCTGCCACAATATAAAGCTAATCAAGTTATTTGCCTAAACTCCCAAATTCTTTAAAATGGCATATGAGATGCTCCAAGATCGGGCTCCTGCTTACCTGTTCAGAATGCCTCTTGCAATTCTCTCAAGGGCAACCAGCCCCTCAGCCATATCAAATTACTTACAGTTCCCCATTTATAACACAGGAGGTTACATTTCCATGGGCTTTGCATATTTCCTTGTCAAGGAAAAATCTCCACCCTAGTCTCTCATCAGCTTAGATAAGACTGCTCCTCACTTTTCAAGATTCACTTTATTCAACAACTCTTAAGTGAAACCAACTCAGAGCTTCCCAAGGAGAGACAGCTCCTCTATTCTTTATGCCACCTTTGCTTCCTCTGCTATGGTAGGAATTTGGTACACCTGTGCTCCTTTTAGCCTTAGTGAGTGGCATATATCCTACGAACACAAATGTTTGTTGAAAGAACAAACGGATGACTCATAAAATGGCCTTGGGCTGAATAATGAGATAACTACCAATGCTGACCATCATTCTCCTGAAACCGAGTCCCCCTAAAACTAAGTTCCCTTGCTGAGTTTATGATTAATCTCTCTATCCAGAACTTTATTCCCTTTCTTGTCCCACCCCTGTTCACCTCAAGATTGAAGAGATTCAAAGAAAAGGGGGGTTGAAAGCAAGCAGGACCCTGTGGGGTCTTTCCAGTACAAAAGCCCCTTCATACTCCATTTCCTGTTTATAGGGAAAAAGACTTTAGTCTTTTAGGCTTTCCCTGAGTTCCAAAGAGCAGACTCAAGCAGTTAATGATTAGGACAAGAGTCACAGCCTCTTAGTTCCTCCTATAGGGATACAGATAATAATCTGATGAATATCTCTGAGTTGTTCTGTAGAAACTAAGACCCCCGTCCTGGTGAAGGATGGTGGCTACATGCTGATCCCAAGCACATAGACCTCAGACTGGTTGGAACCAGAAGGTTGAGATTCCGAAGACATCACCCTGTTACCTCACCACCAAACAACCAGAAGAAGGTCCATGAGCCGATCACACATCCTATGACTCTTTCCCCTGACACTGTCTTTGAAAACCCCTTCCTGAAAGACATCAAGGAGTTTGGGTCTTTTGAGCATGAGCTGCCCATTCTCCTTGCTTGGCACCCTGCAAATAAACCCTTACTTTGCTGCAAACATCCACTGTCAGAATTTGACTTTCTGTTCTGCAGGCACACAGAGCCCTTGCTTGGTAACACTCCCTTTAGAGCAGATCAGAGGAGTCAGTATTTTTTATCCAAGGATCCTGACTCTAATGTGCCCTGAAAGGACTCAGCAGCAATAATACTACCATACTAGATAGGGTCCTTTTATCCTTGCCAGTTTCCAACTTCTATAAAATCACCTTTATGACAAGTACCGGAGGTGTAAATCACTAATTAAAATTTACCATTTTTAATGATAAAAGTAATATATAATCATTGTAGAAATATTAGAATGTAAAGATAAGTGAAAGTATAAGCTGTCCATAATCTCAACAGGCAGAAATAACCAACCACTGATAACATATGGAGGACATCCTCTTAAATTGATCTTTTTGACATAAATGGATGCTATTACATACAAAAATGGAATCATATTATACAAACAATTTTTAAAATGAATTTTCCATCTCACAATATTCTGTTATGAATTATAATAATGATCTACAATTATAATCAAATGATGTGTTTATTGAAAATGTGGATTACTGGACTCCATCTCTTGATCTATGGAAACAATCTTTAGATAGAGAGCCCTGTAATATTCATCATAACCCTCTAAGGGATTCCATGTACAGTAAATTTTGAGAGCCACTAACCACAGATAGTGTTTTCAAATCCCTATGGTAAATGACAGAAAAGTGAAGGTTTCAAAGGTATTTGTTTTGGCTGCACATAAGAAAGCAGAGGAGCTATTACAAAATGGAGTGGGTTACCATCCCAGTTGATGAGCCCCTGGTACTCTGCAAACAGATTTTGAATAACTAGTCTCAAGGATGTGGTGGTCATTCTGTATCAGGAAAGAGGTTGAAAGAGATCATTTCTAAGGTCTGTCTCAACTGTAAGATTCCAAGACTCTATAATTAAAGAATGTCAAGACTAAAGTATACTTCAGAGGCAAAAAAAGAATAGTTACCTGGGAAGACAGTAATGGAACTAGCTGGGTATGTTTTATAGGCAGTGGCTTGGCGGTAAAGCAGCTCTCAAAGCTGACAAAAACTTTACACATAATTAATTGAAAATATTTTTTTTCTAGAAAAGATTAGCAATTAACTCGTTTTCTAAGACTTTTAAACTGGTGATCCTACATTTCAAAAATATCTTCCTTGGTAGCACTAACACAGAGCAAATAAAACGTAAAGGCTCAGGTTGAAAGAGTGAGGGACCCAGGCATCTTTGGCATACTTGGCCCATTGTGACTAGTCTGGGAACTGTGCCAGGAAGGGGGTGAGGTAGTCTGTAGAACTGTGGAAATACCAGTAATCTAATTTAATCTTTTAACTTTCAAACAAAGAACCTGAAGCCTAGAGATGTTGTGTTATATATTCATAGCTAGTTGGTGACAAAATAATTACCCTTGAAATCCACACTTCTCACTCCTAGTCTAGTGTTTTGAGTAGTAAGGATTTCTCTACTATTGCAAATTGCCTTTTTTTCAAATCCTAAAAAGTCAGAGATAAGGCACAGAAGAGCCAAGTGTTTGAAACTGTATACAAATAAAGATGCCATATTGTAAACAAATGGCTTAAAATAATTGTATTTTAAAAGTGGACTGAAATTTCAAGGATAGCTGTGCAATAATGCTCCCCATGTTCTTCTTAGAGTTATAGTTTAATTCCCTTGTTTGGCAGGAAAATCAGTGATTACTCTCACTTTCTGACATTTAAATAAAAATGCCTTCCAAAAAGGCAAATAATATTTTCAAACGTAGTCCTTGTGTTATACACACTTTATATGTTTACCTGAGTTTACAAGCACAGGTCAGTATTTTAATAGACATGCTCATTTTTAGGTGCTTATGTTGTATACACATTAATTACAGAATATACAAGTTCTTTTTTTTTTTTTTAAATATTATGTCTAATTCTAATAACATTGTTCTTAGAGACTGACTGACCCAACCACCCTATATCTACAGTGAAAATTATATTTATAAATATGTAAACAAGAAGTTTGAGAATCAAAAGCCTAGGTAATTTCAATTTAAATATCATCTATATGTTGATGACTCTTAAACTTGCATCGGTACCCTAGACAATTCCTATGAACCGCACCCATTCAATACATCTACTTCAATGCACCTCAAACTTAACAGATCCAAAATCAAATTCCTAATCTTCCTCCTTAAACTCTTCCTCCAACAGTCATCTTCATATGAGAAATGACAGGTCCATCCATCTAGCTGCTAAACTTGTCATGGTTCTGGACTCATTTTTTAACCACTGGCAAATCCTGTCCCCATATTCCAAAATACATGCAGAATCCCACCATTTCTCACTATCTTTGTTGCTGGAATCATCATTGTCTTTCTCGATAGCCTCCTAACTGGCCTCCCTGCTTCTACCTTTGTCCCCAGTCTATTATCCAAACAGTAGTCGGAGGGACAAATTATAAGACAGTCATCACCTCCAATGACTTCAATCTCACATTGAAAATAAGCCCTAACAGGCACTCGGTGTCTTCCCACCTCATTCTACTACCATTCTGACTTAATTTCCTGCTACTCTCCCATTTGCCTACTTCATTCTAGCCACCCAGTCCACCTTGCCGTCCTTCCAATATTCCAGGAAAAGAGTTTTTCCATGTAGAAGGTTCTTTCCCTACATGATTTTTTTTTCCCACACCTACTTCATATATCACTGATAACATCAAAGCATCACAGACATATTCCTAGACTAACATCTGTATCAGTCAGTGTCTAGAAGGAAATGAGTACCACACTAAAATTAAGATAATCGATGGAGAGTTTAATAAAGGACTATTTACAAGAGTTTGGGAAGGATGTTGGAAAACCAAAAGGGATAATGCAGAACCTCAGGGATAGTAACAGGGGGCTACTGCTACACACAGCCCTGAAGGGACAAGAGAGAGGAAAGGTACTGAAAACCAGAAACAGCCCAACAGAGAGGGCAGACTTGAGAGAAAAAGTGATAATTGGAGGGGAGCAGCAATCAAGTTAAGCCCACCTGCAGGAGAAGAGCTAAGAGAATAAACAACGTGAACTCACACTTCTCTCTCCCTCATATCTCTTCCCGGGGGCTTATTAATATGGTTTATATTGACTTGCCTACCAGGGCAGAGAGCAGAATAGAGAAGGGTACAGAATGGACCTGGAAGAGACATCTGAAGATGTCCAGCCCACTACTTCACTCCATTTCTCCCTAGCACTCAAGCAGTACTTGTTGAATGAAAATGTATGATTCAATGGTGATTGTCCATTGAATAAAGCTTTTAAATATGCTATATAAGATATGTTTCCTTAAAAAGAACTCCTCTGACGGGGGTCAGGAGTCGGGAGCCACACAGGTCATCCAACGGAGACACTAAGGAGGCTTACATGAGCTCAATATGGTGAATAAGTCATGAGGTGTCTTGCATGCCTCCCGTTCTGCCGTATAGAACTTAAGGTTGGTTATCATATTCACCAAGACAGAGAAGTATGAAAAAAAGGAGGTGGGGTCATGGGTGGGCATTGCACTGAGGGTCTCCCCACAACCTAGATGCTTTGCAGGTGACTTGTGATGAGCTGATCGGTGATATCTGATGTATAACATAGATATTTCTGATAAAAGAAACAATGGGGGGGAAAAGTCATACATATGTCATACTCTGAAGGGTAAGGGAGTATTAAATGTTTAAACATCCGTCCTACATACTTGTATCCACCATGAATAAATCAAGCAAGGCTTCTCGTGAGACCCTTCATCTCCCTGGCAAGGGTTCATTAAAGAAAAGCTCTTTGAGGAACAAACATTAGTAGAACTTCTGATTCCTTAGTTTTCTAAATTACTTGTGTCACTTGGGGACTTGTATGCAGCAATAAGAGCATTACTTCTTTTGTTAGAGTTTCCCAGATTCCCCAAAGTTGATACAATTAGAGGAAAAGATAAAACAATGGGGCAGAAGAGCAAACATCTGTTTTACTTGTGGAAACTGAGGAATTCGTGTTGATGGAGAATTTATTAACAAATAATGTATTTGCTAATTCTAGTAGCACCTCCCAGGCCACCCCCAAGAAAAAAATAAACAAAAAAAGCTATCAGGGTAACATATCATCAGGAGACAGAATGGAAAATCCTAGAAGACAGCCTTTGAGAAGGTCTTTCACACCCACACCCAGTTTCATTAAGAATCTCTTTCACTGAAGATACCTATCTGTCTTTATTTTCCTGAAAGGGAAGATGGTGATAAACAAGGTTGAGAGAAGATAGAGACAGATTGAAGTAGACTGAGTTGCTACGGTTTTTGAAATTTAATCCTAACCATAGAAACATCACCTTATATACTCTAGTATCACTCTTCCAATCTATTTTCATCCTGTTACACACCTTTTTCCTCTAAAAGAAAATCAGTTATGTTACTATGCTTGCTCTCCAATTTAAGAAGTTATAAAAATAATCTCTGAAAAGGATCTTCGGGTTCCTGGAAAAAATCTGTTTGCTATTGGGGCCCCATTCCATATGCTTCCCATTTAGGGGCAGATCCAAGTATTGTGAACTTTGAAGCTTATACAGTGGAGGCAGGGGAGCCTTTTAAGTAAATAAATTTCAAAATACCACAAACAAATAATTTGACAGTTATCACAAAAATCACAAAATCCAGAAAAGTTGCATAGGTTTTCAAGTAATTACTAGACATGCTTCTTTCATGTCTAGTAATGACTTTCGGCGTTTTGTTTTGTTTTGGCTTATACACTTTGGGTGCCTCTTCATATTTCAAGGATTTTATATCGCTTTCTATGGGAAGACTAGAAAGATAATGCAAAGTTTCCTCTATGCGGGTCGATCAAAGTTTTATTGTTGTTTCTCCTCTATCCACATGTTTTCTGCACCACGTGCTCTTAAGACATGTGCATATCACAAAATGACCTCTGTCCATGTACTCATCACACTGGGTATGCAGGCTCAGTGAGCAGCTGGAAGATTTCTGGAAGAACAGTCCTTTACTAGGACAGTAGAAATAACTTAATTATACAATGAAGTAACTTCCAACCACATGTGACCATATGAAATTGCCAATGTTCAATCATCTTCAACCTCCAAAAATAGCAATTTCATATTGTCTCACACTAATATATCCCACTAAGCCCCAAATAAATGTATCTCCAACTCAGCATCCCATTAGCCAGATTCCAAAATTGACCATGGCCACTCTAACACAATCTGCACTAGGGGAAATATGACAGAGAGGAGTAGGTGTGCAAAAAGATCACAATCTTACCTGACTATGTTTAAAACATCCTAATTGCAAATTTTACATACGATCATATGAATAAGGCCTAAGGTCTTGGAAAAATCCTGGGAAAATAAGGGGCCCTGAAGCCTAAGATCCATTAACTTCACAGTATATCACCTCTGTAGTCCCAATCCAGTCAATGAAAGTTTTGTCAACTGAGCAGTCCCAGGGAAATCCACAAGGCACATCGGAAAAGCAAACACTTCTCTTTTCTCCCAAAGAAATAGTTTCCACATGTCACACAGAAATGATTTCCAATTTATAGGCACAAGCAGAGCAGGCTTCATCCATCCATTACCGGATTCAAACAATCCTGTCCAAGATGATGAAAATTTCTGTGAAACAAAGAGTCCTTTGTTAGCACGGAAATCTCATCTCTCTATCATTATTCCCTAAGGCAGTCATCAATTGCATGTTCTGTACACCAGGCATCTTGCCCTCATGTGAGCACTTGTAAAGCACAGCGCCCGCGGACAAAAATGTTCTCAATGCAAAATATAAACCTGTGGTTTATGTGGACTCTGACACCAGGCTATTTGCTAACTGGACCTACGGTGAAATAAGTCTCCGGCCATATGCTTTTCAAATCTAACTCAAAATGCCACACAAAGAACAAAGTTCAGCTAGAGCCCTCAACCCATTTTAGTAAGACTCTTTTTATTTCCCCCATGCTTTTACAGATAAATCTCTTCAGTGCAGACCAATGCTTTACATACGCAAACTGTTTATCTGCTGAATTATGCTGAGTTGGCAGCACTGCTCAAGAGAACTGTGCTGAGTCTACATGATGGCCACCATCTGTTGCAGAGCTTCTAGGAACAGTGTCTTCAGCATGAAACACGGTGTTAGCCCTGACCATTAAAGGATTGCTTTGCAAGCTAAAGCCAATAATGAAAATTTATTCCAGAAGGTCATTAACACCTGGCTTCTTTGCAATAATTGAGAACACAGCTGCATAAGGAAAATAAATAAAACTGTATGACATGTATACACTGATGTGTATAAAACTGATAACTAATAAGAACCTTCTGTATAAAAATAAAATAAAGTGCACAATTCAAATAAATAAATAAATAAAGTATATTTCTTGTGGACAAAAGAAAAAAACTGTATCATGTTCACTCCATTTATATTTCAAAGATATCAAATATAATCAACATACACTGTAGATTCAGATAAGGCAGAACCTCAGCTATGCCGCTGGTTGATAAGTTGGCATTGATAAGAGTAATAACAACAACCAACAACAGACATATAGTGTCTTGATTCTCAAATAACCCAGTAGGTAAGTATTATTATCTAAAAGGCAAACTATTTTAACCCTCTAAGTTTCATTTTTCTCATCTTTAAAGCAAAGATAATTTCACTAATTTGTAAGATTTCGGTAAAACCTAAAGATAATATAGGCAAAGTATTGAGTATTCAATATCAGATGTATGAAATAATAAAATATTATTAAACTCAAAGTTTATATTGACTGTATATATTCTGAAGTATTAGCCATAGATCAAACATGTTAAACATACAGAAAACTTCAAGCATCTCATCAGGTGACCTAGGACACTGCCTTGCTGGTAACGCAGATTTGAGGAGTAAGCTAACAAAAGACGAAGCAGAGCAGCTGTATGGGTCACAGCATCATTTAAATCAGTCAGCATGTATTAAAAGCCTTCTCAAGTATAGCAAGAAACTGCAAAGAAAGTAATAACACAGTCCTTCTGAAACAGTATTTTAAGATTACAGAACATATACAGGTATCTCATTAGTCTGTTATCTGGAGCAGTGCATAAAAGAATACTGAAATAAGTAGCAAAACAAAATATTAGTCAAAACACTTGGAAATCAGGGATCTATGAAGAGTGACAGCTGAGAAACATTTGTGCTCTGTATGTAATTTTCAGACTAAAATCCACCTTTAACATGAAAGTAATAACTATGTGCTAAGTGACAAGGTTAGCTAGTGGCTTCATCTCAAACAGTCAACATTACCCTATGGAGAGTTAATGCCACGCTCTCCGTGTACCACCCTTCCCTTTATCCCCTGCCCTGGAACTATTAGTCAAAATACCTCAAACGTAGATAGAAGAAAGGGCATATACTAGCTCCACTGCTTAACAAATTTTCATAGTGGTCTTATAAATTGAGCATAAAAAATTGTAACTAAGATTAAAATGACTAATAGTGGAAAATCAAATTTACCAGAATGTTCTGTTTATCACCGACTAAATCAGACCAAAATGTCTTGCTTAAATCATGAACATGAATATTCAAAAACAAAGGAGATAAGAAAGCTTACCAGAAAAAAACTTTTTTAAAACATCACCCTCAAATGGTTTAGAAAAAAGGTATACGCACACATGTATATAATATGTGAATATATTATACACACACACACACACACACACACATACACACTCAAGAGAGAGAGCGTGAATGATAACGTAAGTGAAATATTAGCAATAGGTTACTGTAGGTATAGTGTACCCCTTCAACTATTCTTGCAAATTTATTCTAGGTTTGAAATTATTTCCAAATAAAGAGTTATAAAAAGAAAGCTAACAAAAAATATTTAAACATAAAATAAAATTTCAAGGTATTTATATATTCCTCTTAAAATTTAAGAAAGATTTATAATATTACAATCATTTTCTAAAGGAGCACTCAAAAATTTAGAAAAGTTAACAGTCAGTTAGGAATACTGGTTCAGTACAGAAAACTATAGGGTTTTTTCCACGCATAATTGTCCTACATATAAATATGAATCTCTGACAGAAACAATAAAGAAAGTCAAACTTAAAATAATTCTGTTTGGCCAGATACAACATGAGATTGAACAAGGCATGAAGTAACAACAGCCATACTTAAATCTTTTATTTTTTTTCCTTTTACTATCCCCATTGTATTCAAAGCTGCCAGTCTAACATATAATCAAGAATTATACTGCGTCCTCTAAGGAGTCCTCCAACTATAGTCATGGCTTCATATATTTCTGGCAAATGTCCCAGATTCTCACAAAGTAGGGAATATCGACACGATTCCATATAATCTACATTAAGGATATACAAAGAGATATTACCGCACTGAGTTTTGGAAATATATATATATTAATCAAAGTTTCAGTACGCAATAGCTTCGTTTAGCACCAATATACTTGCCACTGACTTCAGTAGATTAGGAATGAGAAGATGCTTCTAAAGGAAATCAGTTTTTGAATTGGTTAAGTAATTAAGCTGAGGTATAAACTTAAAGGATCCTAAGTTGCTATATTCAGTCTTAAAATTCTAGTTAAAATAAACAGGCCTCTAAGGAGGGAGAAAAAATGCTCATGTATAACTTAGAAGGAGGTTCCTTTGAATATTACTCTTCTTGAAGACAAAGCATTTTCTATGTTCACTAAGCAATTATTGCTAACAAGTCTAGTTTCAGAAATGTCCCCTGGAAAATGATTCAGGGGCATCAGAGACTCTTCAACAAATTTAATTAATAGTGCTGACATTCAGTCATTTACTCATTTAGTCCTGAGTAAATATAAAAAAGTGCTCAGAGTAATCACAGACACCTCTCTGCATAAGCAGCATGAGGTCCAGACTTTAGATTTAATATATCTTATAATTAAATCCCCTTTCCTATTGTTGTCATTAGCACTTTGGTCTAAGTTTAAGACAAGTGTACCTGGTACTAAATTTTGCTATGTTATGTATGTTGCAATGATAACGTTTCAGTGAAGATATAAGAAAGTATAAAAGCAAATTATTACATTCAGGAGCCTAAACATATAACAATTAACAGATTATCAAATTAATAAATCATTTGATATTCTTTCTATTTGCAAACATGCGAGCTCTTTTCCTGCTGGTAACTTGCTGCACAGAAAGTAAATAAATCATGGAAGAATGAGATATCGGGATGCCCTGTAATCTCCAGATTCCATGCTTCTGAAATTTCCCTCTTAAAAATTGGAAACTAGCATAGTAGTCATAAGTGACCACAGATGGCTCTAAAATGCAGTGAGACTGAATACATTTAATAGATACATACAGACTAAAAAAAAAAAAAAAAAAATAGGAAAGCACTGATGATGAAAGAAACCTTCCCTTTCCCCAATTTTGTACACATACAAAATCTTCAGCTATCTTCTCAGGGGTGTATTTTCATTCAATTCCTGCTCATAAACTCCTTAACTGTGCACTTTATTGGAAAGAAAATTATTTCCCTGTGGGTGGCAAAAACATTGAGATTCTTCAGGATATTGTTTGAATAAATACTAAAATAACATTCCTTCATAAATAAGTGGCTTTTCATCCTTCTAACACATTCATTGCCAACTACAGCTTTGTGTGCAAGAAATAGACTCCCTAGAATGTAAAAGAATACAGATCTTCCTCAACCTATGATGTGCTTATGCCCTGATAAACTCATCCTAAATTGAAAATATCCTAAGTCGAAAATGCATTTAATACACCTAACCTAACATCGTAGCTTAGCCTAGTCTATCTTAAACGTGCTCAGAACATTTACATCAGCCGATAGTTGGGCAAACCATCTAATAACACAAAGCCTATTTTATAATAAAGTGTTGAATATCTCATGTAATTTATTGAATACAGTACTGAAAGTGAAAACCAGGATGGTTGTATGGGTACAGAATGGTTGTAAGTATATTGGTTATTTACAATCATGATCACGTGGCTGACCGGTAGATGCAGCTCCCCACCGCTGCCCAGCATCAGAAAGTATCCTACAGCAGATTGCAAGCCCAGGAAAAGATCAAAATTCAAAGTATAGCTCCTACTGAATATGTATCGCTTTTGCACCACTGTAAAGTCAAAAAATTCAAAATCATTGAAAGTCAGGGACCATCTATATATGACGCAACACAGTCCCAGCTCACAGCAGTGACACAGGGTTTTGAGCAGACTCAAAAACCCATGCCTTTCCTCTATACTGAGATTACAATCACGGTATTTTTTAAACAATAAGAAAAAGAAGTACAATGGTGATTCAGGGAGAAGAGAGATAGTACGTCATGTTTGTGTGGGGTTAAAAGAGAACCCAAGGAGGCTAAGGTGAGGGGTAAAATGTAAAATGTAAGCTGAGCCTGAAAAGTAGTGTAGATATTAACAGACAAATGAATAACTTTGGTATTCAAGAAGAGTAGTGAATGAGAAGAGAGGACAGTAACAGCACAGGTATAATCTCCAAAAGGCTCAATGACTGCAGCTTGTGTAGATTACAAGAACATATGAGGACTGGGGCAGATAGTGGTGGGAACAGAAAGCAGAGATAAAGAGGTCTTTGCAAAGATGAGATTCTGAAGGCTTCTGACCAGGGTGAAACAAATTCAGAGCTGCAATGAACTAGAGTGAGAAAATACCAAAGGCTGGAGAAAAGTTAAGACAGAATTTCAAGTTACAAGGAAAGGGGTAGTGAAGGCCAAATTCAGGTCAGAGAAGCAGTGGGAATGGAAATTGGCTGGTTTTAATGTACCTCTCAGCCATAAAGTCTACATTCTAATTAAATGTGACCTTCACTACACAGAGCTAAGCGAGGGTGGCATAAGAAACTTTAGTCGATACACATTTCCAAAATAAACCTGCATGACACAGCTGAAATAACAAAGGTAGGGAAGAATCCTAGTGCTGTGAAAGACTGAAAAACAGCTAAAGTGCCTGGCAAAAGAGCAGCTACAAATTTGGAATATAATAAACCACCATGAATATTATACCCAGCCACATGTTATAAACTGTTTTAATGTCATTCTTGTGGAAACTCAGAATTAAACAAACTGGAATCAGCTTCAACTCTCTCCCCTAAGGTATTACTAAAGTTCGTGTCATGAGAACAGAACAAAATAAAGAAGCCCTGTTACTTATTGTTACTCCCTTTACAACCCCACCTAATAGCCAATGCCAACCGTCCGACTCCTCCCAAAAAAGAGTTCTAAGACATAACTGTGTTAGGCTCAATTATGTTCTATAATAATTAGTACTTTACAGAAATCACTGTGTATAAAATTTCAAAATAATGAGGCAGAAGAATTTTTGGTCATGTTCTGGAAAATTCTTACTTCTATAACCTTGTCAAGCCTCTGCAAATCAAAGGCATTTTATAATGTACAGATTATTTCCTTCAAATCAGTGTTTCCCAAAATGTGGCAGGTGATGTAACAGATGACTTCAAGTGATTCCTGAGTAACCTTTTCATTCTATTTTAATGTGTACTGAAAAAAATATGGACCATTACATATTTCCCTTTTAAATATATCTGACAGGTATTTGAATAAAAATATTAAAGTTATACAAGTGACACACAGATATTGCCAGTGACACAATAAAGACTTAGATATGAAAAATAGCTTTAGCATGACACTGTGAACATAGATGTTAATATCCATTAAACAGTGGCATACATATTTTTATCAGAATATTACTTTTCAATAATTCTTACTTGGTCTCAAGTTTATGAAGAATAAGTTCTATTACTTTAGTCAGAATTTATATTAGTGTTAAATATAATATTGATGTCTAGAATGTGTTTTATATTAGCTTGAAAACAAAATATTTCATCTTTCTATTAGATTTGCCATTTTCAAATCTTTTAAGTTGGATTAGGTAATTCAAAAGAGAAATTATAAAAACAGAATGAGAAAGTACAGATTTAAAGACAGGAGTGTTGAAAAGAATAATTTGATACATTAAAATAATGCTTGGATTTTGAAAACACTCAAATTTTAACTTCAAAAAAGGTTAAGCGTTGTTTCTGTAAAGAAAGTGATTTAAATACACATTGGGGAAAGCTTGAAGTAACTCTTTTAAAATTGACTACAGTACAAATTTCTTTTAAAATCGACAGGAAATTAAATAAGAATATATACTAAGGGCGGAAATAAGAATATTAAGTCTAAAAGTATAGGAAACACTGTTTGAAGTAGTCTAAATTTCGTTGTAAAGGTCAGTTTTTTTAAAGTTTCAAAGATAACTGTGTCTGAGAATATTTCCTAGATAGTTTATAGGATAGGATTTTTATTATTAAAATAGAGTTTTGCAAATTTTAGATAAAATATTAAAATTTTAGTTTATGTTATTTCCATTTACATTGAATATACACAGATTTACATATTTGAAGATAAATGTTGAGGCGCTATGTATGAAAAAACCCATACATATTTAGACTCTATGATGCCTGATCTATTCTGGAAGGTAGTTTGGTTTGATTTAAGAATACATGTTTATACATTGCATTGCAATAGGCCAAATGCATATTTTTTTTTAAAGTTCTAAGAGTTAAGGTGCTCAACGAATTTTTTTCGAGACATAAGAAAGAAGGTTTGATTTCAGGTTTCAGATTTCACCTATATAGACAGGTGAGGAGATTTCTTTCAAGTTGCGGAAGCCTTTTGCTCAGCAAATATTTTCATATATACATTTTTTAATCTAACTATACAGCAAACACCTATCTACTTCTAAGTGAGTTAAAGATAATTACACATATATGGAGTGAAGTTTTAACAGTGTTGTATTTATACAATTTTTTAAATACATTTATTTTTTTTTAATTTTTTATTTATTTTTGGCTGCGTTGGGTCTTCATTGCTGCGTGAGGGCTTTCTCTAGTTGTGGCGAGCAGGGCCTATTCTGCATTGCAGTGCACAGGCTTCTCATTGCGGTGGCCTCTCTTGTTGCAGAGCACAGGCTCTAGGCACACAGGCTTCAGTAGTTGTGGCACACGTGCTCAGTTGTTGTAGCTCGTGGGCTCTAGAGTGCAGGTTCAGTAGTTGTGGCGCACTGGCTTAGCTGCTCCGTGGCATGTGGGATCTTCTTGGACCAGGGCTCGAACCTGTGTCTCCTGCATTGGCAGGCGTATTCTTAACCACTGCACCACTAGGGAAGTCCCTATTTATACAATTTTAATGACACTACAAAACATTATGGACTAGATTAGGGATAGCTATCTACCCCCGCAAAATATACGCCAGAAAAATAAAGAGTTTAGAAATGCTACTAAACCATGGTTCTCAGTGGGTTGATTATGCACCCCCAGGGGACATTTGCATCAACTGGGGGTGCTTTTGGCTCCAGAGGACATTTAGCAACATCTGAAGATATTTTTGATTATCACAACTGGGAGCACAGTGCTGGGATACAATGGGTAGAGACCAGGGATACTGCCTACAATACCCAGAATAACCCTTCCACCACCCAACAACTAAGAATTATCTGGAGGTTGAGAAATTCTTTTCTAAACTCATCACCATCAAACGTGCTCCAAAATGTTAGGGTTAAAGATAGGAGAAGATAGGAAAATCACAGGAGGTCAAATGAGAGGGAGGGAGAGAATAAGAAAGATCAGAATCAACTAAAGAACAATCTAAAGTACTGTATCTAACAAGCATTTTACCGTGTGGTTAATATGAGAAAGGCAATATGGGGCCAAACCAGTAAGGATCACAAACATACAAAAAAAGTGTGAGCAAACTTAACAAACTTCTATCTTTCTATCTATCTATCTATCTATCTATCTATCTATCTATCTATCTATCATCTATCTATTTATTTATGGCTGCGTTGGGTCTTCGTTGCTGCACGGGGGCTTTCTCTCTAGTTGCGGCGAGCGGGGGCTACTCTTCGTTGCAGAGCACAGGCTTCTCATTGCGGTGGCTTCTCTTGTTGCAGAGCATGGGCTCTAGGCGCACGGGCTTCAGTAGTTGTGGCATGTGGGCTCAATAGTTGTGGCTCACGGGCTCAGTAGTTGTGGCACACGTGCTTAGTTGCTCCGTGGCATGTGGGATCTTCCCAGACCAGGGCTCAAAGCCCTGTCCCCTGCATTGGCAGGCAGATTCTTAACCACTGCACCACCAGGGAACTCCCAAAAAACTTCTTTTCTTAAAAGAAAAAAGGATACCTATTTTTTTTAAGCTACTGCTTGTTGGTGAAGGAACTGACTTATATACAATTATTTTACTCTCTCATGGACATATTTCCCATTCCTCAGAGATGCTATGCCAAGAAAATGCTAGAGTAGCTTGGGGAGACTCACACCGGGCAACAGTGACAACTACTTGGGTAGATGCTCCAAATAACAGTGACCTTGGCATGTACAAAACATACCTCCTTAATTCCAAAATATCTTGGTCTCCTCCAACCCAAATTAAAAGACTATACATTAGGATCCCATTTTTAATTTTTTAACATCAAGGTGTATATTTGTAAATGGGTAGAATTTGTGTTGGAATGATTCATACTAAACTATTAAAAATTTTTACCCTGAGGATCATGGGTGTGAGAGGGCATGAAGGTAAACATATTTTGCTAGATCTTGGGAGTATCTGAATCTTTTATAATGAGAATGCATTCATGTATAATAACTTTTTTTAATGAGTTTTCTCAAAAGCAAAATGCCAATACTCTGCTATGGTCCATAAACACTTAATACAAATATCTTGCTTTATATGAGATACATATTGTTTAAAAGTTGTTGTAACAGCTTCAATCATACTCCCAGAAAGGAATTTGCTAGTTAAAGAAATCCTACAGAAGTTATTTCGTAGGCTTAAAAGCTTTTTAGAAAACAAATATCACTCATAAATTAAATGATATATTGAGCTAAATTTCCATATATGGACTTTATTGAAAGAAAAGAACAATTGAATACCATCAGCACACCACAGTTACTACTGGGAATTTACTGACACTTTCACTTTGATTCCTGTCTGAAAATTAATCAGCTGACAGCATTAGAGCATTTAAGACATTTTTAAGAACTCAGAAATTCTCCTAATAGTTATAAAAAATTTATACCATCTTTGAAATGGATTCCATAAATGTTTTACAACTTTTATGAGGGCTACTCTGATTCACTGAAGTAGTATATACAGCAATAGTCGATGAACAGTTAAAGAAATATTTTGAATTTTCTCCATTCTGCTTTATTTAATTCTGAGCAGGAATAACTGCACTTTGCTATTTTATGATTGATTTTTCTCATTTATTAACATATCATTTTAAGGAACCAAAAAATGAATCAGATGAAAATTAGTTATTTCATCTAACTAAAATTAAGCAGGTATCATAAAGTTTTCTCATTCATCAATTAGGGTAAATAGTGAAATCAGGTGAAAGAAATGAACAATGAAAAATTGGAAATGAAAAAGCTGTGATTATAAAATCAATCTCTTTACAGAACTATAATTTCATTCTCAGAAAAACATTTCCTGTTCGTTGGATGTGTAGATATAGATATTACAATCCCAAAAAAGAATAATACAAATCTACTAATATATTTAAAAGTATATTTAAAAGTATATTATAAATACATCTTTATAAAAACATATGCTTATAGTCATACACTCATATGATTAGGTATATTATTATATATTATAAATGAAACCAGTGTCCTCAACTTTTCAAGGAGATTTATCCATGAATATGGCATCAGCTAATAAATCAAAACATGTTTAGTCCTTATTTCTCATACTTTATTAGTAAGTGACATTTCTCAACACATAACCATTTTGACAGACTGCACCATGATATGGGGAAATAAACTTGAAATAATAAAAAAATAGTAAAAGATATCAAAATAAATCCATGTGTTATTACAACAAACACATGCAAGCCAAGTTACTATTAAGTTATGCTAAATATATTTCTCTTCAGTTATCACCACTTTTTAGAATTTGCTCCCCCAATTACCAAGTGAAATACCAATTGACTAGACAGTGTCAACTACATTTTGCATCCAGCATATTTTGTAAAAACGTAATTTCTATTTCATTCAACCTCAGACTACTCCAATTCAATCTGAGAAGAAATGTGTTTTTAGGACTGAAGTCCTCACATAGGTAAAATCATATGTATAATCTTAAATAATCATAGAAAAAGTGGGCCCTGAAAAATCCTTTCATTCCTTCACATGGAGGGCAATGGAGCAATGAGATAGCCAAGGCAAGATTCTGCAGGGCTGTGTAGTTCATGGTGCAGAGTTTGAATGATTTCTGCTAATAAAATTTCTGAGATAAAAACTGACTCTCCCAAGCAATAGCCCTCATGTAATAGATAGGCTAAGGGTCAACGTACAGGTGTGTCCTCTCCCAGTTCATCATTTGCATCTGAAACATTTGCATCCTTCTAACAGCTCTTACCAAGACATTAGTTTAGTATATGCATGTTGGATGAGGCACACTTTATCTTAAGGAAACTAGATCTTGAATTTCTTATTTCTGCATTCACTCATCAAATACTTGAATGCCTACTGTGCCAGGAGCTCTTTTAGATTCTGGTCCCTAGAGATAAGCAAACACACAGCAATCCCTGCTCTTGTAGGGCTTTCACTACAGTGAGCAAGAAATACAAGCATAAAAGTAGTTTCACACTTAAATACATTATTTCTCATCCACTCCCCTAAATTCATAGAGAGAGACTAAGTAACCTGATGAAGGCTACCCAGTTTGTACCAAGAATCAAGTAGAAAATTCAAGAGTCCACAACTAAAAATGCACTAAAAATGACTCTAGAGAAAGTGCTAAAAGAACCCATTTCTGTACTATATCCAAGACCAGTGTCTTACCAAGTTAATTTATAAAGATTACTTTATATGCATTTTTTATCTTTTCATTTTCCTTTCTATGAAAAATTTTTAAAAAGAAGAAAAATTAAAAGTATCTTATTAAGGAATCTTCTTAAGTCCTGTTTTTTAAAGAAAAACTTATGACGTAAAGAGAATAACAATTCTAGGTATGCTGTTTTTGAATTATACTGAAGAGGCTGTCTAAAAAGATCTGAATAAAAGTAGGATTTAAAATCTACTTCAGTCCTCTATCTCTCTCAATTCTTTATTTTCCAGCAGAATTATTTTATAAAAATCCAGTGCGATTTAAGATAAAAAATATGTGCACTAATACAACTATATTTGACATATAGATGCAGGTTTATAATGTTAATCATAAAATAATGAAATGCTTTTCTAATTAACATTAATATAACCCTATAGTAAATAGTTTTCAATAACCTAGGAAAATCTACTTTGGCAAAACTGGTTACACCCACTCATATTTACTTCTAGGTACCCCTACTTCAACGACTGGTCAAATTCAAAATGGCGTGGGAATCAGAAAAGCCCAACGTGGAGTCACAAACAGGAACAGATAACTCCACAATACAATTTTCATTACCTTTGAGAATAGCTTTGTGGAGACAAGTTGTAGAGATAGTATTTGGGGAATCAGGGGTAACCTAGGGAGTCCTATAATACTTCATGTTTTGACCAAGGATTGAGGTTCATTTTGCCAAATCTGTGAAATCTGTATTCAGTTTCTAGAGTGGAGCTGTGTGAACACAGAAAGCCACAACCCCAAAATGAACATGAAGCCCTGGCCAGCTAAACTGGCCAGTTCTAGAAATACCTGCCTTATGTTAGGTGCAATTTGGCCTTTACCTTTAACAGCACAAAATAGTTCTTTTAAAATATTTGGCAAGTCAGTCCTTTCTTTCCTATCCCCTATAAGATGATTCTAGTTTAGATCTCTATTAATCTACCTCCCAGGTGGGTAAGACTCCCCTGCGGAATAAAGACTTCGGTTTCATGTTTGGGTTCTTCTCAGTCTTTTTTGCTGGCTTTTCATTTTCTGATTCCCCTTAACTATCAATGCTCTCAAGGGTCTGACCTCATGGTACTAATAATCACCCAGTGCTGATAACTTTCAAATCTATATCTCCATCCCAGGATTTCTCCTTATTTCCAAATGGCATATCCAGCTTGCTATAGGGCATCATCTCTCTGTAACGGTTCCTAAACACCTCAAATTCAAAAATCTAAAGTGGAATTTTTAGTCTTTCCCTCCAATCACGTCCTTCATCCTGTATTCCTTTGTCTTGATGAATAGTACTACCACAGTCTACTCAAACAATCCAAGTCTGCACTGAGCCTCTTTATTCCTTCTTCTTAAAATGCTCACATTCAATCAGCCAACAATTCTATAAATTAAATATCACTACAATTCATTCTCTTCCAATATTATGATAGCTCCTACATTCAAGGCCTTATCATCTCTCACCTGGACTATTTTAACATTTCCTAACTTAGTTCCATACTTTTATTCTCGTTATCTCTTCATTCCATCCTGCCCAAAGCCATAAGGTTTCATACATACAAAGTTTATCAAGTTCCTTCCCTCCTTTTCCCTTGCTCTTATTCTGTCTGAAAACCTTGAAGGACTCACCACAGCTCACAGCCATAGAACTCTAACAGAGACACATATACTATTAGGGAAATGTAACATCAAGCCAAGGGGTAAATGAAGACACAGGATTAATAGTCCATAATCCTGAAGGACTGGTATTGCCTCATTGTAATTAAAATACATTAGTTTTACTTTAAAACCAAGTTTGTAGGTAGAAGTTCAGATTCAAATGAATTTCAGACTTCAAAGAAATTGCACTTGCAGCAGGCAGATTAAACCTGTGAGTCCACACTTCTCTGACACTAGGATACTTTGGAGGTATCTAGCACTGTAGCTGCTATATAAGCATGAAGCTTGAAAAGTGTTTTGAATGAATGAAGGTCTACATGATTAAATGTAGGAATCCCAGTAGCTTTAATCCATTTAGCACACAATTATTGGCTCTCCCTTATTTTCCAGGAGATGATGACTCCATTTAAATTTCAACTATTATCACAGTAGGATCTTAGAAATCTTCTCACCTAATGTCTCAAGCTACAGGATACTTTTCTATAGCAGCCCTGACCCATAGCTATTTGTTCTTTCTCCAAACAGGTTCAGTAATAGAGAACGTCACTATCGAATAATCAATCTTGATTCATTGTCAGAAGCTGCTTTCTTATACAGGGTTGGAAGCTGAAGATAACACAACTTAATTTCTTCCTAACATAGAGATCATTCATGATGTCACATGTCCCAAAATACAGACTGATAAAGAAAAATGCCCTTGGACTCAAACTGTGAAGAGGTACAATTTCAAAAATAACAATAGGAACTTTAACCATTAATTGATCCTCAGAAGCCTGCTGGTGATCTGATAAAAGGAGAACAAGGAAATCTGTTGCTGTCTGCTCTCCAAGCCCAAAAGAGACAGTGCAAACTCTAAAAATCTTTGTGCCAAGGGAGAGGAGACATGTAGAATGTTGCTAACCATCCGGTTCTACAAGGATTAAGACATTCGCCACTGCAGTCACTGAATAACTGTGCACCTGGAGAGGAATTCAAAATGAAAAACAGGGCTTCCCTGGTGGCGCAGTGGTTGAGAGTCCGCCTGCCGATGCAGGGGATGCGGGTTCGTGCCCCGGTCCGGGAAGATCCCACATGCCGCGGAGCGGCTGGGCCCGTGAGCCATGGCCGCTGAGCCTGCGCGTCCGGAGCCTGTGCTCCGCAACGGGAGAAGCCACAACAGTGAGAGGCCCGCGTACCGCAAAAAAAAAAAATGAAAAACAGGGTGATGCACTTTGTGCTTTGGAAAAACAGCCTCCTTCGATAGATGTATATCTCAGGAAGAATTTTAATAAATCCAGATTCTTGCATTTTCCCATACATAGAAAAGCACTAAAATCATTAACTGGAGTTATCTGTTTTTCATGACTAGCAATAATCTTTTACCAAGATGTACGCCCGACTGCATATACTGCCTAGTCAAAAATCATATATACACTGGCTTCTTCCCTACACTTTGGAGCAGTTTTCTCAGAGCTGTTTAGAGGCTATCTCCCAGGCTATCATCCTTTTTAAGATCCCTGAATAAAACTTAAACTCACAACTCTTAGGTTGTGTGTTTCTCTGTAAGTCACACACAGGAGAAAGCTACATGAAAACTTACTGGTGCTACTGAAGATTCTTGTTTTATACCGCTCAGTGATACATTCAAGGTTCATGTCATTATCTTCATTTTACATTCAAGAAAAAAGTTCCAGAGATGCTAAATTATCTCCCCAAGAGCCCTAAGCTAGTAAATGATGGAGCCAGAAGCAAGACTACACAGCATGGAAATATCTGGTAAGAGGTCAAGTTTATCTGTAACTCAGTTAAGTCTTCAATAACTTATCTGGAATCTTCCATAACATCCCACAGACTACACATTTCACTTTACCTTTTTTTGCAAAGGTTCAGTATATAAGATGCAGAGGGCGTACATAAATAAAAGTAAAACCAAGCCCCCGTGCATTTCTGCTTTGTGGGTTTGTTCTCTCTCTCTTTTTTTCCTTTTTTTTCTTTGTACATTTCCTTGTTTTCCAAATTTTAACCAGGGGAGATTTCTTTTACAAGTGTTAGGGCGAAAAAAATTATCAAAAACTGATTTTTGTGAGGTTTTAATTTTAATACTGAGGAGAATTCATTTCTAAAACACTTTTTTGTAATAATCATTTTCACATGCAAATTTACAAAACACAGTGCAGCTTGCTCTTAGCCCCTCATAGAAATGATGTATTTTAAACACCAGACCTGAAAAATAGATTCCATCCTTGAGGCCTAAGTTACTTTAATGCCTGTTAGACAACAAGAAGAGACTCACAGATGCAGCCTCCTCTTGTAACCAAAATAAGTTGAGTTCAGGCAAATGTGGGTGCTAATGTGTGCATCCAAAAATAATGACCTAAATGATCCAATTTCAGGCCTCCAGTAATCACAGACACAGCTATTGAGTTGAAAAACGAACCAAGACTTGAGAGTGTAAGATAAAGCAAAGGGGCAAAGACTGACACTTGTGCTGAGCAGTTTATAGTTTACTGGTTCTTCCTCAGTCATCTGTCTACTCGAGAAAAATAAATCATGATTCTGACAGAAACCACTGCCAGATGATTTATCTTTGATTACTTACTATCTGTTTAAATGTTATCAATCCACAGCATGCTACATTTATCCTTAAAAGTAACATGAATTTGAAATCATAAAATGATATTGACAGGATTCTTCTCAATTTCTTCCTACCCCGATACCAGTACACACCTAAGCCAGCTGCTGAGGTCCATCACATCACTAGAAAAAAGTCAAATTACAAACCAATATGTAGCCCATGATCCCAATTCTTTTTTAATTTTTATTGAAATACAGTTGATTTACAATGTTGTATTAGTTTCAGATGTACAGCAAAGTGATTCAAGATTTCATGGAGTAATCTTTTTTAGATTCTTTTACATTATAAGTTATTACACGATATTAAGTGTAGTTCCCTGTGCTACACAGTAGGTTCTGTTGGTTATCTACTTTATACATAAGTAGTGTGTATATTTGAATCCCAAACTCCTAACCAAGTCTATTTTTAAAATTAAGGAAATGTCATCAAATCAGTCAATGAGACTCATTTTTTTTCTTTATACTCTTCAGTATTCTTAAAGTTGTTTCAAGAGCATGTATCAATTGTAAAATTATGAAAAAGAGTGTTGATGTATATACACCAAAAAGTTAAAAATATGGGCTTCCCTGGTGGAACAGTGGTGAGAGTCCACCTGCCGATGCAGGGGACATGGGTTCATGCCCTGGTCCGGGAAGATCCCACATGCTGCGGAGTGGCTGGGCCTGTGAGCCATGGCCGCTGGGCCTGCGCGTCCGGAGTCTGTGCTCCGTAGCGGGAGAGGCCACAACAGTGAGAGGCCCACATACCACAAAAAAAAAAAAAAAAAGTTAAAAATAGTTTTCTCCTACATAATTTTAGGATTAAGGGATTCTTATTTGTTTCATATTAATATTTTATATTACAAATTTTCTTCCACCATATTTCATTTGTATATATTTAAAAAAACAAAAAAATTCTAGGAGGAGAAGATATATCCCAGTTCAAATTACACAATGTTTTAAGCTAGTGGGGTTTGATGACTATCTTTAGTGTTGTGTTTGGATTCCTCTTTCTCTTCTGTGTGTATATCTATTATAGATTTTTGGTTTGCGGTTACCATGAGGTTTTGGTATAGTAGTTTATGTATATATACATGATTGTTTTAAGTTGCTGATCTCTTAATTTCAAATGCATTTAAAATATCCTGCATTTGTGTGTTGATGATTTCCTACCTTTACTGAATGTTTGTCTTTACTGGTGAGCTTTCCCATTTCATAATTTTCGTGTTTCTAGTTGTAGCCTTTTCTTTGCTGCTTAGAGAAGTTCCTTTAGCACTTGTTGTAAAGCTGATTTGGTGGTGTTGAATACTTTTAGCTTTTGCTTGTCTGGAAAGCTTTTGATTTCTCCATCAAATCTGAACAAGAGCCTTTCTGGGTAGAGTATTCTTGATTGTAGATTCTTCTCTTTCATCACTTTAAACACCTCATGCCACTTCCTTCTGACCTACAGGATGTCTGCTGAACAATCAGCTGATAGTCTTATGGGGATTCCCTTGTATGTTATTTGTTGCTTTTCCCTTGTTGCTTTTAATATTTTCTCTTTAATTTTTGTCAATTTGATTAATATGTGTCTTGGTGTGTTCCTCCTTGGGTTTATTCTGCCTGGGACTCTCTGCACTTCCTGCATTTGGGGGACTGCTTCCTTTCCCATGTTAAGGAAGTTTTCAGCTATTATCTCTTCAAATATTTTCTCAGGTCCTTTCTCTTTCTCTCTCCTTCTGGGACCCCTATAATGCAAATGTCGGTGTGTTTGATATTGTCTCAGAGGTCTCGTAAAGTGTCCTCATTTCTTTTCTTTTCTTTATTCTGTTCTGTGGCAGTGATTTCCAGCACTCTGTCTTCCAGCACACTTATCCATTCTTCTGACTCATTTATTCTGCTATTGATTCCTTCTAGTGTCTTTTTCATTTCAGTTCCTGTATTCTTCAATTCTGTTTGATTGTTCTTTATATTTTCTAACTCTTTGCTAAAAACTTCTTGTAACTTTTCGCTCTGTGCATCCATTCCCTTCTCAAGTTCTTGGATGATCTTTACAATCATTACTCTGAACTCTTTCTTGGGTAGATTGCCTATCTCCACTTCACTTAGTTTTTTATGTTGTTCCTTCATCGGAACATATTCCTTTGCCATCTCATTCTGTTTAAATTTCTATTTGTAATTTTTATGTATGTAGTAGGTTAGTTACGTTTCTCGACCTTGGAGAAGTGGCCCTCTGGAGGGGATGTCCTATGTGTCCCAGCAGTACACTCCCTTCTAGTCACCCAAGGGCCAGGGACCACTTGGTCCCACGGTAGGTTCTGACCTGTGTTTGTGGACTCAGTTCCACAGGCTGTGGAACTATAGTTTTCTTGCTTCTGGTGCCTGCCCACTGGTGGGTAGAGCTGTGTCTTGGCCTTCTTGTGGGCAGGGCTGTGTAAAGGGGCATATCTAGAAGTGTCTGTGGGCTCAGGAAGTCTTTAGGCAGCCTGTCTGCCAATGGGTGGGGCTGCGTTCCCACCCTGTTGGTTGTTTGGCCTGAGGCATCCCAGCATTGGAGCCTGCAGGCTGTTGGGTGGGGCAGGTCTCAGTGCCAAGGACACAAGATATCTGCCTCCAGCCAGAGTTTATGTAGATGAACACTCCCCAATATGTCCACCACCAGCTTTTATGATCCCAGAGAGAGTCACAGCCCCTCCGCCCCCTGCCTCCCCAGGAGACCCTCCAAGACCAGCAGATAGGTCTGGCCCATGTTCGTACGAAGTCACTGCTTTTGCCCTGGGTCCTGGCACATGCAAGACCTTGTGTGCACCCTCCAAGAGTGGAGTGTCTGTTTCCCCAAGTCCTGTGGAGCTCCTGCAATCAAGCCCCTCTGGCCTTCAAAACAAATGCTCTGGGGGCTTCTCCTCCCAATGCTGGACCCCTAGGCTGGGTTGCCTGGTGTGGGGCTCAGAGCTCTCACTCCTGTGGGAGAACTTCTGCGATATAATTATTCTCCAGTTTTTGGGTTGCCCATCCAGGTGGTATGGAATTTGATTATATTGTGATTGCACCCATCCTACTGTCTCATTGTGGTTTCTTCTTTATGTCTTTGGATGTAAAATATCTTCTTTTGGTAGGTTCTCATCCTTTTTATCAATGGTTGTTCAGCAGTTAGTTGTGATTTTGGTGTGCTCATGAGAGGAGGTGAGGTCAAGGTCCTTCTACTCTGCCATCTTGCCTCCCCATCCAATCCCTACTGGGGTTTTTTGCTGAAGATATATAACTTTTTCATAGAGATATAGTCAAAAACAGATACTCATTCTGTACCCCTCTAATTTATTATCTTTTATAAGTTGCAAATGACATATTGCATTGAAGTTGTTCCATTTGTATTTATAGTTTAGGATAAATTCATTTATATAAAACAGCATATTTTCTAATCAGAATGAAAGCAGAACATAATTTTACTGTGAGGTTGAACATAACAGTACAAAAATTATATTGACACTTTACACAATAATGCTAGCTACCATTTACTAACACTTACAAACTCCAGCCACTATGCTACATGCAACATGGTTTTAATCCTCTCAGAAACCCTGCATTATTGTCTATGCCATCTTACAGATTAAGAAAGGAAAACAGTATGAGATTAATTTGCCTGTTGAAGAGTACTCAGGTTGTAAATAGCCAATCCTATCACCAGAGAAGCCAAAGCTCAGGCTTTCTCCAGTACCACCTACAGATTTATACCATGAAAGATTTGTCTTCGTGTACTCTACTCCATAACTTACCACACACATAATTCCACCAAAATTGTTCTCACCAGTCACCAATGACCTTCATGTTAAGTACAACAGACACATAATAGATACTTTAATCTGTTTGTTTGTTTACCTTTCTATACTATTTAACATTGCTGATCATTGTCTACTTCTCAAATTATTTTTTTTTTATCTTAGCTTTTACAACATCATAGGTAGTTCCTTCTTAGTGGTGCTAAGGCTTTGCTTTTTCTGCCCTCGAGCCTTGTTATATGATGGCCCTTGCTAGACTAAAATCTCATATTTGTAGTCTGAAATCTGAAAACTTGTATATATGTACACACACACAAACACACCACATATACATATATATCACCAGTCCACACCAAACTTCTTAGCTCCAAACATGTATGTACATCAAATAACTACTACTGGACATCTACAACAGAATGATTCAGAGACACATCAAAACATGTCCAAAATAGAAATCATTAGTTTCCTCCAATAGTTCTACTATATTGGCTTTGCTGATGAATACCAACACCCAGGTTGCCGAAACTAGGAATCTTAGAATCAACATTTACACCATCCTCCTGCCTACCTCCCACAATCACTAACAAATCATAAAAATGTACAGATGTTTTTCCTCCTAAATATCTCTGGAACAAACTCATTTTTCATTGCCGTCATGCTAAACTAGACTACCACCTTCTCTTGCCTCGATTTACTGGCTGAGCAACTAGTCAAATCTTTCTAAAATGCAGGTGACATCTTGTCACCAATCCTATTTTAATCCTTCAAAGGTTTCCGACTGCTATTAGAATAGAGAGCAAACTCTGAATTTGAACGTCCTGTAAGATCTGGTCTTTGCCTCATGGGCTTTACCTCCAGCGATTCTAGTTCTTCTTTCTCTTCCACTCTATTCTCTACCTCTATTTTCAATCTTGTAATTTTGTGGCTGAGCCATATACTCACTCCTCTGAGATTTCCTACCTGCTTGAAACACTCTCCACTCTCATTTCTTTCTACTGCTGAGTCTTCCCTAACTTGTAGACTATGTCATATCCCCTGTCTATGGCTCAAAGGGTTCAAGAGAACTTTCTTATAATACCCAAACTATAAATACCTCAAGAGATCAAATGTCTAACAGTTTAACTTACCAAAACAAGACAAAATGATGAAATCAAATATTAAAATCAGACAACCCTGAATACAATATTTTGATTAAGATACGTGTTTTAGTTTAAAAACAATTATTTAAAACTAAAACTTAGACTGCTCTAAGGGCTGAAATGTTTTTTGAGGTTATCTAGTCCATCTTCTCAATGAAGGAAGTATCAATGAAAAGTACATGACTTGCTTTTAAAAACATTAATATTAGTTATTTTACATCTTAGGCTTTATTTATATAAACCTTATCACTTTGACAAAGCCAGGGAAAAAATGGGATTAAGAAGGTCAGATTTTCTCACTCAAGCATTTTAACCTTCTTGACAAATCAAATCAAGCATGAGCCAAAGCAATATACAGACACAATTTAGGCAATGAGTTAATTTTTATACTTTATCTAACTAACTAGGGTAAAATGAACAAATATCTTGTCATATGGGAGTGCCAAGTTGTCACTTCTAAGAGTGGGAGATGAGCAGCTCATGGTGCTGCAAAAAAAGGGGGAGTTAAGCACCAGCCAGGAGTCTAGGCGATCAGGTTATTCAAAGGTATCGCACTCTCACCAGTAAAGAGAACTACCGAAGCTGCCCTAATCCTTCAGGAGGACTCTCGCCACTTTACTGCACACTTCCTCAACTAGGATGGTGGTTAAGATGCACTACTTCCCACCCTACTATCTGCCCTAGTCTACTGTTTGTCAGCCCTGGAACCTTAACCAAGTTTCTTAATCATTTACAGATCATAAAAAAAACATTTAGCACAATGTTCAGGACATTGTGAGCACTATGTAAATGCTATTTGTAGAGGAGGAAAAGGGTAGATTTTCCTCTACCCTCCCAGACTCTCGCTAAAACTTCCTGTAACAAAAGACAGATTAACAAGTATTAACAAATTAACATTAACAATGTATTAACAAATGTATTTAATATAAGTTTTGCGTGACACAGCAGCCTTCATAAAGAAATGAAGACACCCAAAGAAATGATTAAACCTGAATGTTATTTTACTCTAGGTTTGAAGAAGAGTTACAAGTCTTGGAAAGGTTTGACAGGACCAAGCGTATGAGCTAAGTATAGTAAACTAGGGGAAACTTAGCAAGATCATTCAGATTCCTCTGTGTCCCTTTGTTTTCAGAGCTAAGGATGTTCCTTTCCTTCTAGGATAGAGAGGGCACCTCTCACATGAGGATTTTGTGACCTGCTTCAGGAGAAGGTCAGAAAGTCCTTCCTTCACATGCCGTTTCTCAAATTCCCTCAGGTTGAAGTATTCAATATGTCAAGGTACCATATTTTGACGTAGTGTGTCCTAAACCCTGTCATATTCTTGTTATTTCTCTTTCAAAAAATCATTTTTGGTTTGGACCACAGGTAGAAGACAACAGGTTAAGAAAAGAGCTCATATGCCATGAAGATCCTAATAAAGATAGACAATGATTGGGGTGGGGGAAGGGCACGACTATTTTCACTTTATTTGATTATTTTAGCACTAGTGAGAGTTGGAATTTGAATTATCTGGATATTTATCCTCTTCCTTGTTTCATATCTGCTGTGAGCCAATTTATATTTTCTACTAAAATTTCCGAAGTGGAGAAGCAGAGTCCCTTTATAATAGTTTCCACACTAAGAGGCATTTATTCACATTCAAAAACCCACAAGAATGTGGCTCCCTTTTAAAGAGGAAAAGGTCACCAGAGGGCACTTTGATTCTGGGCAAAGGGATACCCCAGAACAATCCCTGAACAACAGCTTCTAAAAGAACAATAATCCTCTGAGAATTCCAGCACTTTGTATTCTCTAGTTCCCTTGCCTAACTTTGAAAGAAGGTCATGATCTCATAGAGGAAGCATCTCAAGTATGTTTACAGCATTTTTATGCAAAAAGAAAATATGCACATCTCAATCACGGTAATGTAGGAGGTCTTGTTAACTATGGATCTCTCCATCAGTAACTTCTTCTAAGGTCTCTCACTTTCCTAAGGTATTCAAATTACTGGCTGTCCATTTCCCTCTCCAACCCAATCTCCATACTTTCAACATCCACACTGATACAGCTCTAATACAACAGTCTTGTTCTTTCTTGGCGAACGAACCATTTGTCACTGCAGCTTTTCACCATCTGTAATGTTTCTCCCTCCAGTTTCACCACTGCTCTTCTTCACCTCCACTGTCTACACAATCTTTAGCTTTCTGTTTTTCACACCCCCTCATTGCCAACAAACCTGCCTACTGTGACACTTGCCTCCACCTCCTGCTTAAACCACCAGTTAAACCATTTCAGCATTAATACTCTAAAATATATTAGATTGGCCAAAAAGTTCGTTCGGTCGAACTTTTTGGCCAGCTCAACATTTCACTCCTGCTTTTGGCAATTCTCAGCTTTGGGTAATTCCTACAACCTTTAGAGCAAGAGGACAAAGACTCAGATATACCTCCTTACTTTGATACAGCAAAAAACAATGTGCATAATGGTAAATCAGCAAAAAAAGCTAGAACTCAACATGGTGGCAAGAACCACCATGAACATGGTGGCAGAAAATAAACTGCTATGGTTCCAGTGAACTAGAGCTTTATAACACTAGTTCTGACTTAAAAGATTATTATACGTCTGCATTGTTTTTTACTTCTGTGAATGGATCTGCACTACACAATTTTCTTAATTTTACTCCCATCATCTTTATCTTTTACATTTAAATAATTACGTTAGTTTTATCATGACTCCAAGCTTGAAACTACTCAGACAAGGCAATGAGAGTACTTCAGTGTTTCCTAAGGTACATTTAATGTTCCCAGTACAATAAAGACACCAAATAACCAAATAAACAGTGATGTGATTTTATGGATTAGATTTTGAATTTGTATTTCAAGTTATTTTATTTTTATTGAATAATGTATTCTGAGATATATGTAGAATATATTCATCCCCAAATAACTTTAGCTAAGACGATTAATACAATCACTGTATTAAAAACATAATAAAATTTGGTGCATTGAGTAATAATATATTTATATAGAGTAATAGCACTAATCATATCCAAAGTTTACAAAACCCAAGTGGTCTATAAATTTTCTTTAATTATCTAAATTGTAATTTCTAAAATATTTATTTCAAGTTAAGATACCACTTAATAACTGTTCTAATTGAGATACTTTCTCATTTAAGTAACTGAAAGGTCTAGTTCAAACTGGTTTGAAAAATAAATAAATTCATTCTCTTACACAACAGTAAATCCAGAAATATGGTAGGTTGATTCAGGGACCCAACAATGCCATCAAACATTCAGGTTCTTTACATTTTTTTCTTTCTTCATTGATGCATTTGTTTTGCCCTCAAGCTCAATATCCTCAGGGACAAAAGATGACCCCCTACTGCAATTTCAAGCATCTATTCCAGACAGGACAAATATCAAGAGCTGACATATGTATGCCTTCTCACCGATGTCCCCTTCCCAAGTGTAAAGGAAGTTTTTCTACCCCACCTCCCTCCAGTTCTGTCATTTCATGTAATTGACTCTGACTGGGACAAGGAACAAGTGCCCCCTCCATAAACAATCACTGACAAGGGGAATAGAAACACTGTGACTACTAGCTCAGCCTAATCCAAATTTCTTATTAGAAATGAACTGCCTTCCCCTTGAGGCAGGAGATAGATGGGCCCCAGGCCAAGCAGCTGGAGTTAGTCCCCTATAGACAGATACTCGAAGATGAAGATAGGAGAGGCTGAGCCCTGCCCAGATAAAAGATAAGAGACCACATATTCCTCATTCTCTAAGTCAAGGAGACCTTCCCAATTAAAAAGCTCCTTGGAGGTCAAAAGAGTGATGTAAAGCTACCCACAGGCCTCTTTGCTGGAATCCATCTTGTGTGCACACATGGGAGGATCCTGAGATGTACCAAACACGGACTCAGAACCAGGCAAATCAAAATGACTGGCCAGAGCTTCCCTGGTGGCGCAGTGGTTGAGAGTCCGCCTGCCGATGCAGGGGACACGGGTTCGTGCCCCGGTCCGGGAAGATACCACATACCGCGGAGCGGCTGGTCCCGTGAGCCATGGCCGCTGAGCCTGCGCGTCCGGAGCCTGTGCTCCTCAACGGGAGAGGCCACAACAGTGAGAGGCCCGCGTACCGCAAAAAAAAACCAAAAAACAACTGCACTACTCTAGGAAATTTCATTTTTCGAAATTAATCATAAATTTCCTAGTCTACCTAATTTAAGCAATTAAGCCTATGATAAATTCACGTTATAAATTTAGTAGCAGTTCTTCCTTTAAAAAGAATTAAAGACAATGTTGGCAATATAATAAATCTTACTTGTTTGCCATAAAGAATTTTAAAGGCTTTTCTCCTAGACATCCAGAGTCACAATGATATAAAACAGAAATAATAATTCACAAAATTTCAAAACAATACCTATTCTTATTATAAAGCATTGTTACTTTATAGATCTGAAATTTCAATAGACTTTTGCCATTTCAGATGGCATTTAGATAATTTCAAATACAATTCATTTACTCAAATATTTCTCTTTAACAATTCTCTCAAACTGTATTTTGCTAAACTACACTGCATAAGTAGCTTCTAACTAATTATATACTCAGTTACTATATGCAGCATAGAGATAAACTGCTTTGGAATTAACTCAGTTATACAATTGTTCTTTACAATAAGCCAAATTTCTCTATATTTATGTGTACTACCAGCAACAATCTACATTTAAGTACATTTTTAAGATTATAATAGTGCATATCCTCAAGGAGGTAGTAGGAAAGTTTTACCATCAGCCAAAGTTCCATATTTTTTATGGAGTTCTTCAAAAGCAGACAAAAATTAAATAGATTATGAGAATAACATGCACATTGACCTTTAAAAACACTTTACAAAGTACTCTATCTTCTTAAGTAAAACTCCTATCGGTACTTACCAAGCTATGTTTTAACTCACCCAAGTGGAAATCTGGGTAAATTAACCTATTTGCTGTTAAAATTTTACTGGCACTCTTGATGGTTGTAAACAGCTATAAGAGAAATCAAAAAGCTAAAATCAAGTTCATTCTCTTATATCAACTGTTAATTACCCCAAACTGGAGATTTCTGCCACAGCATAGATGGTTCTGTTTGCTTTTTAGCCAAAATGCTGTCTAAAATCACTATTACAAACTAAGTGAGAAGTAGAGTTTAGTTATCATTTGATGAAATATTACATAACTGTTTTAAAAGATTATACATCCAATCCTTAATGATTCCTTTAGTAGGTTACTTGTGCTCTGTATTTCCTTCTACCAAACCTCTCAACTAGCTGTGTTTTGGTCATTTGAATGGCTATCATCACTTCTACAAGAAAGTGGATTAAAGACTGAACCCAAATCATTCAATCTGCTCTTGGTTAACAGCTCTGTCAAAGTTTATGTTCCCTGAAATTCTTGAAGTATCAGGGAACAGATCAACTGTAACATCTGATAATCATAAGAAAAAGCTACACAATACCAGGAAAACACTACATTTACACACAATTCTCACTTCACAGAACCTTATAAACTTAGCAGTAGTAGCCACATTCCAAGCAGTGAATTTACCTTCTGCACATTTGTCTGTGTTCTACTTAAGAAAGGTAGAAAAGGTTTCCATGATTATGTCACCATCAGAGCCATTAACCAAGAACGATGATACCAGATATTTTCCATTATTTTTCGCATCCTTTACAGGTATAAGTAAAAGCATGAAACTCCTTTAAAATTTGGAAAAAAAAAAAAAAAGTCAAGAATCTCTAGCAAGAGTTATCTGGAAAAGGTTTTAAACTAATGGTTAAAATTAGCTCAGAAATATCAATTAATTGAAGTTGCTTTTTCTTACGAAAAATATACCTAGCACAAATAGAGAAACATCAAAGAATACATGTCATAATTCTCTGTACATATATATACATACAAACATATATATGGGAAAGGGATTATTTATCCAAGGCTTGGAAGTTTCTAAGATATATTCTGAATCTCCTCTTCAGAAGGCATGCGATGAAGATTATATGTAGGTATATTTATATAATGTTAATAGCAAGAAACAAACATGAAATAAAGATGGCTATTATTATCTAGATATTGTCTAGTAGGTGCACCCTGAAAAATATATACAGTGTTATTTAAAACTCTTTTAAAAAGTCATATTGGGACTTCCCTGGTGGCGCAGTGGTTAAGAATCCGCCTGCCAATGCAGGGGACATGGGTTCGATCCCTGGTCCGGGAAGATCCCACATGCCGCGGGGCAACTAAGCCCGTGCGCCACAACTACTCAGCCTGCGCTCTAGAGCCCACGAGCCACAACTACTGAGCCCTCGTGCCACAACTACTGAGCCCTCGTGCCACAACTGCTGAAGCCTGCGCGCCTAGAGCCTGTGCTCTGCAACAAGAGAAGCCACTGCAATGAGAAGCCCGCGCACCGCAACGAAGAGTAGCCCCCGCTTGCTGCAACTAGAGAAAGCCCGCGCACAGCAACGAAGACCCAACGTGTTCAAAAAAATAAAAAAGGCATATTAATCTTTGCAATCACAATTGTTACATAAATTAACTCACTTATTCATATTATGTGAGCAAATTAAAGCAGTCTTTCCAAAACTATCATTAAGTATACAATATTGAATGATGAAACTAATTCCAAATTTACTATAATTATACCATTTCAGTGGTAAACAGAAAATTTGTACTTATTCTCCTGCTCAGTATTTGAGTCAATTACCTGTTTTCTGATGAAAAATAATCATGCACTATAAGTATCATTAGAGTGGCTGAAAACATTTTCTTAGCATAAAACAAATACAAAACTAGCAAATAACAGAGCCTAAAAAGAGTATAAGAACTGTTTTCTAAGCCTAACTCTGCAACAGTGACTTTTAGCGATTGTCTTTAAAAATAAAGGGCTGATTTCAATTTCATATCCTCACTGGAAGCAAAGCAATTTCTCTGCTCAAAGTTTATACTATTTTTCCTCTTCAATTTGAATATATTTAAGCTCCCATAGGAACAAGTTTAACTTTCCTGATCTCTAAATGCATTAAGACAAACACTATTAGATCCACCAGCCTCTAACATGTTTAGGGACCAGGGCTCACGGCAGTCATGCAGTTGGGTCCTGTAACTACTTTTGAATCCATTATTATATCCGAATAAAATAACTTTTTTTGTTCTTTAGAGGTTTTACAAAACAAATCACAGTTTTTCAGAACGAACCACAAAGTACTCTGCTAAGTAAAATTTAAATTTAAATTATCTAATATTCAGCAAGGAGAGTAAGATTTTAAAAATGTTAAGTTTAAAATCAAAAGCAAAACTGGTTATTTTACAGTAAAATTACCCTATTACATCCTTGAACATTCACTTGTTATTTGATTATTCAAAAAAGTGCTGGTCGTGTTAAGATGACCATAAATTCAACTGCAATCTTCCTTATACTTCCACTTTTTATAGATTCACTATTAATGATAAGGTGAAGTCTAAAAATAAAAGTTATGATTAAGTATTTTACCAAAAGATCTTATCCTTTAATATATCCATATTTATTCTGTATTCTTTCTCTAATACACTAACCTCTTCACCTGAAAAATAGTTAAGTTACACATCCAAGAGTATGATACAGTACATTGAACTATAAAAATAGGTAGTTTATTTTACTAATTGATGTGTCAAACTAAAAATTAAATATTTCACAATTATCATGCATGTGTCAATAGTTTAAAAGTTCACACATTACAGATAGCAATATAGATAATAAATTATATGTTGGTAAAACATTTAAGAAGTAAAATAACCCACACAAATCACAGTGCTGAAAAGTTCAGAGCTGGGATTTAAATCCAAGCTTGATGTTTCCTCAGACATAAAAAGTACGCAACAAATATTGGTTGAATCAATTAATGAATGGCTCCTAAATCTACCCTCTAAACTTTTAAGGAAACTGTTGTGGCCATTGGGAAAAGAAAGTTTGTTTGTACATCATAAATGTATTTCAGTCTCTCAAGTGTTATTTCCGAGAAGGGAGCCAAATTCTGCAAATATATTTGGTAACTTCTCATAAAGGCAAAATTGAGCTGGTCTTAAAAAAATAACTGGTACTTGAGTATAAATATAAACCAAAATAAAAAAGTCAATGAATTTGCTGATTGTTCTTTGCTGTTTGAGAGAATGACTCAGCTTTAGTCATAAAATCTCACCCAATATTTTCAAAAACATAAAATTTATGATTAAACTAAAGCTATGATTAAAAGGCACAGTAGTAATTTTTATAAATTAAATAGGTATGTCACTATTACATTTGTATTTTAGGTATAAATATTCCAATTTACCCCTACAAATCTCAATAGAATCAACCGAGACAGAAGCCCTATGACCTTTATATCTAAAAACGTATTAACATAATTTCATCTCTTTAAAGCTTACTGTAGGCTTGTAATTATGCAAAGGAAATTTCTTTATTTTGCAAGTGGAAAAACTGAAATCATAGACAGGGAAAACACATTGCCAAGGGTGATTCATAAAGTCAATCTCAGAGAATAGGCTGATATTCACAAACTCACCAATCCAGAGGAAATACCATATTAGTGTTTTTTACTATTCAACCCCCAAACCCACAACAGTAGACCAACCTTCCTGAAAAAAAAATAGAGGAAACATGAGCAATTTTAACACATAAAAGAAGGGTCCTAATTGCAGATAAGACTCTCAGTTCCTGGCTAGTCCAGAACTTGGAAGCAGCAGGGCCTTAACGTATTGGGCCAATGTGTGAAATACTGAGATCACACCAACTTCTACTCCTTCAGGTGAAAGAGCAAGTTCTATTATCGGGATCACTTTTGACAAATACAAGGAAGACATTTGGACACATTTTCCACTTTAATTTCATGACCCACTTTTGTGCCATTTGAGAACACCTAATTGAATTATTCGATTTAGGTGGAAAATCACCTGCTCAAAACCCTAGTCTTCAGTTCTTACTGGCTGTGAAAACAAAGAAGGTCAAGGTCAAGGGCTTGAAGTTGCAGCAAGCCTAGTCCAAGTTGAGGAGACAACAAAGTGTGGGTATTTGCAAAGTATGATCTCACAAAAAGCACCAGGCCCCCAGCTATTCCACTGCAACACTGATAGGGAATGGTCAGACATCCCTCCTAGACCACTTCTTTCACTCTCCTCTGTCACATCCCACTGCACTCTATGCTTAGCTTATTTTTTTTGCCAAGAATACTGATCTTAGTCACCTTAAAATTCTCACTGCAAAAGAAACCCCTTGTTTAAACCCAAGTACAACCAACAGCTCCTTTCCAATTATCCCCAGCAACTTCCCCAGTCCCTTTTATGTTTGGCTACTGAGCTCAGTCTAGTTTGGCTGCCGGCCAGGTTCCTCTCTTCTTTCCTTGTCAGTGGTAAAAACTTGGAAAACAGTCCTGGACAGCTCAAGGAGACCTTTTAATTATGCAGTGGGGCAGTACCTTAGTCTGTCTGCTGTTTCCAGCAAGGCTTGTAGTCGCCAGCGACTGCACTCTCCCAATTGGTGGGTTTTCTAGCAAGGTTACTTGTTTATTTGGGGAAGGAGGGAAAGACTGGCAGAAAAAGGGGCGATTTGCAAATCTGAAAAATGCCCAACTCCTCTCAGAGTTTCCTACCTCCTCACATTCACTCTGTCTCATTACTGCCCCCTTTACCACCTTATCACCCACTTGGCATCAAAGACACAAAATCATCAGTGTCCGGGTCTCCTTGTAGTCCTAGAAATTAACAAGGGGAGTCACGACTGGAACACTCTCCAAAAACTTTTATTCTCAAGTGCTGATGCAAGATATATATATATATATATATATATATATATATATATTTAAAGCAGGTCCCAAAATAAACTTACTAAATTCTTCCTAATTGCATTACACTTTGTTAAACTTGCAGACTGAAATAGTGCATGTAAATGTCTGATTGCCAGTGGAAATAAGGCGAGCTCAGTCGGGAAAACTGCTAGGAAGGGATACCTTGACCGACACCCGCACTTATTCGGGGTTTGCCCAAGGTACTAAGTGCGCACGCCAAGCCCAACACCAGCTACGTCTTCCTTACTCTACCCTGGCAAGCTAGTTCCAGCTGCAGCGCCCAGCTTCCTGTTCAAGTTCCATTCAACATCGTAAACACATTCCAAGAAAACCAGCCTGCCCCGAGTTCCCTCCCGCACACAGGGAACTCTGAGCAGCGGCCCCAGGAGCCACAGGGAAGAACCGATCGCGCTGGGTTCTGATCCGTGCAGTGAATCAGCCCCCCGGGCTGGTGGACCCGGGCGAGCGAGCTCGGCAACGGGACCGAGAGCCCAGGGTCTCAAGCACCCCGCAGAGCCGTGCGCCTCTCTAAGGTAGCGCCCGCCAGAAGGAACTACTCGACCCACCCAGCCACAGGGTAACCATGTGGGCGCCGCCCCTGAGTTTGGGCCCTCCCAGCCCTGGGTTTTAAAGAATCCACGGCCCGGCCTCGGAGCTTCGCGCCTCCCCGCCCCCCATGCCCACACTCCCTCCCGGAGCCAACAAAAGGGAGGTTACGCTGGAAGAAGTTTTGCTCCTGGGTAGCCTCGCTGTGACCCGGAGATGACTTGCCTGCTCAGTCCCGTCTGGTCCGCACACCCTCAGCCGTCCTGATCCACCCGCGCCCCACCGCCCCCTCCAGCTCCTAACCACCGGCCCCGGCTCCCCGGACCAAAGTTACCACAAAGGGCTCCAGGAGTCCGGAGACCAATGCGTCCCCGACCTCGGGGGGCTCCCCGTCATCCCTGCAGCACTGCCACGGCAGTAGTCAACAGGTCTCAGCCTCCTTTCTTGCTGGACGACTTCCTGAGCCTTTCAGTGTCTTAATTTTTGCAACCTGCCCAGCGGCGGTAGTGGCGGCGAGCAGCCCCGCGCCCTCCTTCCCCGGCACCCGGCCGGGGCTGACCACCGCCCGCCGCCTCTCAGGATGTCAGTTTAAAAGAGACTGCACGCTACCTGGCGGGACGCTGGGCTTGCAGCCAGGGAAGCCCCCAGATAAACCGCGGTCTCTCCGTACCTTACTGACTGATGCAGTCGGGTCAGGCTCCGGGCAGGGACATGGAGAGCCGCCGCGTCCTCGGAGCCTGGCGAACTCCGCTCCGGCGCAGCCCGGGCGCCGTTTCCGTGGCCGAGAGGGAAAGTTTCTCTACGTCAACAGCGAGCTGGACTCGGGACCCTCCGGCTCCGGTCCCCTCCCTCTACGCGCTCTCGGCCCCCTCCCTCCTCTTCCTAATCGGCTGAAGCCAAAACTGGCGCTAGCTGGCGGCTGAGGCTCGAGGCTCGGGACTCCGGGTCGCTCCCGGCTGGGAACGCGGGGCTCCCCCTCTCGGCCAAAAGGAAACTCTCCCAGACTCGGCTGGCGCACTTGGGGCGATCTCCTTGGACACTTCCAAACGGGACGCCTGGGTTCCAGCTCGCTGACTTTCTTCGGTCTCTGATGCTCGTCTCCTATGGGCCCTCTGGGCTATATGGCGTCGGCACGCAGGACCCAGGGGGAGAGTGGAATGTGAGAGAAACTCGACCGGAGAAGACGAGGCCTTACCTTACCCGGTTCTTAGCCGGCACGGGAGCCAAAACACAGTTCTCCCCACCCCCACTCCTCGTCCCCCGCTGTGTTTCCTTTTGAACCTCCTCCCTGAAGCACCGGATCGGGACTATTCGCCTTCCCTTGTCTCTCTGTGTTTCCGCACACAATTTCAAAACACTTCTGCTGCTTAACAAGAAAAAAAAAAAAAAAGTGTCCAAGGAAGCACACACACGAGTAGCACATACCTTCTTTACAGCCTTTATCAAGAAAGCATTGACACAGTTTTTGCTGTGTCTCTGGCCGCACCTCTACACTTTTTTAATTTATTTTTCCTCAGTTTTTTAAAACTTACTGAATCTCTGCACTTTATTATGCCTTACAAGAAAAAAAAAAAGAAAGGAAAGAAAACAGAAAACTGCCTCCACCACCAGGTCATGCTCATTTGCTCCATTCAGATATTAACCTCAGAATTCAGGACATCTTCGTGGGGTTCGAGGGAAAACATAACAAACCATCCTTACTGACACAATAAACTTCTGTGTGGGAAGAAGGACAAGAAGGAGGGATATCCTCGTTTAAGCGATTCTTTGAGGATGAGAGGACATTTACTCAAATCTTTTGAGATGCTGCTCAGAATTTAGTTCACTAAATTTTTCATTTGAACCTGAAAATAGATGGAGAAAGGAAAAAAAGCATTTTTGCAAGGCTAACAAATATAATATGTTATGGTGGAATCCAGGGCTTAGAATCAGACTATTCATATTCCTTTCCAGGCTCCTTACTTACTCATTCTGTGCCCTAGGACGCTGGACACAATTACAGCTGCCAAAAGGAATTGTATAATAGAACTCACAGAGTCACAGTCACATTTACAGGAATTAGACTAGAGTAGTGTCAAGCACAGACAAGGTACTCAATAAATATTTGGTTCTTACATCCCACTATTTTTCACTGTAACTAGAGGATGGTACTAGAAATTTCCCCAAAAGACCTTATTAACTGAATCAGTTTTCTTCTCCTTAATGCTTTTTCCATTAAAAAAGATACAACATCACAATTTTTGAAATGAAAAATAAGTTTAGGGATTACCCAGCTCTAGCCAAACTCCCTTACTTTAAATACAAGGCAACTGAAGTCCAAGAATCTTAATTGACTTTCCCCAAATCTCATTGTTAGGAGGTGCTAAAGCTAGGACCAGAAATCAGGCCTCTTCATATGTGAACAGAATCCTCTTTTAACTATGTTTCCACTTTATCATAACAGGCAAGCACACAGTAAAATACTTACATTGAAAATATTAATCATAGGACAATGCTAGTTGCTTCTTCTGTAAATAACCTTTAAATGATTAATTTTCAAACAACCACTAAAAAATAAATGATGCTATTTAGGTGATCACTTAATATTCAAATGATTATAAAAATAAATCAAATGATAGCCCATAGTACTTAGGAATAAGGAGGTTGACCAGATGACCAAACCCATGCTTACATTATATAATTATAAATATATGGGTGTGTTCTTTTAACACAATATTTAAAACTTTGAATAGAGAACTCTAGGCTCCCAAGGATACACCAACAAATCACTAGGATCTGTGGACCTCACTTCGAGAAACACTAGTTTAGTCTTCAATACGCTGCAGCTCCACTTGAATAAGCAGATCATAAGAATAAATGAGGCTACAGAAATCAAACATTACAAGCTCCATTGTTTACATTAATGGAAAATCTCAAAACATGTACTTATTTCTTATCCATTTGCCTCTGATATCTTTAAGGAGAAGTTTTTCTAAACCTTTTCTCACCTTACTCAATGTTGAAAGTTACTTGGACTTTTATACAATTCCCAGGTTCTCAGAGATAAGACCCTATACCTTCCTTATGAGTAGGGGTTCTCTACTACACCAGCCTCCACCTGAATTAGCCACTAAAATAATTTCTTGAAGGCATTTCATAGACTTCTCTTTAGAGTTCTATGCTCCCTTTCCATGAGACTTGGAAGTTGCCAAAAAGAGAAAAAATTGTAACTATAAAGTATACCCATCACGGATGGATGAATGGGGATGCATGAATCCCCATAACTGTCTTTTTCTAATCATTACACAGAGGGCTAAAGCTTACTAATTTTTATATTTCTTCCCAACATTTAAAATCTCTAAACTTGCTATTGCTCTATAATTTTTATAACCTGACTTTTGATATGAACTGGTATTTATGAAATGGCCTAGAGGTATAAAAATCTCAAAGATGTCAGAATGGAGTTTTTAAAAACACTAAAATCAAATAGAACAAGATTTAAAATCAGATCTGTAAGCATGACCCAGGAACTGAAGAAGGGAGATGCCAAGGAGAAAGGCTGCAGAGGCTCTGGCAGGGCATTACCATTAGACCATGTCTAATTTGCTACTGATAGCAAATACTCAGATTTCCATTTGAAAAGTCTTCACATTCATCATAGGAACATATGGACTCTGATGGAGACTCAGCAGCCTCCTAATATTTTTGAATTAATTTTCTGGCTCAGGCCAGTTTCAAGTTTCTCTTACTTGAACTAAAAGAACCTTGACTAAGATGGACAACTACCTATTATTTATGTTGAGAATAACATTTTATTGCTGATTATTACAAAAATATATAAAAACATGCTATCATATTGGTTGTTTAGCTCTATATTACTGCAAACCCATCAGTTAAAGTATTTAACAACTTTTTAAAAAGGAAATAAAAACCAAAATGGAATTCAAAATCTCAGTCATGTCCATTGAATTCCTAAGGGGACCTGGGTTCCAGAGTTAAAACGTGTTACATTTTACTTTCTATCTTCCATCATTTTATCTTTCAGTCTATTTTGGTCCCCCTGATTAAGAACATGAAACATACTCATTGCAAAAAAAAAAAAAAAAAAAAAGAATAGGGACAATACAAAAAAGAAATAAATATCACCTGTGTTCCCACCATCAAGAGTACCCATTGCTAATATTTGCTCCATACCCTCCAAGTATTGTTGAAGTCTCTGAGAGAATCTCCAATAAATAACATTTCTTCTCTATGCTTAGGTTGAGAATAAATTGAGAAATAAAACAAAAGTTTAAAATGAAAGTTAAAGTATTACCTGTAGTATTGACAGAGACCTGGTTTGAATTAGTAAATCTAAAAATGGATAACCAAAATAACATTCTCAGTCACTGTAGTTTCCAGGCTCCCTATCTGGGAGGAGCTAGTGTCTGAAAAAGGAGTTGAATTCTGTTTTCTGAGATCCATTCCTTGGAGGGATAGAGAGGGAGGGAGGGAGGAAGAGAGAAAGGGTGTAGTTGAACTCTGCATTCCCAATAATTCTTCCCAGGTTTATTCCTAAATGTATGTATCACATATGTCACAACACCTCTCCAAGGGCAAAAGAGTAAAGACCCAGAAAAGATATTTTAGCATGGAAATCAAGAGTAGAGAAAAAGCCATTATCCAGTACATACAGCCACTTACATTTTTCTTTTGTTTTTTTCACAAGGAAGTATACTGTACATACTTTCTACTTCCTAACAATATACGAGTATATTGTGGGCTTTTCCCTTACCAGTGTTATTGACAATTTGTATGCTATTATAAACAAAGAAATTAAGGACATCTGTGCACATACTTTTGTACACCATCTGTACATATTTTGCCTGTCCCTTGCCAATTATTTCATTAGAACAAATATCTAGCAGTAGATTCTCAAGGTTAGGGCACAGACTTCTTTCATTATTATTTTGAAAAAAATCTGAAGTTACAGAAAAGTTGCAGGTAGAGTACAAATAATTATTTTTTTCTGAACCATTTGAGTATAACCTACCAACACTATACCCCATCCTGCCCAATTTTGTGTACTTCCTATAAACACAGACCTCTCCATAAAGAAGGTAAACCATCAAAATTCAGGACATTAACACTGATACATTTCTACACCTACCTCTCAGGTCCCATTCAAGTTTTTTCAATTATCCCTATTATTTCCTTTATATAAACAGGGTTCAGTTTGAGATCACATGATACAAGTATTTAGTTACTATGTCTCTTTGATTATCATGGCATTAATACTTTTGAGAATTGCTCTATAGTTATACTGCAAAATGTCCTTTAATTTACCATGTTAGATTCAGGTTATGAATCTTTGGCTGGTAAACCATGGAAGTACAATACTATATTTTTAAAAATTCTATCAAGCTGCATCCAGTTTTGAATTGTCCCATTACTGATGATCTTCACTTGATTAAGATGATGGTATTGTCAGGCTTCTCTGTAATGTTAATCCCTTTTCCTTTGTAATTGGTAGGTATTTTCTGGGGAGGTACTTTTATACTATATAAGTATTTCATTTCTCATCAAACTTCTAATTTTTCATTTATTTATTTATGTTAGCATAGACATACGGTTTGCCACTTTACTCAAGCTCTTATCTGTTTCTATCGTGATTTATTTTGACATTCAAATTATCTCCCATTTGCTTCAGATTTCAAGCTGACTTCTGTGTTCTTTGCAAAGTCTCCATCATTTAGGAGCACTTTATCACTTTGGAGCACAAAAAGGTATTCAAGTCTCATCTTGTATTTTCCCAACCCCAGCCCTGAAATCAGCCATATCTCCAAAGAAGCCAATCCCTTTTACCGAAGGCTGGTGTTTAGAAGATGAGTTCCAGGTGCAATGTCATTGCTATTAGGTTTTTGCTTTACTTAGGTCCTCTCAATGGCCAAAGCAAAGGAATACATGCACATATTTCTTTTTTTCTTTTTTTCTTCCTTCCTTCCTCCCTTCCTTCCTTCCCTCTCTCTGTCTCTCTCTTTCTCTTTCATTTTGAAAGCCATGAGTTCATACACTTGCCTTCAATTCCAGTCCAATTCCACTTTCCATTTTTGTAACTCCATTCTCCTCCAATGAAAATATGGCTTCCCCTCCCATTATTCTTATTATGTTTTCTTATTTAATCAGTGTCCTTGTATAAAGCCAATCTCTCATGTCTGTCACAGCCCCTTCCCCCGTATGGCCAGGCCACTCCTCTTTAGGAACATCTTCATCATTCTGCTCAGGGGCCAACAACTCAAGACGACAGCTTTCTTGTGCCTCCTCACCTGCCTATGGCTCCAGCACACAGTCCAGGCTGCCTTCTGAGTCCATTTCCTCCGCATCTGGCTTAGGCTCCAAGTCATCACAGGAGGCTGATCGTCCACTGAGACACCATTTTCACCACACTCGGGCTTCCTGGCTGCTTTCTGGGCCACTGCAATCCCCCAATTCAGGTACTAATGCAAAAGTTTACCTCACTTGCCCCTCCTAATATTGCCAAACTAATTCTGGAAACTTTATAAAAATGCGTACTCCCATGAACAATATATAGGGTAGTGCCATGTCTTCAACAGGTATTGCTTGTATTTTATTTATTACTTACGTTATCCATGTAGTTAGTAAGGAAAGCTAGGTGTGGATTGGCTGTGTGAAGCATGCTTCTCCATGTTTGGCACATCATCATCCTGTAAGTTCCCACAGGTCCCTCTCAATGTTATTATTATTTATTTATTTATTTATTTTTGGCTGTGTTGGATCTTCATTGCTGCGCCGTGGGCTTTCTCTATTTGCAGCAAGAGGAGGCTACTCTTCATTGCGGTGCACGGGCTTCTCATTGCGGTGGCTTCTCTTGTTGTGGAGCACAGGCTCTAGGCGTGCAGGCTTCAGTAGTTGTGGCACACGGGATTAGTTGCTCCGTGGCATGTGGGATTTTCTCAGACTAGGTCTCGAACCCATGTCCCCTGCATTGGCAGGTGGATTCTTAACCACTGCGCCACCAGGGAAGTCCCCCTCTCAATGTTATTTAATGAAGCACTTTTATTCCCACTTTCTCCCATTCACTTATCCAACACAAATACTCATTCTAATGTATTTAATGTGTATCTTTTTTCGTTTTTATATGTATTCTTGAATTAAAAATAATTCTAAATATTTATTTTTATTTTTTTTTCTTTTTGTGGTACACGGGCCTCTCACTGTTGTGGCCTCTCCCGTTGTGGAGCACAGGCTCTGGACGCGCAGGCTCAGCAGCCATGGCTCACGGGCCCAGCCGCTCCGCGACGTGTGGGATTTTCCCGGAACGGGGCACGAACCCGTGTCCCCTGCATTGGCAGGCGGACTCTCAACCACTGCGCCACCAGGGAAGCCCTTCATTTTTAATGTATGTAAGTGCTATTGTGTAAACTATGCCATCTTGGTTGTTACTTTTTTATCTGGACACTCTAAGTTTTCAAATAATCTAAGTGAAAATTCAGCTCAATCATTGTTTTAATTTTTATTACTTTCACTGTTAATAAAGCTGAACATATTTTCATACAGTTATGAGGCATTTATATTTTCTTTTATGAATTGGCTATTTATGTATATATTTTTCCTATTTTTCTTTTTTCCCTATGGATTTGTATATTTTTATTTTCCTTACTCATCTTTAAGTGTTCTTTAACAAATGCACTAATCTCTAGAAAAAAACTAAAGTATTTGTTTCTTTAAACTTAATTTTAAATAATTAGATTATTGTGGGGGGTTTTTTTCTTCTTTGGATTGCATATAATTTCTTTCTATGTAGTCTTTTATGATTTCTGGGTTCTTTGGTAATGCTTATAAAGACATTCTACTCTAACTAATCACCTATATTTTCTTCTAGCATTTTGTAGTTTTACTTTTTGCTTTTTCTTTCCAATTTAGTTTGATGAAATCTAAGGTAAGGCTTTTGTCCTTTTTTTCTTTTGTCAGGATAATTACCTAAGTGTCCAACACCATTTACTGAATGATCCATTCTTTCCCCAGTTATCTTGGAAGTAATCCTTATCATATATTAATTTAGTTATAGGGTCTGTTTATGAACTTCCAGATGTGATAAAACAGTATACACAATGCAGTAGGACTCCCCCGAAAAAAGGCATAATGCAGACTGAAATCCAACCAGGCGCCCCTTCCAGCCGTGCCAGTGAAGCTTATCCATGAGTCTGAGAAAGGGGTGTCTTTTCTAACTACAAAGCCATCCTCAGCTTCTAGCCAAGTACCTGCAGAACTTCCTTGGAAGGGTGGTCAGGGTTTCTCTAATTTGCACAAAGATACCATGTGGGCTAGCAGCAGCCCTTTCCCATTTATCTTTCAGTTATTCCTGCAATAAAACAATATTAACTACCTCAGCCTATAATTGTTTAAAATATCTGTTGGTTAAGTTTCCCCTTAAGTATTTCACCTTCAAAACTTTCATCACTATTCTCTCAAGTTTATTTTTCCAAATGAACTTTGGAATAATTCTGTTAAGTGTCTTTATCACATATTCTTCTTTCCTACCTTTGACCCCAAAACTCTTTCATTACAATGTTAAACTTATATATCCATATACTTGAATCACTTCATTATTCAATTTTTTCTTCTGATCCTGAAACAGAAGATGCATTTCCAACTTGAAAAGAGTTGACTTCTGCACCCATTCATATCATATCTTTACCTTCCAGCCCATTACATTGCCACTTGTTGGGTTCCTTGTTTACTGCCAAGAATGAAAAGGCCATTATTCTACAGGAACTACAGAACACAAACACTTGGAATGCCACAGCCCTACTTTACAGTGGAAACGAAGGAAAACACAGATCTTAATCCAGGTCAGGTTTCAACTTCTAGTTCTAGCTCACGTGCACCTGAACCTGTAGTGAGTGTCTTATGTGGAAACGAGTCATGGTCAAAAGAAAAAAACTTGGACCTGCTTCATGGAAAGGCCTGGCCTCATGACCAGGAGTGGTCTCCTGAGATGTGCTCTCCTGCCCCAGCATTTGCAGGCCTGGAAAGTTTGCTCAAAGCAGTTTTATTTGCACAAAAAACTGCTGAGTTCAGAAGATATTTTGTCCATTTGAAGACTCACATACTTAAAATACAAGAAACAGAACAAACAAATTATTGCAAATAGAATTAGGTTTTTTTTTTTTTTCAGTAAGCCTGGAAACAAATAATACATTCTAGATTGTCTAAAAAAATGATTTTGGGCACACGAAAACTTCTTATTTGAAAATTTGTTTTGTGGTCTTTCACTAGAATGCTAATTTCTGAAATGCCCTTCAAAATTCTATATCAGAATTTACCCAGACCGGATGATAGGGCTTGACAGTAAAGCAAAACAAAGCAAGGCACCTATATGCTTGAACTTGGCATGATGTGATTTGGGAAAATGTCATCATTTCGCTTTAAAATGTGAAGGGGGCGTTGGCTCCTATCACAATCTAACAACAAAACACTGAGTCTCTTTTTCATTACAGGGGTAAAATAATTCTAACAGTGGCTCTTCTGGAAAAGGCAATCTGTGGCATGAATTGCTAGAACACAGACTTGTCATGTTGGTTCCATGTCAACAGTCTCTCCCACCCAGCAACCTGAGAATTCCCATAGATAAAGTGCTGTCAGTTCAATGGAAATTGGCTTTTTTTCAACGGGTATAATTGTGCAAGCCCATTGTTCAATTTCAAAAAAATGAAGGCCTCCAGAAGCAATTTCAAAATCACACAAATCTTTCACATATAATGATAGTGTAGGTAAGGGTCATCCATTTTCCACATAAAAATAAATTGCTAAAAACTTTAAGATGAACACCACTATCTATAAATATAATGTTCTGTTTGAAAATATATACATTGTACAAGTGAAGAATAAAATACTTAAGGAAATTAAATTGGTTTTTTTTGGAAAATTTTGTGTACTGTGCCATGGGCTTAGGGGAGAATTAATGAAGTATAAGTGAATGATTACATGAATTCATCTCATAAGACAGTGTTTAAGATTTGAAAGAAGCTTTCACAGCTTAAATTCTATTTACTGAATTAAGTTTCAGATATTTCTTATAAATGTAAACTTTTGGGCTGTTGATTTTTGAAGGGAAAAGGATAGCATAGAGTTTTAATGCATGAGCTTTGGAGTAACAGTCATGGGTTCAAATATGTGCTGTGCCACTTACTGGCTATAGAGTCTTGGGCAAGTAACTTCCCCTCCTTTAAATTAGTTTCCTCACTTCTGAAACAGAGTTGCTGTCAAAATTACTAGGGTTAGTAAATGTAAAGCATTTAGCATAGTCTTGCAAGTAAATATAAAACATTTGATAGTTGTACAAGGAAACATGTAAAGCTATTCAAACTTTTGATATGTTTATGGGACTTTGTCTTGAAACTTAATCAATGTGGGCCAAAATAAAAGGAAAATAATAGCTTTGGCTAAAAAATCAAACTTCCCTGGTGGTGCAGTGGTTAAGGATCCTCCTGCTAATGCAGTGGACATGGGTTCCAGCCCTGGTTCGGGAAGATCCCACATGCCAGGGAGCAACTAAGCCTGTGCACCACAACTATTGAGCTTGCGGTCTAGAGCCCACGAGCTACAACTACTGAGCCCAAGTACCGCAACTACTGAAGCCCTTGTACCTAGAGCCCATGTTCCGCAACAAGAGAATCCACTGCAATGAGAAGCCTGCACACTGCAGCGAAGAGTAGCTTCTTCTCGCAGCAATTAGAGAAAGCCCGTGCGCAGCAATGAAGACCCAACTCAGCCAAAAACAAATTAATTAATTAATTTAATTTATTAAAAAAAAGAAATCTGGGGAGTAATAGGTACAAACTATTCTGTATAATATAAATAAGCTATAATATAATATATATAATATTGGCTTTTTTTCAAGCCAATATATAATATAATATAAGCTGTATAATATAAATAAGCTATAGTATAATATATATAATATTAGCTTTTTTTCAAGCCAATATATAATATAATATAAGCTGTATAATATAAATAAGCTATAAATGGAATATAACCTTTAAAAATTGTAAATCTCTGTGTAGTACACCTGAAACTTATATAATATTGTACATCAACTATACCTCAATTAAAAACAAGAAATTTATTTACATAGTTAAAAAATTTATTGAGATATAATGTTATATGTCAATTAGTTCCAGGTGTACAACATAATGATTTGTTATACGTATGTATTTTTTTTCCTGAGCAATCTATTTGAGCTTTTTATCTTATTTTATTTTATTTTTTTAACTTTTTATTTTATATAACAGTATAGTTGATTAACAGCATTGCATTAGTTTCAGGTATACAGCAAAATGATTCAGTTATACTATATGTATGTATTTTTATTTTTGTTTATTTTTTGCCCTTTAATTTTTTTTTTTACATCTTTATTGGAGTATAATTGCTTTACAGTGGTGTGTTAGGTTCTGCTGCATAACAAAGTGAATCAGTTATACATATACATATATCCCCATATCTGTTCCCTTTTGTGCCTTCCTCCCACCCTCCTTACCCCACCCCTCTAGGTCGTCACAAAGCATCAAGCTGATCTCCCTGTGCTATGCAGCTGCTTCCCACTAGCTATTTTACATTTGGTAGTATATATATGCCAATGCTACTCTCTTACTTCGTCCCAGCTTACCCTTTACCCTCTCCGTGTCCTCAAGTCCATTCTCTACATCTGCGTCTGCATCTTGTATGTATTTTAAAATGACCACCACAGTAAGTCTTGTTAACATTCGTCACCAACATAGTTACAATTTTTTCCTTGGGATGAGAACTTTTAAGATCTACTCTTGTAGCAACTTTCATATATACAATACTGTATTACTAACTATAGTCAATAATACTGTACATTACATTCCCAGTACTTATTTTATATCTGGAAGTTTAAACTGATGGTCAAAAGATGCCAAGTTCCAGTTGTGTATTTACTTTAATCTTTTAAACCATCAGTGACATTTATTCAGATATTGCCAGTTTCTCTACCAATGTGCCTTTTCTGTTCCAGAATCTCACACAGCATTTATGTCTCCTCAGTCTCCCCTAATCTGTGATAGTTCCTTGCTCTTTCCTTGTCTTTCATGACCTTGATTATTTTGAAGAGTAATGGTTGAGTATTTTGCAGAATGTCCCTCAAATTAAGTTTGTCTGCTGTTTTCTCATAGTCATACTGGGGTCATGAGTAATTGGGAAGATACAACATAGGTAAATTGTAGTCATCGTATCATCACCGAGGTACATGACACTGACGTGAGTTCACACTGGTCATGTAAACTTGGTTAAGGTAGTGTCCAACAGGTTTCTCCACTGTAAAGTTACTCTTTTTCTCTTTGTAACTAATAAATATTTGGGGGGAGATACTTTGAAACTATTTAAGTATCCTATTTCTCCTTAAACTTCTGCCCAATAATTTTAACAGGCACTGATGGATCTTGCCTGCAGCAATTATTACTGTAGTTTTCTAATAGTGATTTTTCTTTCCCTCACAGGTTTTGCAATTATTGATTGGGATTCTTTTGTAAGGAAGTGTGGTTCTTCTGCCTCATATAAGTCACCATTTGACTGAGTTTGGTTAGAATCTTAAAACATTGTTCAAAGAACTGCAGTAAATGTACTGCTAGGGAGGAGGAATGATGGAGGACAGATCTGCTCCAGGAGTTCCATCACCATTCATGCAGCATTCAGAATTGAGTACCTCTAATGCCAGTCACTTAGCTGGTGCAGGAGAAATGGCAATGAATAAGCACATTCTTTGCCCTTAAGGAATTCACAGTCTAATAGAGGGAAACTCATGTAATAAATAAATGCAGGTTAGGCACTGAAATAGAAATACACTCCTTAGTATTAGGGGCAGGATGTGCTAACAATTTAGAAACCGGGCATGTTGTCAAAATGTGCGCTGAGTTTTGAAAGATGATTGGGTGTGCAGAAGGCAGGCAAGATGGAGAAAGGGGTTCTTTGCAGAGAGAATTGCATGATCGAAGGCTGAGAAGCTGAAATAGAAAGATAAATACAAGGAAGTTCAAAAAGATTAGTGTGTTAGTAAGTATTCAGTGACAGTCTTGAATTTATCTTGTAAATCTCTGTGATGGGGGCTACTCAAAGTCTTATAATGTAGTGCTTTTGTTTTAGAAAATGCACTCTGTGACCATTTAGAAAAGATATTGAAGCTATGTAAAACTTTAAGTAGGGAGATCAATTAAGGGACTTGAGTTCCTTTTTTATAAAACTTAATATTATTGGTTATCTGAGAACTAAATATTACAAAAGGGCATAAAAATGACAGACTAGAATGATGTGATTATTGTATTGGGAGAAAGTACCAGTCATGGGGTCTTACAGCTCAATAAGTTTTGGGTCCTGCTCATGACTCTTTAGTATTTTTGAGTATCTTAAATTCTGCATTATTGGGGTTTCAAATTCTCCTGAATTCTGACAGTGGTCATCGCATAATATAATAATGGAAAATCTAGATCTTACAGCTATTACCTTTGTCTAGCTACCTTTACAACAATACAAGGTATATTTTCATAATTTTCAATAGTATGTAGAAAATTAGAGTGGCATGGGTACCTCTAGGGACCTATTAAATCTGCATTCCTAAAGTTACATTTATGCAGAACCACCACCCTTTTAATTATTTTAAGTTAATATTTAATCACAGCTGTTGAGAAAACTTAAAGTCATGAGAGTGAAGCCAATGACTGAAGGAATTTCAGAAAAGGATAAGACTAAGAAGCTCATGAGGGAAGGTAAATCGTAAAAGAACACTCTAGTTATTACTGAACAACATAGACTCTAGATAATACAATAGGGGCTGAGAGATATTAAAGTGAAATGCATAGTTACTGGCAATTTAGATTACATGCTACTATGACACACTAGCAACAGCTTGACCTTTGAGTTTATGTATAAAAACATTTAAGGTTCTATGAGTACCAAGAGTATTAAACTATATAAATATTTCAGAAAGTTCTATGAGCAATTGTATGTATTAATGGGAGTCCTGGAAGGGAACAAATAGATCATTCAAGCTAGGTTATTTGAGAAGAGTTTAATTAAAAGACTATTTTTAAAGGTGTGGGCAAGGTTTAAGAAATATAATTACCCTTACAGGGTAATACTTTGGGAAGCCATTACCACACCTAGACCTAAAGGGGCAAGAGGAAGGGGAAGGAGTGGCTACTAGGACCCACAGAGGATAATTATATGGAGAAGAAGTTGTGACCTTCAGCTAAGGGGCACAGCCAAATGGTGACTGGTCAAGAAGAGAACAGCGGATATCAGTGTGTTAACATCACTCTCCTCCCACATTCCCATCTCCTGCTGCTGTTTCCCATTGCCCAGCAGCAATAGAAAATCTGAAAACAATGGAGCAATCGGATGCAATCCCAATGGGTCATTCTTCTAGGGAGTAGAGCAAGACAAAGGAGGATGTAGAGTAAATCTGGACGGTTAGACTGAAAATATTTAACACATAATTTGTAAGAAGCAAGAAAGAGTTATCTTTATTTAAACTGGACTTTATTTGAAGGCAACTCTAATGATAGAGGGGTTTTAATCAATATGAGTTTCTTTGGTTTGGGATTCATTAAATTTGGGAAAGCATAGAACTTAGCATGTTGAAGATATTTTATCATTTTAAAATAAATTTTACAGTTATTGGAAACAGAAGGAACATGCAAATAAAATACAAAAGAATGAAATAAAATATAAAAATGGGTATAGTTTATAAGCTTAAAAACTTCAGTTGCCTACTGGGCATCATGAAATCCAATTTGACATTAAAATAAAGATGAAAATCCACAAAAAAGATATTTAGAAAAATCATTTACATAATGCCCAAACATCAGAAACCACTTAGATGCCTTTAGGCAAAGCATAATGTGTTTTTATGACACTAATATTTAAAAATTTCTTCTTCAAGCAAAGTATATCATGTGGGAATCTGGGGGTTTTTGTTGTGTGTCTGTTGGTACAGTGCTTGAATTTTCACATGGATAATTGAAACAATATTGTCTCATTATCTACTTCAAATAGTATTTAAAAGTAAAAGTAGACTACAATTTTGGTAAGTCAAAACTTGAGGACACAGGGAGGGGGAAGGGTAAGCTGGGACAAAGTGAGAGAGTGGTAGTGTATATGGACATATATACACTACCAAATGTAAAATAGATAGCTAGTGGAAAGCAGCCGCATAGCACAGGGAGATCAGCTCAGTGCTTTGTGACCACCTAGAGGGGTGGGATAGGGAGGGTGGGAGGTAGACGCAAGAGGGAGGAGATATGGGGATATATGTATATGCATAGCTGATTCACTTTGTTATAAAACAGAATCTAACACACCATTGTAAAGCAATTATACTCCAATAAAGATGTTACAAAATAAATTTAAAAAGAGTATTACAACTTATTATTTCAACTTGTATAGAAAAATAATTTCCTTTTTATTGTAAATATTTAAAATAAAACAATATTTAAATACTCACTTGAGAATAAAAGTCTTAATGCAACTTACTTTTCCAAATTTTGTGTTCTTGTTTAGAATATTTTATTTTGCATTAGTTACAAAATTAGTTTCTATTAGCCAGGTCCTGGTCAAATGTACTTTGTAAATATTAATTATTTCTGGTATGTATTATTAGTTTTATTTTTACAAAGAGTAGGTAATTTTCCCATTTATTTTATTTTGTTTACTGAGAGTCTTCAGACTTTTCAACTGTACTGAGTAGATTATTACTTTAGCTTTCAATTTTAATAACTGATTTTTATTAATATGATAGTATTATTATTTTCTTGACAACATTTAAATGTTAAACTGATGTAATAGTTCTAGTTATAAATATGAGTAATAAACATCATTATTATATAACTGGTCTTGACAAGCGTAAAAGAAATAATTTGAGATCATGTGAGATAGAAGTAATGTAGTAACATAGAAAAAGAAAAAAAATGCATTAGTTGAAGTCAGAACAATTGAATTTGGGTCTTGGTTATATTTTTCTGGAGCTCTGTGCCTCAGTTGTACCAGCCCAGGATAACAGTCGTGGTATTAAATAAGATATTGTTTTACATGCTTCCTTGTACCTATTGCTCTGGTAGCAATATTCCCTTCTGTTCTCTGCTTATGTACATACAGGTGCATATATTCTGGCTTTTTAAAGTTTATCTTGCAAACAATACCTTGAAAGCAAAAGTGCTTTTGATTTCCAAGTGACAGTCTTTGTTGAAAGAGAAAAGTTTCATTTGAAATTTCTAAAGCTAGGTTTTGCATATTGGTGGGAATTCCCTGGTAGTCCAGTGGTTAGGGCTTGGTGCTTTCACTGCCGGAGCCTGGATTTGATCTGTGGTCAGGGAACTAAGATCCTGCAAGGTGCGTGGTGTGGCCAAAAAAAAAAAAAAAAAAAAAGCAACTGGTAGAACTAATGTCAGGAACCCAAGTAGAGAAGAATGATAATCTATCACTTTTCCCACTCCAAACAAACAAAGGCTTAATTTGGGTGATTCTGGGAACAGCAGATATAGCTGCCTGGATTTTATGAATAGCCTTGAAGCTCTATAGTACCTCCCAGCTTCCCAGAGAGTTAAGAGTAACTGTACTTGTGGGAGGGAGTCCCATTCACCGAAGAAAGAGTGCCCCATCCTCCCAGTGGAATGGAAAGAAAATTTCTCTGTGAACATTACACTCCCCAGGAGGCTGAGGACTATAATTTTGCTTTCCTTGGTCCCATCCTCTCCCTGTCTGGACTGTCAACAGGGCCTTGTTCTGCTTCAGAGTTAGCCGGGACTGGACCAGTTGTAGGAGGCTCACTTTAGACTGTCCAGTACATTCTTTACCTCTAGCTTAAAGCTGGAGCACAACAAGACAACAGGAAAATTCCATTCAATATTCTGTTATGCAAACTTCCTAAAGATCATCTAGAAATAACTGTGATATATTTTTTGGTTATTCGCAAATAATTTTTCAAACATTGCAATGATGGGTTGACAAGTTAAAACCATTATAACGTTGCCTATTGACATTTCAGCAATGGCAAAATGAGTTTTCAGAGGAGAAAAGAACATGTCAGACAATTTTCTGTTACATGGATTCATATGTGTACAAATTTTATACAATGTAAAAACTCAAGAAATCTGCTCTTTGGAATATAAGACATAGATGTCAAAATTGAGAAATAATTTTTAGGTAATGGTATATCTAATTTACATTTGTTTCAGGATATAGCTACACAGTGAACTTTTTATACAATGGAAAATTCGATGGTCATTATGACAGTGCATGATTCCACTTGGAAATCACACAGGATATGTTTTAAGGACACACAGTGTGTCTTATTACTCAGAAAAATCTGAAAACTCTCTTTTATAAATAGTTGCTCTGTAAGGTCTTATTTTCACACAGCCTTATCGGAAGAACAGCTTATATGCATATTAAGAATAGTGGTTGGAGCTTCCCTGGTGGCGCAGTGGTTGGGAGTCCGCCTGCCGATGTAGGGGATGCGGGTTCGTGCCCCGGTCTGGGAGGATCCCCCATGCCGCGGAGCAGCTGCGCCCGTGAGCCATGGCCGCTGGGCCTGCGCGTTCGGAGCCTGTGCTCCGCAGCGGGAGAGGCCGCAGCAGTGGGAGGCCCACGTACCGCAAAAAAAATAAAAATGAAAGAAATAATAGTGGTGGAAAAAAATTTAAGAAAGATTAGAGACAATGCCATACTGTGTTAGGAGCTCTGTTTTAAAAGGTTCTCATGACTTGGAAACCACTCAGTGAATTCTATTTAACTTCACATTCCAAAATATGAGGGAAACAAAAAAATTTATTGAAGGCAAGAAAGCTATGTAATAAATGTAATTTCAACTAATGTATTATTTTCAAAAATTTGAATGAAACAGTTAATTACTTTAGACTCATACTTAAATTATGGATAAGCCTTTCCTTTTTCTCTTTACAAGAAAGTTAGTGTTGCTACTATTTGAGAAATAACAATGTAAGAAAATCTAGCAGGATTATTTTGGAAATACAAGACAGTACAATTCCTTCAGTTTTCTTCTTCTACCTCAGATAATGTTGTTTCCTTTATTATTTCATATTCTTTATTCCATCTACTGCCAAACAATTTGACTCTAAAGCCGTAATTTACTCTAGTACAGGAAAATAGTTCCTTTCTTTGTAATGCCTTTATTGAAGCAAGTAACATTTGGCCAAACCTTGGAAATAATAGATAAGTGAGAAGAAATTGCAAACAAACGTAATGATACAGAAAAATTGTAATTTAAGGTAGGGAAAAGGTGCTGATGAATAAAATAATAGAGATGTTTCTAAGCTTATTTTTTATACTGTGTTCAATGGTGATAAAAAATTAATGAAGATATACGTAGAATATTAATAGTGGTTAGTCTCGGTAATGGAAATAAAAATTAGTTAATATTTTTAATTGTATGCATTTCCTAAATTTTATACGGTTTTCCTTCTTTTCAATTTAGCTGTAGTTTTCTAATTTCTATTACTTAATGATATAAAAATAATTAGAAATATAATGTCATTCGAGTTTTATAGAAATCATTTAATAGTATGAAAGCAACAGACTTATCTCACTTTTAGTTCAGAAATTAGTGGAAAAACACCACTTCCTTCTTAGTCAAATTATGGATAAATTTTTATAATTCCAATTTAAACCCTCAGTTCACTGAATGTTAACTAAGTTTGGTGTGTATAGCTTGTTTACCATGATTTTGAGAAACAAAAACAAACAGACAATAAAAACCCTGTAGTTATAAGCCCTTTTATTTTTATGTAATTCTTAAAATAAAATCCAGCCTAATCCTTGAGATAAAGTTTGGACCAGTGGAAAGAGTATGAACTTTGAAATTAAACAATCCTGGGTTCAAATGCTAAGCTTTCTGCCTCACATTTTTATAGTAATTTTCATCTCTAATATTATGTACTTAACACGATAGTCCCCACATTTCCTTCTCTTTCATATCACATTCTGCTTCTCACATTAAGGAATGCAGCTTATTTACCCTCTCCTTAAATCCTTGCTGGCCTTGCCACTAGCTTCACCCCATAGAATGCAGTAGACTTCTAAGTCCAGAAGAATAGGCAGCTTTCACTTTCTTCCTCTTGGAATCCATCTTCCAGGCTATGAGAAGCCTAAACCAAAGTAAGACCCTATGTGGCAATACCATGTAGAAAGAGAAAAGTCCTAAAACTACATAGAGGAGAGCCAAGAAACCCAGCCAGCAGTGAGAACAAGGTCCCAAACACAGTGACCGCAGCTGAGCCACTGTAGCCAAGCCCCCAGTCTTTCCAACTATCCTAGTTTAACACACTGAGCATGTGAGTGAAGACGCCATCTTGGATGTTCCAGCTTCAGCAGCAGGGCGTGCTGCTGGGTGCTGTACGACCTGAACAGTCAAACAGAAGCCCCCATGCCTTGAGAAGCCCTGTGCTTGGTTTAGTGTTCTGCTGTCACCAACTCGAAATCAGCGGCCATGGCTCATGGGCCCAGCCGCTCCGCGGCATGTGGGATATTTCCGGACGGGGATACGAACCCACATCCCCTGCATCGGCAGGCAGACTCTCAATCACTGTGCCACCAGGGAAGCCCCAGAATTGTTTTTCTTGAACCTGTTCTTTTCTGTTCATGGTTCTTTTTCTTTCAATATGTTTTTCTCTTAGTTTCTTCTTTATTATTTACATTTTTACTTAGTGTAATTAAATGTCCCTTTCATCGAGATCTCAATTCTATTTTTCCAGCTTACTCTGTACTAAGACACTTCTTTCCCCTTATTGGTAATAAAACCAAGGCTCATAGTGGTTGAGGTCCATATCCAGGTCCCATAATTCCCTGATCCTTCTGGGCAATAGCTCACACTTTCCATACTGTATTTGGTTTCTCTGTTTATTTCCAGTAGGTGAATTAATAAATTAATAAGTAAAAGTATTTATATATTTGTTAATTCTCTAGTGATCCTTTAAATATAATTATTTGGATTACTGATTATGGGTACAGTGGCCAGCAAAACAACCCATGTAACCACTCCAATCTCAGACTTGTTTAAGCCTCTCTCCTAATGGAATCACTGTAGAGATTGCAGGATGCTTTGAAACCAAGTCTCTAATGTTATGATACACCTCAATGTCTTCAAAATAGTCATACAGATTTGACTCATTACATTCTCAGTTGAAATAGATAATTTCAATTATGAAACATAATGTTTAGAGTCAATACAAAATATATTAACTTTAGAAAAATACCTCTTAAAGGTATAATTTTATTTTATTTTTATTATTATTATTATTATTTTTGTGTGTGTGTGTGTGGTACGCGGGACTCTCACTATTGTGGCCTCTCCCGTTGCGGAGCACAGGCTCCGGACGCGCAGGCTCAGTGGCCATGGCTCACGAGCCTAGCCACTCCACGGCATGTGAGATCTTCCCGGACCGGGGCACGAACCCGTGTTCCCTGCATCGGCAGGCGGACTCTCAACCACTGTGCTACCAGGGAAGCGAAGCCCTCAAGAAACTCATTTTATTAGTCTTTTGTTTCCTCAATATCTAGTTAATTCCTCACATATAGTTGGCATTTGAAAACTGTTTATGGAATGAATTAAAGATAAACATTATTAAACCCCAGTTGCATCTAGGGTTGAACGGTCCTGTAATAAAACCATATGATTCTTAGGTACAAGCACTTCTAGCTTGAACAGCTATGCACTCAGATTATACCCTGATATCATCTGCCAAACATCGTATGGCGTCGGGCACATGGCAGGACGTCTATCAGAATTATTAGAGAAACTCTCAAGGAGTTTGTCTGGAGAATAATAAAGTTTTGACTTCTGCCAAAAACATTCTGTGTATGATTCTTAAGATCTAAAAAAAATTGGATAGAGGGAGTTTATCTGCCTCACTTCTTTCATCAGTAAAATAAAGTGTGTCACCCTCACAACGGAATTTGAAGTATTTGTGGAAAGACACTAAACTGTAGAGGGTACATCATTTGCATTCATCCTCAAAAGAAGAGGCTCCCTTTTGTCTTCTCAAAAATATTGATAAATGTGCACACTATCTTCTTGTAGGATTAGTTACTATAAATTTAATTATATAGACTTATGAAGTAAGCCACATCTAAACTAGTATTTGCTTTTAAAATGTGAGGTTAAATTATACTTCATTATAACATGATTGTAACAGTAAAAATTTATTTTACATTTCAACATCCTTTCTTAATACAGAAAGGCAGGGAGGAAAGGGGTAGTTTTCTATAAAATTATGTAAGTGCATATTAAACCATTACTATTTTACATTTTAAACAGTATTGTATAAAGAGATGAATAGCTTCTTAAATATTATTACAACAGTTAATAGTTATTTCCCATACGAAAATAAACATTTAGGTAGAAATGAAATATGGTGAGATGAAGGAATTTAAATTAGTTATGTGAAATAAATTATGTTAGTAGAAGAATGTCTTTAGGTTTAGGCATAAGCAAAGTCAAAGCCTTAAAGAAAAAGAGAGTAAGGGGGCACTGATGCTTGAAATTGAGCTGTGGAAGCAGAATTCTTTCCACTTAAAGTTTTAAATTCTTGTTAAAATGCTTTTTTTTTTTTTAAACCACAGTAAAAATCTCCTCTTTTAAATTGCAGATGACTTGAAAAGTAGAGACAGAATATCATATCCACCCTCAGGTTCTTAAAGGGAGCATTTAAATATGGATGAAGTATATTGGTGGGAACCCAATTAGTCAGCCACTGAGCAATCAATGTCGCTATTTAAGTTGTCAACAGCTTCCTGGTCTTGGGGTAGATAGTGGGTCATTTTGGAATAGACTGCATTTGTTTAGACTCATTTAAGTGGCTCATCTTAGTGATATAAATTTAGGGTGATGAAAATTTTGTTGTTGCTATTGTTGTTGTTTCCTTATAAAGATGTCCCCTTAATATTCTTGGTAGGAAGAGTTCAAAGTCTCCTGAGAAGGATATGGAAAATTTTGCATAACACCTGAGGAGCTTTGCAGGATACAGTGTATAGAAATCATTCGCTTCCATGATAGAATGTTATTATATCCACTCTTATGGCTGAAGTTGGTCTTTACTTACGTCTTTTGAAAGCAAAGAACACTAGATGTTAACTAAGGAAACTCACCATGATGGCTATAGTAGGAATCAGTGTCAAGAATAATGGAGGATGGGGAGAGCTGGTCCAGCACTGCATGTGACCAAGACTGGATGTCACTTCTGATCTAGCAACTGTGGCAAGGAGAGTGGAGTTCATAATGTGATGAGTCACAACCATAGGAGTCCACGTGTAAAATATCCTTAACCATGAATGAGATGATAGGGTTGGGGGTAGATGGGTTTTCCTCCCTGGAAAATTTTACAAAATATACAAGAAACATCTGAGTACTCATTTCATAATTTTGAAAAATGTTAATGTTGTTCCAGATTTGCTTCAGATTCTTTCTTTTTAACCTTAAGATATATTTGAAATCTCCTGTGTATTCCTTCCTGACCCTGTTTCCTTCTTTAATTAATGAAGTTATCCAGAATTTGATATTTATTATTCTTGTGTATATTACCTCTATTATATATACAAACCCGTAAAATAGTGGTTGTGATAGCAAAATAAATGAATAAAGCATAAAATATTTGGTAGAGATAAGCACTAAAGAGAGACAAAATAAAGCAGGGAAAAATGATATGATGTGAAGTGTGTGTGTCTGTAGCTAGGATTGGTCAAGGAAAGCCTCAATAACAAGGTTACCATTGTCAATGAAAAAAAATCAATAGTCAATCTAAGAAAGAAATGGAAAATTTTATTTGAGCCAAATTGTGTATTATAACCAGGAAGACAGTCTCTCAGAGAGTTTTGAGAACTGTTCTGAAGAGGTAAAGGGGGAGGCCAGTATGTATGTGATTTTGGTGAATACAAGTAATATCGTTAGTAACATAAATAGTAAGTATTTAAGCTAAGAACTTCCATTAGGTGCGATCCAGTATCTCCCCAAGTCATCTGACCAGTCTGTTCTGCATCAATAGCTATCCTTAAGGGAAATGATTTACTGGCATTGTACCAAAGATGTCTGCACGTGCAAGGTTAGTGGTGGGTCACCGTGACCCCTTATAGGATTGAGAAAGCAAGGTTATCTTCTAAGGAGTTACATTTTTCTTCTTCTGGCGCTGGCCATGTAACTCCTTAGGAGATCTATAAAACTAGAAGATAACACAAAAGAAACCTAGATGACCTTGGGTATGGCAATGACTTTTTAGATATAACACCAAAGGCATAGTTTAAGACAGAAATAATCAATAAACTGGATTTCATTAAAGTTAAAATCCCTAGAATGTACAACAGTAAGAATATATTGTAATTTAAACTATGGCCTTTGGATAATAATGGTGTGTCAATATAGGTTCATCAATTTTAACAGATGCATCCTCCAGTGGGGGACATTGATACTGGGAGTCTATGTATGTGTGGGGGGGAGGGGATGTATAAGAAATCTCTGTACTTTCCCCTCAGTTTTGCTGTGAACATTTAACGATTCTTAAAAAATAAAGCCTTAATAGCAATAAATTTTTAAAGTCTGTAGAGAATTAATCTTTTTTTCTCCGTACCAAATCCTAACACTTTTTTCCCCTTGTCCCTCTTGCAGTTTCAAAAAGTGGTTGTTATAGTGGGCATTCCTTTCTTGTTCTTCACTTAAAGGGAATTAAACAAATATTTCTCCATTAAATATGCCATTTGTTGTACTTTTAAAAAGTCCCTTTATTGGGTTAAAAAAAGCCCAATTCTATTCCCTTTTTGCATGGGAACTTTTTACCTGTTTCTCTTAGAAAAGAAACATGTTTTCTGAATTTTATTAAAACTTTATTCTGACTCATTCAGATATATTATCTGAATCTCATCTCTGCGTGCATCCTGGAGATTAAACAAAACTTGATCACTTATTTTTCACATTGCTTGATTTTGATTGATAATATTTTATTTAAAGTTTTTTAATAGGAAGGAAATCCAAAAAAGAGGGGACATATGTATACATGTAGCTGACCCACTTTGCTGTACAACAGAAAGTAAGACAAGATTAAAGCAATTATACTCCAATAAAAATTAATAATAAAATAAATAAATAAAAAATATTAAGCTATGCTTGTAAATGGAATTGGTCTTTTATGTTTTCCTAGTGAAGTTTTGGTATTAAGGTTATTGTCATCTCCAGACGAATGGATAAAGAAGATGTGGTACATATATACAATGGAATATTACTCAGCCATAAAAAGGAATGAAATTGGGTCATTTGTAGAGATGTGGATGGACCTAGAGACTGTCATACAGAGTGAAGTAAGTCGGAAAGAGAAAAACAAATATTGCATATTAATACGTATATGTGGAATCTAGAAAAATGGTACAGATGAACAGGTTTGCAAGGCAGAAATAGAGACACAGATGTAGAGAACAAATGTATGGACACCAAGGGGGCAAAGCAGCAGGGGTATGTGTGGTGGTGGTGTGATGAATTGGGAGATTGGGATTGACATATATATATACCAATATGTATAAAATAGATAACTAATAAGAACCTGTTGTATAAAATAAATTAATTAATTAAATTAAATTTAAAAAAAAGGTTATTGTCTTCTCATACGAGTTGAGGGAATATTCTTTCTTTTTTCTGTACTCTTAAATATTTACTTGCAGATTGGGATATGATTTGCCTGGGACAGTCACTAGACCTGATATTTTTGTTTGTTTTGGTACTAGGTAGAGTTTTAATTCCTCCTTAAATTTCATTAATGGATAAAGTTCTATTTAGGTATCATATTTCTATTTAGTCTGTACCTCTCTTCCACTGTGCTGGCAGTAATTGAAACAGAGACAACAAAAACTAGGGCTTCTCCTGCCCTGATTTAATTTTCTAATCTTTTACCAGCAGGATTTTGAAAGAAAGAGTATACCTTTCAAACTGAGTTAATCCTTAAAGTTGGTGAATAATTCTTAGGTAAAATAAAAGAGAGTTTGGGAACATCTTGTTAATTTTGGCACTTAGAGATTGAAATTTTTAGTGAGAATATGATTTTACTTGTACCTGAAGCTAGTGAATGGGGACATACCAGTTACATCTATACCTATCCTTATCTCTATCTCATTATTTACCATCCTTTTCTTTCTATCTCTATGGCTCTTTTTACCTATCTACATTTCTCCAGTGTCCTACACATAATAGTTTATCTATTATGCCTGGTGTGATAGACAGAATACTGGCCACCTAAAATGTGCATGTTGTAATCCCCAGTACCTGTGATAAATTAGCTTACATGGCAAAAGGGAATTAAGGTTGCAAATGGAATTATGTTTGCTAATCAACTGTCTTTGACATGGAGTGATTATCCTGTATTATCTGGATGGGCCTTATGTAATCACAAGAGTATTTATAAATGGAAGAGGAGGAGCAGAAGAGAAACAGATAGATGGCAGCAAGAGAAAGATTGCTGGCTCTGAAAACAGAGTAATGGTGCCATGAGTCAAGAAACGTGAGTGGCCTCTAGAAGCTAGAAAGGCAAGGAAACAGATTCTAAGGTAGGCCTTCAGAAGAAATGCAGTCCTGCTAATATTTCACTAGCCCAATGAGCTCCATTTCAGACTTCTGAGTTCCAGGACTATAAGATAACAAATTTCTGTTGTTTTAAACCACTACATTTGTGATAATTGTTACAGCAGACATAGGAAACTAATACTTGTGGGAATTCAAAGCAGTAGAGAAGACAACAAACACTTATTAATTGAGAAAGCTTTGAAAGTCATTTCCAGTCCCTAAGTTTCTCTTTCTTCCTGTTTAAATTAATAAACTCTAACTTTCCTGTACATTTAGAGGATAAGAATAGTCCTTCAAAGAGAACATTGGCATTAAATAAATCAGATAAATGATAGACTAATTAATGATTCCTAATTGATTGCTGATGACAAGTAAGGAAATTTCCTTGAAGGATGGGTCCCAACATGTGAGGAAATTACAAGGGAATTAGTTAAGAAGCAGACTGTGTGTGAGCAATATAAAGAGAAATGGTCATTGAATTTTTTATCGGCATAAACTTTTTATGTGTTTATATCTAGTAAAAAGAAGAGAGTAGGTTTATTAAGATTAATATAATGTCTTTCTCAGATTAAATAAGACTGTGCCATAATGCCTGAGCCAGACTAGTTGTGTTAGAACCTGAAAAGAACATCCTTGATGTTGTAGCTCCTTGATTTCAAAAGCTATGAGGTAGGCTTTCTATCTGCTTGAAAATTCTCCACTTGGCATCAATACTGGGAAAAAAAAAAACAACATAGGTTATGGTAATATAGTTGGTGATAATTTGATGGCAAGTTGCCTACCTTTGCCTAAAAAGAGTTTGAAAAGGGAATAGATTAAAAAAAAAAAAAAGATTTAGTCCAGACATTTAGATTCCAGAGTGAAAAGGTTTTACCAGTATGTGGATTTCTACATATGGAATTTTTCTGAAGAAGAGGCTTTCAAACTTTTGACTGTTTACAATGGGACCCAGTGTGTGCATGTACACACACACACACACACACACACACACACACACACACACATTATTTACCTTTCTCAGGTGAGATGTAATATAACATTTTCTATTTTATTTTGTTCTATTTTGTTTCAGTCTATTTCATTATGATGCTGTTTCTGGCACAACAGATTTATCTTAAACCATGCTGAGACTGCACCCAGCAGTTTGAGAATCACTGCACCAGAGAGTATTTTCTAAAGGGCATGGGGGCTGGGCAAGGTGTGTCAATGCCCAGCCTATGGTGTGCTATACCTGCCTTCCTGGAGATGCCCAAAGGACATGAGAGGGTTAGTGGGAGCTGAGAATCTGACTTCAGGAGAAGCATCGTTATGCTGGGATCTACAGGGCAGTGTGAAGAGCCAAGAATGTAAGGGAATCAGAACTAGAATCGGAGGGATATCACAAGAGATGTGCGGTTCAGAAGAGACAGTGTGAGACATCATAAAGGTGGATAAGCAAGTATAATGAGTAACAGCATTATATTCTGCTGTTCAGACAGGTTGTACTCCAATCTCAGCTTTGCTACTTATAATTTTATAACTTTGCATGAGCATTTAATCTTTCTATGCCTCATCTTACAATGCACAAAATAGTATGATTTATTGAGCTCTTAAATGCCAGGTACTATGAAAAGTGCTTTCAGATATTAACTGAACTACTACTTACACCGTCTCAGTGAGGCAGTCAGAGTTTTTATTCCTATAATACCCATATGTTAGAGCTGTTTTATTTAGTTTTATTATATATATATATACATATACATATGTGTGTGTGTACATATATATATATACACACACACACACACACACACACACACACACACACACACACACACACACATTTTTGGCCACGCTTTGTGGCATGCGGGATCTTAGTTCCCCGACAAGGGCTTGAACCCATGCCCCTGCTATGGAAGTACGGAGTCTTAACCGCTGGACCACCAAGGAAGAGGATAAAATAGTTCCCAGCACATAATAAACATTCATTAAATCAAAACAGTGAGATATAAAAGTTTTCTTTCTTTTTTTTAAAAATAAATTTATTTATTTATTTTTGGCTGCATTGGGTCTTTGTTGCTGGGCGTGGGCTTTCTCTAGTTGCCGTGAGCGGGGGCTACTCTTCCTTGCGGTACACAGGCTTCTTATTGTGGTGGCTTCTCTTGTTACAGAGCACGGGCTCTAGGCACCCAGGCTTCAGTATTTGTGGCACGCGGGTTCAGGCGGGCTCAATCCGCATTGGCAGGCGGATTCTTAACCACTGCACCACCAGGGAAGCCCTATAAAAGTTTTCTCAAACCCTAAAAACAAGCAGCAGGCAAAGGAAACCCATCCAATCACTAAGTGTCATTCTACTTCCTAACTATGACAAAGCAATTGCATTAGTTTGCTTATCTGTAAAGGGGGATACAATCAAGTTGAAGAGTAGGTGAGCTAATGGATATAAAACACTTATTATTGGGAGTTAATTCTCCATGGCCCTTCTGCATGCCTTATATTAAGTTTTGTTCTGGACTATCTTTTCAAGGATATTTGTAGAAGAAACAGTCTTGGGAGATAGAAATAATGTCTTCCATCAGGGCAGAGACCAGAATAATTATCTTTTAAAGATATTATCTTCCTCTAGGACAAAGGTTTGGCAGGTTTGCTAGCAATTCTCTTTAAAAGATTAAGGTTTCTTAAACTTTGGGCTCCTCAGCTGCGACATAAATCCATTGTGTGGGCAGCATGCCCAGGAGTCAACCTACATATTGCTGCTATGGGTGCAGGGAGGTAAGAAGAACAGATGCAGACTTGAAGCTCATGTTGCCTGCTGTTCCATGAGTAAAAAAGTCCTTTGTCTGTGTCTCTGAAGTCTATTCTTTTCTCCCAACATCTATGAAACTGTGGTAGACTAACTTGTTAGTTTGCAAGCAGGAAAAATAAATCTCAGACTATTCACAGTTCTCGACACTTAGACCATGGCGAGCCACCAACTGAGTACTCAATTAATTCTACCCTGTTAGCACTATGGTATTTATTAATGTGGCAATGTGGTGGATAACCAATTTAGTTAAGGAACTATTTAATGCATATCTGTTACATGTTAGTTGTGATGCAAAGTGCTAAGGTTAAGAAACTGAATAAGACAGAACTCTGATTTCACAGTCTGGAGGGGAAGACATTTGCACATAGATAATTATAACATGTCTAAATACTGTAATAGAAATGTGAATAGGGATCTAGAGCTACACAGAGGAGGGAACATTTATCACTGCCTAAAATGTGAGATAAAGAGGAGGTATCAGGAAAGCTGCTCAGGGTAAGTAAGCAACTGAATTTTAATAGCTGGCAGTGAATGTGGATTTGTCAGTCACAATGGCAACAATAATTTGTTATTATTTTACTATTATTTACTGTTACAATTTGTTGTAAGTTGAGTTGTTTCCCCGAAAAGCATATGCTGAAGTACTAACCCTTTTACCTGTGAATGTGAACTTATTTAGAAATTAGGGTCCTTGCAGACGTAATTAAGATGTAACTTAAGGTAAGATTATACTGGAGTAGGATGGACCCTTGCTCCAATATAACTGGGGTCCTTATGAGAAGAGGAGAGACATAGAGATAGACACACACACACACACACACACACACAGAGGAGAACATGTAAAGACACAGACACACAGAAGGAAGACATCCATGTGATGACAGGCAAAGAATAGAGTTATATCGATGCAAACTTAAGGATGCCAAGGATTGCTTGCAACCAGCAAAGGCTGGCAGAGTGAAAGCATGACCCTCTGCCACCTTGATTCTTGACTTGCTTCTAGAACTGAAGGAAAATAAATTTCTTTTATGTAACCCAGTTTGTGGCACTTTGTTATAGTAGCTCTAGGAAACTAGTATACCATTTTAATCATTATTGTCTTCAACATCGTTATATTTAGACAAGAATGAGGATAGGATACTGCAGTCAGAAAGAAGTGAGAGAGAGAATAACAAGTTCAGGAAACCATGATTGCTGAAGTTTACTCTGTGGGGTGGTAAGTGGCAGTTGAAGGCTGGAAAGTGGTACACCTTCTACGGATACCTGGATCCTGAGGTAGGGTAATGAGTATGGTATTTGGGTGCTGGCAGACCTGTTCAAATTCCAGCTCCTCAACACAGTGGCTGTGCAATCTTGGGAAATTTAGTCATCCTTTTCAAACCTTGTTGTCATCAGCTATAGAATGGGATAATGATCTCTACCATGAAGAGCGATCTGGAGAATTTGGGAAATGAGGATAAAGCACATGGCGAATGTTTGGTACATGGTAGTCGGCAGCGTTATCAGATTTGTGTGTTAGGGAGGTTTTCTGACACCCATGGTGATGATGGAAGCTGGGTGGGGAGGGGTGCGGTTGAAACATCCTGAGGCAGCTGTTGAATCAGCCCAGGTGGGAGGTATTGGAGGCATGAGCTATAGCAGTGGCACAAGTGGGGAGAAAAATGAGGAAATGAGTAAGAAAGGTTCCTTCATTAAAATATGGACACAGTGATGAGACGACAGTTGTCTCATCTTCTATCCTTTCCTGGTAATGTGTGAAAAGGACGTATTTAATGTGTGAAAGGTATTTCACGTGTTTTGTTTTGTTTTGTTCTTCCAGATAAAGAGTGCTATTATCCCACTCTACTTAGACAACTAGATTTATTTATGGGTACAACCCCTTAAGTGAGGCCTAAAATGGAGTGTGTCTGGAGAAATCATCAGAATGAAGAGGAGGTGCAGTCATTTCATATGAAAAATGACAGAAAAACTGAGGATTTTTTATCTTGGAGAAAAAAATCAAAATTATGTATCCCCAATTCAAGGTTAACTCAACTCAATATGAAAAATATCTCAATAAACTGGATTACTCAAATGCACTGTGACACCTGATACTGGAATTTGAACATATAAAGAATTGTATTAGAATAACCTTCAAAGTCTAGTCACACCTTAGATTCTTTGATTTCAGTTTAACAGAACTATACAAAAAAAAATGTTATCCTCTGCTCTTAGAAAATCACACATAATACAAGGAACCCCCGCCCAAGCCTCAAGCCTAAACAAACAGAAGCACAGGAAAACCATGCTTAGAATGGTAAGTTATTTCTGCAGGAAAGAAAAGTAACATTCTCTCTTTTTTTTTTTTTTCAATAAATGTATTTATTTATTTATTTATGGCCGTGTTGGGTCTTCATTGCTGCGCACAGGCTTTCTCTATTTGCAGCGAGTGGGAGTTACTTTTTGTTGCGGAGCACGGGGTCTAGGCACACAGGCTCAATAGCTGTGGCTTGCGGGCTCTAGAGCGCAGGCTCAGTAGTGTTGGTGGCGCACTGGCTTAGTTGCCCTGCAGCATGTGGGATCTTCCTGGACCAGCGCTCAAACCTGTGTCCCCTGCATTGGCAGGCGGATTCTTAAGCACTGTGCCACCAGGGAAGCCCAAAAAGTAACATTCTCTTAAAAAAGTATTTAGTAGATTTTAAGAAAATTTTTATAGATTCAGAAAGGCATAATAAAAATAAAATTTGGATACTGATAAATTTTATGCATTAGAATATTTTTCCTTTAGAGGCTTATATTTATCACATCAAATATGCATCACTCTCTCTGTCTCTCTGTCACACACACACACACACACACACACACACACACACACACACACACCACTTATACATTAACTATAGAACACAAAGACTTGAGACTTAGAATACAAGTTTCATATGAGTGATCACTTGACCAGAAAATTCAACACTGGATGCTTCAACTGTGGGTAAGAAAAAAAAAAATCTGAAATGACAATTAGCCAAATTAATTTGTAACAACCAAACAATGAGCGTGATGTTTACCAAGTGGAGATGACAGATTTCTGAGAACACTGAAAACAAAATTCTCTCCTAGAGGACTCCTCTCATTACAAGGCTTATTTGAAAAACTCCCGGGTGATGTAAACATCATTATAATGTGATAGATGACACTGATTTTCCTTGAAGTTAGGAATATTAATGGTCATTCTGTTTATTTTCATCTTCATGGTAGGTACATTTCTTATGAATACCACTTAGCATAATTTCTAGATCAATGTTTCAGCTCCAACCATTTCAGCATAGGAAATAGTCTTCAAATGTAGCCGACCAAAACTGTAGACCCAAAGACTGTTTCTTGGTGTTGTGGATTTATCTTTGCAATCTAGGCTACTTTTTATCGAATAATCTTAGTGGTGGCAAAACATTGTCCTTTAAAGATGTATTTGATTTTTTAAACAACCTATGTCATTAAGACCCATGTCTGTTGAATAAGGTTAATGGTTAAATTGCAAAATTAAATGATTTGATTATAAAGAAGAAAAAAAACACTCCTTTTTTTGTTATTCTTGTGGCTGAGCCTGAAGCCTGACCATTCAAGACAAGAGTCAGCATTAAAGTAATTACTTTCCACATCCAAATATTGATTACGTTTCAGTAAGCATATAATAAAGAAAACTAAGATTTTGAGAAATTGTGACAAACTTTCTTCAGAAAAAAATTTTAAAATAATTAAAGTTTAAGAAACCTACCATAATTGTATAGGATAACATTCCTTTGTCTCTTCTAGAACTTTTTTTTTCACTTCTATGTCTATCGATAGAATTTGTATATACTAGGGATGCCAAATATAAATGTCAGGGGTCACTGATTACTGACCACTTGTCCCCTGGGGTCAGCTGGTTCTGAACCCTTCCAAAGTGGTCTCTCCAAGGAACCTGATCTTTTACCCTCAGTCATTGTTTCAGCCTTCTGAGGCCCATGTCCTACTGCATTCCTACACCCTCTCTCCAACAGAATGAGTTTAAGATTCTTATAGAAATTAAGATTAATTGGAATGAATTCTTTGAATATCTGTGTGTGTTCTCCTGTGAGTGAAGGTCTTTCCTCATGCAGTTACTGCTGTGATTTTCTAAGGAGGCCCAGCTCTGTTCTCTGGACACTATTACCAAAAATTATTAACAGTATTAACAAGAATAATTCTATTTCAGTTGGCTGATTTTACAGATATGAAAGAGTTGAGAAATGGTTATGGAGGCTAGGAGAAAAGAGCCCAAATCTACAGTTCCACCTCTGACCTTGTCTTAGGTATGACATTTCTGATTACTTCCTGGGGTCAGGTTGAGTGGTGCCAGAAACCACAGGTGATAATACTCTATTATTTCACTTGACTGAGCCAGGACATGGAGATACACCAAGATAAAAGAAATTCTATACGGACAGGAGAAAAATGGACCATATTTAAATGTTCTAACCTTTGACTGACTGTGAATTTATACATTTCCATAAAACAAACATATGCATTAAGCTAGAGCATAGAAATAATTTACTTGATTGCTTTTTTATTGCATTGTAAATCTATTCAATGAAAACTTACAACTTATTGTTTTTTAATACTATTTATAAAGAGTCCGTAATAAGCATATCAAAACGACTGGCTGGAGAACAGGGAAGGATTTTTGCAAGGGCGTAATTTAAAATCAGAACCCTCAAGCAAAATTTGCATTAAATCTGTCATTTCCAATATTGGATTTATCTTTATAATTATTATTTATAAGTGTGAAAATGATCCTTCTATATATAATATTGGTCTAACAAATTGACTATAAGTACAACATAATGGTAGCGTTATGATGGTTAAGAGCTTATTTTTGGAACCAGATAGACCCAGGTTCGTATATGTTCTTTATATTCATTGTGTCAATAAAGCAATTATCTGATCTTCACCAGCCTCTGGTTTCTCATCCACATCCACAATAGTAATACCTACTTCATAGCTTCTTTTGGGGATTAGGTGAAAAGTTAGCACAGTGCTTGGTACAGCATTTGGCACATAGTTCTCCATAAATAAAAGTGATTATAATCTCTCCTTGTTATCCTCTAGCTAACTAATTACTAATTAGCAAATGAATTACTGCTGATTTGTTATTTTTATGCCATTACACATTTTCTTTAAATTATTTTTCTTTTCCATATGCTCTACTCCTAAATAGGTCCTTATCTTATTTTTCTGAAATTTAGAAAAAAATATGTTTAGTTTTATAAATATAGTTTAGTTACATATGTTTATATTATATATTTATAGCTTTATAGTATTATATATAGTATTATATATATATTTATAGTTTTATATATATATATATATATATATATATTTGTCCATGTAGCAATAGTGTATAAGCAATAGTAATCAACTTTGATTTACTCAGGAATTTATTAAAATGATACTGGGTTGCTAGCAGAACGAAGAATGACCATAAATAGAACTTCCTGGAAGAAAAGGAAGAGTGATTATGGGAACCATACAACCAAGGTCACAGTTAAAATCATGATAGAACAGGGCAGGGAGGACTCTGATGAAATCACCATTGAACACCTGTCATAGCTTTTACCTCTGGTGCTGCTGGCATAGAATAGTGTGACACCACATTTGCCATTGTTGCCACAGATGCCCAAGGGGATTATATGTTTGTGGTACTCCTCTTGAAAGAACTCTCTTCACATTATGTTTGAATCTCTAGCTCTTGTTTACTATGCATCTGATTGAGTTGTTTGAGAGGCCACAAAGGCAAGTTTCTAGTATTTTAGGTTCAATAGTAGGCTCTACTTTCCATCAAGAACTGTAAGGTGGGACATTTTCTAAACATAGCAAAAAGAATTTACATGCTGGGCCACCAAAATTGACTAGTGCTCAATATAAACAGTAAATTTTAAAACGAACCTTAAGGAAGTTCCCTGGTGATCTAGTAGTTAGGATTCTGGACTTACACTACCGTGGTCTGGGTACAATCCCTGGTCAGGGAACTGAGATCCAGCAAGCCACATGCTGCCAATAAAACAAAATAAAACCAAAAATAAAATGAACCTTAAAAAAGTTTTAATGTACACGAAGGTTGAAAAATTGACAACTACAATGGATAGAGGAATATTTCACCTTGAATTATACATCTCCACGACTTTTTTCCTTTAGGATAAATTATTCAGAATAAGAACCCAGTTACCAAATTAGTCACAAAGAAATAATGATTATGAATTAGGTATGGTACTGTCATGAATTCTGTAGGTTTTTTTTTTTTTCTTCTTTTTTTTTTAAAGAAGATGTTGGGGGTAGGAGTTTATTAATTAATTTATTTTTGCTCTGTTGGGTCTTCGTTTCTGTGCGGGGGCTTTCTCTAGTGGCAAGCGGGGTCCACTCTTCATCGCGGTGCGCGGGCCTCTCACTATCGCGGCCTCTCTTGTTGCGGAGCACAGGCTCCAGACGCGCAGGCTCAGTAGTTGTGGCTCACGGGCCCAGTTGCTCCGCGGCATGTGGGATCCTCCCAGACCAGGGTTCGAACTCGTGTCCCCTGCATTAGCAGGCAGATTCTCAAACACTGCGCCACCAGGGAAGCCCTCTAGGTTTTAATTTGAAATCTTACTGAAAGGATTAAAGCCATCATTTCTGAGAAGTTTTGATAAAGGAGGTTGCATTGGGTGAAATATTCATATACATAAAAATAATAGCAAATTTTCTATCCTCTAATTATTTTGCATGTTGCTTGGGGTTGGATGATGTCTACAAACAGAAGAGCAATACTATTATTTAGAATTTGTATAGTCCTTTATGCTTGTGAAGGTTTTTGCATGCAATTTGATCCAATCTTTCCTCTGATCTGTTGAGTTGCACTATATAGCACAGAGAACAGTTGTGAGCATTTCCAATTCTTAGCTGGAGAGAGGAAGCCCAACAGATTCTTCTTCTGGCTTTCTTGGAGTAAATTCACTTTTCTTTTGCCACCTTTATCCTTTGAAAATCTGAAAAATTTTCTTAACGTCACTCCATCCAGAGTGCTTAGAGAAAACTGTAGGGTATGAATCTTATGTAATTTACGTTTGTTGACATGTCAGTTAAGAAGATATATAGATGGGAAGAAAAACAAAACCATTTTGTTAAATGAGCTTGGGTTTCATACACAATCTGCTCCTGACATTAAACATTATCTTGGATCATTAGCTGTACGTACGACATTTATTTTTTTAATTGGTAGGGTTGGATTGGAGGGAGAGTGCTGTCTTCTCAGGTCTAGTAGGTTCCTGAGTGATCCTCAAGGAAGAGTAATGCAAATTCGGTTACCTTTCTTTCACTCAGTTATCTTCCCTGCAGTCACTTTGACTCTGAAGCATGGCTTGTTTTTGCTGTTGTTTTGTTTATTTTGGGGGGGAAGGGGGTTTGCTAACAGACATTTTTAGAAAGCTTTGCTTCCCTGTGAGTTTGTCTAATACACCATTTAATGTTTAGAATACTGGAACAAATCTAAATAGTTTGAAATTGAAAAGCCAGGTCATAGAGGTAGTAAGTTCCTGAAGTGAAGACAACGTCCCGAAGGTCAAATGACTAGATTTTCTTTGTCTCCTTTTCTCTGCATCTCTCAGGATGAAGCCAGGATTACTTAGAAAATAAGAAAGAGAACTTATTCTTCAAACTCAATTAACTGTTATTTTTTAAAGAATTCTTTGCTGCACTACCCCCACTTCAATATCCAATCTATTTAACAGCATAGTCAGACAAATGTGAATAATCCCATCTTTTTACTGATGAGCTTTTCTCTCTCTCTCTCTCTCTCTCTCTCTGTGTGTGTGTGTGTGTGTGTGTAGTTTCTCAACAAGCCCTGGTGTCTATTCTCTCTCTATTAGTTATCTGAATCCCAAAGTGATGAGAAGTCATGATTTGTTCTATCTAGCTGTTTTGTACTGCTGTCCCTGAAGAAATGGGCTTTCTTTTCAGGACAGAATAAATTGTCGAGCACATTTAGATGTTGATCAAATGGAACAATTATAACTCTTATTGTGCCTTAAAAGTCCTCTTGTTGGAAGATAAATAATTTAAATCACCTTGACTATTGTTTGAGAGTCATCTTTCTTCTTTTAAAAGGAAATTTACCTATGAGATTTTAGATCTTAATGTGATTTTTATTAACTTTTGAAAATGCCTCTTAAGTTAAATGAATTAATCAAGTTAAGTATATTCTAATACATACACATAAACTTAACTGTTGGAGGTCATAGTGGTGCAGCATCTATTTGAAGTATTCCTATAACATATTAGGCAGATATTTCCATAATACAAAAAGGTGAAAAGGATTATTCTCAAATAAGAATGTGTCGACGATTCGGCACAAAGCAATTAGATAAGGAAAAGCAGGGCCCCAACAAGAGTATAATGGGATATTTTTTTTGTATTGACTAGATGGTTAGGGTGACATAAATGTACTAAAAATTGTAGGGTAGAGGATGCCAAATATTAGAGTCACCTAATAGCCATTTTATATTTCTAAGTTTGGTATCAAGCCCAGATATCCAGTTTTTTAAAATGGATGAGATAAACAACAGTAACAGCAACAAAGTAACATCTATTATCTCCTTTGCAAAAGCTAAACTGGAAAAATCTATGGGAGAAAAGTCACACTGTGCTTACTTGCCTTGCCTAAATGAGTGATGGCAAGAAAACTCTTAGGTCGGTCACTGAAAGAGCAAAGCACTAATCTCACTCAGATTTCTCTTTACTGTGTTCTTTCTCCTCTGGTATTTTTCATTCCTATTTATTCATTACTTATTTGCTGCCTATTTGATTACAAAGTCCTCATAAACTTTTTGACTAGTAATAGACAAATTAAAAAATAATTTGTTGGATTATTTTCTCAAATGTATAAACCAGGACATTTCAATTTACTAAATAAGCTGGAGAGTGAATGCAACTCAGAGTATCAGTTTAATAAAGTATCTTAAATTAAGTCCTAGTTAAACACACTTGAAAAAGACCTAAATTAATTTTTTTTCAGCTTTGCCATCTATTGTTCTTTGTTTTCAAAATCAGAAGTCAAAAGTTTTCACTGAATACCTTAGTTTGTACAAGGAATTTTGCCTGATCCCAAGTGCTGGCTTAGAGAGAACGGAACAGACATGTTTCTGCCTCAGTAGGTAGGAAAATGAATAAGTGATTACTTCAAGTAAATAAAGAATTACATGATGATAAGTGTATTGTTTAAAACAAGATGTTCAGTTGGCCATAGGAGTATATAACAGGGTAACCTACCCTAGCCTGGGGGTTCAGGAAAAGTTTCGCTTTGGAAGTAATACTAAGTCATGCAGGAGAGTAGCACTTACGTAGGCAAAGGCAAAGAGAAGAGTGTTCCATGCAGAAGAAAGTTCAGGTAAAGATCTGAGAGGATGAACAGTCCAATAGGTATGAAGAAATGAGAGAAGCTCAGAGAGCTGGCATGGAGAGACAGGGACAGCGTGTCCTGATAAGTGACTGAGAAGCACAAACCACTGTATTATGCAGGCCTTTGTAGATCGTGCTCAGGTTATTGGAAGAGTCCAGGTGAGAGAGGATGAACTATGCCCATGGCAGTGAAAAAAAGAGAGAAATAGCTTGCTGATCAACAGGAGGGGACTGGGCATGGGTGAGAGTGAGAATGTGAGGAATCCAGAGGGGACCAACCTGACTCCAAAGGTCAGTGGATGACGGTGTGAGTATCAAAGACTGGGAAGCAAGAGAAAAATCACGTTTGCAGATGAAGATCAAATATTAATTTTTGGAGTTATTAGTTTATGACGTCTATGAGGCATGTCAAATAAGTTATTGTGTATAGGAATTTGGAGCTTGACCCTCCTGGAGAAATAGATTTGAGAGTCATCAACATCAGTATAATATGTTGGAGAGGGTTTAGTCTAAATTGTTTTGATGAAAATAATCCCATATACAATGGATTAAACAAGATAGAAATCCATATGTTCTTTTTCAGCAGTGCAGAGGAAGGTAATACAGGGCTGGCCAGTTAACTCTATTGATATCAGGACATAGTTTTATGTCTGGACCCATGGTGGCTGGCTGCTCCAGCCTGTGCCATCCTGAATGCATTCCAGCCCAAAGGAAAGGGAAAAGAGGAGTTCACTTCTTCCTCTTAAGGATACTGAAAGTCAAAGTCTCTTACAATCTCCTGACTTAGGCAAGAAAAGTGCACTTTGTATTTAGTAACATGGCATTGTCTAGTGACCTAGTTACAGCAGATTGAAGGGTATTTACTGGGAGCAGAAAGGGCAAACTTTTTTAGAAAATCTATCATGAGAAAACAGAGAGTGGGACAGAAGCTGGAGGGATAAGGGGGGCTCTTTTAAGATAGGAACCTTTTGAAATAATTAAATTATTACAGAATAAATCATAAATGCATACAATTTGAAGACACTGAGAAAAGGGCATAATTGGTGGTGGAGTAATAGTCTCTAGATAAGAAATAAGACAGCAATTCCATCTGCAGAACAGTAGAAAAGGATGAATACAGTTGAAGAAATAACTGGAGGCTTGAAGGCAGAATTTTGACGTAGTTTCATTTGTTGTTTTATATCTATAATAGATGGTAAACTCATCTGCTGAGAGTGACTGAGGAGATGTCACCAGGAGTCAAGATGTTAAGGAGAGAGGAGGGGATTTGAAAACATCACGGAGGGCAGGGCAGTCATGTGCAGACCTGCGCAGGGCAGACTTGGGCAGGGCAGTCGCATGCAGCAGGTTGTGCCCCACTCCTCTTTAGGGATTACCATGCACACAATTTACCATGAGAACAGTGCTCACCAGAGTTATAAATTACGTAAACACGAGACTCAGTGCAGGCTTTCACATTCATAGAGTGTGTCACTGGAAAACTGACTAGACACCTATGTTACTGTGCAATGTACAGGCCATTAGTCGTTGTCAGCCTGAGTTTATGGTGCATCAGTTTTCCATCATTCATTAGCAATCAAACTGTGTTCCTATTTCCGACACTCTACAATTTGTTAGACTTCTAAAACTTTGTCATTTCATCAGTTACCTTATTTATTTTCAAACTTTTCTTATTCTGTCTCATTTGAAAAGTTGTTCAAGAAGATTCTACTTTTTTTCTGATACTCATTCTTAAGTTTTTCCCATTTTTCTCCACATTTAACTTTTTTATTTTATATATTTACAGTTTAAGCTTTTAAAAGGAAGTAATACTTTCATATACTTAAGAACTTTTGTACTTTTCTCATGCACTTCCCTTATGTCGGATTTCTTCAGTTTTAAGTGCTGATTTCTTCATAGCTGCCCATTTTCCCTCATTTTATTTGGTTTGTAGAGTTATTTTTTGTTTGTCTTAGGTATTAAATCTTCCAAAATCATCTCACTTTAAAATTTTTAGTGTAATAAATTGGAAGTGGCAAATAGGTTGTATCAGGAGGGGCCAGTTCTGATTAATGATGCCTGCTATGAACAAAAAGTTGACAAATGTGGCACATGTGACCTGTATCTCATTATCCTTCTTCCTAACATTGTTTATTATAAACAAACAAATGAACACATACAACAACAACTAACCTGAGGGTTTGGTCCTTTGGAATGTAATCCTGGTTTCATTTCTATCTAGAGACACTGAGGTGACTTGAGCAGAACAGAAGTTCTGTGTAGTGTTTGAAGTCTAAGAAACGGAAACCAGGAATTTTCAAGTGTATAACTCTATTGCTCACTTTATTCTTGCATCACAGTGGTTGTCCCTTATAAGAGCTTGACGGGCAGTATCAAGACTTGCTAGCTCTCAAAAAATCAATTCAGGTATCTGAGTTTAATACACTGTATGAACTCTCCGTGACTGATCTGTGACTATTCTTCTAGAAAGGCAATGTCCTTGTAGGAAGTCTGGACTGATTACTAAAAATATGTGACATTTTATTATCTCCTTTTCCCATATCTCAACAATAAAAGGGAATGGTAGAAATGCATGGGGCAGAGAAATGTAGGTGGCTACAGGTTTGATCTTTAAACTTTGAATCAAAATGCCAAGGACTCACAATGTAAATAATGCAAAATGTAAATGAGTCTTTCAGGCTCTATGTTGTCATGTATTTAGCTATGTAAAAAAAGGCTGGTCCTAAACATGGTCTAATGAGGCTTAGACAGTGGTTCTAAATATGGTCCTACAAAGAATTTCTTTTGGTCAAACCATTTCCTAGGATAAACAGATTAACTCCAGATTAGATTTTGATGTAGACAGAGTAAATCTTATGATTCATGAGAAAGTCCTGGATCTGTCTATAGGCAGTCCTGATATCCCTCTATATGCAGTGATAAAAAAGTTCCACATTTGAAGTAAAATCACAATGACTTTCTTAATTTTCACAATTAAATATCAACTGTGATAACAGCATGGCTGGTATTTAGAATATATAGGCTTTTTGTCATTCAATAAATAATAAAGAATAAATCAACTTCAGACATCATTCTCATATCAGTTAATAATTAGCTACTCTTAGTAATCTGGCTGAAATAATTGCACAGCACCCACCCAACAAAAAATCTAAGACATTGGTTTGCAAACTGCACCCTATGGAGTAAGAGGGTTTCTCCAGAGTTTTCAAGTTAAGCTTAAGAAGCTTCCTGGGTGGATGAGGAACGACTGTTAACCTCCATCCTCTGCAAGAAAAGGAGGTCTGCTTTGATATCTTTGAAGTATGAACCCCTGCACAAGCATTCATTTGGAGAACATATTTCTCAAACAAAAAAGAGGTTTGCAAATCACTGTTGTAAGGATTATGGAACCATCCTTTCCTACGGATACTTTAAACTCTATTCCTGAATCACGTTGGATAAATATCAACATAGGGACATTCTTTTAGCATAGATAGATCTATCTATATCTATACATATCTCTATATCTATCTATCTATCTATGTATCTATCCACCTTCCCAAATGCTCATTCCTGGCTTCAGGGTTGGGTCTTAATTACTGCTGACAAAAGTAATCCCATTTGCCTTGCCACTGTTGTTGACTTAGTGATGGGCATATGACTCTCTTTCTGTGGAATGAGATGAAAACAGGGCTTTATTAGGGTTTCTGGAAAGGGAAGTTGATAGCTCTTCTGGATGTTGATGACAATCCAATTCTGGATTGTCAAAAAGAAAGCATCTCATCCCAATTCCAACTGGAAGATGTCCTTGGAACATAAGGACTAGATTTAGAATGGAGCCCCCATGATGGGTGATTAAATCAAAAGGTGGAATGAAAAGCATGGGCTGTTCAAAAAGAGAGGAAGGAGGTCAGTATACTGTCAGTCAATAGCTCTTTTTCCATTGCGGAGCACAGGCTCTGGAAGCGCAGGCTCAGCGGCCATGGGTCAGGGGCCCAGCCGCTCTGCAGCATGTGGGATCTTCCCGGACTGGGCCATGAAACCATGTCCCCTGCATCAGCAGGCGGACTCTCAACCACTGCGCCACCAGGGAAGCCCCAGTCAATAGCTCTTGATCAACATAATAAGGATCGAAACTCAAGTTTAGGTAGCAGGTGAAGGATTAAGTTTTTTGCAAAGATAGGAATTGTCTACAGAAAAATTACCCTCAATTTTCCCATTTTTAAGAGTATAATGGAGCAGAAAGGGCCTAGATTTGGAGTTAGAAAGTGATTTCTTGTGTCTATTCTGACTCCAACCAGCTGGAAAATTTGTGCTGATGAATTATTCTAGGTTTCTCTTTTGTTTTTCCTTTGTAATGAAAGGACATTTTCTAGATAATTTCTAAGCTTTAAAAGTCTAATTCAAAGACAAATGGCAAGTGAATTCAGCCTGGTGCTGCAAGTAGAGCTTTATTGTTTTCAGACAGCCCAGGATACAGGTCTGTGTTTGCATTTATTCTTTTTTTTTTTTTTCCCACTCCTCCGCTTTTTTTTTTTTTTACTTCATGACAATTTTCATAAAATAACAGTTCTTTCCATTTATTTCCTGGTTGCTGAGGTGGGTGGGTCTTCCTTCTGGCTGGTTTGCTAGCCTGTGTTCTGAACTCCACAGGGCTGAAAACAGAGCATGGTGAGTCTGGAGGCACTCTCTGGGATCTCCGCACATAAAAGCTCATCCTCTCCTCAAAAAAAAAAAAAAAAAAGCTCATCCTCTGTTCACTAACATCTGTAGCACCAGAATCAGTTGGTGTCAGTCAAAAATGCAGAGAGGGCTTCCCTGGTGGTGCAGTGGTTGAGAGTCCGCCTACCGATGCAGGGGACACGGGTTCATGCCCCAGTCCGGGGAGATCCCACATGCCGCGGAGCGGCTGGGCCCGTGAGCCATGGCCGCTGAGCCTGCGCGTCCGGAGCCTGTGCTCCGCAACGGGAGAGGCCACAACAGTGAGAGGCCCGCGTACCGAAAAAAAAAAAAAAAAAAAAATTGCAGAGAGAAGCTGGCTGTGGAGGAATTGTGTAGTCCCTGCCTCGTTTTGTTTTTTTCCCAGAATGAGTCCCTGTGCAACCTGTTAACACCTCTGCTAGGCCAAAGGCTTCCATAATTACCTGGAAATATGGAACTGCATTGCATTTTCTTTAGAGTCATGATTTTATAACGTGAATTTATTGTATGCCACTCTTCAATCCAGAAATGGAGGACTCATGCTCTGAGTTCCTAATAAAGTAAAATCTATTAACTCATTATTTTTTAGTTTTTGCAGATAGAGATTAGCAATTTTCATTATAATAATTTTTTAGAAGATTAAACAAAACCAAAGCAACAGATTGCAGGATTTATGGAAAAATAGATATTTACTGGGAAACATAATGAGAGACTTTAGGAACAGAAAATTGCTCTGAAGCAAATAACATAGACAAATGGAGATGGTAAGTTAGGAAAACAACTGAAATAAATTGAACTGTATTTCTATAGTTTAAAGGTATCAAATGAATATCTTAACAGAAAATGTAAATAAAATGAAATAAGTTCTTAACTCCAATAAAACCAATCAAGCAAAATAACTTGAAGAGCTCACTAAAAAGTTAAAAATATAAGCACATAATTTCTGGGGAAAAACCTTACTCTCTTCCTAGAAAAACTCATAGTTACTTGATTTCTATCATCTTATCTACTTCTCTTTGAGAGTAAGCATATTAAAAATATTCTATGATCTATAGTTCAGAAGTTTAAAGATCATGTTCACACATGAGTTAATGTGTAATCTGGGCTGAGTTTTCAGTGTTAAGTTCAAGGAGAACTTTTTTCTTTCTTATTTTTCTTGTTATCAACCATAGTTTTACACCTAATTTATCACTAAATAATCCAAGCCCCCAGGTCAAAAAATATAGATGACTCATAAGATAGAAGATACTGCTCTAACTTTAGCTGATTATCTTCCTTGACCTATGAAGTCTACATTATTCTTAAGGCCTTATTGATACCATTGTGGTCAAGAGTTTGGGTGCCAGAGTTTCAACCAGTCATGTCCCTAAGCTACACTAACATTCTTTTAGGAGGTCACAATGCAAGACAGGAAACAGAATATCAATGACTTACTGTAATTCACCCTTTTGATGGCAAAGAATTCCAGAGTACCTCTTTTGCTGACCCTGAGGGTGAAGGACAGCATAGAGGGAGCATCTGGAAGAGTGAACATACTGACTAAAACTTCAGCATCTCATTGAAAAGAGTCACGTTTGGCAGTTTGGTTTTTCCACAGGATAAAACTGGAGTGATTCCTCCCTTCCTATTTTAGAATTTCCATACCACTATCTAGAAGCCGTTCTTCACATCACACAGCTTCCTGGAACTGAAAAAATAATATGCATATTAGGCTTTGCTAGTGAGAAATGAGGGAATAGAAGATAAAGAAAGATTGTGGAAGAAAATGTAAAGTACCAATTGGCAAAATGTAGTGAGTAATTAAAAGCAGAGAATCCAGGAACAAGAGAAAGTAACAGTGATGCTGGATCTAAGGGACTTAGAAGGTGTGGGTGACAGTGAAGTGGAAATTGAGAAGAAAGCTGGCTTTACAGGAATATGAAAATATTGAAAGAGCAATGCTTCAATTTAAGGAAGAACAAAGCAGTGCTGAGCTAAACTGCCTGATATTTCTTTTTCAGAATAAAGAGTTATTCAAACAAATTTGCAGGGGTAGATCTCTTTTATGTCTTTAGCTAATTATGAGATTGTTTTATGTAGTTAGACTTAGTTGGGTCAGTTCTCACAGTCAGCATTGAGGTGACAGAGGCCAAACTGGGTGAACCATGCATGACTGTCTTGGTCTGATTTGGGTAAATATGACCTAAGAATTAAAAATGAAGGCTCAAAAAAAAAAAAAAAAATAAGAAGGCAAGAAGTAGGGCAGAGGGAATTAGAAATATTATCCTCAGCCTGAATGCAACACTTGCTGTTTATTTTTTCTTTGTACTGTCTGTTGAAGGGTTACTGAATATTTTCCCCTTTTCCATGTGACAGAATTCATTTTCTATTTTTGTTCCCTTGGTAATCTGTTGAGAAATTATGCTTTTTGACATTTTTCAGTTATAATGATTTCTGAAACTGGGCACATCACTGTGGGCAATCTGGAAGCTACACCATTGGGGATATTACAGGAGATACTGTCTCGTTAGGCTTTTAAGCCAGAGTAACTAGCACATCTACCTCAAGTGACTCACATTCCCTTCCACCTGGGCTATCACCTGGAGACAAAAAGGAATAGCTTGTGAATGAACTGCTGAAGACCGCTGGGAAGACAACTCCTGTGCAAAGGAAATGGCTGATGGGGTTATCTGGGAGATATGGTTCTTGCCCTAAGCTCTCTGACAGCTGCAAGAGTGACCAGTTGAAACAAAGAAGTCCTCCTAGTGAGCACTGAGGAATCAAAGTAGGGAAATTTTTTTTTCCATTTTGCCCCCCTCCTGCTCCTTCAATGAAGAACACTTCTCTTTTCAGTTTTACTGCTATTATTTATTGGTGGTATCATCTTAAAGGACTACCTCAACGTGTCTAATTAGTCAGAGGAAACTTATTTTTTCACTGCATTTGTTACCACATTGGATATAAAAATTTTTCTTAGCATCTAAAAGTTGTCAAAATTATAAAGAGACATTGATTCAACAATTGAATTATTTGCGCTTTAGTGCATAAGGTTCAATTAATCACATGCTTCATTTACTGGCAAACCAACATCAAAGGCCATACAAAGTCATTTTCTTGTTTTGTTATTTGTTCCTTAATGCCCATCCTTACTTCAATTCCCAGTGCCGTCATAATGTCCTCTACAATTTCTTCAAAATATGTAGATGTATATGTGTGTGTGCATGTGAACACATGTGGAGAGAAAGAGAAAGGGGATGGAGGGAGAGAAAGATGTTTATGGACGTGTTACTAATCTATATAAAATAGGCCTCATAACCAATTATAGCAGAAGTACAAGTTTTCTAGAAATTAATTAAACAAGAAATGGCCAAGACCATTTTGAAAGATAATTTTAATATAAAAATAGTACTTTGGGTATATGCAGAACAATACTGTGTTCGTGCTTGGGATTTTTAACATAAAAAAGTTATCAATTTTTTCAAATTAAGTCCAGAAGATGATACAATTCCAATAAAAACTGCACTAGAAGTTCCAGCTTATGGAATGACAGAGTAAGTTCTTTATGAGAAATTTTGAGTTATAAGTATATTCATTAGCATTTAATTTTTTATTGCAAATCCACAGACTTAGATTTATCACCTTTTTAACCATTATCTTGCCGCATAATTTTAATAAAACTAATGTACACATTATGAGTTGAATTGTGTCTCCCCTAAAAAGATATGTTGGAGTCCTAATTCCTAGTAGTTCAGAATGTTACCTTATATGGAAATAGATTTTTTTCCAGTTTTACTGAGATATAATTGACATGTAACATTGTGTACATTTAAGGTGAATCACCTTTTTACTCTGCTTCTGTAAGTTCAATGTTTTTACGGTGGTAATCAAGTTAAAATGAGGTCATTAGGGTGGGCTCCAATTCAATATGACTGATGTCCTCATAAAAAGGAAAAATTTGAACACAGAGACAGACACGCACAGGGGAAGACAATGGGAGGACACAGTGACAACATGGATGTGAAGATGGAGGATTGGAGTGATGCATCTACAAGCCAAAGGGTGCCAATAATTACTGGCAAACCACTAGAAGCTAGAAAGAGGCAGAAAAGGATTCCCTACAGGTTTCAGAGGGAACATGGCCCTGCCTGCCGACACCTTGATTTCAGACTTCTAGTCTCCAGAACTATGACAATACATTTCTGTTGTTTTAAGCCACCCAGTGTTTGGTACTTTATTAAATCGGTTCTAGGAAACAAAAGTAGTACATGATAAAATTTATTATATAATGTATATATGCCAAAATTAATTACAAATAAGCTCTATTTAGGTTTTCCATAAATGTACTAATTTATATTGTTTAGTAAATTGAATAATTTGACCGAACATAGTGACCAACAGTTTTGTGTTGTGTTGATAGTCTCAGAGCTGATACTGAAGGAAGTAAAAAGAAACTTACTCTTCAGGTCAAATTTGACATTCTAATTATTCTTTTCACATGTGACCCTCATAAAAGAGTTAATTGTCAAATTGATTAAAATATATGTGGTAATGAATACATATAAGTATATATAAAATATTGGTTGTCTTTAACCAGGAATTAGCCAATTCAATATTATAATATAAAAATAATATTATTATATAGATGTGCGACTCTTCTTTTCACTTGAACACTTAGAGGCCATTGTATGGTTCTTAATTGGCCCAATTTCAATGTTGTTGTGTCCCAAGGAATGAGAAGGCCTGAGGAGAAGAAAGATTGGGGAGTGGCTGGTCGGTGGAGCAGTCAGAACCCACACAACATTTATCGATTAAGTTCACCATTTTGTATGGACGTGGTTCTTGGCACCCCAAAACAATTACGATAGTAACATAAAAGATTACTAATCACAGATTACTGTAACAAATATAATAATAAGGAAGAAGTTTGAAATACTGCAAGAATTACCAAAATGTGACCGAGACATGAAGTGAGCAATGCTGTTGGAAAAATGGCACCGATAGACTTGGCTTGAGGCAGAGTTGCCACAGACCTTCAGTTTGTAAAAAACACAGTATCTACAAAGTGCAATAAAGCAAAGGGCAATAAAAGGAGGCCTGCCTGTATTAGTTAACATCAACTCTGGCTCCTTCTCTTGTCGCACTTCTCTCACTTTAAATCAAAAGCTAAAAATGATTTAGCTTAGTGAGGAAGGTGTGTCAAAAGCTGAGACTGGCTGAAAGCTAGGCCTCTATCACCAATTAGCCAACTTGTGACTGTGAAGAAAAGGTTCTTGAAGGAAATTAAAAGTCCTATTCTGGAGAACTCATGAATAAGAAAGTAAAACAGCCTCATTTCTGATATGGACAGAGTTTTATTGGTCTGGATAGAAGATCAAACCAGCCACATTTGCTTAAGCCAACACCTAATCGAGAGCAAGGCCCTAACTCTCTTCAATTCTATATTTCATGCCTGCTAACATAAGGTTCATGCTCCAGCTCATGGATCAAGGAATAATTTAGACTTTCAAATCTTATTCTTTAAGAAATTCATTTTGTAAGACTATAGCTGCCACAGATAGTGATTCGTCTGATGGATCTGGGCAAGATAAATTGAAAACGTTTTGGAAAGGATTTACCATTCTAGATGCCATTAAGAACCTTTGTGATTTAAGGGAAGAGGTCAAAATATCGACATTAACAGGAGTTTGGAAGAAGTTGATTCCAACCTTCATGGATGACTTTGAGGGGTTCCAGACTTCAGTGGAAGAAGTAACTGTAGATATGGTGGAAATAGCAAGAGAACTAGAACTGGAAGTGGAACCTGAAGATGGGACTGAATTGCTATGATCTCATGATAAAACATTAACTAATGAGGAGTTGCTTCTTATGGATGAGCAAATAAAGTGGTTTTTTGAGATGAAATCTACTCCTCGTGAAGATGCTGTGAAGATTGTGGAAAAGACATCAAAGGATTTTGAATGAAGCAGCAGCAAGTTTCGAGAGGATTGACTCCAATTTTGAAAGAAGTTGTGAAAGTAAAGTGCCATCAAAATCATCGCACGCTACTGAGAAATCACTCACATTCGTGAAAGGAAGAGTCAGTCAATGTGGCAAACTTCATTGTTGTCCCATTTTAAGAAACGGCCACAGCCACCTCAACCTTCAGCAACCACCACCTGATCAGTCAGCAGCCATCAACACTGAGGCAAGACTCTCCACCAGCAAAAAGATTATGTCTCACTGAAGGCTCAGATGATGGTTAGCACTTTTTAGCAATAAGGTATTTATAAATTAAGGTATATACATTTCTTTTTAAAACATAATGCTATTGCACACTTAATAGACTACAGTATAGTGTAAACATAACACTTATAATGCAGTGGGAAACCAAAAAATTCATGTGACTCATGAATCATCCACAAAATCACTGATTAGGTTAATTGTTTCTTTCAACATTAGTAGAATAGTTTAGATAATTTAGGGACACAGAATAGCCTTTATCTACTATATAGTAGGGTAACATGCTATCAATTCCATACAAGTACTTTGGTTGGACCCATGGTATCTTTACCATGAAGCTAAGTTTTTGCATATTGCTAAACTAAAACAGTTTTAGTAACCCATTAAACCTATCAAATTTCATTATTTATGCTAACTTTGGACTCTGTGTTCATATCTAAAAATATGAAAATGTTGAAGATAAAGTATAAAATTTATCATAGCTATATATAATTAAAATACAAAATAAAGTATACATGTAAACTCAAATTGTCTTTGCAGTTTTGAGATTAACTTGTTTATTTGCTAGTGGCACCTTCGGAAAGGTGTCTTTTGCTTCCTTGAGAGTGAAGTTCTTTAGTCCTTTCTGTTTGTAGTATACCACAGGATGTCTGGTGTTCCCTTTAGTCTACCCTCAGATCAAGAACTCCCAGTGATGGAGAAACAGGTACTTTTTTTTTTTTTCCTGCTAACTGTTGTTATGCCTGCCTGGGGGGAAAACCAAACCAAACCAAACCAGCCAACCAATAATAAATAACTGTCCTCTATGGAGCTTAAGAAGTCCTTTTACTGAAGGGTGCTATACATATCCCCAAACAGCTCAGAATAAAACTTGGACTTGTCCCTTTTTCTAACCTGTTGTGAAAGGGGTTGTGCAGGGGTAAGCAGCACTAGGAAAATTAATCTCCCAGGATGTCTGTCTATTCAAGAACAAAGAAATCCCTTTGGAGAAAAAAATCAGCCTAAAATAAAAGAGTAAAGAAGTATAAGTTTGGTTTAAAGACATTGCATCAGTATCAGAAGCAAACTGATCTGAGGTAAAGCTGTAGGCTCTCATTAGATTATTCTGTGCCCCACATCCATGAACTTATGTCTTAACTCCAGGGAGACAAAGCTGCAATGAAAGAAGAAAACTCTAGAGTCAGTTGCTTTATATTTTACATAAGACATTGAAAGCACTACTTAGGTCTTTGAAACAGAAGAGCAATGTTTGAGCTGCAGGTGCAGTGCATAATGTCCATTCAGACCAACCTCCATTTAGGATAGAAAATAGACGTCAGATATTGGTGCCTTCAACATGAATGGTCATGCCTTTGGTGCCAGTCTTGATAGCTTTGGCAGTAGACACCATGTGAAAATAGAGCAGGAGTGTGAAAAACCACAGACACAGCAGGGGATAACCAAGATCAAAATTTGGTGAGCAAACGAGAGACACTATCCTAAAGAAAATGAAAACTATCAGGCAGGAACTTAGGGGAGTTGAAATTCTTGCAAAGAGGGGAGAATCCAAAGGGAAATTTTTTAAAATGTTAATATGATTCTATTACTTCCCCCAGGTTAGTGTCATTTAAATACAATGAAGCAGCTGACTAGATAAAATTATCTATTGAAAATTTAGAAAATACAGGGAAGGAAAAAGCCATCTATTATCCTACAGGTAGACTCTTTGGATGCTTTTATGGAGAAAACAGATTTGCATTAAGGGAGACATCAGAACCATGCGGTTGCTACTAAATATATGTTTAAAGGTGACCCATAGGAGGATACATTTCTGACCAGAAAGTCTTATGCACACTACTTTTTTTCTCATGTGAACTGCAAATCTAAAGAGGAACCTAAAAGAAAGGAAAAAGAATCAAAATAAAAATAGATAAAAATTATAAATTATAATTATAACTTATAGAGACAGGATGTTAATGTTTTGCTGATATTTTCAACCAACACTTTAGGAAGTGTTTAAATTTTAAGTACCAGAATCAGTTGTTTACAATTCAAGGGTAGTTAATTAGCATTTGAAAGACTTTAATCAAAGGCCCACACTTCAGCCATCCCTTCAGCAAGCCATTCAATTAGTGTTATCTAAATCTGCACTAGAGAATTTGTTACTTAACATAAGAAATGGTAAAAATAAATTTTGACTTGCAAAACGAATGTTGAACGAGATACGTGATTGCTTAAAAATAATGCACAGGTGGGTGGGGGAGGGGCAAGATAAAGGACGGGATTAAGATCTACAAACTACTAGGTACAGCATATTACACAAGGATGGAATGTACAGCACAGGGAATATAACCAATATTTTATAATAACTTTAAATGGAGTATAATCTATGAAACTATCAAATCATTATGTTGTACACCTGTAAATCAACTATGCTTCAATTGAAAAAAAAAAGAATGAAGAAAAAAAATGCACAGGCATCCATTACCAGTGTATCAAAATCTAGGAAGTTCAGCAAGTGAACAGCTTTGGAGTAGCACCCTAGTTCTAGCACTTCATGAAGACTTGTTCCCTTCACTTTTTTTTTTTTTAAATCTTTATTGGAGTATAATTGCTTTACAATGGTGTGTTAGTTCCTGCTTTATAACAAAGTGAATCAGTTATACATATACATATATCCCCATACTCCCTCCCTCTTGTGTCTCCCTCCCACCCTCCCTATCCCACCCCTCTAGGTGGTCACAAAGCACCCAGCTGATCTCCCTGTGCTACGCAGCTGCTTCCCACTAGCTATCTATTTTACATTTGGTAGTGTATATATGTCCACGCCACTCTCTCACTTCGGCCCAGCTTACCCTTCCCCCTCCCTCTGTCCTTAAGTCCATTCTCTATGTCTGCGTCTTTATTCCTGTCCTTCCCCTAGGTTCTTCAGAACAATTTTTTTTTGTTCGTTTTAGATTCCATATATATATATGCTTCAGCATACTGTATTTGTTTTTCTCATTCTGACTTAATTCACTCTGTAGGACAAACTCTAGGTCTATCCACCTCACTACAAATAACTCAATTTGTTTCTTTTTATGGCTGAGTAATATACCATTGTATATGTGTGTCACATCTTTATCCATTCATCTGTTGATGGACACTTAGGTTGCTTCCATGTCCTGGCTATTGTAAATAGTGCTGCAGTGAACATTCTGGTACATGATGCTTTTTGAATTATGGTTTTCTCAGGGTATATGCTCAGTAGTGGGATTGCTGTGTCATATAGTAGTTCTATTTTTAGCTTTTTAAGGAACTTCCATACTGTTCTCTATAGTGGCTGTATCAATTTACATTCCCACCAACAGTGCAAGAGGGTACTCTTTCCTCCACACTTTCTCCAGCATTTATTGTTCGTAGATTTTTTGGTGACCACCATTCTGACTGGTGTGAGGTGATACCTCATTGTAATTTTGATCTGCATTTCTCTAATGATTAGTGATGTTGAGCAACCTTTCATGTGTTTGTTGGCAAGCTGTATATCTTCTTTGGAGAAATGTCTATTTAGGTCTTCTGCCCATTGTTGGATTGGGTTGTTTGTTTTTTGATATTGAGCTGCTTGAGCTGCTTCTATATTTTGGAGATTAATCCCTTGTCAGTTGCTTCATTTGCAAATATTTTCTCCCATTCTGAGGGTTGTCTTTTCATCTTGTTTATGGTTTCCTTTACTGTGCAAAAGCTTTTAAGATTCATTAGGTCCCATTTGTTTATTTTTGTTTTTATTTCCATTTCTCTAGGAGGTGGTCAAAAAGGATCTTGCTGTGATGTACGTCATAGAGTTTTCTGCCTATATTTTCCTCTAAGAGTTTTATAGCGTCTTGCCTTACATTTAAGTCTATAATCCATTTGGAGTTTATTTTTGTGTATGGAGTTAGGGAGTGTTCTAATTTCATTCTTTTACATGTAGCTGTCCAGTTTTCCCAGTACCACTTATTGAAGAGGCTGTCTTTTCTCCATTGTATATTCTTGCCTCCTTTATCAAAGATAAGGTAACCATATGTGCGTGGGTTTATCTCTGGGCTTTCTATGCTGTTCCAATGATCTATACTTCTGTTTTTGTGCCAGTATAATACTGTCTTGATTACTGTAGCTTTGTAGTAGAGTCTGAAGTCAGGGAGCCTGATTCCTCCAGCTTCATTTTTCTTTCTCAAGATTGTTTTGGCTATTCGGGGCCTTTTGTGTTTCCATACAAATTTTAAGATTTTTTTGTTCTAGTTCCATAAAAAATGCCATTGATAATTTGATAGGGATTGCATTGAATCTGTAATTCTTCTAGGTCTCTAATAAACATTTCTTGCTTCTTCTCGATCTTTGCCTCCATTCTTTTTCCGAGGTCCTGGATCATCTTCACTAACATTATTCTGAATTCTTTTTCTGGAAAGTTGCCTATCTCCACTTCATTTAGTTGTCTTTCTGGGGTTTTACCTTGTTCCTTCATCTGGTACATAGCTCTCTGCCTTTTCATCTTGTCTATCGTTCTGTGAATGTGGTTTTTGTTTCACAGGCTGCAGAATTGTAGTTCTTCTTGCTTCTGCTGTCTGCCCTCTGGTGGATGAGGCTATCTAAGAGGCTTGTGCAAGCTTCCTGATCGGAGGGACTGGTGGTGCGTAGAGGTGACTGTTGCTCTGGTGGGCAGAGCTCAGTAAAACTTTAATCTGCTTGACTGCTGATGGGTGGGGCTGGGTTCCCTCCCTGTTGGTTTTTTGGCCTTAGCCAACCCAACACTGGACACTACCTGGTCTCTTCGGTGGGGCTAATGGCGGACTCTGGGAGGGCTCACTCCAAGGAGTACTTCCCAGAACTTCTGCTGCCAGTGTCCTTGTCCCCACGGTGAGCCACAGCCACCCCCCGCCTCTGCAGGGGACCCTCCAACACTAGCAGGTAGGTCTGGTTCAGTCTCCCCTGGGTTCACTGCTCCTTCCCCTGGGTCCCAATACACACACTACTTTGTGTGTGCCCTCCATGAGTGGAGTCTCTGTTTCCCCCAGTCCTGTCAAAGTCCTGCAATCAAATCCCACTAGGAATTCCTCCTCCCGTTGCCGGACACCCAGGTTGGGAAGCCTGACGTAGGGCTCAGTACCTTCACTCCAGTGGGTGGACTTCTGTGGTATAAGTGTTCTCCAGACTGTGAATCACCCACCCAGCAGTTATGGGATTTGATTTTGCTGTCATTGTGCCCCTCGTACCATGTCATTGTGGCTTCTCCTTTGTCTTTGGATGTGGGGTATCTTTTTTGGTGAGTTCAGTGTCTTCCTGTTGATGATGGTCCAGCAATGAGCTGTGATTCTGGTGTTCTCACAAGAGGGAGTGAGAGCACGTCCTTTTATTCCGCCATCTTGGTTCAGGGCCCATTTAAGGTAATTATTGATATATATGTTCCTATTACCATTTTCTTAATTTTTCTGTTTGTTATTGTAGGTCTTTTCCTTCTCTTGTGTTTCCTGCCTAGAGAAGTTCCTTTAGCATTTGTTGTAAAGCTGGTCTGGTGGTGCTGAATTCTCTAGCTTTTGCTTGTCTGTAAAGGTTTTTATTTTCTCCATCAAATGTGAATGAGATCCTTGCTGGATAGACTAATCTTGGTTGTAGGTTTTTTCCCTTCACCATTTTAAATATGTCCTGCCACTCCCTTCTGTCTTGCAGAGTTTCTGCTGAAAGATCAGCTGTTAACCTTATGGAGATTCCCTGTATGTTATTTGTTGCTTTTCCCTTGCTGCTTTTAGTATTTTTTCTTTGTATTTAATTTTTGATAGTTTGATTAATATGTGTCTTGGCGTGTTTCTCCTTGGATTTATCCTGTATGGGACTCTCTGTTCTTCCTGGACTTGATTATATCTTTTCCCATATTAGGGAAGTTTTCAACTATAATCTCTTCAAATATTTTCTCAGTCCCTTTCTTTTTCTCTTCTTCTTCTGGGATCCCTATAATTCGAATGTTGGTGCATTTAATGTTGTCCCAGAGGTCTCTAAAACTGTCCTCAGTTCTTTTCATTCTTTTTACTTTATTCTGCTCTGCAGTAGTTATTTCCACTATTTTATCTTCCAGGTCACTTATCTGTTCTTGTGCCTCAGTTATTCTGCTATTGATTCCTTCTAGAGAATTTTTAATTTCATTTATTGTGTTGTTCATCATCATCTTTGCTCTTTAGTTCTTCTAGGTCCTTGTTAAACATTTCTTGTATTTTCTCCATTCTTTTCCAAGATTTTAGATCATCTTTACTATCATTACTCTGAATTCTTTTCCAGGTAGACTGCCTATTTCCTTTTCATTCGTTGTCTGGTGGCTTCTTACTTTGTCCCTTCATCTGCTGCCTATTTCTCTGTCTTCTCATTTTGCTTAATTACTGTGTTTGGGGTCTCCTTTTCTCAGGCTGCAGGTTCATAGTTCCCGTTTCTTTTGGTGTCTGCCCCCAGTGGGTAAGGTTTGTTCAGTGGGTTGTGTAGGCTTCCTGGTGGAGGGTTCTGGTGTCTGTGTTCTGGTGGATGAGGCTGGATCTTGTCTTTCTCGTGGGCAGGACTGCGTCTGGTGGTGTGTTTTGTGGGGTCTGTGAACTTAGTATGATTTTAGGTAGCCTCTCTTGTAATGGGTGGGGTTGTGTTCCTGTCTTGCTATTTGTTTGGCATGTCGTATCCAGCAATGGAGCTTGTGGGTCATTGAGTGGGGCTGGGTCTTAGTGTTGAGATGGAGATCTCTGGGAGAGCTCTCGCCAATTGATATTACTTGGGGCCAGGAGGTCTCTGGTGGTCCAGTGCCCTGAACTTGGCTCTCCCACCTCAGAGGCTCAGGCCTGACACTCGGCTTGAGCACCAAGATGGTGTCAGCCACATGGCTCCACTTGGTACGAGGGATGCTTGCCAGTGAATTAAGGTGTGAAAAAGACACAAGGCATAAATACCAACGGTGTTGCATGCGGTGCCAACTCTCTGGTTCCACCTGTTGTCTTCAGTTTGGCTAGAGGGTTTTCTCTTGATTCACCCAGAAAGGATCATATTAGGTGATAATATTTGCCAGCAAATATCTGTTGAATTTGCCTCAGTTGAACTTTTTATCCAGATGCTAGTTAGAGTGCCTAAGAGGATTGAAGGCTGAGACTTTATCTAGCTTACATTAACATGGCTTTAACTATTTTTGCACCCTTTTATAACCATGTTATAAAAACTTCAGTCTGAGACTTACTGTTATGGTAACATACCAGCTGGTAGTGAGGTTCTAGGAGAGGAGACATATAGAGCACACCAGCTTCAAATTGTTTTCAGCTGCCAAATTGCCTTGGTTAATTTGTAACAACAGTAATTTTCATCCTTGGAAGCTCTAAACAATACTGATGCCTGGGACACTCCCAAGAGATTCTGATTAATTGGTCTGGTGTGTGGTCTAAGCATTGGAAGTTTTGAAAAGTCCCTGGCAATTTTATTGGGCAGTCAAAATTGAGAACCACTGTCATGTTGCTTTCTCCACAGCAGTTTTCCTATAATATTTTCTCTTTGTGCAGTCCTGGTCTCTCTCCATTTTTCAATATTTAAGTAAACTTTCACCTATTTATTAGGGAATTGAGAATATCCTCTGAGAGTTTTTTTTTTTTTTTTTGCGGTACACGGGCCTCCCACTGCCACGGCCTCTCCCGTTGCGGAGCACAGTCTCCAGATGTGCAGGCTCAGCAGCCATGACCCATGGGCCTAGCCACTCCACGGCACGTGGGGTCCCCCGGGACTGGCGCACGAACCCATGTCCCCTGCACTGGCAGGCGGACTCACAACCACTGCGCCACCAGGGAAGCCCTCTCTGAGAGTATTTTAGCTTACTGTTTTTCCTTCTTCAAGTTTCTCTGTCTTCACCCATCTATTGTATATACCTGTCTATGTAAATTAAAATGTCTCTTCATTGCTAGTATATACACTTATTGCTGTTCTCTTGAATCCATCTTCTCCTACATTTTCTAGCACAGTGTTCCTTAAAGTTTGGTTCCCAGACTACCAAGCATCAGTATCACTTGATAGGTTTTTAGAAATATAGAATCACATACACCATCTCAGACCTGCTGAATCAGATCTGTATTTTAAACATGATATCCAGGTCATTTGTATGCACTTAAAGTTTGATATTCATTTTTCTAGGGCAGTACTCCACTAAGTATCTGTTAGTTGCATCTCTGTTCTCTCTTGGCTGACTCTCTTTGACTAAAAACTAAAAATCAAATAAATATTCTCATCCTGAGATAGTATTCTCAGTACCTTCCTCCCCCTGAAACAAAACATCTTCCCTCAGTCCTCCTAAAACCTCAAATCACAGTTCTCAACAGTGCATTTATACATTCATTTACTGACTTATTCATTTTGAAACATTCATTCATTAGTAAGTATTGATTGTGCCAGGCACTGTTAATGCACTGGAAATACAATGGACAGCAGAATAGGCACGGGATTTGCTTTCAAGAATATTAGGGATTGGGCTTCCCTGGTGGCGCAGTGGTTGAGAGTCCGCCTGCCGATGTAGGGGACACGGGTTCGTGCCCCGGTCCGGGAAGATCCCACGTGCTACGGAGCGGCTGGGCCCATGAACCATGGCCGCTGAGCCTGCGAGTCCGGAGCCTGTGCTCCGCAACGGGAGAGGCCACAACAGTGAGAGGCCCGCGTACCGCAAAAAAAAAAAAAAAAAAAAAAGAATATTAGGGATAGTTAGGGAGTTTGGGATTAACATATACATACTGCTATATTTAAAATGGATAACCAACAAGGACCTACTGTATAGTATAGGAACTCTGCTCAGTATTATATGGCAACCTAAATGGGAAAAGAATTTGAAAAAGAATAGATACATGTACATGTATAACTGAGTCATTTTTCTGTATGCCTGAAACTATCACAACATTGTTAATCAACTATACTCATATAAAATAAAAAGTTAAAAAAAAGAATATTAGAATAAACTAGGAGAGACATATAATTAAATACATAATTAAAATATAGTATGATTATTCCTAAAATGGAGGGAGCATATGGTACTGTGTATGTGCAAGGCAGTCATATCCAGCTTAGTTCGGGAAGACTTCTGAGAGGAAGTGACATTTAGAATGTGTCATACAGGATGAGTAAAGAAAAACAAGTGATGTTGAGAGGAAGGGAAGTGTGATAGAAAGATGTTAGGAATAAAGGGCAGAGAAGGATTAATGGCACATTGACATGCTTGAGGATCTGAAAGAAAACAAAGATATTGGTTTACATTTATCCCTTCCTTAGTCATCTAACGATAATCTATATTGTCTCAATTCTTTATCCTCTAGTCATTTCCTTAATTCCTTTCAATCTGACTTCTCATACCAACACTCTACTTAGCCTCTCACTTGGCAGTACCAATGTCCTGGTCATTGTAGAATCCAATGGAATTTTTTCCCATCTTCATTCCCTTCACATGATCTTGTGTAGCAGAGTGCCTGATTGGGCAAAACTTGGTTAGGAGAAACAGCTTTTCAAATCTTCTGGCTCCTTCCTGATAGAATTGGATCAGAAACTCACTTTTTATCAGATTGTTTGTTATTTAAAGAGTAACTGAATAATTCCTCTTAGTTATATTATAGTAAGACCAAAATGTGCTTATTGGCTTAGAGAAAAGCTTGCTTAAATTTTTTGCCCCACCTTAAATTCCTTGGCAAGCATTTGATTACTAGGCAATGAGTAGATAAACTGTCTTTTAAAATTATCAAGATAATATACGTAAATGATTAACACTGATTAAGTGGGAATAATAAAAGTGATGGCCTTCTCTTTCATCTTTCTCCACTTTAGCACTGCATTACAGAGGCAAACACTTCTAAACAATTTTTATTTCAGTTACTTTCTTAGCTTCCTCTGTATCTCTAAATAAAATTCTTATGTCTCTTTTCCATAATTTATTAAAAATATACAACCCAGTAATTTCCTAAAAAAATATATATATAAAGTTTTGAGCTATTTGCCACATCTTCATCTCCCTTCCTCCCTTTCAATTTTATAGCGATATCAGTTATTTTTTTTTTTTAACATTTGGTTACACTTGAAATTTAAGTAAATAGGCTTCCCTGCTATTTCTTTTCCCATCAACATTTGACTGTACATCTTGTTTTTGTGCTTTTGTAGTTCTTGTTTTTGAAGTTTTAGAGACTTTTTGGTCCCTCCACTTCCCTTCCCATTTATTCTTACTCTTGCTAATACGGATAATTGTTACCAGATTAGTAACGTTTATACTCTGTGCTGTAAGAGAATTAACTTTTCAATACATTGAATGTAGGTTGATTCTAAAAGTTGAGAAATCTGTTAGCCACATTAATATTAATGTACATACATATGGATTGTCACAAAACCCAGCTATTCACTGATTATATTTCCTTCTCTACACTTCCAACAACCCAATGATTCAGGTGGTATAAAACATAGAATATGCTTAGTTTCAATAGATTCAATAATCATTGCCAGCCTTTTTACCACAAATTCTAAAACTTCTCTAATTCATATGATTAATTTTTTGAAGTTTTAATTTTTTTACTTAAGAAATGATCCTGGGGCTTCCCTGGTGGCGCAGTGGTTGAGAGTCCACCTGCTGATGCAGGGGACGTGGATTCGTGCCCCGGTCCGGGAGGATCCCACATGCTGCGGAGCAGCTGGGCCCGTGGGCCATGGCCGCTGAGCCTGCGCATCCGAAGCCTGTGCTCTGCAGCGGGAGAGGCCACAGCAGTGAGAGGCCCGCGTACCACCAAAAAAAAAAAAAAAAAAAAAAAAGAAATGCTCATGGGTGTTATAGTTTCTGAATTTACTCATGTTTGAGAATGTCTTCCTGACATTAGCTTATCTATCTGTCTACCTATCTATCTATCTACCTATCTACCTATCATCATCTATCTGCTTTTCCCAGTTTCTTAAATTGTTTCAGACTGTTTTCATCTGTCTTTTCCAAACTAATTTTATCTTTCTGTCTCTCTCTTTATCTCTCTCTTTCCTTTCTTTAGTGTGTTTGAATACTTTTAAGGTCATAACCTTGCTTGGATTCTCCTTAATGATTATTTGCCTCATTTAGGACTTTGCCTTACCTTGAGAGATACAGATGGCAGGCTAGGTGTTATGTCTATACAGTTTCCGTAGTTGAAGGCATGGGGGAAAGCTCTTCTGACCCTACTTGCAGTTCTTTTTGGAAAACCCAGGATCTGTTCTATGCTCTGAGACAGAGGAAAGACAGCCATGTGAAGATGGAAGTAGAGCTTGGAGTTATGCTGCCACAAGCTAGGGAATGCCTGGGGCCATCAGAACCTGGAAGAGGCAAGGAGATATCCTCCCCTAGAGGCTTTGGAGGGAGCATGGCCTTAGCAATATCTTGATTTTGGATTTCTAGCCTTCAGAACTATCTGTTGTTTTAAGTCATCTAGTCTGTGGTACTTTTTAATGGCAGCTCTAAGAAACTACTACAATGTTGAGTTTAAAAAAATTTTTGGTCACGAAGAGTAGCAGGTGTTTTTGGTACCTTGATATCTTTAGTAACTAACATATTTTTTTCCTACCTTTCTCCATTGAATTTTACCTAGAATTAACTATAGTTCCTATTTTTTCTTTATTGTGACTGAAGCATGCTTTTATTATCTTTGTCTCTAAGAAGGTAATATTCAAATATTAGTGTCCCATTGTTGATAAGAATTTGAAATTTATAAGGAGAATGACAGAAATAATTCTGGGGAGGGTATTAAATAAGAATTTGAGTCATTGGAATTAAAATTAACAGTAATAAAATGAATATGAGTTGGTATCAATGTTGTTTTTCATCTATCTGTACAATTAATACATGTCGTACAAAAAGTATGTTTCATTTGGACTCACTTTTCTTTCATAGTGTAATACTTCATACAGTGTCATATCATCACAAATTATTCACTTAAAATAATTCATCCTTGTGTCAGGTGTTAACTGGTTTTAGTCCAATCAATTGTGAAGTGTGTTAAAAGTGATTATCTCAAAAAAAAAAAAAGAAATGAGGAATCTGAATAATTTATATCTTAAATACATTTAAGTGGATTCAAATTATTTCTTCAATAATGTCACCTGCAGTGACATTCACATATGTTTTATGAGTGTATTTAGCAAAACTGAAATTTGGATGGGAAAGGCTTCTCTTCCCAAGTAAAAAGACAAAGTCTCACAAAGGTAAGTCCTCCTATACTTCCCTTCCCCGTTTTTGTCTATAATGTAGACATTATATCTAGAGAAGTAGAAGCCATCTGGTGACTTTAATTTTTTGATGACAACAGGCTTAAAAATGCAGGATAAAAAGCCATTGTAAACCATCTACAAGGATCATTTGCCTATAAAATTGCCCACTCTTAGGTCCCCATGATGATGTGTAATTAATGGTTAAATTAAAATTGTGGCATCTGACAATTCCAGATATTATTATAACTCTAATGTCAAGGACAGAGCTATGCTACCATTCTATTTTAAAACGAAATTATTTTTAGCTTTTGAATGGTTTTCCTTTAAGTTAAACTCCTTCTAATTCTGAAGCTTCTAAAGTTAGTAATTCTTTGTCATTGCATTAGTCGGACCTGGAATGGTGAAATGGGTGAACCATACATACAAACTCCGAGATCTTTTAGTTGAATAAACAAATGATCATCAGCTAACTTAAGGATATTCATTCCACATATTGCTGTCCATCAATCTGTGGCAACCTAGACAAGAGAAGGTAATTTTCCTTCTTAGAAATTAAACTAAAATTATTAAAATAAAAACATTTTTAGCAATGAGATTGGAAGCTAAGAAGTCATAAGGTAGAGAGTCAGGACTATGAAGAGGTGTAACAAGTCAATGTTCCAAGCAGGCTGAAATCCTGTTTCAGCAGATACTATTAGACAGAGGAAAAAAAGTATACAGTAGAGATTGAGAAAGGTTGACACAGAATGATACAAAGAAGGACTAAAACGTTTAGCTGAGCATCTTCAGTGATGGCCCATGGAGTGAAAATTTTAGGGTAAGCATTACCATAAATTCCAGATTTATCCATGTATCTGACTTTTCTCAGTCCATGCTGTTCAACTCTGACTGTTCAGTGTTTTATGGATTTGAATGTTCATATATGTAAGTTAAGATTCTTTTGGTTACAAATAACTTATGTAAGAATATGAATTTATTGTGAAATACTTGGGCCTAACATTGATTCCAATCCAATGAATAGGTGGGTCACCAGACATGAAAAATCAAGATTTTATGAAAATTCTCTTAACGTGCTGCCATCAATGTAACTCAGCTCCCATGAACTCAAACTCTATCATTTAGTTTAAAATTACTAATTTGTAAGAAAATAATATTTGATTAGCCCAGCTTTTTTTTTTTTTCAGATATTCTATTATAATGCTTAGGGAAGCAGAATTACATAACAGAACAAGGGCTGTGGAAGTGACTCCAGTGTTAAAGGTGGGTAATTTTCAGAGAAAAGGAGCTGAAAAGATAACCTAATACGAATGCACCACAATATTTATTCTTACAACAACTTCTGATTACTAGGATAATTCAACAAGTTTTTGTTGATTGCAAACAAGAGAATCAAACAACCCTAGGTATTAAATTTGAGATATTGCATGTGGTTGTAATGATACATCTTCATATTTGCCAAGGAATTATACCCAGAGCTTCTGCATCCTATAGTTTCAACTGCCCAAATCTGTTGTTCACATGTTTTCAACTTGAAGATCCCAAGAGTTCCAGAGTATATCACGAGTGTCTGAATTGTGTGATTCCAAATGAGGTGGCTGAATACTAGGCTAACATGACTAGATAATTTTGCCATGAACTAGGTTTAGTTAAGAGTTAATTTCATTTGTTAGGAAGAATGAACAACAACTAGAGAGAGAGATCACACCCTTTTTGTTGGAATGACAGAATTACCGAATTACCTACAAGTTTCCCTATAGTCCTAATCATTATTTATTTCATAACTCTTAACTCCCCGAGCAAATTCCTACAAAATCTCCATTCTAATTAGTTAGTTTCAACACCTGTGTTCTTGAAAATCCTACTAGGCTTGCTCTTGAATATTTATTGGAATGATCTGCTTTAGGTCTGTATAAACTAAGAGGCCTAGATACTTTAGGAGATGCGAACATAGACACTTCCTTGGCTAATAGGGAAAGCATTTTATGTGATCTGAAAATAAAGTAAGAAATGTGCCAGAATGATTAAAGAAGTTTTCTTTATGTATCTTAAGAACATAAAACTAGGTAAGTGTATTTTGCCTCATAATACTGGTAATATTTCGTACTTCGCTATTTCATTAACATGTCTCTTCAGTGCTTCAAAATATTAACTCTTTCTTGAGAGAAATGTAAGCAGAAAGTGAAATTTTATAAACTTTAGGAAAAATTCAAGGGTCAAACATAAAAAGAACATTCATTTTGCTTTTAATATTTGTTATATTTTAAAATGTTAAATGTTGATTTAGTTAGTAATAGAAGACCAACCAGAGAAGGTGTCATCTAGATATAAGAAATTTAGGAATGACCATGTAAATACAGAGCTATTCCAAAAAAGAGATGTAAACCAAGGAAGGGTTGCTTTAAACTGAGTCAAAATTTTTGACACATTTTCATTGAAAGAGAACTCAACTGATTTAAAGGTTATTGCTAAGATAATAAAATGGACAGTTTCAGATGAAGATTTTAGTGTGATAGTTTTTGGAAAAGAGATGTATTCACTTGCTTTTCACAGTGTCCTCACAGCTTTTCATTAACGTAAACAGAGAAAAACAAAGTGCAGCAAATGTTCCATTAACAGGAATTTGAATTTTGGAAGACTGACAAAATAGAATAAAAATTAGAATGATTAGAGGAAACTGATAAAACAGTAGAAAAGTAATTCCTTCATTTTGGTAGTTTAATTTAAAATAATACATTGAGTAAACAAGTTTAGAGAAACACATCAACGGTTCTCAGTAATTTGAAGTTATGACATTAAGTCACTGTATAAGCCTGTTGTAGCTTGAAAGTTTGTAAGATGCTATATTGCTAATATCCTTTGATAAGAATAACAAACTTAAAATTGAGATGTTCTCAAGTTGACCTAATCTTAACATTACTTTTAAATTAACTAAAACAGCTAGAAATTAATGTCATTTGTTTAAATAGGCATTCTTCGTTTTTCATAGACCAACCAGTCATTCAAATGGTAGGATATATGGGAATATAAAAGTTTGCTGGCTCCAAAACAGCTTTTTAAGGCTGTCAGAATTCCTAAGGTGCTTACAATTATAATTTGGTTGAGTCTAAGTATTGGAGACAGAGGAGGTGAGGGTGGGAGAAAATAAACATTTTTCAAATACTGTGGCATCCATAAAAATGCATTGACTTGCTATGTTAGCTGTGAAGCATTTATACGATAAGATTTATTCAGCAATATACCAGCACAACTGGTTTTCAGATTAGTTCACTAGTCATCCAGTCAGGTACTGAGAGACCATTATACGGTATCAGATAGTGGCATTATATCAGAGGAACAGTGACTGAGAGGAGAGAAAGGGAATACCAAACATATTTCAGTAATACCTACCAATACCCCTAAGAACTAAGCATTTACTGAATGAGTGAGGCCCGCATTTCCCAGCATGAATTCTAGGAAACTCTATTAAATCTGGTGTGTTTATTATTCCAGGGTAATGTTTAATGGTCGAATAAATTAGAGAAACAGTGAATTAAACAAAGGTAAATAGGTTTCAGCATTGCAGGACTTCATAGATCTTTTAATAAGCTAATAGGTAATAATTTCAAAAAGGGATTTATATATTTTAATCCTAATTAAACTAATCAGTGAAAACCTTTGTCCTAGAATTTCTCTTCTGGCCAGTATTTTATGTACCACACTTCGGGACATGCTTTCCTAGACCTATTAATAATAAATGCACTGTATAAAGCCCTGATTCCAATCATTTGGCAAAGCAAGAGTTCCCTATGCAAAGGCAAAGCTAGGCTTGTATGAAATTTTATTTTGAAGGTATTGCTAAAAGAGAAAATGAAACTCTTTATAGTATTACTTTAATTCTCTCACTTAGATATTTACAAAACAAGAATTTATAGAGCTTTAATTTCATAACAGATCCAAACACTTGACTATAATTAATTTGTAGTATTATTGAGAATATTCATTTGTATTTGAAGTGATTAAAATAAGAACCTCTTGATTAAGATTATAAACCATAATAGATTCAAGTATTAGGTATAAATCCATTTATTCTGATTTGTTTCTAAGAAATTAGTTGTTACTGAGAAAAGAAAAAGTTGTTTTTTTAAAAACAACATACTTGGTTACAGTTGAGCAAAACCTGCTCACTGAAATGTGTCACCAATATTATTAGTGTGATTTTTTTGGTACTGACTTAAAATGATTATAAAATAAAACAGTTTAGAAATACTCTACACTGCTCTTTTCTTTCCATACTTCATTTATTCAAGTTATTTTTTATATGAAATAAAATTATGCAAATATATATTGTTAGAACTTTTGGTATCTTTACTTATCTATGTATAATAGCACATTTTAAAAAGTAACAAAACCAGGACAAAGAAATACAGGCATACCTCATTTTTACTGTGCTTTGCTTTACTGAGCTTTGCAGATACTGTGTTTTTTAAAATTGAAGTTGGTGGCTACCTTCAAGCAAGTCTATTTGATGCCATTTTTCCAACAGCATTTGCTTAATGTCTCTGTCACATTTTGGTAATTATCACAATATTTTAATATTTTTTATTATTATTGTATTTGTTATGTGATCTGTGATCAGAGATCTTTGATGTTACTATTGTAATTGTTTTGGGGCACCACAAACCGCGCCGATATAAGATGGTGAACTTAATAAATGTTGTGCGTGTTCTGACTGCTTTACTGACTAGTTATTCCCCTCTCTTCCTCTCTAAGGGCCTTCCTATTCTCTGAGACACAACAATAGTAAAATTAGGCTGGTTAATAACCCTACAATGGCTTCTAAGTGTTCAAGTGAAAGGAAGAGTCAACTGATGGGACAAACTTCATTGTTGTCTTTTTTTTCACATTGGGAAGCATTAGTTTATTTCAAAATCAATTGGGTCTAAAAAGAGTGTTCAAAGAGTCTTAGCAAAGTGGCTCCTGATGAAAAGTTTCCTGAGGGCACCATTCAGATCTCAGTTCCACAGGCTGTAGATGAAGGGGTTCAGCATGGGGGTGACCATGGTGTATATCACTGTGGCTGCCATGTCCCTCTGGGTGTGTGTGGATGTGGGGTTGAAGTAGACTCCAATGACAGTCCCACAGAAGAGACAGATTACACAAAGGTGAGAGCCGCAGGTGGAGAATGCTTTCCATTCCCCCCCCAGCCCCCCCAACAGGCTGAGGGCACATTGTTGTCTTATCTTAAGAAATTGCTACAATCACCCAACCTTCAGCAACCACCACCTTGATCAGTCAGTAGCCATCAACTACTGATCAAGTGGTGATCAGTGGGTAAGACACACCACCAGCAAAAAATATTATGGCTCATTGAAGGTTCAGATGACGGTTAGCATTTTTTATCAATAAAGTATTTTTAAATTAAGATATGTACATTGTTTTTTAGACATAATTCTATTGCACACTTAATAGATTACAGTATAGTGTTGATGGAAGAAATTTTCACATATTGAGGTATGGCAAAGTCATTCTGCCTTATACATGATTTGGCTTGAACTTTATGCTAACTAGCACAGCTTGTTTTCTGGCCTGTCAAATGTGCATTGTACATCTGCTTCAACCATTAAAAAAAAAAAAAAGAATGCATTTAAAAATCAAAATGGAGTAACTGTGGTTCAGGCATTCAAAATGCAGCAGGGTGGCCATTGGGGATGTAGTTTCAGACATGTTCCTGAATCACCCAGAACTTGAATTTTCTGAACTTTATCAAACTCAAGGACACCACCAGCCATTCTCAAAACAATATCTGCTAGAAGCTGCCAGCTGCAACCTTATGGTCTCAAGGTTTCTCTTGTAACTATGCAACCATTTCAGACCCCAACCAATTCTTGCCTAACAAGCACTCTTATTTCTTCTTTTTTTCTACAGAACACTTTAATTCTCTTTTTTTAATTAAAAAAAATTTTTTTTTTAAATTTTTTAGTCATGCCATGCTGCATGCAGGATCCCAGTTCCCCAACCGCGCCCCCTGCAGTGGAAGCATGGAGTCCCAACCACTGGATTGCCAGGGAAGTCCCAAGTACTCTTCTTGCCAGCTCCAATTATAACTCTTGACAAACAAATTATGTAATTTTTCAGTTTCTACTTTTATAAGCCTCCGCCATTTTGTAGTTTGATGGAACATAATCCAACTGCTTCTTGAGTCTGTGTCTCCCATGTTAAAGTCTCCAGTTTGCCTCCAATAAAACTCTTTTCTATCCTTATTATAAATTGTTTATTGGTTATTTCCATCAACAGTGTAAACATAACTTTTATATACAGTGAGAAACCAAAAAATATGTGTGACTTTATTGCGATATTTGCTTTATTAAAGTGGTCTGGAACCTAACCTGCAATATCTCTGAGGTATACTTGTAAAAGGAATACAGATTAGAAAGGAAGAAATTTAGTTGTCTCTAATTGTTAGTTCCCTCCTTTCTGTTTTTACTATCATCTTTTCAATTCAGGGCTTGCTTCTGCACAGAATAATGGCCTATTTTGCTTCCATTCGTGTTTATTCCACCCTGCACAAGACTACAAGGTTATTCTTTCTCAAGTAGAACTCTAATAACTTCATCTGCTAAAAAACAAGCAAAACAGAAACTGCCAGTACCTCCCTATTGCCTACAGTTTAAACTTGTCAGGCTGCATTTTAAGGCACTCAGTGATCTGGCTTCCACCTGTTTCTCCAGATTCATCTCTTGTTATTCTTCACGACTTCTGGGCCACAGTCAATCTGGACACCTGAATGTTTCCTTAACACTCGATGTATGGTCCCACTTCTATAACTCTCCTTACTGTTTTTTTTTTTTTGTTTGTTTGTTTGCAGTACGCGGGCCTCTCACTGCTGTGGCCTCTCCTGTTGCGGAGCACAGGCTCTGGATGCACAGACTCATTGGCCATGGGTCACGAGCCCAGCCGCTCCGCGTGGCATGTGGGATCTTCCCGGACCGGGGCACGAACCCGTGTCCCCTGCATCGGCAGGTGGACTCTCAACCACTGCGCCACCAGCGAAGCCCTCCTTACTCTTTTATTTTATCTTTTCTTGATTTCTTGACTCCTACCATTCTTTAAAATGCCACCTCATTCATAAACCTTTCCGTGAACCAAACCATCAGTTACACTTACTGCTTTCTTGAATCTCCACTATAGTTTAGCATATTCTGCTTTTAATGAACTGTGAAATAATAAGAAATACATTTCTTACATATTTCACGGTTCCTGACACACACAGCTCCTAAGACCTTTGTAATTTCCTGAGTGATAAGATCCTCTGACACTGAACTCCTAAATCCCTTGGGATTTCCTAGGCGATAGGGATGGTTTTTGTTTTAATCAGGTGACTCTTGGTGGGCTTCTGGATGAGGCTGGTCACCAGAAAGCCCATCTAAGCCATGATTAGGAACTTGGAAGTTTTAGCCCACCCCGCCATTTTCCAAAGAAGCGAGAGGGGCTGAAAATGAAGTTAACAATTGACCTTGCCTACATGATGAAGCCTCCAGAAAATTCCTAATAGTATGGATCTGGGGAGCTTCTGGGTTGGTGAACACGTGGATGTGCTGGGAGAGTGGCTCTCCCACATACTTTGTCCTAGGCATCTCTTTCATCTGGTTGTTCCTGAGTTATATCCTTTTATAACAAACTGGTAATTTAATAAGTAAAATGTTTTCCTGTGTTCTGTGAGCTGCTCTAGCAAATTAATTAAACTCCAGGAAGGTTCATGGGAATCTCCAATTTATAGCCAGTAGGTCAGAAGCAAAGATTGACAACCTGGACTTGCAACTGGCATCTTAAGTGAGGCAGAAAGCAGATGGGGGCACAGTCTTGCTGGACTGAGCCCTTAACCTGAAGGATCTAATGGTAACTCCAGGTAGATACTGTCAGAAATGAATTACAGGGCTTCCCTGGTGGCGCAGTGGTTGAGAGTCCGCCTGCCGATGCAGCGGATGCAGGTTCGTGCCCCGGTCCGGGAAGATCCCACATGCCGCAGAGTGGCTGGGCCCGTGAGCCATGGCCGCTGAGCCTGCGCGTCCGGAGCCTATGCTCTGCAACGGGAGAGGCCACAACAGTGAGAGGGCCGCGTACCGCCAAAAAAAAAAAAAAAAAAGAATTACATTGTTGGACACCAGCAGGTGTTGCAGAATTGCATGATGTGTGGAAAACCCACACATATGGTGTCAGAAGTGTGTAAAGGAGAAACAGAGGTTTTCCACTACATAAACAAACAAAGAACAAACAGCCAAATCATAAAATTATGCAAATTATAAAAAGTATTTTATCAATTTCTCTATTCAAGAAACCACTGTACTGCAGGCACATTGAAGTTAGGATTTGTGCTTCACTTTGTATTGCTCCTTGCCTGTGTCACCCCTGACCCCTTTATAATTTCCATATTATTTTGCACGAAGTATATGTATAGTAAAAGTTTGCTGAATTGAACAGAATCACCAGAAAAATTTTGAATTAAGCTATTCCATTTTGCCTCAGAATTAAAGCTATCATTTTCTTTTCTCATTATATTAGTTCACTATTAAGTTCACGATGTGAATTTTAAAGCTTGATAGGTGGTATGTCTCTGAACAGAGCACTGTGGCCTTGTGTTCACATTGGCATTTGGATCTGGCAAAACCTAAAGATGCCAGACTGTACTTTTCCACCTGCTGTTCCAGCTCAGGGTTTGATGTTGGATTTTAAATCTGAGCCAAACAGGTAGGGGAAATAAGTACTAACCATCTGATACTGTAGAGATTGAGACCACATGGAAACTTGCCTTAAAAAGTCAGACCAGTTTCAGTCATGTCAACATGAGCTACCTTGAATTTCTGCTTTGGAGACATTATTATTATTATTAATGATAGTATTCACTGAAACATTGCATTTTATTAAAAAAATGACCTGGAAGGTAGGCTCAGTAATGTGATTGTCAAAATGTTAATCCTGAATCAGAGGTGGTAGAAAATAATAATTTTAGCTTGTGTTTAATTTCCACCAATGATCTTAAAATCTGGAGCTGAACTTCTTGAAAAGAATATCAAGTTGGCTCTGAAGACTGATATATGCATAGCTGCAAATGGCTATTTTCTCACAAAAGTAGTAAACTTTAAAAATAAGGGCAATGATCCAGCAATTAATTTCTCCAGAATTCGTTTCCTGAATTTTTACTTTTTAGAACATTTAAAGTTCCTATAGTACTTAAAGAGAGACTGGAGGTACGGCATTCACAAGAGTTTGGTGATGATGGTAACTTTAAGACAAAAAAGGCAAGAAGACTTTAGTATGGAAGTAATGAAGGGATGCCCTTAAAAGGTCAGATAACACACACTCAGCCATTCAACACAGCCCATTAAAAAGTGATTACAGAGTCATAGAAAAGGATGCACTTTCACTAAATGGGAGCTTTATAATTATCCAAACTACTATCTTCCTAATCATTGCAGTGGCCTACTTGAGTATGAGACAGGTGATCTTTTGCTTATCACAAACATCTACTGGGAAAACACCTGCTCTCTTTCAATTGTCTGCAATTTTAATGGTACCATAATGCATAATTATCACACTGAACAATGACCTCTTTCCTCTCATACAGTTACACAGATGCTAGAATAAATGATCAACATTGAATCATACTGTATCTTCATTTATGTGTCTTTATCTTCCTCCTTTAATGTAATTAACAAATTATCTCGAATACTATTTCAATCTTCAATATTTTCCATTATTGGAGTCTTCAAGTTCAGAAGAGAAAGAGTACGCTAGCTCATTATTTAAACACAATTATATTATCTAAATAGGTACTCAATCAATCCTCTTTGTTATCAATAATGATTACGCAGAGATCCTGTAAGCATAATGAGCAATATAGGAAAGAATGAATTGTTTCTCTCTGTCAGAAAGTAAATTCATTCATTCATTTTCTCATTAAAATAAATTTATTTAGTGGCCATTATAAAGCAGATGTGCCAGGTTCCAGGGATACAAAAAAGATTAATACTGAATTCCTGTCTTTCAGGAGCTTGGCCTCTCAAAGAAGCTGGCAAGTACATTAATAAAGAAGTCTGTATGAGGGAGAATGAAGCCAAAGGAGAGACTTTTAGAGTTTTGAGACCTTCAGGACAAACAGATAGAGCCGGCTTTCTTTTTTTATGCTGTTTTCTTCTCCTGTTTTAAAATTACATGTTTATTTCACAACCTCCTGATTAAAAAAAAAAGTTCTGCATCAGTTTTATGATAGCATTTATGAAGAGTTGAAAGGACACAAGGAAGCTAGTTTTTCACTTGGGTGGGACATCAAATGTGGGGATACACAGAGTGGAATAAATACATTTTGTGGGCTGTACTTCAGATTTGTAAGTCTAGAATATTGACAAGGGTGAGAGAGAGATATTAACACTAGAAAAACTCAAAACATTTAAGACAGAGTGCCTATTAACTCACTTGGGAGCACTTTTTTTGCAGCCCCCAGAATACAAGTTATTCTCTCACCTCCAAATCACTGCTCTCCCCTCAGAGGCCAAACTGGCAAAGAGGTGAAAGAGCACAGTGAATATGGAATGGGTTTTGAGAGAGTTTACTAGAAACAAATAAATACTGCCATTCTGATAAATCCCCTTACATTGACATCTTTTTTTTCTTCAGATAGGCTGTAGTACAACTGATTATGTTTATGATAAACTCCATCCATTTCTAGAATGGATTAAGCTACAGAATCATTTATTATTATGAGTAGGCTAAAAAGTGGTATAACTGAGACTGCCATAGTCACTCTGATGGAAGCTTTTACTTCACCTATTTTGTCTCTGTTCTTTTTTTTTTTTTTTTTTTTTTTTTTTTGCGGTACGCAGGCCTCTCACTGTTGTGGCCTCTCCCGTTGCGCAGCACAGGCTCCGGACACGCAGGCTCAGCGGCCATGGCTCACGGGCCCAGCCGCTCCGCGGCATGTGGGATCTTCCCGGACCGGGGCACGAACCTGCGTCCCCTGCATCGGCAGGCGGACTCTCAACCACTGTGCCACCAGGGAAGTCCTGTCTCTGTTCTTTAGGGTGGATCATTTCCATAAGTAGCTCATTACAACTGGTAGCTATTATTCTTGATTTCATTCTTCTTTAGTTTGTCAAGGTTCTAGGAATGCCTTATTTGCTGCACATAGGTTTTATGACAGTCATATATGTTATATTGACATTGCTCTCATTTAATTTATGTTTACTGTATGCATGTAGTATGCATATCTGCCCTGGTAGAACCGGCTTGAGTTTGCAGTGTGCATTGTATGCTTTCCTGCTATTCTTCAGTGTGATTTAGATTGATATGTTAATTTAAAAGTAGACACTGGAACAAGTGCTTTTTGTTTTTTGGGTTTTTTTGTGGTATGCGGGCCTCTCACTGTTGTGGCCTCTCCCGTTGCGGAGCACAGGCTCCGGACGCCCAGGCTCAGCGGCCATGGCTCACGGGCCCAGCCGCTCCGCGGCATGTGGGATCTTCCCGGACCGGGGCACGAACCCGTGTCCCCTGCATCAGCAGACAGACGCTCAACCACTGCGCCACCGGGGAAGCCCAAGAACAAGTGCTTTTTGAATGACATGGAATCTAATAAACTCTGAACTGCTTTAAAGAGGACATTAGGTCAATTCCTGCTTCTGCCTTAACACAATGTCTAAACAAGTACCCACAATTCTCCAGATTTCAGAATTTTTGCCTATAAAAGAGAAGAGCCTAGATCATCTATCTCTAAGCTATCTTTCCATAGCAAAAAATATATTACAAACCACATCATGATGCTGTAGGGCAAATAATAAAGTACTGGGTAGAAGTATCAGTACATTTTCTGGAGAGATAACAGCTAGAGAACTCTGAACTTAAAGACATGGGTAGTGGAGAGACACAAAGATCAGGCTGAACATAGATATAAAGGCAAATAAAATAAAATAAAAGACTTCTTGTTAGTGTTTTGAGTCTTTGGGATAGTTCCTTGGGCAGAGATTTCTACCACCATAGCCCTGGGTTGAATCCTAATCTCTATAAGTCAAGAATTCTTTCTGCTCACCTTTCTCCTGCATACTCAGTGATCATTCCAGAATTATACCGTTCAAAGCCTTAGTATTAGAAAATTCAGTAAGTCCTTGACCTTGAAAAGCTCATATATGTAAGTATAAAATATTTATTGGAAACTTAAAATGTGGGTATTATGTTTACCTCTTGATGCCAGATTAGAAAACAAATCTAAACATTTTATTCAGATTATGAAAATAAATGAACATAATACTAAATATTGGTAGTAGGTATTAAATTTACAGCTTCTTGTTTTAAAAATTAAACTACACCAAATAACTCATTAGAGATTCCTTCTATCGTCTGAAGAAAAATCTCCAAGTATAAGGACAAAGTCCTTTTTTTCATGAAAATTAATTCAGTCATAATCACAGATAAGTGTGAAATAAGATACAAGGAAGATAATTATTTACTTTTGTTCAAATTATCTCTTAGACTTAATTACAGTAATTTGTAGACAGAACATTTATAGATTTGACTTAGTGTGATTTAGAACAGACTTGGACATAAATTCAAAAATTGTACAATTCCACTAAAACTTTTATTGGTCTACTTTATCCCTAATTAGGAGAAACATAGTGAAATATATAATATTCTTAGTACTAATTCTACACTCTAGATAGTGTCAGTCTCTAAGATTGAATGACGTCATCAGCATTTGATGTTTATCTGGTAGAGAAAGGGATAGATGACATGATGCATGAATAGGCATTGGTTTCTTTAGAGGAAAAGTGTGTTTACTTTTCTATCAGTGTCATTATGAGATGTGAATTACAACTGAGGGGAACCGAAGAAAAAAGAATATATTAGTTTTTGCTTATTTTTTGAAGAGAATGTTTACCAAAATGTGTTTCTAGAATAAAAAATCCTTTTATTGATCACTCTATATTTAGAAAAAGTGTTTTTGTCACTAATGCTTTGACTCAAGCTGAATCAAAACCTATTTGTTTCATTTTTATGAAGCATAAAGAGCAAAATAAATATAGCCAACCACATGAAGCAGGGTATTTCTAGTCCAGAAAGCCTTAAGGTTTAGAAAGAAGTTACTTGTTCAAAGTGTAAATGTTACACTTTGGTGGGAATGTAAATTGGTACAGCCACTATGGAGAATGGTATGAAGGTTCCTTAAAAAACTAAAAATAGATCTACCATATGGTATCTATCATATGATCCAGCAGTCCCACTCCTGGGCATACCTCCAGAGAAAACCATAATTCGAAAAGATACACATGCCCCTATGTTCATTGCAGCACTACTTATAATAGCCAGGACACAGAAGCAACCTAAATGTCCATTGACAGAGGAATGGATAAAGAAAATGTGGTGTATATATATATATACACACACACACACACACACACACACACACACACACACACACACACACACACACACACACACTGGAATATTTCTCAGGCATAAAAAAGAACGAAATAATGCCATTTGCAGTGGCATGGTTAGACCTAGAGATTGTCATACTCAGTGAAGTAAGTCAGAGAAAGACAAATATCGTATGTATCATGTATATGTGGAATCTAAAAAAATGGTACAAATGAACCTATTTACAAAACAGAAAAAGAGTCACAGATGTATAAAACAAACTTATGGTTACCAAGGGGGAAGTGGGGGGAGGGATAAATTGGGAGATTGGGGTTGACATATACACACTACTATATATAAAATAGATAACTAATAAGAACCTACTGTATAGCACAGGGAACTCCACCCAATACTCTGTAATGACCTATATAGGAATAGAACCTTAAAAAGAGTGGATATATGTATAACCAATTCACTCTGCTGTACAGCAGAAACTAACACAACATTGTAAACTAACTAGACTCCAATAATAATTAATTAAAAAATAAAAAAACTGAATCCTCAATGGAGCAGTCAGACCTCATGGCTGTGTACACCTGGGCTGAGGAGAGAAAGGTATGGATATAACAAGTGCCTGGGAATTACACAACTGAAAGCCTGTGTTTAAGTAAGAAGAAAACCAAATATAAATCTGTATAGACTTACATGAGGGCATGCTGCCCAAGTAAAAAGTGTCTATTGCTATTAACAGTAGAATAAAGTTATAGGAGTTAGGATTTGTTCTCCTATGAATTAGTGATATAGGCAAAGTAAAAGCATGAAAATTTTATTGCTTTTTCTTATATCTTTGATTGAATGAGAGAGAGAATAAGTGTTACAAGATTTAGAGTCAGTCAATAAGAAGGAAAAATAATACCTCAAGTCTCTTCAGTTCTCACCTTTACAACTCTGCAACTACCTAGCCCAAGGTATCCCCATTCTTCATCAGGGCACTGCAATAGCCACCTAAATGGAGGCTTCCTCCATCCATGATGGCTTCTAGCCCATTCTCCAAACAGCAGTAGGGGTAGGGTTTCTTGAATGTTGGAGTGAGGGAGGATCTCCATAAATCCACTTAATAAATGCAACAAAAGTATTGGCAAAATTGTGAAAATCAGAATTCTACTCTGACTTGACAGAAAGCCATGGCAAAGGGACTTTCATGAATGTGATTAAGGTAAGAGCATTAAAATGAAGAGATTATCCAACATAATCAAATGAGTCCTTAAAGAGGAGGACATTTTCCTGCTCTGGTCAGAGAGAAAGATGATAATGGAAGAAAGGCATGAAGATATGCAAACCCATTATTGGACTTGAAGATGGAAAAAGGGGACCATGAGCCAAGGAATGTGGACCACATTGAGAAGATGCAAAGAAATGTATTCTCCCCTGGAATCTCAGAAAAGAACGCAGCCCTGTTGACAACTTGATTTTAACCCAGTGAGACCCATGTCAGGCTTCTGAACTAGAGAACTGTAAGATTATACATCTGTGTTGTTTTAAGCCACTAAATTTGTGGTAATTTGTTATGGCAGCAATAGAAGTTGAGTATGTCCTTGCATACTCTGTCAATTTCTTTGTCCCTCTCTCACTTTACTTGTCTGGCTAAACTAAATGCTGGCCAGACCCAACTCTGTGTTTATTCTCATGTAGCTGAAAATAACTGAATGAAAACATAAAACCTTCTAGCTAGTCTGACTTTAAATTCATAATTATGTACCTCAAATGAACCCTTAAATGTACCCAGCAATAGTTCCTTATTCTATTCAATCTTCTATTCTCCTAGTGATAATTTCCCACATTCTCCTCTTTCCTAAATCCATTCCTAGATGTCCTACATCCTAAGCTTGCAATTATTTTCCTATGTTACTGAGAAAATAGAAATAAAAGGACAAGAACATTCATAATGCTCTACCATCCCATCTATACACTTAGCTCCATCCATTTTCATATTCCCTTGCCTTTTTTTTTTTTTTTTGCGGTACTCAGGCCTCTCACTGTTGTGGCCACTCCCGTTGCAGAGCACAGGCTCCGGATGCGCAGGCTCAGCGGCCATGGCTCATGGGCCTAGCCACTCCGCGGCATGTGGGATCCTCCCGGACCGGGGCACGAACCCGTGTCCCCTGCATCGGCAGGCGGACTCTCAACCACTGCGCCACCAGGAAAGCATCCCCCTTGACTTGTTTTTATGGCTGTGCTTCCATCCTTTTATTTAAAGCTAAGTGCATCCACTTGTTCATTAGATTTCATCACCTATCACTTACTCAAGGAAACTATTTTATCAATTTTTCCCCCTTTAGCTTCAAAATCTATCCTGAATCTAATTACTTCTCACCACTTCCCTTCTTGCTACTTAGTTCAAGCTGCTTACATTATTGTCCCCCTAAAGTGTATTCTCCACCCAAATGCCAGAGTGGGAATGTTAAAATATGAGTCACCTTATGAACTGTTCAGCAGTTATCCATACCTCCTAGATTATTTCTGTAAGTATACAAAGATGCTGTTATTTCTCCCACCCACAGTAGCATTTTCTTGACTTTACTTTTTTTTTTTTGCCAGACCCTGCCTTATTTCTACCCTTTTTACAGAAATAATCATTGAAAAGGAAGTCAATTGTTTTGGTCTTAATCAAGTTTCACCCCGACTAGGCTCTGAGCATGATCTTGTCAAGGTGAACAATGACCTTCATGTTGTTAAATCTAGTGGTCAATTCTCAGTCTCTTAATTAAACTTTAGCAGCATATAACAGAGTTAATACATATTTTTTCACTTCAGGCTTGCTTCTTTTTCCTCCAGCTCACTGGTCAAATTCCCTGGTTCTTCTTGCTTCCCTGACCTCTAAATTTTGAATTGCTTCAGAGTCCTTGGAACTCTTCTATTTTTATTTTTATCCACTTTTTGTGTTGGTGAATACTGTTACCCTGTATATACTGATGACTCCTACGATTCCCAAATTTATAGCTCCAGCCAGGACCTCTCCTCTGAACTCAAGAATCATATATCAAACTGTCTACTGGAAAACTGTACTTGGATGTTTAATATGCATCTCCAACTTGATTTGTCAAAAACTAAGGTCCTGGAATGACATGCTCCTCAAATCTGCCTGTATCCCAGGCTTCCTCGTAGTAGTAAATGACAACTCTACAGTGTGCTCAGGATAGAAGCCTTGTAGTCATTTTACTCTTTTCTTTTATATGCCACATCCAATGTGTTGTCATGCCTTGTCAGTTCTGCCTTTAAAATCTATGCAGAATCTACTACTTCTGACCACTTCCATTGTAATTACTTTATCCAGATAATAATCATATCTCACCTTGATGACAATGTCCTCTTACCTAACCTGTCACCTTGATTTCATGCCTGTTCTCCTAAAGAATATTCTCAACTCAAATCAGAGTGAGACTCCTTAACACATGTCCATTCATGTTATTCCTTTCTTCAAAACCCTCCAAAGTCATCTAATCTCAGTCAGATAAGAGACACAATTGTTACAATTACCTACAATGCCTGATTACCTCTTTGACCTGATCTCCTACAAATATGCCCCTTGCTTACTGCACTCCGTGCACGTAGGTCCTCTTGCTGCTTCTTGAGTAAGTCAGGCATGCTTCCATCTTTGCATTCCCTATTTTAGTTTGTATATCATCTGCCTGGGATGCTCATCCTTCAGATAGTCAATAATTTGCTTCAAAACACTTCCTTCAATTCATTTTCCAAAATTCATCCCCTCAGTGAGACCTTCTCTGGCCACTGTGTCTAAAGCTACAACCTCTTCCACTACCACCATAGTTTCTAGTTTGACTTTCTGCTTTATTTGTCTTTTTAAACACTAATTGCTTTCTAATATGTGACTTTTTTGTTGTTATTGACCTTGTTTATTGTCTGTCAGCACTTCTAGAATACAGCTCCAATGAGAGTAAAGGTTTTACTGGTTTTTTTTTTGGTAACTTTATCTCCAAAACCTAGAATAATTTGCTGGTACTTTATATTCTCAATAGTTGCTTAATATATGATTATAAAGTAGATGCTACTGCTTTTTCCATTGTAAATGAGACATACTTATACACGCATTTACTTAATTTTTTTGTCTGTCTCCTCTAAGATGTGAGAGTCATGAGTGCAGAAAAGTTGTCTTCTCAGCTAGAATAGTGCCTTTTATAAAATGGCCTTCACTTCAAAGAATCAGGGAGAGATAGACTCCTTTAAGTTTCTGATACACTCTTAAGAAAAATGCAAACATGTACAACCATTCAGAAATAGTTTTCAGGGAATTTATAGACACTCTGAAGCCCATTATTAATGTCCATACTGGTAGAAATGTATGATTTCTACTTCAGTGTTTATCTTTTGCTGCATCCTAAAGGTCTGGTATCACAATTGAGAACTTGAAAATAAAATATTTATTACAGCTTATAATTGTACACAGAGTGAAAATAAATATTCATGGATTTGTGAGTCATGGAAATCCTTTTTTTTAAAAAAAGAGATATATGTGTGCATTGACCAAGGAGATAAGAGAATCCTTTGTGCCTTATGTGCCTTATGTGAATGTCGGAACCCAGTGGTTCTCAACCAAGAGTGCTCTTGACACCTGGAAGACATTTGGCAAAGTCTGGAGACACTCTTGTGTGTCAAAACTGAGGAGCTATTGGTAGCTAGTGGGTAGAGACCAGAGATGCTGTGTAAACATACTTTAATGAATAGATCAGAGCCTTCCCCACCAGCAGAGAATTTTCCAGCCTAAAATGTCAGTAGCGACAATGTTTGGAAGCCCTGATATAATCTTGGGGTACAAGCACTATGTTCGCAGATGTATTCTTCAGCATGATTCCTGTGCATAATAGATACACAAGAACACCTGTTGTGTAATTGAAAGATAAAGCCTAAGCAAGTACACTAGTCCTTCTTAAAAATAACATACCATATCTAATTCATCCCAACATCCATTCATCCACCCATTCATTGATTCGTAAGTATGTACTGATCACCTCCTATGTGTCAGGCATGGGACCAGGCAATCGGAGCACACTGAAGACTACGGTCTTTGTATCTAGTAATGAACACAAATAGTTCACAGATAATTTCAAAGCATCGTATGTACTCTGATAATGGAAGTGCTAGATTTTGTGAAAGCCAGCACTAACACAGGTCATCTAATCGAAATTTGAGGGTGAAGAAAGGCTGAGTTTTCTAAACCAAGATTTGCAGGATGAATATGAGTTAACAGAAGGGGAGGTAGAGAAAAAACATACAAAAAGGGCCAGAAGCTAAGACAGCATTCCATCTTCCGAGAATTATAAGCAACTTGGAATGGCTCAAGTTCAGAGTGTAATAAGGTCCTAGAAAGTGATGGATCTAGAATAATAAACATGAGTCACATTAAGAAGTTTGGACCTTATTCTGATAGCATTATAGAATTTTAAGCAGAGTTATAAAATAACATAAATGTGAGGTATTACTATTATTTTTGTTATTACTATAAATGTTATTACTTTTCCTTGTAAAAAGTTGAAGCAAGTATAAGAAAATTGAAAATACAATAAAAATTCTCAATAGGATTTATTTAAAAACAAAAAGTTCACAAATTTTTAAATGCTAATGTGTCATTTTACTTTAGCCCTATTTCTGCATTTTATGCATTTTTATATGTCTGTCCATAAGGAAAATTGGTATTGCCTATACATGCTTTACTGGGCAAATGGTGCTTGACTGTGAAACTATCTGTACTCACAACCTCCATGAAACCATCCACAATGGGAAAATAGAAGATATGATCATCTAATCTAATGTAATTATACCTCGTCAATGAGGAGGAAAAAGGTTTTAAAAATAGAGGTGGGTGCTCCAGGATTCAGACAGTAGAGTGAAAAGTTTAAAGCGGAAGTTATTTACAAAGGCTCTGCTGATCCTTTCTAGGTCACTTTGTCAAAAAAAGAGATGTTTCACCTTCCCTCAAAGTCTACAAGGGGAAGCTACAAGTTGGAAGAGTGTCCTGATCCTTTTTTTGAAGACGTTAATCATTTCAATTCTGGTCTCGACTTAAATGTCCTTAGCAGTTTTAACAATCTGCAGGTTTCCCACATCCCTAACTCATATTCTCAGAGGGATTAAAATATAATTAAATGTTACCTTTCACACACCACTTCACAGTTTACCAAATACTTCAATCTGAATTGCCTTAACAAAATGTTGGAGGTTTGGCTTTCACCAAGGGTCACTTAATTGCCATGTTTTTCTTCTGGTATAGAACTTTACATGGTGAACACTGCAATTCAAATAATGATTACCTAGTCAGACACTTTTACGCTTATCCAAGTATTCATTTTGGAAAGTTATAGTTTATTTGATTTTTAATTATGTATATCCAAAGTGCATAGTAACATTTAATCATGAAGACAGCTTTTTTTTTATTTGCTCCATCTTTTGGTCTTCACATTGTTTATGGCATTGTTTTAAACCTAAGAGCTCAGAATGTGTTTTCTTATGTTTTCATGAATAAGAGAATCTGTCATTCACATGGATCTGTTAAGACAATATACAGTAGGTGATACCTGTAGAATTATTTCTTAAAAGCAAGCAATAGGGGCTTCCCTGGTGGCACAGTGGTTGAGTCCGCCTGCCAATGCAGGGGACACGGGTTCATGCCCCGGTCCGGGACGATCCCACATGCCGTGGAGCGGCTGGGCCCGCGAGCCATGGCCGCTGAGCCTGCACGTCCGGAGCCTGTGCTCCGCAGCGGGAGAGGCCACAACAGTGAGGCCCGTGTACCGCAAAGAAAAAAAAAAAAAAGCAAGCAATAAATTATTTTGGTTTCAGGTAAAAAAATACTTTATGCAAGTAATGAAAGAAAGTGAATGCATCGTGTGATGGTATTTTCTTAGTGAAATGGGAATATTTTTCTGATCAATTATTTGGAAACTGTAATAGAAGCACATTGTTTTGAAAAACAATGGCATAGGTAAAAGGAATAACCAACAAGACTTTCATTAAAAAGGCAAGTAGAACCAGCAGCAGAGGAAAACTATAAAGACATTATATTTAGGAATAACCCATTTAAGAAGCACAAGTTGCTGACACATTTCTTCAAAAGGATATATGTTTAATATATTTGGAAGATGAAAGAATCTGCAGCCAAAGGAGTTAGCTTTAGGCTATATTTAAATCTCACACACCCGCCTTAATATCATGTATACAACTGCAATATCTTTTCCAAAATACATATTTTTTCCTTCCAAATTTTGAGGATAACATTTTTTACCTTCAGAGTATATAATTTCCTCTTTTAAGTATTTTTTCAAATAAGCTTTATATTTTAGAACAGTTTTTTATTTACGGAAATATGATATTAGTACACGTCACACTATTTACTATATACCCTACGCTATTTCTGCACTTGTTAATGTCTTGTTAGTATGCTACATTTGTTACAATTAATGTTATTGACACATTATTATTAACTAAAGTCCACACTTGATTCAGATTTCCTTAGTTTTTAACACATGTCCTTTTCCTCTTCTAGAATCCCATCAAGGATACCATATTACCGTATTACATTTAGTTGTCATTTCTCTTTAGACACCACTTGGCTATGACAATGTCTCATACTTTCCTTGTTTTTGAAGGTTTTGGCACTTTTGAAGAGTAGTGGTTGGATATTATATAGAATGTCCCTAAACTGGTTTCATCTGACATTTCTCTTATGATCAGATTGGGGTTGTGGATCTATGGTAGAAAGACCACAGAGGTTAAAATGTCATTTTCATCATACCATGGCGAATGTACATTCTATCAACATGACTTATCTTGATCACCTGGAGAAATAGTGTTTGTCAAGTTTCTCCACTGCAAAGCTATTCTTTCTTTCCCCTTCTGCATACTGTACACTTTGGAAAGAAGTCACTATACACAGACCACACGTGAGAAGTAAAAATTGTGCTCCATTTCTTTGAGACGAGAGTAGCCACATAAATTACTTGGAATTCCTCTGCATTGGAGATTCCTATTCTCTCTCATCTAAAAAATTCAATCAATCATTCATTTATATTAGTAGGGACTCATGAATATTTATTTACTACTTTGGGTTATAATCCAATACTATTTCATTTATTTTCTTGCTCAAATTATTTCAGCTTTGGACATTGGCAGCTCTTTCATTTGGCTCCTATATCCTTTTGGCATCACTGTTGTTTACTTTTTCCTTTTTGAGCACTTATTTTCTGACATTACAAGATGTTACAGGCTCAGGTCTATATTTTCTGCCCCATTCCTAGAGTAAGCCATTTCTCCAATGATCCTGGTTCCTTTTATTGGAGGATGGTATTAGAAATCAAGATCCAGGAACTAGTTGTGTTCATTGCTCCTGGGGATTCATTGCTTCTAGGCCTTCTCAGGTGACACAGCAAAGAAATACATGTGTATATACTTACTTGTGTATATACACAAATCTATAAGTCTTTCTATTATATATGTAATCATCTTTATCTATATTAAGCTAAACATGGGTTTGTACTAATGACTCCAACTATAATCCATTACCACATGGATCATTCTAACCTATTCCCTTTGCTTATCTGTAAACTCCTACTCTAAAAGTGAGAAACCTGGCTCACACCATCTACCATGCATTTACTTTCCATCCAGTACAGATGTATAGTGGTATCAGAATTGTTAACTCATACCCCCAAGGAGATCAACTTTATTACCTAGAATATAAGACTTATGTGCAGTTTCTTTCACTTTTAGTCTTACAGATGCCATTCATTTTTAACATTACTTAGTACTTTTTATCTCTACTCCCTTCAGTGAGGTTGTTTCATATATATTCTAATACTGTTAGATTGTTTTGTTATGTTCTACATTCCATTCTAGGATCCCTCAACCTCCTAAATGATTTTTTAAAATTTGTATGAATAGTTACTCTGTGCTAGAAAGTTGTATGCCTTCTGCAAAATGGATAGTATCATGTCTTTACTATTGAAGTATCATACAGAATAGTTTTACTGCCCTAAAATAAACCCCCTGTGCTTGATCTATTCATTTCCCTTCCCTTGCCACCTGATCTTCTGAAACCACTGATCTCTTTGCTGTCTCCATAGTTTTGCCTTTTCCAGAATATCATATACTTGGCATCAAGGTAGCCTTGGCTTCTTTCACTCAGCAGTATTCATTTCAGATTCATCCATATATTTTTCTGACTTGAAAGCTCATTTATCTTTATCACTGATTAACATTGTATTGTATGGATATACCACAACTTGTTTATCCACTCACCCATTGAAGGTCATCTTGGTTGCTTCCTGTTTTTGAAAACTATGGATAAAGCTTCTATAAACATTCATGTGGAGATTTCTGTGTGAATATAAATGTTAAAATCAGTTTGGTAAATACCTAGGAGCACAATTACTGGACAGTATGGTAAGATTATATCCAGTCTTGTAAGAAACTACAAAACTGTCTCTGGCAGTGGCTATACCATTTTGCATTCCCACCAGCAATGAATGAGAGCTTCTGTTGCTTTGCATCCCAACACATGCATATGTGTTTTGCAAATATCTAAACTTCCCAATGTGTGGGGTTTTTTTTGCCCTTCTCTTAGCAGTGTCTTTCACGGAAGTTTTTAATTTAAAGTCCAATTTATCAATTTTTTTCTTTTATGGATCATGCTTTTGAGGTTTTGATATTTATATTTTTATATCAGTTTACTAAACACATGCTCTAAATGTTATTATTTACTGAGATTTTCCTGTGGCCTAAGAATCTGTTCTATAAACATTCTATTTGTTTATGAAAAGGGGTTTGATAGCACGTTCTCCTGGTTTTCCTCTTCCCAGTCTGACCTTTCTTAGTTATTCTCCTATGTTGCTGGGGCTCAATCCTAGGCATCCTTATCTTTGCTTTTACTTCTCACCTTCATCCATTCCCATAAGCTTCCAAAGCCTTTCATGTACCTGCTCCCAAATTTATTTCTCTAGTACAGATATCTTTTTTTCATTTTCAGCCCCATACATTCAACAGCTTACTTACATTATCACTCATATGTGTTACAACATCTCAAAATCTGCATATGCAATACTGAATTTCTGATATCCATTTACTACTGCCAGTACTTAGGTACTTGGTCCAGAAATCTTGGTATTGTCCTCCATTATTGGTCTTTCTCCTGAACTCTGACTTGAAATCCTTTTACTTTAATCATCCACTTCTTTTACTTCATTTATCCTCCCCAATTCAAGCTGTAATCATGTCTCTTGGACCATAGCAATATGTTTCCTGGTGTCCCTGCTTTCATTTTTACTCTCTATCACTTTTCATATAGAACCTCTGCTTTAAACCTTTTAATAACTTCTTATTATAATTAGCATGTGATTCAAATCCTTAACATGATTATAAGGCCTTACCCGTGACTACTCACCTCAAGCCACTTTTCCTCTCTACTAGCCCCCTCTAAATTTTCAGTTGGCCTCCAGCTATTTTTTTCATTGAAGCTTTTACACATATAGTTCTGTTTATCTTTAATGTTCTTTTGGCCACTGTTTACTCGGCCAGATCCAAATTGTTCTTCAGGTCACAGCTTACTGCAACATTTTGGAAGAGAACATCACAGACACGCTAATATAAAATATCTCTCTTTTAGGTTCTTTCACACTACTCTGACATTTTCCTAAATATTTTCTTCTATAACTCCCAAATGTGGATTTTCCCCTTCAATTACACATAAAAATGCAGATGCAAAGCTGCACATTTTCTTTTAAAGATGCATTTTAATCTTTGAAGATGGTGCCCTCACCTAATTATCTGCCTATCTATTTTAACTAAGAGTGAAAGCTTCTTGGCATAATATAATGCAATTTCCCCCCTATTTTGTTAAAGCTTTGCTAAAATTTTGATCACTGAGAACTGTAGATGGTTCTGGGAGTATATTCAAGGCTGCCTTTGTGTACAAAATATCAAGATAAAATACGCAATCAGGAGGCACAGAGAACTTTTGTCAGGGATTTCGTATATTAAGTTTAATGCTTTAAAACAAAATATTGGGACTTAACAGAGTTATACCACTGAAAAGAAAAGGAAGTAAATTCTTCAGCTTTCAAGTTGAGCTAACAGGTTTTAGTAATAAAATAATAATGTCTTCATCCTTCCAATGGCCACCCTGATAAGTCTTACCTTTCTGATTTCAACTTTGTGATTATTGTTTTCTCACTTCTAAATGAGAAGAAAGACTGTGTCCAGTGCACTGGACAGAGGATGGGGTATATGCTAAAGTCACTACCCCCACCTCACACTCATGTTTCACATCCAGTTTTCTATAGCATCTGTTTGTACTTCAAATGTGATTGTGTGACCTATTGTCAACTTCAGCTACATATGATGAAGATAGATTCATCATATGTATATGATGTTTTATATATACAAAACTTTTTCTTACTCGTATGACATCCAACTAACTGGATAAAAAGGTGTCATTTTTCTGACAGCTCATGTGAAGACATAAAGTGATTTTCAGTCCATCTTTCTTTTGATTGTCATATACATTTGGTTGTAATATCCTGCTGCTTCTTCATATAGTTCCCCCTGGCACCCTTCCTGTGTCACCTTCAGTACTGTCCTAGATGTCATTTCTTCTAGAACTACTTCTGGAACTGCCACTTCACAAGATATTTTCAATACTCTTCTTCTCATCCACTGAACCTCTGCCCTGCCAATCTACCTTCATTTCTACTGTCAAAGGCGTTCTAGTCCAGGATATTTTGAACATATCACACCCACTCTGAGTCCTTGGAAGTTTACCTCTGTCTTCCCATTCCACTACAGATCAGGTCTCAGGTCCTTATTCTATATATCAAAACCCTCCCACTAAGGGATATGTATTTCCTCTCCTTATCTTTCTATTTTTAAATCCAAACAACTTTTTGAACTTTTTTCCAGGAAGCCTAATGTCAGTTTTTCTTTACTCCCATCTTTGATGTTTTTCCCCTCTCCAAGCAATGCCACAAGCTTTGAATTCTCTTCCTTTAATGACTACCAAAATCTCTGACTCTTCTCCTGCCCCCACCTCTTTTGTTTCTCTTTCCTTAAATAGTGTCTAAAAATATTTCACTTATTTTGGAAAATCCTTCTGTATTGATCACAAAAAAGTTAATAATCTTGCTTAGTTTATTATGTGCAAGGGTATTTTATAAGGCTATTTCTCCCATCTTTCTCCTTTATTTACATTTATCTTTTCTTCTTGATAGGTGTTACATTTTATTTTGATACAGTGTACTTTTATCATTATCTTTCATATCATGGCCACAAATTTTTAGTCTCCTCATCCTATAAATGTGTATTAGTAAGAATGTTTGGTTTTAAGCAACAGAAAACACTTCTAAATTAATTAAGTCCAACATGAAATTTTTGATGGATATGGAGGAAAACCTCTCAAAGCCTCTCAAAACCAGCAACAAAAATCAGGATACTGGCAGATACCAGTAAAGGTAGCCAGCAGAAGTGATGGCTATATTCATGACCCAATAAATGTTTGGTCTGTATACTTGCCCAGCCACAGGAGGATCCAGAAACTGAACTCTCCCTGACTCTACTGTGATTGACTTCTAAACTCTGCCCAAATTTTCACCTCACCACCAAGACTGCTATTATGAGCACCAATTATCTGAGCATACATTATATATAAGTGAATATAGATTTAATTCCATGTGGTAAAGAGAGGTACTAACTCCTTGGCTTTCTCTTGGAATTCAGAACATTGCCTCCTAAAGAATACTCAAGTGATGGAAGATTGCTTCCTTTCTGTCACTATTTTAGATTGTAGTCTAGGAAATAGGAAAAAATTTTGTATTATTCTTATATGCTATTATCCTGGTTTTTAGGCATGATTTTATGTTTGGGGACAATGCTATTAATATCATTTTTGCTTCAGTATGAATGCCTTGTTTTACAGGTTAAGAGAAAATTTTCCTCTACTTTAGTTTAGCATTTAAGGTGTTACATGTGCTAGAATAATGAATTAATTTCCCCATTTTAAAAAATAGTATGTGTGTATGTTGAAAATATCATCTGGCTTCAAGTATTTGTCTTAACTTTGATTTTTGATTAATTAGAAGCTTAAATTGTGAGTTTATGTGTCTTATATATTAACTTAATTACCTGGCTCTAATGCACAATCTGCTGGATTTAATTGGCAGGGTGTATCACAACTTTTAATGAGTCACATCTTCCACCAAGCTATGCTTTAAAAAGAAAGAAACCACATAATTAGATCAGGTTTACTCCATTTAAAAACATTGGACTGATTAGATACTTTGGCTTAATTTGCTGGAAAAAGATAGGAAGTTTTAAATTGTGTTAGTTATTCATGCTCTACTTTTCATCCATTTCAAGTATGAATCTATTTGGGCTATGGAAAAGAACTTAGCATGTTTTTGCTTTTCAACAAGATAAATAAAAATGTTTGCATCAGGTGGAAATTGAGTATATATATATATGTGTTTATGTGCATTTTTTATCCTGGGATTATTGAACTCTCAGATATTTAATTTAAAATATTATATGTACATCTATATGTTCATTAGATTCTCAAAGAGATCCTGACCAGAAAGAGATCCAGAATCACACTTTAGTGACTTATTTTATATTGTTTTCTTACTACTTAATAAAATAAATTTTAACAAAGTGTCAAGTAACCCAATTATTGAAAAATATCTTGTATTTGTATATAAATATATAAAATACCATCTCCATAGTATCATTATATCCATTTATATTCTTTAAATTTATTTGGTGAAAGATAAGTTAAAAATTGAATCACTATATTAATACATGTGTAAACTAGATCTATACATTCACTAGAAATATCTTGATGAACTTACAAATTTGAATACATTCTCAAATTATATATATATAAAGGGTTAAAATGTTAATAATGAAGTCTCAACTTAAAAAAGGTAGGGATTTTGTAGATTTTTCAATGTGAACAATAAAAAAAATGGAGGAAATATTCTTCCACTATTCAAAAGCTATTGCCTAATTAAGTAGAATAGTCATTCACATCACTGACAAACACCTGAGGTTCTGGTGTACATCTTTATTTCATTTACATTTTACTTAATGTAAATAAAAATATCAACCAACATTCATGCTGAAGCTACAATCAGAAAGCTAATTGTTAAACATTTAGCAGCACACCACTGCCTGCATATATGACAGCTGCGTTCAATAGACTGGACACTGTGATGCAGACAGCAAGATTGCCAGTTATGCATCTGTATGGTCCAGTCTGCTTTGCTGTTATAAGATGACTTTCCTGCTACAGCTACTAACTGACATGTCTCCCCTTAATTACATAAGGAAATATTAATCCAAATTCTTCATTTTTACTGGAAAAAAATAACACCGAATGTATGTCTTATGGATATGAATAACTTGTTACTCCAAAATAACTGTTCTAAAATTAATCTCATTGATTCCTTTTTAAACCTTTGCATATATCAAATGTAACTGCTCTTTATACATGATTATATGTTTACATTAAATGTATATTTATATATTTAAAGATGATTCACAATATTTAAAGAGCCATCTCTTCCCCAGTTCCACTGACCATTTTTAAGAGGTACAAGTTTTTACTTATATGATTATTGACTGTCTTCTTTCTGAACTATTTGACAGTTTTCACTACTAAAACATAAACTGGTAATTATATATTGTTGTTTTTTTTTCCCCAGATCATCTTTAGGTTCTCTAGCTTGCTGTAGATTATGAGAGTTGGGAAAATCTTTTTAAAAAGCCTAAAACTATAAAAGCAAGCACACATACACACACCCAAATACACACTGAACAGTATTTGTAACTGTAATAATTACTTAAAAATTCACAATCGTCTATGGGAATGATTTGTAATTCACTCAGTATGTTAAAATCATATTTAACTTTCAACAGGTGAAAAACATCCTCTGAAATGTAGGAATCTATGGTGAATATGTTTCAGTTGAGGATCATTTGGAGTAAAGCCAGCCAGAGATGGCATTGGCAGAGTGGAGAGTATGATGGTGGGGCAGTGAGTGTCTAGCTACATATCGGCAAAGTTCTCAGTGCCAGTGGTGGCAGCAGTGGGCATCCATCTGGAAAATGGCCAAATCCTGTGTAATCTACATTTTGGTTCCTGCTACAGCCTTGTATTTCAGCCTTGCTGTTGATTGTCTCAGTTTCCCTATGTCATTCTCACTTTTCAGTTTTGGTTAACTAGAGTCAGAGTTTGTTGTGTGTTTGTTTTAGAACAATTGATAATGGCATTTTCACATTTAAAGCACCGATATCCTATACCAGATGGGAATTTTCTCTTGGCCACTATTATTTCATTTTTCAGGATTCCTATTCATTCTCATTTATGTCATATAAGAATTCATTTTAAAAATCAACCAATGGGGTCTTGAATTAGATGTGAAGATGAGTTGGGATTCTATATCTATGATAGATAAAACTCTAGTGGGTCTCTGGACAATGAAGCACCTCTGCAGTATATGGATATTCAAAGAAGGGGGTAAAGTTTTATTTTCAAGCTGTACCAAAAATATATTGTGTATTCTAAAAGAGGGAGTGGTCAGAATCTACATGTTGACCACTACTAGGCATAAATGGGATTATTTATACAATAAAGAGTCTATTAGGACATCTTGCATTTTTAAGTTTGTAACATCACTTGACCATTTTATCTCTCCTTTCTAAAAATGAATGGCATTGGAAACTAAGCATTTGTCATAAACAAATATTTCCTGAGACAAAAGAGACTTGAATATTATTACTCATAAAGTTTAATGAACATTTATACAACTTCAACAACTATATTAGAGTTAATACTCTCCTTTAACTGAATGTTCAAGTAATTGATCCTTTCAACTAGTAAGTTGGGCATTTTATTACAATTATTCATCTAGTTTAAACAACTGCAAGTCTTCCATAAAATAATTATTTATAACAGGAACCTGATGAGCTGGAATATCAGACTTTGCCAGTATTAATTGTGTGCATTAACTCTATCTTTGTCCAATAAATAAGGGAGAAGACTTCAGCTTGGCACAGAGTAAACTCAACGGTCCAGATGAGGTGTTGAATTTCCCTTTTCAGATGAGCAATTTGCAAGTTGGGAAAAAAAAAGGATAACAAAAATCTAATCATATTCTTTAATATTAAACACACCTCCTGAGAACCGTGAAAGTACTATATTTGCCAAAATACATAATTTAAAACTGAGATTTCCTTTTAAATAGAGTGAAATTAAGCACATATTTGATACGTGTTATTCCCAGGTGGGAGGAGCAAATAAGAACATGAGAGAGAGAGAGCCTAAATCATCTAGTATAATAGAGGCAGGACAATCCCAGAGGAGAAGAATTAACAGCTGTGCTTTAGTTGTTCCACTAGGGTGTAGAGATAAGTTGGATTGGAAGTTTTATTTAACCTGGGTCTTGATGGAGTTAGATAATAGTCAACGTTTAACACTTTATAGTGCTTGTTATGGGTCAGGTGTTATTTGATGTACGTTATGTATATATAGTCCTTTAATGCTCACAACAATCCTATTAGGTTGGTTCTATTAGAAATCTTGTTTGGAGGTTCTAGCAAGGGAGTGCAGCTACTGGTGTACATGTGACCATACAACCACCCTTCTCTACTGGGGAAGGTTGTCCTCTTCCACCAAGTGTACAAGTTCAGAGCAGAAGCACATGGAGCAGTGGAGACACCTGCCTAGCCAGATAAGCCAAATCTAACCTGGCGATCAATTGGGTGACTGATGTTGCAGCCAGATCACCCTCACATCTGAGGTTGGTCTTATTAGAATCACCAGTATACAAATGAAGAAATTAAGGTAACAAGAGATTAAGAAACTTTCCCCAAGGACACACAGCTTGTAGCAGCTAGTCATGCAGACTGGATCCAGCACCAGTGCCTTTCATTCCATATCCCATTTCTAGATCATCTGCTTTGTTTTCAGTGCTACTAAAGGAGTGGTTCTTATTGGTCATATTCCTTAGTCATAAAACCCTGCCTGCTGCCATGTTCTCAGAAAACAAATATTTTATGCAAATACTATTCAATATTTTGTGCAAATAATCAAGCTGAGCAAGTGAGTTTGAATTAAGAAATACAGTGATGGCTTCCCTGGTGGTGCAGTGGTTAAGAATCCACCTGCCAATGCAGGGGACACAGGTTCAAGCCCTGGTCTGGGAGGATCCCACATGCTGCAGAGCAACTAAGCCCATGCCCCACAACTACTGAGCCTGCGCTCTAGAGACCACGAGCCATAACTACTGAAGCCCACGTGCCTAGAGCCCACGAAGCGTAGCCCCCGCTCATTGCAACTAGAGAAAGCCTGCACACAGCAATGAAGACCCAACACAGCCAAAAATAAATAAATAAGTTTATTAAAAAAATAAAGAAATACAGTGAGACTAGGCCAGTGGGTGGTGGAGATTGAAGCGCAACTGTCATTATTAGAAGAATCTGAAGGGGCCATGATGGCCATGACCAGAAAATGAAAATGGGCTCAGGAATCTGATTGGCGGAAAAACAGCTTAGAGAAGACAATAGACTCATGGCAAGCCAGAGACACCACAAAAGAGAGTTTGAATAGTTCATCCCATTCCAGGTGTTTCCTTATAATAAGACAGAGAAATTGAGAGTGTGTCTATTTCTGTTTGGATCTTATCATGGATTATATCATTGGGGAGTCATTGAGAGTTTTTAAACAGAAAGATGAAATAATTAGGCAGATGATGTAGTAATGATAGGTCAGACAGCAGAGGATGTAACAAATTGAAATGGGAGAGACTAAGAACAAGATACTCATTACAGAAGGTGATGGCTATAGTTGAGGTACAAGAGTAATACCATTAAGAATGGCTCAGAAAATTATTACAGAGATAAATATGACTTCTTTCATATGCTAATTTATTTATTCACTCATTTGCATCTTTGTTCCTGTATTTTTTTGCCAAAATACATTGACTCCTACATGGGTTTCTGGAAACACTAAGGTGAACAACTCAGTCCTTTCCCTCAATGAGCTCATTGACTAGTGAAGACTGTTATCAAACAACAGATGGTTCATAAAAGGGACAGCATATCCAAACTAAGAAAATCAGGGAAACGTTTTAAAAGAAATGACGTTAAATTAGTGGTTGGAGATGGGGAAGGAAATGTACAAGATTTTGAAATTTGGTGACTATGAGGATAGTGCTGATAATAAGAAATATAAAGACAACAGGAGGATGATTCATCAAGAACTACTTTTTAGGAATCAATGTGAAATTTGATGGAGATGAGAGAGATAGATGACCTGGTCCACTAATAACATACCCTTAATTTGTCTCCTATTGCTCTATAAGACAGCTGAGGAAAATGTAGCACAGATTTGGTGGTCTAGTTAACAAACTGTTATTAGGTTGAGACCAAAACAGCTTTGGAAGGCTTATCTTAGCTGGAAGGATCAAATGAAGGATTCCCTGGCTTCACTGAAGGCAGGCCTAAAGTTCAAGAAGGTAAATGAGTATTGTCCTTATATCCATTAATCCTATCCTCTGATGAGAAAAGTCAATTTTGTTGACAGAAAACAAGCAAATGAGCATAAGGACTAGAACGAAAAGCCAGATAATTTTCTCCAAAAGCAAGAGCCTCTCATGCCAGCTCTTCTCAGTCCAAGGTGCCTCCAAGGCAGGACCACAGCCCTGGCTGTCTCATCTCACCATTTAAGTGGCAGAGAGAGCCCAAAGGGATTCAAAGTGGGGACCAAAGAGAAATACAATATGATGTTTTTAGCCCCTGGAGACAAGACTGGTCTTAAATGGATAAGAACCCAAGAGACTGATAGAGACTAAAACTTATCTCAGAGGAAAGCAACATTGCCCATCTCCCTTTGACCTTTCTTGCATCTCAAAAGTGCCTTACCTTTCTGGTATTAAAGAATGATATGCATCTCTAAAGTAATGATTTTTAAATGAGTTTGGAAAATGTTTACATACCTCTTCAAGATATCCATGCACATTAACACAGAAAAACACTAAAAAAATCCCATAGTAAAGAAATTAAATTATTTTCAAAACTTATTTGATAATCAATCTTATTTATGTAACCCATTAACATGTTGCAGACAACACCTTGGGAAATATTGCAGTAAAGAAAGAGACTATAGATGTTTGCCAGGGCTTTTCCCTATTCTAAAGTAACATGTATTTTTAAAAATATTTCCTAAAGGTAATATATATTTTTCAAAATATATATTTCATGCTCAATAACTTTGGAGTGAAAAAGTATTTTCTCTGTGATGGACATTTCTTACAGTGCCATGTTAGTCACTGGGAGTTGATAATCATGTGGTATTCCCAAAATTATACTGCATAAGTACCTACTCCTTTTACCTTTTTTTTTGAGTTTTCACCTAGATTTTTTTTTATTATTTAAAAAAATTAAGAAAAATTTTTATTGAAGTATAGTTGATTTACAATGTTGTGCTAATTACTGCTGTACAGCAAAGTGATTCAGTGGTACATATATATACATTCTTTTTTTAAATATATTCTTTTCGGGCTTCCCTGGTGGCACAGTGGTTGAGAGTCCGCCTGCCGATTCAGGGGACATGGGTTCGTGCCCCGGTCCGGGAGGATCCCGCATGCCGCGGAGCGGCTGGGCCCGTGAGCCATGGCCGCTGGGCCTGCGCGTCCGGAGCCTGTGCTCCGCAGCGGGAGGGGCCACGGCAGTGAGAGGCCCAGGTACCGCAAAAAAAAAAAAAAAAAAAAAATTCTTTTCCATTATGGTTTATCATAGGATATTGAATATAGTTCTCTGTGCTATACAGTACTCCTTATACTTTAAAATAAACTTAATTCTCAGAATTTAAAAAGGTCCCCACTATTCTCAGGGCCAAGATGACCTGTAAAGCCATGGCACTGGAGCTTGCCTGCTTTATTCATAATTTTAATAGGGACAATGATAATTTGGGTTATTCAGCATATTTAAATGTAGGCTAATTCTTTTAAATTTAGGAGTTATCCCTCATTGTTTGCTTTCCTAATCCCCACATTTCAATCTATCAGAAAATACTGCCTTTTCTAACCAAATATATTTGAAAACCATTGACAAATTTTCACCTTGTTGGCAGTACGCTATTCTCAGCCATAATCATCTGTCTCCTAGACTCCAGCAATAGCTTTTATATTGGTCTCTTCTATCACATATTTTTCTCCACAAAATTGCCAGAGTGTCAGTTTTTAAATATAAATGAAAGTATGTTGCTTCCTTGCTTCAAGTGCTTAAAATAGCTTCCTCTTGCTGTCAGAGTAAAATCCAAATTATCATGGCCTACAAGTCCCTTTATAGTTTGCTCCTAGTTTCCTAAGTCCTAATGAAGCAGAATCTCTGGAAATGGAGCCTGGGGTTTTATTTTGAATAAGATTTTGATGGTCAGTCATGACTGAGAATTACTCCCTTCTTCAGTGTTGGTGTTCATTCAGTTCCTTCACTTTTCACTTTCTCAGTAATGTTCTGGTGCCTTAAAGTCTTTGCTACCTGTTAGCAAAGAGAGAGCAGTTTGGTCAATGGAACACATCATAGTTCCCCTTAGAGATTCTAGTCTTTGCTGCATCTTTTCACTTCAGACCCAGAGCCTCCTCTGAGGCTACTCTGGGTCCTCCCGCTGCTTCAGCTGTAGCTTCTTTGCTTCTGCTATCATAGCTGCTGTTGCCAAATAGTCTATGCTGCCAGAGTACCTGCCAAAGCACTTCCAAATGTCACTCATTTCCAGAGTTGGGAGATACATTTTGACCTTGGCATAAAGGAAATCTTGTCCCAGTTAACATTCCCAAATTTGGAAACTAAGCATCAAAGGACTACTAAGTTATCACCTTTCAACTGCATGCCATGATCCATCCATGCAGAAATGCTGGGTTATTTGATGATGATAATGGCCTTAGCCTTGAAATATTCTCATCTGAAGACTTCTAGTAATGCCCCATCCCCCCAAACATACACACACACACATACATGCACTCACCGCTACGTATGTGCATATTTTGTTGAGCGTACTAACACCAAAAAAGGAATAAAGGTAGTTTTACTCTGAAGTATAGGTGACAGTCACTATTGTAAGTAAATATAGAATCTAGTTTTTGAAAATAGTTGATAGTGGAGAAACATACAGCTTGGAGGTAATGTAGAGAATCATGATGAAAGTGTAGTAAAAGTATATTTTACTGTAGCTATGGTGTTAGCCTACGTTTCCCAAATAGTAAACTCCCCAGACAAAAACCTCATTCAAATGGGAAAGTGAAAAACAAGACAAAATAAAACAAAGTGTCACTGGTGGTAGACTGCAGTAAAGGAGCAGTCCAGGCAAAATTCTAGAGCTGGTTAATGATCAGTTGCTTCTATTTCATTGATAGTATGCCTGGGTATAATTGACAAAGGGACATAGTGGTTGTATACCAGACCGTTAAAGATGGTAAAAAGGAATGGACAATAGATTTCACAAGATGGAGATACTCAGAAAGATTGAAGCAAAAATGTTTTAATTTCAGGATCAGGGTTATCTGAAATACAAATTTTGAAGAAAATGAAAATGTTAGAAATTTAAGGCATTGTCATGTTCTTTATTTAACAGATTGTATGAGTTTTCCACCTATATCTTTGATTAAGATAATCATGTCTGATACCTATAGTTTTGTTTTATTAGTACTAACATGACTACATTTTAATGCTTGAATTTATATCCTCTAAAAACCATATGAGGACTACCTTTTTAAAGGTCATCCTTTGAATTTTTAAAGATCTAAAATGTTTAGCATTGCTTTAGGGTTTTCTCCACATTTGTCATCTAAATCTTACCTGCACATCCATTTGGGGTTTCCCTGCACACACATTTGTCATTTATACATACATATTCATGACACCAATTTGATTAATGATCTTGTCTTTCTTACTCCTACAGTTTAATGGACAAAATAAGATGTTGACAAGGCTCTGGAGGTTGGAATGAGACATGCTAATTACATTTTTTAAGGCCAATAGACATTTTCAGTCATAGAACTTTCTGATGTTCTAAATGTCTGGTATTTTTAATGCTTAATTCTTCAAATTGCTTCGAATGTAATGATGATGGTGAAATAACGGTAATTACAGCAGTTGCTTTGTTGCTCCAGACTCTGACATTAAATCTATTATGCCCAGCCTCTTAGAGGGAATGGGTCTGAGCATTTTTTAATCAAGTGAGCAGGGTCATTATTTGAAAAAAAAAAATAATGTGTAGAGTATCTATTTTTCTCATTGTTAGATTTAATTTTGTCAAGAAATCCTATTCATTTTTTATAGTTTTTGACAATAATCCTGATTATAACATAGTCTTGAAGAACTTTATATTTGAATAGTTTTCAATAGTTTATTAGCTATCCTCCACAGAAATCTTATGAGGTCAGTATAATTATCTCTCACTTTATGGCAAGCCTATTAGAAAATGTTCTCCACCTACCTACCAAAGTAGCATTGTTATTTTAGTATTCATTTTTAAAGTAATAGCAGAGGCTGTGCTCAATAGTGTATCCTCGGGCATACTGCATTTAATATGTTTTATTACCTGACACTTTTTTCATTTAATTTCTATAATAATGCAAATGTAAAACAATAAAGACTAAGAGACAGATGTATGACCTTCAAGATTAAGTATGAGTCCATAAAGGAAAGAGGAAAGAGAGACTGTGAAAATATGGTCAATATTGAATAATTATAGATAGAAATTATTCACACGTAGTTAAGCTATTTAACTCATTTTATGTTGTCTCAAGATATATGGAAAGCTAATTATTTTAAAACTGTATTACATAAAGCTGTATGAAATAATTAATACTTTTATGAAAGACACACTGAAAACATTTTTATTGCATGATAAATTTTCAAATCTATTCTGCCCCTTGTCATTCACATACAGTTGTCTAACTTGGGCAAGGGCTAGCTCTTTGGCCTCCCATTTTTGTTTCTTTAAGTGTCACCTACCCCAAAAATATTTATGAGATGTATACATGTATACATGAGACATACTTTTTTCAGTACGATGAAGAATACCTATATTTTTACACACATATATTCATCCTAGATTTCAAAGATATATCTAGACTTTACCCAAAGTAAAATCCTAGATTTCAAAGATATATATTAGACTTTACCCAAAGTCTAATATTATATGATCTATATGTATATATACCTATAAAGTTAGAAATAAGTGGATTTAAAACTAAAGTCCTAAAATATGCTTCTTATAAAGCACACATGTTAAACAAAATCATATAGAAAATATAAAATTAAAGGAATAGAAAATATATACCAGTTATGGAATAACTGGAAGAAAAACGGTGATTAAATATGGAGCCTGGAAACAAACATATACACATACGGTAATTTGATATCGAATAAGAATAAAATGAGAATGAGATGGTGATGATGATAGTAACTTATGAGGATGATGAAGATAATGATGATGGTGATGAAGATGATGATGATGGTGGTGAGGATGATGGGGTAAGTGTTATTGTTTGCATATCATGTGCCCAGGTTTATAAATGCTTTATATACTTTAGCTGATTCAGTTCTCCTGACATCTATTAAGGACTTTAAAAGCTATAATATAAACTAATATGGTGCTTTAGTTGCTATCAGTGGGTATCCTTGATTTTAGATCTTTAATATTAAATGTGAAAAGAAAACCTGACAACCTGATAGAAAACTAGTCTATAAAATAGGAACAGTGAATATATACACACGAAAATCAGGAAGCTGATAAATCTATGTAAAGGAACACATTTCTCCACTTATCAGAACAACAAGTTACTGTTTCATGCTCATCAGTTTGGCAAAACATATAAAGTCTGAAGATACAACGGTCGGCAAGGATGAAAATTCAAAACATAAACTTTTATACAGTTGGTAGAAGAGTAAATTGGTACAGCCGTTCTGGAAAAGTTATAGAACAAATTTACCTTATACCCCACCAAGCAATTCCATTTCCAGGAGTACACCCTGGAGAAATGCTTTCACACACTAACAGGGAAACATACGTAAGAATGCTCACAAAATCAAAGCTTTTGTTTGGAAACTACTGGAATTAATTTCATGTAGATAAATCTCAAATGCATAATATTGCTATGGGAAAAGGATTAAGTAAAGGTGCATAAAGTTGAATGTCATTCACGAAAGTATGAAAATATGAAAATTAAAGCTATGTATTCTTTCAGAATCCAATATATTAAAAATATAAAAGGATGAATGGCAATAATGAAACAAATTCAAGGTAGTGACTACTTCTGGGGAAAGAAGGAGAGAGACTCCAAGAGAGTTGTACAGCTTCAATTTTATCTGTAACGCTTTATTTTTTTTAAAAAAATGGGAAGTGATACATGAAAATGCTAAATTATATTAAACCTGAGCAGTAGCTACAGAGATATTTGTTGTATTATTCTTCATATTATATTGCACATTTGAAGTATATTATAATATTTTGTATATATACTATAATCTAACAGTATGATATATTAAATATTATAGAGGTTTATAATATAATTCATACTTTCATAACTCTTTCTTTATATATGTCCCAATATATTTCCTCCCTCCCAGTTGTCTCAGCATTCTTTCTGATTAGTATATTACCTATCAGATAGATGGAGTTCAACATGTGTTTCCTAAGTAAAGAGATGACTGACTGAATATTAAAATCCTTCTATATACAGAGTGTATAAATTACCTCCAGGAGGTCTTCAGTAGGTAAAAAAACACAAATACAGAAAGTGGGATATACTGATAAGACATTATTCATGAAAAGATTTTACTATTTTCGTGCTTTTCTTAGAAATAATTTACTCCAAATGTCCTTGGAAATTTTCACTATTTCAAAACAAGTTTAAAAGATTATTTAGATTGAATTTAAGGATGATTACTATAGATATAATTAATTTTTTTGATATAATTAATTTTTAAAAAGATGTTGGAGGGCAATCTGAGCATATAGTTTTTTCAAAAGTTATATCAGTAATCTGTAGATCTTTTACTACCAGATATAAGCAAATGAGAAATTCTTTAATTCCACTTAATAAGAAAGCTCCTTAGGAATTAACACAGTCTGAACAGCTGCTATTTATAAATGTAAATCCAATAGACAACTTTTGAGAACATAATTCAAAAACCAAAATGATAGCAAATCACATTAATTATGTAATATAAATAATTTAAAATTTTCAAAGTATTCCTAAAATTAGGGCATTTTCATATTATGACAGTGCCTAGGGAGGGAAACATCTAAATAATATAAATTCTAATTGTTACTGTAATTTGTATATAATAACTCTTTTCTTCCTCCCCTCTCATATTAGCCTGGAGAGGAATCTATTTTATTTTGGCAATAATTTACTTTTATCATTATGGTCCTTTGTCTTATAGATAACCTGAACCTGAAACTAGAAATTTTACTCTGAGCAAAAGAAACAGATATCATAAAGGGAATGTAGCTGTTTTTAGTAAACAATCAACTTACGTGATGAAGCGTCAGAGATGCTGATCTCTTTTAGGCACTGACGGATGATAGGAAAATGGAGATGGTGGCTGACATTACACACAGGATCCAAACGTGGTCTAATATGAAGAGATTGGAAAAAGACATTAAGTGTGATTTTTGTTATTTGTAAGAAAACACAATTAGACCATGACTAATTTCAAAATGGATTTAAAGTGACTCATAACACTAAATTATATACATGACAAAGAGCTGAAAAGACAGCAGACTTGGCTCTTTCTTCAGACCAGACCTGGAGCTGCCCCAGAACTGAAGGAAAAGCATCTGCATCTGAGGAACACAAGACTGAAGGAAACCCCTTAGGATACAGAAAGTGTCTGCTGGAGTGTCCCAGGGTAGCGGAGTCCTGGTGTCACAGTTCATGAATAAGTTGGGTAAAGCTTTTTAAGTATGCTCTTTTCTGTCCACAACACAGTCCTGGGCAGGTTATAGTTTCTCAATAAATAACATGAGACAAAATGAATATATACATACATGCATTCATACATACATACATAAATATATAAAAAATAAAACTTAAAAAGTGATAATCTATTACTTTTTAAGGATTGGAGGGTTACTAATACTTAAAATAATCAAAAATTTCTTTCAAAAATAATAGGTTATATTGATAATAGAAAGTAGGTAGGAGTAATTATAAAGAATTAAAACCAAGTGGTAAAGGGCCAACTTATTTCCAAAGAGAAATGAGTTATAGCAGAACTTGGGGGCAGGGCCATTTTTATTTTCAAAAGAGAACATTTTCACTGCCAAGTTCTTTGGGCAAATTTTCAATGTATTGCAACATAAAACATGGAAAAGCTGATTTTGCCATAATTTTTCTTTTTAAGATATGCCACTATTATTTGATCTCCTTGTTGTTTGTTAACATCCACAAGTACCTGACACCCCCATTCTGTTTTTTGGTAGGGGTAGACCTTTCAGGTTGAATTACAGCAAAATATCTCCAAATGGTAGAATTAGTTAATCTGTTAGAAGAGGAATTTAGTATTAAGCGTTGACAAATTCTGTCAAAAATCATGATTCAAATTTAATTTTATTGATACTAAATTGTTCTTTCTGGCAAAAATTAGCCAACAGTTTAATTTGTTTTTTATATTGAATCTTTTTTTTTTATAATAAAAACTACCAACATGCAAGAGGACTCTCGTTTTGTCTACTTGATATAGGGTATTAATCTAAAATAGCTTGTATATTATTCAGATATTATAAGAAAAACAAGGGTGAGGCTAATTCATGCACTATGACATACAATAAGGGAATTTTACCTGCCAGAAACTTCTCCTGGATCTGAGACTTATAGTAATATTATGGTACAGGCTTTGTTGATGCATTAATAGCATAGGATTTATATCAAGACTGTTCATTCTGGAACACAGTCAGAATCTATTTATGGAATCAAGGCAAGATCAATGAGCACAGTGAAGAGCTTATTCTGTTATTAGCCATTTTCTTGGTAAGACGAGAGTGAGGTTAGACACAGTAGTGGCGTAACTGTGTCTAAAATCTGCTTGCTTCTCATGAAAGATATTAAATTGAATTATTCATTCTTATATTCTGTTAAGAGAGAAGCTTAGTATAATATTAAGGTGACATTCAACATATAAAAGTATTTATAACCTGGGGGGGATAAGGACTTCTTTTCATGACAATAAATTAGACTGTATTTTGAGACTATCTAAAAAGCTTCTAGAATAAATAGTTTAGAATAACTGAATTTGCCTTTCAGGGGAAGAAAAAAAATATATAGTTGCAAGAGTTGCCTGATTTGGCTTTTTTCAGTTTAAGGAGATTATGCATTTTATAGTAGATAAAATGATAGGAATCCCAGAACTATAAAAAATTCAGAGAGGTATTCCAAAAACTATCAATTTGAAAGAAATACTTCACCTAATCACAAATACAGCAGTTTTCATTGTGAGTTAGAGGCTTTCCAAATGGAATATTGGCTCTGGAGACTAAATCCAAAGACTCCCTTTGAAATCTGTTAAGATAGAAACTGTTTTAATTATTTTGAATTGCTTACAAAAATTCTAGCAATTTTTTTTTTTTTTTTTTTTTTTTTTGCGGTACGCGGGCCTCTCAGTGTTGTGGCCTCTCCCGTTGCGGAGCACAGGCTCCGGACGCGCAGGCCCAGTGGCCATGGCTCACGGGCCCAGCCGCTCCGCGGCATGTGGGATCTTCCCAGACCGGGGCCCGAACCTGCGTCCCCTGCATCGGCAGGCGGACTCTCAACCATTGCGCCACCAGGGAAGCCCTAGAAATTATTTTTGAATCACTTTATTCAGGTGCATAAATTTTTATTTTCTTCCTGATATTTAAACTTTACTTCATGAAGGTTTAAGTAGTATGTAACTTAAGGAAACATGGATACATTTGGGGATTAACTGCATCATATGGAAGTATCTAATTCAACACTACCCTGGGTAAATTTGAAATCTTCAGTTCATTTACTGAAGGATGTTGACTCTTCCAGAGCAAAACAGCAACAATGCCCAGGTAATAGAGATATACTGTATACTTTCCAGATCTCTGAGTTGACTGCTCTTGGATGACTCACACCATGTGACATAATTTTACCTGTTGAGATAAGATGTATGAAGAGGATTCTTTTTTTTTTTTTGCGGTCCGCAAGCCTCTCACTGTTGTGGCCTCTTCCATTGCGGAGCACAGGCTCCGGACGCGCAGGCTCAGCGGCCATGGTTCATGGGCCCAGCCGCTCCGTGGCACGTGGGATCTTCCCGGACCGGGGCACGAACCCATGTCCCCTGCATCGGCAGGCGGACTCTCAACCACTGCGCCACCAGGGAAGCCCGATTTATTAGTTTTATCAGGGGACTTTGCACATTTCTACTACTGCCAGCAGAAAATGATGTCTCCATTGATAACCTCTGTTTTAGGCAAAGATGACATTAAAAATATTTCACATAAGGCCGTGTGGAGTATTAAAGTCCACACTGTGCTAAGAGTTTGTAGACCAGTGATATGGGTGAGCTAGGTATTCAACGTCCTATAGTGAGACACTGGCTTGCTTTCTTGAATCAAATATTGGAAGCTTAAAACTAACACAATTTTGAGAGAGCATTCTAGAGATAAGCTATCAGTTCTCTTCACAAGTTTTCCTTCTTGAGGCAGTTAGTAGGAGTAATACTGAGCTGTATAGATTCCAAGATATACAGGAGTTCATGGGAGACATTTAAGGTAATCTGGAGAGTCCACAGGAAGTATTAATTTACTTCCAGAAACTACAGTGTGTTTGCAGTTTTCAAGAAGAGACTTCTATGCTGTCTAGGCTCAGTGCCTCAGCTCTAGATGTAGTAAACTTTAATAACACACTTTAACCACTCAGGAGAGCTCAAGGGTCCTTCTGCTTATTCCATTTCTGTTGTGAGTCAGGAAACAACTCACCGTGCTTTTATGGTTTCAGACTTGGAGTGAAAGGGACAAATAATTTAAAAGCACTATTATCCTCACCTGCACCCTCTTTGGATTGCCTCTTTTGAAACAACTACTTACAACTTGTATGGGTACTCTTCCATGTCCTGTGGCTCCTACGCTAAATAGTCTTTCTTCAAGAGGGGAAAAACCCAGAAACCCCAATCCTCCACCTCACCCCATGCATTAGAACATGTGAGAATAAGAGGAAACCAGAGACTAGTATATTATTTGAGCAAATCACTCCATTTGCTTCCAATCTACAAGCACAAACACTCTCAGCTATTTCTGTCTCAGTTTACCAGAATCTCTAGAGCTCAAGAGCTGTGCTGGTTTGGCCTGAAGGTGAAGAAGCAAAGTTAGAATCATATCTAAAGCTCTTTTCAAATAAGATATTGGGGGCTTCTGTGGTGGCGCAGTGGTTGAGAGTCCGCCTGCCGATGGAGGGGACACGGGTTCGTGCCCCGGTCTGGGAAGATCCCACGTGCCGCGGAGCGGCTGGGCCCGTGAGCCATGGCCGCTGAGCCTGCGCGTCCGGAGCCTGTGCTCCGCAACGGGAGAGGTCACAACAGCAAGAGGCCCGCAAACCGCAAAAGATAAAATAAAATAAGATATCGAAGGAATCTATTTTTCCCTTCCTTTCCTCATCTCTATAACCCTTGTCTGCCCTGATAAAGATGCAGTGCATTTTACTTACATGTTCCTTAATGAAATAACTGACTAGTGTCATAGAAAAGGCACTTCAGGATTTACTGTTATATTTTGTGATTCATCTACTTCTAGCTGTGACGTTGATTGATGTTTATAAAATACCTAAACCTCTACTGGCAGCTATGGTTATTATTTTAGAGCATATAAACAAAGAAGTGTGGGTGAAATTATGCAAGAAGAAAAAATTTCTTGACTTTCCTTTCAAAATAATGTTAATAATAGCAATTATAAATTCAAGGGAAACATTTGAGCAAATAGAATTTCTTATCTAATGTTTTCAAACCAAAAGGTTGTCTTCATTAATTTTTTTTTCATTCCTTTTTTTTTTCCCCCCTATTTTGCAAGTTGGCTCCACGGATGTATTTTAGTTAGCACAATAATAGATCACTTTTTGACTGACTCTGATTATCATTCCACGTGGCAATAGCAGTGAGATTGTAGTCTGGTATTAAGGATCTAGTCATCTTACATTTTTAGAAGTTCTGAGATAAAGAATTGAGGCATCAGCTAAACATCAATCATTTTAAAAGTTGATAGTCATTTTAATGGTAATCTTAATAGAGTCTTTCCTTTTAAAGACACACTCATGATATATCCTTGTAGGGGTTAAAAGCACAGCTATTTGATAAACATATTGACAAGGAATTCCAACAGCTATAAAAATATAAGGCCCTGATAATCAGCCAAATAAACTAAATGCTGCTCTCAGTTAGGTCATTTGTTTTCCCGTTCAAGTCATTCCAGAATTTGAAGCCAAGTAGCTGAATAACATTGTAACACAGCCATACAATCATAGTCAGCAAGAACATTCCTAAACAATTCAGTAAAAATCTATTGGTTGTAAATTGTAGAAAAGCATTATTATATTAAATTTTCAAATAGGTGGAATATAGCTTAAAGGTTTCTCTTTCTTTTCAAATTGCTGCTATAACAAATGGGTTGTAGCACCAATCCTTTGGGGAAGAAGTTGGTTTTCAAGGTTCTGGTTTATAGCTGGGATCTGTTTGCCAGTTAAGCCTTGACTTGAGATATACTTTGGTTACAAAGTCCCTCCATTCTAAGCACTCAGTTAAAAATATTGAGGTTAAAAAAAAAAAAAAAAAAAATATTGAGGTAAATCTGGGAAGCCACGTGAAGAACTGGGCAAAGCTGTAAACTCTGCTCCTCTTGCTGATGTTCTAGTTTACCCCAAGATGGCCAGACTATTCTACACTTCAAAGAGAAAAATGCCTAATTCCTTTAAAATAATAAACGCTCAATAGCCACTGGTTCTGTACTATCTCTACTTTCCTTATTCCAAGGGCTGATTAGCTCTGGAAAGGTGAAGAAGGTCTGTCTTAAATTACCACCATCTGGGACTTTTCTAGACAGTTAATACCCACTTGGTAAATTTAAGACCCCATAAATCAAGAGCCCTGGGAACTGGAGCTAGGTGTATGCTCCCAGATTTTATGGCATTTGTTAGACTGCCAGGGTTCGAATCCTACCATTGACACTTACTAGTTGTGTAACCCTATGTCAAGAGTCTTAAATAGTTCTGTATAGAAACTTAAGACATTTAGTTTCCTTATCTAAGAAATGTACCAAATTAGAATATGTGTCTCATAGGGTTATTGTAAGTATTAAGAGAATTGTTAATATAGGTAAAGCACTTAGAACAGTGTCTGGCTCATCATAAGTCCCCAATAGGTGGTGGCTATCATTAATGTTTACTATTAATGCTAATAGCCCTACGTGTCAAGGAAAATGATAGGTACTCATTGATATATTATGAATTAATATCTCAAAATATTTTTCAATTCATGTATTTTTTCTCAAAAATCTTGCTTTGATTGTTCCATAACAATGGAATTGATGACCAGTAAAAACATGTGGTGATTAAGTAAAAATATGTATTAATGTTTCTATTAAGCAATGTAGCATGCAAAATGTAGGGGGCAGATTTAATAAATAAAAAAGTAAGAAAAATGCTCAAGGAATTTGTTATATCTTGCAATTTAAGAACGAATCATTATTTTAATCAAAAACTATTAATGAGAATTGTTCTATGAAATAAATACAAAGAAACTTTAAGTCATATGATATTAGAAAAGCAAGTTTTATGACTAGAAGTGTATATTCTTGAAAAAATACAGATTTTCTCAATTTACATTGTCCCCAAATACTTAATAGAGTTCAAGATTAATATTTCATCCAGTTGTAGTGCCCACTTAATAATTATATGGATACATCAATGAGAGATTTGAGTGAACTCATAAGATAAGTAAAGTCTTGAAAATAAGTCCTACCAATTAAAAAAGACAAGGTATTGAGGTTATTTAGTTGGAGGAACTAAGACTAGAGTGTGAATTAAGAAGTAAACAAAAATTCCTTCTACAGAAGTGATAGTCATGTGACTTTACTGAGAATTCTAGAAATCAAGGAATCTGTATAGAATAAAAGTCAGTAGGCATAATATACTCACTGACAGTAGCCTGAGGAATTTTGGTCATATCCCTAAGAGCGGTTTCTTTTAAACATATGAATGGATTACTGAGAATGACTGGAACTACTCTCAGTTCAGAACTGATGAATTCATCAATAATTAGAACATTTCGGTTGGCAATAACTAAAAACCTGACTTGAACTTGCCTAAATAATTTACTGTCCCATGTAACTGAAGTAGGTCATGCAAGGCTCAGTGATATGACTAAGAGTTCAGTTTTTATCTCTGTGATTTACCTTAAAAGATATTGGCTTTATTTTAAATGATGTTCCTCTGGTGATCCCAGGCTTCCAAGACTAAATTATTCTTCAGTTATATCATCATTCATAGCAAATCTCTTGGTTTCACAGTGATTGGGTCAACTTAGTTCAGATGCCTCAAACAGTACCAATCACTGGAAACAGGAAAAGAAGCGCTGATTGGCTTACTTTCTTACTTTAGGACACTTGCTCTAAAAATGGAGCTGAGGGCTTCCCTGGTGGTGCAGTGGTTGAGAGTCTGCCTGCCGATGCAGGGGACACGGGTTCGTGCCCCGGTCCGGGAAGATCCCACATGCTGCGGAGGGGCTGGGCCCGTGAGCCATGGCCGCTGAGCCTGCACGTCTGGAGCCTGTGCTCCGCAACGGGAGAGACCACAGCAGTGAGAGGCCCACAGAAAGCAAAAAAAAAAAAAAAAATTGGAGCTGAGAAGATTCGGTTTCCCCAGAAGCACACCTTCATTAAATAAAAATCTGGAACTACTGGGGAAGAGTTAGAGTAGACGCCAAGAGAGCACTAACAAATCCTCCATCTAGGTCCTATTATGCAGAAATGGATTTTAATTTCTCCTTGGTAAGTTTAGCAAAATTTTCTTTAAATTAAAATAAAAAAGATTAGATAACTGCCATCCCACTCTTGCTACAAAGTGTATATTATATTAATATGCTCCATGATTGTACTCTACATCTGTGATAAGCTAAAGGGTAGAGTGTAAAGAACCCTAGAGATGTTATCAGGAGACCCGGGGCCTAGCCCCGCCTCCACTGCTTGCTAACAGTTAAAATTCAGCAAGTCACCTCATTTCCTGATAATTGGTTTCCAATTCTAAAGTGGATATCAGGTTTTTCCCTTTCCTCCTTAGCAGAGTTGTATTTATCAAATGAGATAATACATGAGAAATAAGTAGGTAACTTATTTTTATTGTAAAGTAGGTAGCACTATATAAAATAAGGGAAATACTGTTGTTTTAAACATTAGAGTTTTGTCATTGGTTTAAGAATTGGTCTGAAATGAATTTTTTTTTGTTGTTTTGTTTTGTTTGTGGTATGCGGGCCTCTCACTGTTGTGGCCTCTTCTGTTGTGGAGCACAGGCTCCGGACGCGCAGGCTCAGCGGCCATGGCTCATGAGCCCAGCCGCTCGCGGCATGTGGGATCTTCCCGGACTGGGGCACGAACCCGTGTCCCCTGCATCGGCAGGCGGGCTCTCAACCACTGCGCCACCAGGGAAGCCCTGAAATGAATGTTTTTAAGAGCTCACTGCATTAACATTTAGAGTTTGTCAAGATTTCATTGCCTATGAGACTTGGAAATATAAATGAACTCCACATGTAGGATACTAAATTTATTATGTTGCTGTTAGTTTTATTTCAAAATTTGTAAATATTAAATTGCTCTTGAAAATCATGCTCTATATCTCCTCTTTATAGGGGATTTTAGTACCTTTGAAACTTGATTTCTTTGTTCTTTTGGTTAGGTTTGAAATATAGCACAATGGAAAAGGATAGAGGTAGGATGTGTGTTCAATAAAGGTTTTTTCCATAACTTGGAGCTCAAGAAATGAATCAATGTCATTGGCTAAGTGAAGGTCAATATCAAATAATTCACAGGAAGGTAATGAGACATTTTAGACTTCTATTCAAATACAAATAATCAAGTTTGATAAAGCTGTATCATTTGTATTAAATCATATAAGATAGTTCTATTATTTCAAATATAAATTTGGAAAAATATTGCTTTTTGATCCTTTGAGGCATTAAACATATTTCATTGTATTAATTTAAAGGATTATTTTTAGAACTGTTACTGTCAGTTATTAAAATGGTTTAAGCCTAAATATCCATTTGTGTGTGCTTACATACTCCCCATTGCCTCAATACCTATCCCCATGAATTCAGATGATGTTAAAATATAAATCTTTTATGCAGTTATTTTAAAATGTTAGAAATTATTATAATGTTTCCATTTGACATCCACCACTCTACATTAGCTTATTTTGAAGAGACTAATGGTAGAATTTATTCGTTCATTATATATTTAAACACTGTTATGTAAAAGGTATTGTACTAAATGAATGTAGATATCAAATTTCATAAGAAATCATTCATGCTTTTAAGGTTTTAGAATCAGGCACAGATATACATCAATTATATGTAAGATCTGTGATACGAGTGGTAGACAAGCACTGAGGAAGTGTTTGACAAACACTAGGGAAGCAGGCATTATTTCCATCTTTAACCCAGGGGAAAGAGCTCATGCAGACAGTAAATATTTAGCTGGGAGGTTCACATGTAGTGATCTGAGTGGAAAGTGCATTCTCAGCTGAGGGAAGGTAATGAGCAAACCTGCAGAGGCAGGAAAATATGATGAGTGTTGGTGTGGACACACCAACTGGTGGTCAGCTGGCTTAATTTGGTCTGCAGAGATGTTTTGTTTGTCCTGTATCACAATTAAAATTCTTTAGAATTGTTGCCAACATTAAAAAGCAGAGAAATGATGGGTTTCCAGTTTCTTGTGAAAAAGTGAAGTTTTAACTCTATCCCACATTACAACATTCCAACAGCCCCAAACAGCAATTATTTGGAGCTGAGAAGCTGCTGCTTCATCCTAAGGGAGAAATCACCTTCCTTTCTCAAAATAACTGGCTTTTTCATTTCCTTATGTTACTTGCTTTTTTCCTATAATTGAGTTAGCTGCCCCTAGCCAGGATTACAAAAGTTAATGCTGTGTGGAGTTGATTGATGTCTCTGTTTTAGGATGTATTAAAACCTGTAACATTTGTTGTAAATAATATATGTTCCATAAAAAAAAATCTTGACTATTTTTTAGGGAGATTAGAAATGAAATTTCCTTCAGATCTAATCAAATTTGAATGTTAGTTTATGTTGTGCTCACTATCACTAATAATCAAAATAAAGGTTTTTTTAATCTTCATTTTTAAATGTAAATTGACTATTGAGGAAATATTTTCAGAATGTCAACAATTTGAAATACTATTTAACCAACTCTGTACATGCATGTTATCGATTGACTGATTGAATATGTGTTTAATGTAAAGATGAGCTATGTTTTTACAATCCAAGATTTGGATCATGTAAAATGATAATTGGGAGTTTTATATATTCCCAAGTCTTTTTATGCACCTCCCCCCCAAAAAATGTACACTGCTATTTCTCTCTTGTTTTCAGGAGATCAGTATGAAATTTTGACACAATTAATCCTTTTCAGGATAATAAACTGTGAGGAATTGGTCTACATTTGGTCAGCTTTGTCTCATGCAAGTGTTTTATACACTTGTCTTAAAAAACAAATCTGCTCAATTTGAAACTAAACCTTTTACCTTATATATGTTTAATTCTTCTCAAGTTCAAATGTATATTTAGATTTTGATTTTCATAGGTTACATGTGATTTTTAATCCAAGGAACAGCTACTTATAGTAAATTGAGTGTTAGTAATATTGGTAATATGTAATAATTATTACATATTATGTAGTGATATGTATTTAGGAATATGTTTAGCTTTCCATAATTCATAATGTGCTCTCAACCTACAATAGTAACTGTCTCTTTGGACACAACTGGAAAAAGTGGGTATTTAGGCTTAAGATTTTTTTTTTTTGGTGTGAAACTTCATTGTTATATAAACACCACTGCCTACTATCAAGTTGTTCCATAATTCTCAAACACTGTGTTTTAATTTGTCCATCAGATCATTGTTGGGATGTTCTGTGTAATGAATGGAAATATTTACCTGTATTAGTTCTATTTTTAATGTCAAAAATTATTTATTTAATATTTTCTATGTGTTAGGCATTCTTCCTAGCATTTTACATAAATTAACATTTTACATAGTAACAACCATCTTATGGTGAAGGCATCATCAGTAACTCCACTATATAGATGGGGAAACTGAATCATGGAGAAATTAACTTATTTGCCCAGGGACACATCGTATGGAATGGAATAGAAATCAATTCCAGGTGATCCACCTCAGAACCCATGCTCTTCACCTCTAAGCTATGGTAGTGCAGACCAGAATGACCTCCTTATTCTTACGAAAGTTCGGATGAGATTGACATACTTCACATATTTAGTCTCCAGAGATACTAAAAATTCCAATGCTATGCTAACCTTTGCTGTCACTAGGGAGGATTTTGCCATTCTATGTAATAAGGTAGAAGTATGTGAAATCAGCATTAAATATTCATTTTTATCTACAAAATGCCATATGGTTTTATATGGCTCAAGAAAATACCTATTAAAAGTTTATCCCCACTTGAAAATCCACATTAATGTCATAGTTTATATGAACTTTCTCCTGATTACCCTGATATAAACACAACTTAGGTAACAGTGGGAAGAGCCAAATGGCCATAAAATTTAGTCTAAAAGTTCAAATAGACACTGGGTTTAGGAGATGATAGTGGTTCCCACAACATGTGGTTATACTTTGGGTCAGATGTTCTGAATAATATGGAGAGGAGTGACTTCAGAAATTAGATTCAATTTATTAGATCAAGGAATTAGAAAATATCTGTAATAAAGCAAAGCTTAAAAATGCAAACCAACCTCGAAAGAGCCTAATCACTTTGTCATAAGAATTAAAAATACTGGTTTTCAAAAATAGAAGTAGAACATATTAATTCCCTTTATGCTTTAGCATGTATAGACAACTATTTTTTTATGATAAATGAGCATATAATATATGGGATTCCAAAAAAGTGTTTTATATTTATTTGAATCCTAGAAGATTTAGAGGGAAGGCTTGATTCTCCTTAAGTTCAGTGTAGATATAATTCTTTCCTGTTTTATTTCTTAATGTAATTTAAATTTAGTAGTATCTCATGGATTCCCTCAAAGAAGATTCAGGTGTTTGAAATAAAAGCCTGAAAGATGATTTGCATGAAATTGTCATATTAGCAGGGTATATGTTGATAGATTTTAGAATCTGCTCTTTGGCACATTTTAAATGGTCAATATCCTCCCACACACATACTCACACATACACTTACCAGAAGTCACATCATCTATTATAGTAACAGAGAACAGAGAAAGACAAATAATGCCAGTAAATACCTATTCTATCTATCAACTGCTGGATAACAAACCTACCTAAAACTTAATGGCTAAAATAAAAATTATTTATTTTGTTTATGAATTTTCAATTTGAACAAGACTATATAGGAAGAACCCATTTCTACTTCACTCAGCATCACTTGAGGCAGCTTGAAGGTTGGGGCACCAGAGTCATGTGGGGTACCATTTACTCATACGATTGAGAATTGATGCTGCTGTTCACTAGAATGTTAGCTGGGCCTTTGGCTAGAACATTTCAATATTGTCTTTACATGTGGCTTTCTATGCTTACAAAATGGTGGTGGGTCCAAGGAAAAGCATCATGAGAAGGGGAGGGAAGCAAGCAGAAGGTGTATCACCTTTTCAAATTAGCCTTGAAAGACATCAAGGTACAAATCTTCCACATTTTACTGGTTAAAAGCAATTAATTAAAGTCAGCTGATAATCTAGGGATGGAAACTTACATTCCACCCTTTGATGGGAGAAGTGTCAAAGAAATTACGGAGTTTAGTTTTTTTTTTAGCAGCATTCCTGAGCTATGATATAGAGTAAAATGCATATGTTAAAAGTATAATTTGATAGGTCTTAAAACATGTATACACCTATGAAACTATCACTACAATCAAGAGGAAAACATAGCCACAACCCCCTCAAATTTCCTTGTGCTCTTTGTAATTCCTTCCAACTGACCCTCCTCATCCTGTTCATCCATATATAGACATTAATCTTTTTTCTGTCACTATAGATTAATTAGCATTTTCTAGAACTTCATAAAAATGGAATCATGCAATAGTTTTTTTTGTCTGACTCGTTTCACTCCTAATTATTTTGAGATTGATCTATGTCATTGCATGTATCAACAGTTAATTTTATTGCTGAGTACTATTCCATTGGATACTACTGCATTGGATATACCACAATTTGTATATCCATTCACCAATTGATGTACATTTGTACTGATTCCACTTTTTGGACATTATGAACAATTCTACTAAGAACATTTCTGTACAAGTCTTTGCATGGACATGTTATCATTTCTCCTGGAGAAAATACCTAGGAGTAGAATGAATAGGTCATATGGTAGAAGTATATTTAACTTAAAAAAAATGCCAAACTGTTTTCCAAAGTGGTTATACCCCTTTCATTTTTAGCTCCCACATATAGTTTGAAAATTATCACTCCATTCCTTACAGGAAAATGATGGACAAAATCAACGACTTTCGGGCTTCCCTGGTGGCGCAGTGGTTGAGAGTCCACCTGCCGATGCAGGGGACACGGGTTCGTGCCCCGGTCCAGGAGGATCCCACATGCCGCGGAGCGGCTGGGCCCGTGAGCTATGGCCGCTGAGCCTGCGCGTCCGGAGCCTGTGCTCTGCAACGGGAAAGGCCACAACAGCGAGAGGCCAGCGTACCGCAAAAAAAAAAAAAAAAAAAAAAAAAATCAACGACTTTCTCATGTGATTAATATGATTAGGACTCTGTATCAGAGAACAGAGTTTTCAGAGAAAACCACCACCCTGAAATCTAGATAGAAAGATGAATTCAGAGAGAATCACTATCCAAGATTTGCTTACATAAGGCAGAAGATTCTTAACACCATACATTGGTAGAACTATTAACTAATAATTTTGACAAATTTCTGGAGACTAAGTACAGACTAGTGTGAGAAAGTGAGAAAATTCTAAAGGCTGCAGTTACAGAGGATCCCCTTCTCCTTCATGGACTTCCCCTCTAGGAAGCCCAATGGGTCCTCATGATGAGAAACTGAGAAAAATCTCTTCCTAGCTCTGGAAGGGGGAGGGAAAGAATAGCCATTGTGAATTCTACCTAGACCCTTCTGCTTAACAGAAACCTACTCTCCAGAGGGAAGGACTTTTACCAAAAGGCTTACCTCAAGGTTTTGCTAAAACATTGTCCCAGATGGCAAAAGAAAATTCCACCCACTCCAGCCTGCCTCAGCCTTTCTGTCCCACCTAAGGGAAAAATAAAAAATGATACTCAATAGGTGAGAGGGCCTCAAGGAAATAGATTGAGAATGCTGCACCAGGGAAAAGAATACAGGGAAGAGAGAGATAAAAAGCTACACCTGTGTAGGAGAGACAAAAAACTCTTGGAAAGGCTTCACTCTGAGATACAGGCCTATTAAAGCAATGATTTTTTAAAAAAAGTTCATAGAACATCCTGTTCTGCATCACCCATCATCACTTCAAAATGCCTTCACTATAACAGTGAAAATATCTGAAAGATGCAGACTCTCTCTGAAGAACAGAACAAAGGTAAACCCCAAAGCCATGGAGGGAGACGAAATAAGGACATTTTAAGAATTTGAAGCCTCTAGTACTTATAGCTGTAACAAATATTAAACAAAACATATCTCCTCTATGGGACATTATAGGCTTTTTAATTTCATTACCTATTACCCAAAACAGCATGTCCAGATTTCAAGACCACCAACAAAAAACAGCAGCCAAGCCGAAAAGTGAGTAAAAACAAAGTTTGAAGAGACACAACAATCAAAACCAGATTCAGAGATGACACATATACTAGAATTATCAGGAATTTAAAATAACTATGATTAATATGATTAGGATTCTAATGCAAAAATTAGAAAACTTTCAAGATCAGATGGATAATGCCAGTGGAGAGATGGAAACCGTAAGAAAGTTCAAAAAGAAATGATGTTAACTAACAGTTCATAGATTTTTCTAAAAATCAGGTAAGAAAGCTTCTTTCAATTACCAATTAGCTAAGAGCTTTTTTTTTTTTTGCGGTACGAGGGCCTCTCACTGTCATGGCCTCTCCCGTTGCAGAGCACAGGCTCCGGACGCGCAGGCCCAGCGGCCATGGATCACGGGCCCAGCCACTCCGCGGCATGTGGGATCTTCCCGGACCGGGGCACAAACCCGTGTCCCCTGCATCGGCAGGCAGACTCTCAACCACTGCGCCACCAGGGAAGCCCTAGCTAAGAGCTTTTTATTAGCAATGTTGGATTTTGTTAAATGCTTTTTCAGCATTTACTGAGATGCTCACATATTTTGTCTGTTTTTAGTCTGTTTACATTGATAGATTTTCAAATATTAAACCAAACTTGTTTTACTTGGTTAAACCTCATTTGGTCATGATATATTACCCTTTTTAGATATTGTTGGATTTGATTTGCTAAATTTCCAACAAAAAATTTCCCATCTGTGTTTATGAGGAATATTTATTTTCTTTCCTGGTATTGGAATAATACCTCATATTATGAGTTGTACAGTATTTTTCTACCTTTCCATTTTCTAGATTTTTGTATCATTTCTCTCTTAATTGACTCACTGAATTTCCTAGTAAAGCTTTCTGGGCCCAGCATTTCCTTGGTTTGAATGTTTCTAGATACATATTCAATTCTTAAAATAGATATAGGAATATTCAGATTGTCTATACCTTTTTCAATGAGCTTTGGTACTTTGTCACTTTCAATAAATTTGTCAGTTTTATCTGTTTCAAATTTATTGATATAGCATTGTTGATAATATTTATTATCATTTTAATATCTGACAAATCTGTAGTGGCATCACCTGTTTCATACCTTACATTGATAATTTGTTTCTTCTTTTTTTCCTGATCAGTTGGGCTAGAAGTTTATTAATTTTATTTATTTTCTCAAAGAATCAGACTTTGGTTTAATAGTTTTCTATTGTTTTCTGTTTTCTCCTTCATTGATTTTCGCTCTCATCTTCTTACTTGGGTTTTTAATTTGCTCAATTTTTCTAGTTTTCTGATTTCTTTATGTGGAAGGTCATTGATTTGAGTTTTGGACTTACTTTCTCAGGGGACTAGCATAACTTTTAGCAACTCATGTCAGATAGGCAAAATATTTACCACCCATATGTATTATTTAGGGTTCTCCAGAGAAACAGAATCAATAGGATATATAAATACAGATACAATATATTTTATATATATTTATATGTATATATTTATATATCTGTATCTATATATTTATATCTAGAGAGAGAGAGAGAGAGATTTATTATAGGAATTGGATCACGTGATTATGGAGGTGGAGAAGTCCCACAATCTGCCACCTGCAAGCCGGAGAGTAGAGAACCAGGAAAGCTAGTGGTGTAATTCAGTCTGAGACTGTTGTACAAGCACCGGAGAAGACAGATATCTCAACACTAGCAGAAAGCAAATTAGCCCTTCCTCTGCCTTTTTTGTTTTATTCAGGCCCTCAGTGGATTGGTTCTTCATTGGTGAGAACAAATTTTCTTTATTCAGTGTACTGATTCATATGCTAATCTCTTGCAGAAATACCCTAATAGACACATGCGGAAATAATGTTTTACCAGCTCTCGTGGTATCCCTCAGCCCAGTCAAATTGACATATAAAACTAACCACGGCACCATGCTGTTTCCTACTTTTTGTCTGGCACAGAGTCATACTCTGTCAAACACTACCATTTAATGTTGTATTGTTTATCTCCTCACATGGTATAGTAAAGCAAGCACAGTCCTGGGTTAAAAGACCTAATCTAGAATCCTGCATCACCCACTTATTAATCTACATAGGGCTCAGTTTCCTAATACTAAAATATGAGTATAGTCGTATTCCTCTAGGAAGATGAAAGCACTAAATGAGATATACCTGAGACTGCATTTCCAAAGCTTCAGTTCATTTGTACTTGGTTTTAACTTTATTCTAAGAATCTGATCACTCCTTCCAATAATGGAAACTAAAGTGATAATTTAAAATATAGTAATCATCCCTCTCTATTCACATCTCTCATGTTTAATTTTTGTATTGTGCACATCTTCTTTTAAGTCTAAATTTATTTTAAAATATCAAGCAAAATTTACCCCAGGATTACTCACCACAATACTTCCTGTTCTGTGACCAAGACCTCCAAAGTACTTAAGTTTAAATCAATATTGTCCCATTACTAAACAGGAGACATCAATGCTGTAAGATATATCTGTGTGATACATAAAACCTTAGGAGAAAAAAGGGACACTAGTACATAACTGGCATGAAGAGTCCAAGTGCAGATGACCAGCCAAAATTTTCCCTTTTTCTCAGTTATTTTGGTATCATGGAAATGTAGCTTCTTTTAAAAGAGCATTTGATGATATTATAATATAGTCAGTGACTTGCTGATACAATGTGGACTGATACTTGTATTCTGCATAGTCATATCTATATTAAAATGTTGATTAAATTGAAATTTTATTTCAACTGGTATAGCTGAAATAAAAAGTCACTGTATTTCTTCTCATTTTTTGCCTAACACATTTTTATCAGAAAATATAAATTCCTTAGGACAGTATTATAAACTAGGCCATGCTATTGAAATAGTAAGTAAATAAAAAGAGGAACCTGGAAAGTCACAGCCAATTCTGAGATAAAATATTGCAGGTACTATGATAAAATATTTGTCCTGAAGTTATTTTTCTAAGGCATGAATAAACTAGGATGAGAAAATATTAAGTTCTTGAAATTTTATATGCTTGCATGAGCAATACGATTTTTCTTTATATTTGTTGTAGAGAATAGAAAAAAAATCAAAGCTATGAACTCTCTCTATATTAATATATGGATTGACATCTATAATTGAATGATTGAAAGTTTAAAACATATTAAACATAATGTCCAGTCTCATTTCTAACCAACAATCAAGGAAATGCTGGTAGAGGTTTACTTCCACAGTCATGTTTCATGTTTCCATTACCACTTTTTTTTTTTTTTAATAAGGCAAGGAAAAGTCTGCCTACCACTAAGGGTTTCCTTGTACCATAGGAAGCCCGGCAAACTCCCCTTGGAGGCAAGAAGTTTCCTGAGAAGTACACGGAAACAGCAAGGGAAAGAAGGGAGAATAGATGAACCTTGCCTTAGGGGAAAATTAAATCTAGTATTGATACAAATTTCCAGTGTGCTCATCAAGTCAAAGGTGAAAAGAAGAGCCATGGTTTACTAAAACCTAGAAGTTTCTCATTCAGTCCTGTGGCAAAGCATAGATACAAGCAAAACAGAACACAGCTTATCAGAAACAAAAAGTCCACAGATTAAAGTAGAAAATCTTATACTTTTCAGTCAAAATAAGTGAATTCAGAAGATGTCTGAGTGCCCCCTGTTGCCAGCTTATCTCTAGGGAAGTAGGTATATACAGAAATAAAGATAATTATCATCTGAAGGCAAGGATGGAACCAACAAAAAGGATGACTTGAACAAAACCAAGCTCAAAACTATCAAGAATTGAGAGTTAAGTGAGGATGAAGTGGGGTTTATATAAATTAAATTGTTACACATGTGCCAAAGTTAAATCTTTAGTAAACCTACATAATATCACTATTTTGTTTTGCTCTCAAGTAATTAATAAATAACATTTGTCAAGCCACTGTAATAAGCAATGCTTCCTCTGCTTTACAGCAATTCATTCAGTCATCACAGGTTTCCTATTGTCTAGGCACTGCTGTTATTCTCTTTTTATTTACACTTTTTATAAAGTATAGATGAGCTAACTTGCTTTTTCCATAGTCTGAAAGCAGTAGAGCCCAATTTGAACTAAGCAATTTGTCTCCAGAGGCTGTGCACTCTTAATCACTAAGGCACTGCAGAGGCTCAAGTTAAAGAATCGCTCCAGGTGCTACGAACCAGATGCAGTTGTAGCCAACCAACCATCTATCAAAAATGTGGGCCTTTGACAGCAGTTCCTTTAAGTGCTCTCACCATCAGTTGCAGGGTTACCTGTTACACAATTTGTGACTGAAAAAGGAATGCCCTTAGTGTAGGTATCACTAGTTCACCAGTGTTGTTTGAAGCTATCTGTGCTTATTGGGCAGGGAAAGGATTGGGATTCATCTCAGTATGCTACAAGAGTAAAGCATCAGCGAGAGCTGAAATATTTTCATTGACACAACTTCAGCCACAGGAATTAAGGTAATGTGACCACACTGGTACCTGAAATTCACCTTGAATGCCCATATTATCTGAAGCAATACCTCTGGAAAGCATGAAAACAAACAGGTTTTCTTTTAAAAGTACAATATACCTAAATGTATAGGCAATGATTTTTAAATTTCAAAATGAGAATTTTTGATTAGCTATATGAGTAGATTCCTAACTTACTAGAATGCGAATCATATTCTATGTTATTTCAACGGTATAGAATTCTTAGAACCTGCAATCTCCACTATTTGGTATCCTACTTCTCCTAAGCTGCATATTTCATAGGGAGTATCCTCAGTAGTAAGGCTCTGAAAAGGCAGGCATGGTTACCCTTGTTAGGTAACATGATTTCTTACAAAGACATAAGGGCATGTGTGATAGACTATGGTAGAGGAGTGGATGGAAAGCGCTTGTACATTTCCCAGACTTCCTGGTTTGGGTTAGAGGGAAAGAGAGTTGTCAGAAGCTGCTGAGGAGGTCCCTTTCCCATATTGCCTGAACTATTTGTCTGGTTGGGAGATATAAATAAGAAGTAGCTGTGCAAATCCTCCGTAGATCAAAGGAAATGAATGGGGAAAAGGAGATGTTTTCTATATTGCTCCTTTCCTCTCCTGTGAATGGACACTAAAAACAGCTAGATATACTGAGCATTTCATTTCGGGCACTATATTATCTCCTTGATTTGTTTAGGGAACTACAGTTGATTTATTTCAACAAATGAAACAAACATTTCATTTACCTATATGCTTTCATTACTTTCATCCTTCTAGTCACTTAAGCTTTAACTTGGAACACACAATGTGTATTTTTCACCTTACTTTTTTTTTTTTTTTTTAATGGGTCCAACTCTGTATGTTAACTTCTAAGAACATTGTTCGAGTTTTATTACTTGCTCTGGTTAAGCCTGGACTTTGAACACTTTTTCAAGGATGCAATTAAATTGATGAATATTTGCAATTTAAATAAAATGGAAGTCTCTAAGATTTTTGATTTGGTTTTAAAAGTATTTTTACAGAAGTTATTGCTCCTATTATTTTATCCATCTATTTGTATAAGAACAGCAACACTGACAATACAGTATAAGTTTTCATATATATTTTTCTTTCAGAAAATTACTTGGGTCATTCTACAATCCAGTTTTGTGAGAGCATCGGTCTCTATCAGAATTTATCAATTATATTGCTATCTGTGAAGGTAAGGAAAGATAAAAAATGAAGTGACTTCACCATAGATCAGAGGTGGGGTGTGAGGGGAAATGGGTAAACTGTTTATTTTTCTTTTTAGTATAAATAAATTAAATTGAAATTTTAAAATATAAATAAAAATTGAAGTTACTTTAAAAATATCTATTTTAATTTTGGGAATATTCACTAAAACTAGGCCTTCTCATTACACGATTTGCTTATTTATTTTACTGTTTTATCTTTGTATCTCATACTAAAAAATTCTGCATTCTTTACTAGCTACCATTTATCTGTCTCATTTTCTGTATCCTGGTCTTTTATATCTCTACATATCGGAGTAATCTTAGACTCAGATTTTTCTTTTCTTCCTCTATGTTCATGCCCTACATGAAATTTTAAGTTCCATAGCTTCTAACTGCCTCTGTTCTGATAATGATCAATTTTTGAGTAGCCGTACATTTTCTCCTGAACTTTATAAATATACCATATGACTATTAAACCTCTCCACTTGGATGTTTAGCAGATATCTCAAATCTAGCACATCCAAAACTATATTATTGATTCCTACCTCCCCCCACCTCCACACTACCTACCAAATCTTTTCCTATTACAATGTTCTCATATTTCAGTGAATAGCACTACTATCTGCCTGGGTGCTAAAGTCAAAATCCTTGAAAATAATCCTTGCATCATCTTTCTCTCCTCATCCATATCCAATACAACACGTTTCATAGTCTATACCTTCAAAATATATTCTGGAACAAATCACTCTCACCATTCCCACTACTCCCACCATCTCTGTGTGGACTACTGTAGTAGCTTTCTCTCTGGTCTCCCCACTTCCAGTCTTGGTGATCCCTAACACCTTATAATCTATTCTTTCACAGTAAGCAAGATTCTTTTAATACATCAATCATATCAAGTCATTCTTCTGCTCTAAACCTTCAAGTGGTTTTCCTACACACCTTACCCGAAGTCCCTCCCATGTCATACAAGATCTGGCCTCTGCCTATCTCTCTGAATGTATTTCAACTCCATGGCCTTTGTTCCCTGTTCCTCATCCACTCTGGACTCTTTTCTATTCTATGAGTACACCAAATCCCCTCCTGCCTTTTTGCTTACTCTTTATGCCTGAAAATCTCTTATGCCAATGTCTGGATAGCTCATTGTCTCACTACATTTTGATCTCTGCACAAGTTTCTCTTCTTGGAGAGCTTACTTGTTTTCTTAGCCACCCAATGTCTTTTGATTGGAGAATTTAGTCCATTTACATTAAAGCAATTATTGATAGGTATTGCCATTTTGTTAATTGCTTTCTGGCTGTTTTTGTAGTTCCCCTCTGTTACTTTCTTCTTCTTTTTCTCTCTTCCCTTGGTTTGATTGTTTTCTTTAATGTTATGTCTAGATTCCTTTCTCATTTTCTTTTGTGTATTTACTATGAGTTTTTTCTTTGCGGTTACTGTGAGGTTCACATATAACGTTCTATGTATATAACAGTCTCTTTTAAGTTGATAGTGACAATTTTGAACACATTCCAAAGCTTTATATTTTCCATCCCCCATGTTTTATATTTTTGATGATACATTTTAACATATTTTTATTTTACATATCTTTCTTAATGAATTATTGTATTTTTAATTAGTTTTACTACTTTTGTCTTTTACCCTTTATCCATGTTTTATAAGTGATTGATCCACTATCTTTATTATTTATTTACCTTTTTTGGTGAGATTTTACTTTTGTATGTTTTCTTATTATTAATTAGTGCCTTTTCTTTTCTTTTTTTTTTTTTTTTGCAGTACGCGGGCCTCTCACTGTTGTGGCCTCTCCCTTTGCGGAGCACAGGCTTCAGACGCGCAGTCCCAGCGGCCATGGTTCAAAGGCCCAGCCGCTCCACGGCGTGTGGGATCTTCCCGGACCGGGGCACGAACCCGTGTCCCCTGCATCGGCAGGCGGACTCTCAACCACTGCGCCACCAGGGAAGTCCAGTGCCTTTTCTTTTTATCTTAGAGAAGTCTCTTTAACATTTCTCGTAAGGCCAGTCGAGTGATGATAAACTCCTTTACTTTTTGCTTATCTAGAAAATTCTTAATTTCTCCTTCAATTCTGAATTCTTTGCTGCATACAGAATTTTTGGCTGGCATTTTTTTCCTTTCAGGACTTTGACTATGCCATGCCACTCCCTTCTAGCCTGTAAAGTTTCTTCTGAAAAATCTGCCAATAGCCTTATGGGGTTTCCTTTATATGTAATAAGTTGCTTTTCTCTTTCACTTTTAAGATTCTCCCTTTATCCTTAACTTTTACTGTTTTAATTATAATGTATCTCAGTATGTCTCTGTTTGGGTTCATCTTATTTAGAACTCTTTGGGCTTCCTGTCCTGGATGTCTGTTTCTTTCTGCAGATTAGTAAAGCTTTCAGCCATTATTTCTTCAAACAATTTTTCTGGCCCTTTCTCTCTCTCTTCTCCTTCTGGGACCCCTGTAATGCAAATGATATTCTGTTTGAAATTGTCCTAGAGGTTCCTTAAGTTATCCTCACTTCTTTTAATTCTTTTTTTTTTTCTCTGTCTGGGTGTTTTCCATTGCATTGTCTTCCAGCCTGCTGATTTGTGCTTCTATTTCTTTCATTCTGCTGTTGAACCCCTCTAGTGTATATTTTGGCTCAGTTATAACTTCTGTTTGGTACTTTCCTATATTTTCTGTCTCTTTATTGAAGTTCTTGCTGTGTTTATCCATTCATCTCCCGAGATTGGTAAGCTTTTTATGACCACTAATTTGAACTCTTTATCTATTCCATTAAGGTCTTTTTCTGGACACTTGCCTGTTTTTTGTTTTTGTTTTTGCTTTTGGAACATATTCCTCTGTCTCCCTGAAATAACTACCTCCCTGTCTTAAAGGAGTGGTTTGTATAGGAGCTGTTTTGTGTGTCCCAGAAGTGCAATCTCCCCCAGCCACCAGAGCCAGGCACTCTATGAGTGTCCCTCACTTGCACTGCGCAGGCATGCTATCTGTAATAGGGCCGTGGTGGCTGCATGGGGAGAGTGGGGTTCAGGGTGTTTACCTGGCCTGGCTTGGCCACTGTAGGATTTGAGTCATTTACCTGTCCCGGTTACGAGGTTATGGCTTGATCTCTGCGTTGGGGGGTCAGGGCTTGGAGTGTTCATCTGACCTGGATGTGGCTTGTCTGCTGTGTAGGAAGGGCAGGACTCAGGGCTCAGTGCTTGTTTGTTCCAGGTGTGATTCAGTCTCTGTGCAGAATGGCTGGGCTTGAGGCACTCATCCAGGTTGGTTACGGCTTGCCTATTGAGTGGGGAGGGGAGGGCTAGCAAAAATGGTGCCCACAGGCTCTGTCATGTAAAAATGAGTTTGTAAAACTGGCATCTACCAGTGCTTCTGTTCCTGGATAGAATCCCTACAGGTTCTTGCCTCTCGCCAACCACTTTAAAATTAGTAGCTGAGTCTCCTTCACTTATAGTAGAGATATTTTTCAATCTGTTGCTTTTGCACTGGATCTCAGCTTGCTTGGGTTTGTTTGCAAACCCTTTAAGAGTGGAATCTCTGTTCTCTGCAGTTCAGATTCTCCTGGTCTGAATCCCCATTGATTTTCAAAACAGGACATTGTAGGAGCTCATCTTTCCAGTGCTAGCCCCCAGGGTTGGGATGCCTGACATGAGGCACAATCCCTTCACTCCTCAAGAGAGAGTTTTGTATTGGGGGATACTTCCTGATTGTGGGGTCACCATGTCCAGGGTGGGGTCCGAGGTAAGGCTGTGTCTCTGCCTCTCCTACCCTTGTCCATGCATCTCTCTTGTCTTTTGTTGTGGAGATGCACTTCATCTAGGTCTCAGGTCCTCTTCCAAGGAAAATTACTTATATGTAGCTGTAAATTTGTTGTGTCCATGGGAGAAAGTGAGTTCAGGGTCTTTCTATACCACCATCTTAGATGCCCCTCAATTTATTTTTATTTCTGAAAGATCCATTTGGCTTTATCTTTTTTTGTCATTGCATTGTTTCTTTATATATTTCACATACATAATTATACCTTATTTCTTTAAATATTTTATACATATAAAATTAATGGCATTATTTCCTTTTTGCTGTCTGTCTCTGTCTCTTAAAAAGATTATTTTCTTATAAATTTGACTGTCTTTAATAAAAGCTCATATTTGGCTGATCTTAATATGTGTAAAAACTGGGGCCTAAAATGAAAAGGCTTTCATCCAGAGAAGATTCACTTTTGCTTTTTTTTGAGCCAGGGAGTATTACCAATCTCATGGCCCCTTTCAGATTCCCTGGCTCAATATAGTACACTCTGGTTCACCTTCCTCCTCTTCCTTTAGACAATCATGATATTGGAAAGTTCCTTAGGAAAAACCTACCTTTCTTCTGTGCTTATTAATTCAAGCTCAGATTTCAGGATCCCCTCCTGCCCCTTGGAAATTTTCTTTACTTCCACCTCCTCAACTCAGTATTACAACAAAATTCATATTTTTTCCAAGGTCTATCCACTTTCTCACATTGATAAAGCCCTAGGTATATATGCCGTGCTGGAAGCAAAAATTAACTTTCTTTAATCATCTGAGTAATTCTTTTATTTAGTAATGTTTTGCATTGATTAGTATTACATTTTACAGAATTCCAACACAAAGCCAACTAAATTTTTTAAAAAGAGAAAGAATTTAATGACTCACATTATTGTTTCCAAACGTTCTAAAATACTAAGGAATGATCAAGAATGCTCCCAGAATTGGTTGCAAAATCTTTCTGACTGCTGTTGCTGGTTTTGTTCTGCAATTTGTTGCCTTTCTGAATTGCTAATTTTTTCCTAAAATGCTGATCTCGTCTCTAATGCTGCCAAAGAATGTGTCTCACTCAGCCAATATTTACAACTATTTCATTTTGCTCTGCAAAGGTTAACTTGTCCTTTTAGATTGTCTATAACCCTGTTTCATCCACTTAATAATGTGGAACAATTTCCCCTGGGCTGCGTCAAAGCACTTTTGAGAGGACATTCAGATACTTTCTTCAGTCTTAGTATCTCCACATGAAGTGCTTGTCTTTTGACAACTTCCTACGAATCTGGTGAAAGGTCTTAACCTTAGTTTCCTGGTACTCAAGTTGTCTTCATTATTTAACAGTTGATTCTAAAACAATTGTCATGCAAACAAAAGACTTCTGCCAGTTTTCTTTGATATCATGTTTTAGCAAAAATATAGCTATTTATTTATAATTTGAGGAATACCATGAATGGACTATATGATTGCTATAGGTTATAGATTTAATTAATTATAAATATTATAATATTTATATTAAAATATTATAATATTAAAATATTATAATTTGAGGAATGCCATGAATGGACTATAGATTGCTATATGAGTGTAAACTGAATCTAATTTTTGAAATGAGGAATGGCAGGGAAAACTTCTCTGGAGAGGTGAAATTAAAAGTGAAGACTAAAAAAAAAAAACACACACACACAAAAAACGGTACTGGGCTTCCCTGGTGGCGCAGTGGTTGAGAGTCCACCTGCCGATGCAGGGGACACAGGTTCAGTGCCCCGGTCCGGGAAGATTCTCACATGCTGCGGAGCGGCTAGGCCCGTGAGCCATGGCCACTGAGCCTGCATGTCCGGAGCCTGTGCTCCGCAACGGGAGAGGTCGCAGCAGTGAGAGGCCCGCGTACCGCAAAAAACACAAAAAAACAAAAAACAAAAAACAAGTGAAGACTGAGAATAAATAAAAGCCAGGGTTGAAAAAAAAAAAGGAAGTGGAAAAAAACGTTTTAGGCAGGGGGAAAAAGACATTCAAAGGCCTTGAGGAAGAACAGTGAAAAAGCAGTTACAGAAACAAAAGCAGAGTGACTAATTTGTATTCTGTAATGGAAGTCGTTAGAAATGATCTTGGGAGAAGTGGGAAGAATTTTAACATGAGACAGAGCACGTTAATAAAATGAGACTTTAAATCTAAGAACTATGTGAGGCATTTAAGGTATTTAGTACGTAAAAAAATTATATTTTAAATAAAAAAAAAATTCTAGCCATAATGAGAAAAAAGGGATTTGGTTGAGAGTGGGGGCAAGAGTGGATCCCAGGAGACCAACTTGGAGCTTTTGCAGTGGTTTAAGTGAGAAATTATGGTGAGAGTTACAATGGAAATGGAGAGAAGGAGTTAGATTTGAAAGATATTGAAGCAAGGAACCTATAGGATTTGGCCACTGGTACAGAGTGATGAAAATGAAGAGTCCATAAAATTAATTCAGTTTTTGATGAAAATATGACCTTTTCATCGTTGATAAATGGATGATGGAAAATCACTATATTCAGTCCATACTTCCATTTTCCCATTTTCAACAGACTCCCTTTTATATACCTACTCTTCCCACCAAATATCCTTTGCCACTTGTACATTTTCCTCTAAAAAATTACTGAGATTTTTTTCTCTTTTTTTTGTATTAGGCACAACACAGCACTAGGTTCTTTTCAGTAACCCCCAATACCCACCTCATTTTGTCTATTTGTTTTTATCTTGGAAAAATTTAAAAAATAAGAAATTTCAGCATCAGAATCTTTTATATTTTCTCTGCATGTTAAAGAGGGAGAATAAAAGAGTTTCTTTTCCCAATTCTGTTTTTTTGATGTGATGGACTTAACCCCAAATATACTTGAAATAATTATTAGAATTACAAATTCATTTTCAGGAAGCTCTTATTTATTAATGGCATAAGCTTAAATTTGCAGGAAAATCTCCTCCTTGTTTGCCTGACCTATGACCCTATTCTCTGATGACATATTCTGATTTCCTAAGAATGGCTTCTTAAGATCTAAACTGGTTTTAGAGTTGATTTCATTATTACTTTCAAGGTGGCATGTCATCTTATACAGCTTAGTTTCCAACTTGCATCTTTCTAAAGTACATTAATAAGAAACTGATGGAATTTAAGAAAAAAAAAATGTCATGAAAAACCTAGGGGTGAAACAGGAATAAAGGCACAGACTTACTAGAGAATGGACTCGAGGCTATGGGGAGGGGGATGGGTAAACGGTGACAAAGCGATAAAGAGGCATGGACATATATACACTACCAAACGTAAGGTAGATAGCTAGTGGGAAGCAGCCGCATAGCACAGGGAGATCAGCTCGGTGCTTTGTGACCGCCTGGAGGGGTAGGATAGGGAGGGTGGGAGGGAGGGAGACGCAAGTGGGAAGAGATATGGGAACATATGTATATATATAACTGATTCATTTTGTTGTGAAGCTGAAACTAACATACCATTGTAAAGCAATTATACTCCAATAAAGATGTTTTTTTTAAAAAAAAAAGGGGGCTTCCCTGGTGGCGCAGTGGTTGAGAGTCTGCCTGCCAATGCAGGGGACACAGGCTTGAGCCCTGGTCTGGGAAGATCCCACATGCCACGGAGCAACTAGGCCCATGTGCCACAACTACTGAGCTGAGCCTGTGCGTCTGGAGCTTGTGCTCTGCAACGAGAGGCTGCGACAGAGAGACGCCCGTGCACCGCGATGAAGAGTGGCCCCCACTCGCCGCAACTAGAGGAAACCCATGCACAGAAACGAAGACCCAACAAGCCAAAAATAAATAAATAAAATTAAAAAAAAAAAAAAAAAAGATGATTCAAAGAAAAAAAAAATAAGAAACTGTGCTACTAGTTTAGAATTTTATTAACATTCAAATCTTGCAATGGAATTGTATTAGAGTTCTCTAGAGAAACAAAACTAATAGGATATTTAATTAATTAATTTATTTATTATGAGGAATTGGCTCACATGATTGTGGAGGCTGAGAAGTCCCACAATCTGCTGTCTGCAAGCTGAAGACCCAGGAAAACTGGCTGTGTAATTCCAGTCTGAGTCTGAACAGAACTAGAAGATTGATGGTATAAATACCAGTCCAAAAGCAAAAGACTGATAGCTCAAGCAGGCAGGCAGTAAGGGCAGGTGGAACAAATATCTGCTTCCTCTACTTTTTGTTTTGTTCAGGCTCTGGACAGATTGAATATTGCCCACTCACACTGGGGAGGAGCTAAATGCACCAATTCAAACACTAATCTCATCTGGAACCACCTTCATAGACACACCCAGAAATAAAATTTAATTTGGACATCCCAGCCAAACTGACACAAAATTTACCATCACAGGAATCATCTGCTATAAAAACAATATATTGTAAAACAAAAATCAAAACATCTGATTGCATTTTATGTTATCAAAGACAAAATGCACCAGTTAAGGAGAGATTTTATTTAGTCTATTGCATTAGGGAGAGCATTACAGATTTGAAGATTATATGGGGCTTCCCTGGTGGCGCAGTGGTTGAGAGTCCGCCTGCCGATGCAGGGGACATGGGTTCGTGCCCCGGTCCGGGAAGATCCCACATGCCGCATAGCGGCTGGGCCTGTGAGCCATGGCCGCTGAGCCTGCGCGTCCAGAGCCTGTGCTCCACAACGAGAGAGGCCACAGCTGCATACACAGCTGCAGGCACAGAAGCACGCATACCGCAAAAGAAAAAAAAAAAAAAAACTAAGCTAGATATTTCTTTTTCAGAAGATTTTATCTAGAAATTCAACTTTGTTAAAGACTATTCAAGTTTTCTATTTTATGTTGGATGTTTTGATAGTTTATGGTTTTTGAGGAATGGCCCTTTTCCTTTTTGTTGTTGTTCAAATTGGATAATTTCTTGATCTGTCTTCCAGTTGGCTCATTATTTCCTCTGTCATATTCATTCTTCTATTGAACTCATCTTTTAATTTTGATTACTGTATTTTTCAGTTCTAAGATTTTATTTTTTTCTCTATATCTTCCATTTCTGTCAAAATTTCTGTTTTCATTTGAGTCAAGAGAATTTCTAATATCAGAGAATTTTTATGATATCTATTTTATAATCATTGCCAAATAATTACAATATTTGATATATCTTCGTTTTGCAGTCTGTTGATTTTCTTTTCTTATTCAAATTGATGTCTCTGGTTCTCAATATGGTGAATAATTTTGGAATATATTCTGGAAATATTAAGTCATATATTATAAAACTAGTTATGTTTATATCTTCTATTTTAGTAGGTAATCTTCCTGCTAAAGTTCAGAATGCATGTCCTGGCTCACTCTGGGGGCTGTAATTTAAATGCTGAGGTTTCAAAACCTTTGTAGTGCTATTTTGGTCTGCTCTGTTCATGTGCTTTTCAATGAATGACTAATTAGAAGCATAGGCCACTCTGGAGTCTGCCCAGAATTTTATACACAGAATACTTTTCTGCAGCTCCCTTCTCTCCCTATGCCTACCTTCCACTTTCTAATTGGGTGGATGCTAGGTGCTTCATCTTTGCTGTCACTCAGTTAGAACAAGCTTAGGATAATAAGACTCCATTTTACACAGTACATGAGAGGTGAAAGAGTGCTGCTTCTTTGCTGATGCTCACTTAGTATAAAACTGTGATTATCCATATAGCTAACTCCACAGTTCCACAGCCACAGTGTTCAATATGGAGCAGAGGGGATGCACCTCTGCTCATGTTAGTGCAGTGTGGTGATGGTTGATAGGGTTCTGACACACAGTCTCTCCAATGCATGGTGGGGAGAGGTAGGGATACTACCTCCTGATGGAAGATAGTGTTCTGTCCACAGTCTCCAGAGCACACTGTAGGGAAGCAGTGAGGCACAACTTTTATCTTGTTATTACGGACCTGGAGGGAGGTCAAAAAAGTTATGTCTTGCAGGACATAAGTTTTCCCAGTCTTTGTTTAGGGAGACTATGCTTTCTTAGGGCTTTTTTAAAAAAAGTCCGTTACCATTGGCATTTGTAGTTTATGGGCTTCCTTAGTACCCAGCCTAGGATATATTGGAAGCAAAAACAAACAAACAAAACATTTAGAATTCACTTCTAAGTCATTCCTCAAGTCACAAAATCCCTAGCTAGTTCTTTTATCCGCTTTCAGATTCCTCTGATATTTATTTCATCCAGGATTTTTAGTTGTAATTACTAGGAAAATTAAGGAAGAATGCACTTTTATGGAACTCTTTTACGGAAGGGAAAGACCAATGTCTAATCAATTTTAAGGCCATATATTCAGTCCTAGCCTCATTTTCTGTTTTATCAGCATTTGCTAAATATGTTCTGTGTACTATTAGCACTCCTGGAGAGTTATAAAGGAAGTAGAAGACTTAGTTACAGCCCTCACATCTATTATGATCAAATTCAGTCAAAATACATTTACTGAAAACCTTTTGTTTGCCAGACAAATTTCTGAGGTGGGGATAAATATCATGGTCTAGTTAGGGGACAGATATTCAAACACATTATCCTATTACAATGGGTTAATGATATACTTAGAAATGTTTTAAAAGATTACTGAAGCAATGAATATTTCTCTTTTTATACATATACATTAAATTAAACCTGGGACAATTGAGTTGGTTTTGGGACTTAAACACGAAATTGATAGACTACTTGGGAAATGAGATAAAGAACAAAAATGCAAATTTTCATACAATAAATCTTCAAATTCATGTAACCAATAAAGTCTATACAGAGATATAATTTTTATATGTGGGAGGAGGAAAGCGTAAGGAATAGGAGAAATGGCATAAATTGTATTGTGATTTGGTTTCTGGAGTAGTTTTTTAAGTGTTAAGATCAGTCATAGAGAAATGTAAACTATGTGAATTCAGTCCATAACATATACCTGAGTAAAAGCCATTTGATTCTCTTACTATGGAGATAGTCATGTGCTGTTATTTTGAGAATGGTGATAGGTAAGGAGCTCATTATCAGTCATTTTAATTTTACAAGTGTCTTGGTTCAGGCTGCTATAACAAAGTACCATAAGCTGGTGGCCTATAAAAAACAGAAATTTATTTCTCACATTTCTGGAGGCTGGAAGATCAGGGTGCCAGCATTACTGGTTCTGGTGAGCTCCCTCTTCTGGGATGCAGACTGGACTTCTCATTGTATCCTCACATGGCTGGAAAAAGGACTAGAGTGCTCTCTGGGGTCTCTCTTATAAGGGCATTAATCCCATTCATGAGAACTCTGCCCTCATGACCTAATTACCTCCCAAAGGCCCACTTCCTAATATCATCACATTGGGAGTTAGGATTTCAACATATGAATTCTGGAGGGGGACACAAAATTTAGTCTGTTGCAATATGAAAGGAAAATATGGAGCTACTAAAATTAAATATCAGACACACTCCCTGACTTCAGACTATACTACAAAGCTACAGTAATCAAAAGAGTATGGTATGGGCACAGAAACAAACAAATGGATCAATGGAACAGAGTAGAGAGCTCAGAATAAACCCACACACATTTGCTCAATTAATCCACGACAAAGGAGGTAAGAATATACAATGGAGAAAAGACAGTCTCTTCAATAAGTGGTGCTGGGAAAACTGGACAGCTACATGTAAAACAATGAGATTAGAATATTCCCTATCACCATATACAAAAATAAACTCAAAATGGATTAAAAACCTAAATGTAAGGCTGGAAACCATAAAACTCCTAGAAGAAAACATAGGCATTATGTTGTTTGACATAAGTCTTAGCAATTTTTTTTTTTGTATGTCTCCTCAGGGAAGGGAAACAAAGGCAAACATAAACAAACGGGACTTAACAAAACTTAAAAGCATTTGCACAGTGAAGAAAACCATCAGCAAAATGAAACGGCACGTTACTGAATCAGAAAAGATATTTGTAATAATATGTCTGTTAAGGTGTTAGTATCCAAAATATACAAAGAACTCATACAACTCAATATCAACAAAGCAAACAACCCAATTAAAAACTGGGCAGAAGACCTGAATAGGTATTTTTCTAAATAAGACATACAGATGGACAACAGGAACATGAAAAAATGCTCAACATCACTAATCATCTAGGAAATGCAAATCAAAACCACAGTGAGATATTTCCTCATGCCTGTTAGAATGGGCATCATCAAAAATACAAGGGATACAAATTATGGCAAGGATGTGGAGAAAACAGAACCCTTGTGCACTATTGATGAGACTGTAAACTGGTACAGTCACTATGGAAAACAGTATGAAGGATCCTCAGAAAACTAAAAATAGAACTACCATATGATCCAGCAATTCCACCTCTGGGAATACATCCAAAGGAAGTACAAACCCTATTCCAAAAAGATACTTGCATCCCTATGTTTATAGCTGCATTATGTACAATAGCCAAGATATGGAAGCAACCTAAGTTGCTTAGATGAATGGATATAGAAGATGTGGTATATATACACAATAAAATACTACTCAGCCATAAAAAGAATGAAATCTTGTCATTTGTGACAACATGGATGGACCTGGAGGGTATTATGCTTACTGAAATAAGCCAGACAAAGGAAGACAAATGCTGTATATTTTCACTTACCTGTGGAATCTAAAAAATAAAACAAATAAACAAATATAACAAAACAGAAACAGACTCATAGATTCAGAGGACAAACTAGTGGTTACCAGAGGGGAGAGGAGTGGTGAGAGAGGCAAGATAGGTAGAGGGGATTAAGAGGTACAAACTATTAGGTATAAAATAAATGTCACAAGGATATGATGTACATCACAGGGAATATAGCCAGTATTTTATAAGTTAATATGGGGTATAGTCTATAAAAATATCAAATCACTATGTTGTGCAACTGGAACTAATATGGTATTGTAAGTCAACTATACTTCAATTAAAAAAAGAAAAAAAAAGAAGATGAAATAGTACAATACCTATATAATTCCATGCTCACTAGTGTGTATGCAAAGTAAAGATAAATGAAAGTTAAAGAAAGCCATGGCAGTAACTCAAAGATAAATTAATTAATGTCAGAATCACTCTAACAGAATGACTCAGGTGACATGTCCATTGTTTAAAAGACCTGACAGAAGAAAAAATGATTACAATAATTCCTTACAGAATATAGTTTTTAAAAATTAAAAACAAACAAAAACAACCTTTAATTCTTAAATGACTTAGAAACTATTTCCTTTTAAAAGGAAATTATAATTTATTTCTGAAAATGTCATGTCATTTTTAGACTCTAATCGTATTTGATATTAGACTGATTATAATAGGAGGAAGGCAAAAATCAACTTTTAAGAATAATTTTTATACTACAGTGACTTATATAATAAAATTAATTTTGAAATAGTTGAGTTACCTGATTTTAAATAAACTAATGTATTAAGATTAAAGATGTGGAAAATTAAATTTCTCCATAGTGTAATGGAATGGCTTACAATCTCTTTATTATATAATAGTAATCAAATAAGCCCATTTAAATCATATATTTATTTCTTAATATTTCACTAACTGATGACATATTATGAACATTCACAATGTTTAGAAAGGTGAAATCTGCCACTCAAAAGTAGGAAACTTACTGTAACTGACATAGACCTCCACCTGCTACCTAAAAGCGTTAGGAGAAAGACAGTAGGTCCTGGAATAGAGAGGGCTTTTCTTGGAGTTATGTAGGAACATCTGCTAATGCTGAAGCTGCTACGGGTAAAAAAAGGAGAAAGATCTATATGGATCAATGAATCCGGCAGGGATATAAACCCTTGTTATAACAGGAGTGCATTTGGCTGTAAGCAATAGCCAACCAGACTCACAGGGGCTTAAATACCTAGGATATTATTCATTTTACATAAGAAAATGCCTAAAGATAGGTTTTCTAAGGGTTGAATGACTGATCAAGGATAGCAGCAAGGGCTCAATTTCCTTCTATCTTCCTGCTCTACCATGTTTAATATGTCACCACCATCCTTAGTCTAAAAATAGCTGCTGTGTCTTTAATCATTGTGTCCATTGTCCAGGTAGAAAAAGAGGAAAGGATGAAAGGAAGAAGAGCACGCACCTGAAGAGGTATGCAAACCAAGCCTGTCCCTATTAAAAGCTTTTCCAGAGCCCATACCTCCTACCCCCCAGGAAGATCCCTTATATCTTATTGGCCATAATGGGGACGTGTGGCCACACTTGGCTGTCATGAAGTCAAGGATCATGAGAGTCAGCATGTACACCACTTGCAGAGAGAAAAAGTTAAGTTAGAAGAGACTATGGACTGCTTGTTTTTGAACAGAGCCAAACCACAGAGTATGCCACAGGGATGTGGATGATACTGTCAGGTGGTTGATTCAGAGTGAATTGATCTCAGAAACTTCTGAGTTCACCTTAGTGCCCTTGAACATTCTGTATTTTACAGCACAAGAGCATACAAAATTTCCACATCTTCTGGAATATGCTTTATTACCCTAGGTCTGTCTTCTGGTCCAATAACTATTTAATAGAATCTAAAGAGATTAAATTACCCTTGGTCTCTAACTTCTGTTGATTAATTCTGCTCAGATTTATCCTCTCCTCTTGTGTTAGTATCTGATTACAGCTCATTCTGAAATTTGCTTTTTGTCTAGCTAGGAGAGTTTGATTTCTAGCATCTCCCAGTTTCTGTAGTATTTTGTCTCTGTTTCTCTCTCCGTGTTTGTTGCCTTTAACCTCTCTGTGTGGTTTTCTTGATTAAGCTGCAATTATGGCCATTTGTGGCTCCAAGGCTCACATCTTTTCAGCTTCATCACTGGAGAGGAAGGGACTCTATTTTTTAATTCCCTATTTGAAATGTCCTAGAGAAAGACTGTTGACATTGTCTGGTCACATGCCCACCTCAGAAAACATGTGTAGTGAGGTTAATTGCACTGTGATGTGCCTAAGTACGTGTTCAACCATTTTCCTTAAAAAAGAGCTGGGGATTTCTAAGCAGAATGAGGGAAAAGTACTGATAAAATGAAAAAAATGATACATATTATTCTACCATATAAAATTCTATTTATATTTTTCTATGCTTAAAAAAATGCTATACAATAATTTCTTATGGTTGGTTAGGAGACGTGGCTTGACATCCTTTTCTAAAATTTTGGATTAGTTCTCAATAAACATCAAGTCAGTGAAGCACGCCATAGATTATTCCAAGTTTCAAGGGAAATCCCTTTCTTTATTAAACCAGATTACAGGTTGTGAACTACAGAGAGTAAAACTGTGTTTAAAGATGATAATGGGACCACATCCAATCTTACCTAGGATGAATAGAGGTATCAAGCCGTGTGGCTATGTAGTTTCTCAGGTCCTGTTCTTCTAAAGTAGACCCCGACAGTTCTAAAGAGAAAAGGGAAAATATATTAAACATATTTTACACTTACTAAAATTGTGAGGTAAAATACTGCCTTTTATCTGATAAATACTGAACTTGAGTGCATGTTAGAATATCCCACATTTGTTACTACTCTCTACCCAGAGTTATAGTTCCATTTTTGACATTTTGATTCACTTTTAGGACTGTGACTATGAATTAGCAAAATATATTCCCATTTAGATTCAGTTGAATCTCATTATCTCTGAGAAGTGAGAGTTATTGCAGTTTGATTGAGCAAGTGATATTTGGTGGTTTTCATTCTAGGCGGGCAGTAAATAATAAATACAGTGATTTACTGTCAAAAGTGTAAATGAAAGATAGTTCTAAATGCAGAAGAGCAACAGCGCCTGTCATCTGAAAGCAATAATGTCTTAACATTTGTGTAAAACAATTATTGACAAAGCACTTCCACCTATACTATAGCATTTAATTCTTAAAGTATGTCAGGGAGATATGAAATGTTTTCTTCATTTTTAAAAAGAGAAAAAATTGTTACCAGAGAAATTTACATACTCAAGATCTCCACCCATTAAATAAAGCCCAGAAACTCAAACCCAGGTCTTCTGATCCTAGTTCAGTCCTATTTTTCTATCACAGCTGTTCCTTTCAATGTAAGATGAAATATTCTGTCAGCTCTATGACAATGGCATGAAGGAACTTGAAGTAAAGTTACCTTTATGACAAAATCAGAGGATAATTTACTCATTCATTTCATAATATTTATTGTGAATCAAGTATAAGTTTTATCCCTAGTGCCCAGAAGAATGTCTGACACATACAGTAGGTAAGATTAATGGATATGTATGATTAACGAATGGGTGAATGAACGAATGAGTGCTAAGTCAAGCAAGCATCATGCTCCACTCATGACAAGTCAAAGACCCTGCTTTCAAAAAACTTCCTAATTAGGAGACACATACATATCAATAAGAAAATGCCACATGAAGTGAAAAATGCTGAAATAAAAAAATAAAGATGTTTTGAGAGCACTTAAGTGATGGATAAATTGAGCAAATCTTCACTGAGGAGGTGACATTTGAGGTTGACCTTGAAGAACTAATAAGATTTTACCTCACAGAGAGAGGGAACATCATGCTCAAATGTAAAGGTCAGGGAATGTGAGTAGTTCCATGTGAGGCTGCTGATCAAGCAGCTGGGGTCAGAGGAGCTTGAGACAGCAAGTAGTGACTGTGCAATGTTACTGGCACCTTGTGAAGGTCATGGGTGTGTACCCCATGGTGATAAATGAATTTGTATTTTAGAACATTAACCCTGGTGGGAGCAGGGTGGATTGACTGGAGTAAGGAGAGCTGCTAACCAGACATTTTATGTCTGGCTTGAACGTGAGAGAATAAACTCCTGAACCAGTGTAAAGAGGGTGAAGGTGAGGAGATAGATTCCAGTTCTGTGAGGCTTGAAGCTTATACAAATTTCAGGGCTCTCTCTCTTAAAAAAAAAGTGTTCAAAATTACAAGTACAAAATTACGTATAAAAGCAAATATTTATTTATAATGAGGAAAAGAATCTGAAATCATTACTAAATTTAAAGGGCTGACAAGTGCTACAAATTTCATAAAATCCAGAAAAATAACATATTTCTATGAACTACCTTCCTGACACAGCTCTCTATATTAAAGATATATAAACTTTTTAGATGCATACTCTTTAATATCTTCATATGACAAACATTTATTATATTAGTACTATATAAAAGACTATTATACAAATTATAATAGTATTTTCTGTGGAGAGATTAGAAATAAATTAAGATTTCTTTCTATTACAGTTGATCAATTTTTAAAAAATTGATAGTTTAATATAAAAACCATGTGGCTTTACACACAGTTGAATCTGCTGCTTATAGTACTGCTACGGGTTGTGCCCTACACACAGGAATTCTGATAAATTTTATTTCAAGCATCTTTCATCAAAAGAAGGAAGAAATAGAGTATGGCAAGTTTATAATTGTACATGTTGCTATAAATCATATTTCTAACCGGAAATAACTTTTGTTTTGATTAGGCATTTTATGGGAATCAAATATCTCTTTAAAATTACATATGTTTGAAAATTGGAAGAATTTTCTATATATTGGCTTCTAGTTCTGTACATGTTTAACCATATTTCTCCTCCATTCTCATGGTTCTAGTGCCAGATGCCAGAGGATACTTTCATACAGTGACACATTTATATCTTTTCGACTTTCTGCTATTATGCTGGGTGGGTCAGCACAGTGTGCGGTAGAAGTACTTCTGGAAGCCATTCCTACAGCAGGAATGCTGACAATTATGTAACCATTTATAGAAGTGACTGTAAACCACATTGATACATTCCAATAAACCAAAAATGAAATATTTCCAATTCAACTGCCCCTTAGCTGCATTCCAAACATGCTTTGTTGTCACCCTAACACTACTTAACATAAATGGAAGTGTTGTGAGGGGCAATCACTGTGGAGACAGCCATCCTAACTGACTGTGATGCTTTTGGAGTTTTAGAAAAACATATGAATATATGAACACATTTGTAAGAGCGCCTCTCAGAGTATTGGAAGGGGTTTGTGCATGCAAGATGCACCAAAATGTACACTACATTAGTTTATGGTGAACCTGCCTCTAGAGGATAAAACCTGCTTCTGGAAACTGGTTGCATATGAAGGATGAGAGAAACAGGTATCATGGAAAGCTGATGGGTTTTTCTAGTTTATAATACTGGTTGGATGATAATATGATAAACAAAAAAATGAGGTAACCAGTTTTCCAGGTTTGATTGTCTCAGTTTAAGCACTAAAAGTCTCTCACCCTGGAAACACCACCCCAGAATGCAAAAATATCAGTTTTTAGGTGAGGGAGGTTGGGGAGAAAGTATCAAACAGAAAAGGCAGCCCCCCAAAACAGAGACTTAAAGAAAAACTGCTTTTAGTGTCAAATGAAGATAGCATAGATTATCTGCCGTTCACAGTTGCTACTGTTTTTACCTCTGACCACTGATGTGCTTGGTAACCATGATTTTCATTTCACAATAATGGATCATCTTTTATTGGATCACTCCAAGTGATGCAATTTCAGGGTGAAACTTTAGTGCCTTGTAATGGTGAGCATTAATAACCTGTCTTTGACTTGGTCAAAGGATGTTTCAGGATGCAAAAAGATCTTGCTAGAAAAAGGCAGTGAAGTTAAACATGACTTTTCTAATTGCTTTACAAAAATGCCCACTTATTTGGAATTCAGCTTTGATTTACCAAATTCAAATTACCTTTGTGCTTTAAAACAATTTTCCCCGAGAGTTACCTTATGATAACATTCAATGTGCTTTGGAATGTTTAAAATGATGACATTTTAGACATGGAGAGCCTATATGATAAGTTTATAAATGCAAAAGACCTGACTGATATTTGGCATACCAAAACAAGCCTGCAGAAATAAAGGAGAAGAACATTTTAGGACAGCCAGAAATTAATCCCTATAAGTCCAAAGATTTGCTGTTGCTAGTAAGTAAAATCCTAAATAATCCATGTTCAAACACTTTCATTGAGAGGATATTTACATTAAAGTCATCACATCTGATAGACACCAGGAATCAGTGTAATGTGGTCTTGATATGAGCAGAGCTGCCTGTCAAAGAGAATTTCATGTTTGGCTGTATTCAGGGTTTTTTTTGTTTTTGTTTCTGTTTTTTCTGCAGTACGCGGGCCTCTCACCGCTGCGGCCTCTCCCGCTGCGGAGCACAGGCTCCGGACGCGCAGGCCCAGCGGCGATGGCCCACGGGCCCAGCCGCCCCGCGGCATGTGGGATCCTCCCGGACCGGGGCACGTACCCATGTCCCCTGCATCGGCAGGCGGACCCTCAACCACTGCGCCACCAGGGAAGCCCCTGTATTCACCTTTAGTACTACATAAAAGAATAAGGGTATATCCTGAATCCTAAAGGCAGTTCAAAGAAGTATTATTCAAAAAGGTAAAAGAAAAAATTCTACTTTCTCATAGGACAGAAAGAAGCATGCTAATGTTATGTTTTTTAAATTAAATATGGGTAATACCTATTAGTCTGTATTTTTTCTTTTTTTAAACTGTCTTACATTTCAGTCTCTTAAGAGCACATAAAAATACAGACTGCAAAATTTAAATTCCAAAAAAAGGCTTGAAAAGGAATTAAAATAAATTGCTGTGTAAGAGGACAGGAAGAAAATGATAAACAATTGTTATTTTTCTTCACGCATATTATCTGTTTAATTTATTGCTGTTTTGTTTAAATTATAGCATTTATATAACAGAAAAGTGAATAAGAAGTAAAAATCTGTGAGCTTGTTTTGATTCATAAATAAATAATTCTATAGCTTTGAAAATCTATAGACATCTATGTGAAAATTTTTTATAATATCATTTGGAAAACTGAGCAATTTTTAAAGAACTCCAAATTTCTATGCTTTTGAATACATAGTTTTCATTAATCTATTTATAAATACAAAGATCAGAGTAAATATACCTTCATTAAAGTGATATAAACCACTACAGTATATATGTAAATAAATATTTTTTCTTCCTTATAACATACTTTAAATGTTATTTTGTCCTTCTAACTTCTGAACTTTCAGTTTTTATTTTCATGTAATATCCTACAATACAATAGATATTGATTATTTTGTTCACTTCAGAGAGTGTTTTATTATCTCAATGTTTTGGCTTAAAATACTAAAGATTTTTCTTTGTAGGCAATATTCTAAGGCTAATATTTAACATTCTGCGTGTGATTCTGGATTAAATCAATTAAGTCAGCTACTTTATGACTGAGTATCTCTGATATACTTACTTTTAGGTCTAAGTACTAAAGAAAAACAAAAGCTGTAAAAGAGCAATGCTAAATGTCCCCTTACATGCAAATGGATTATGTTTCCATATTGTTAAGTATCCAGCATGTTTTTAGAGCCACTAAATTAATAAATTTAAAATTATATTTCAGTGATATATAATTTAACTCTCTTAAGCATATATTTGAGTTTCTTGAAGAGCTGTATTCATAACAATTAATTAAAAGTAACTATAAATTAAATGCTTCATCAAATATTAACAATTTTATAATTTGACAATTGAATGTTAATGATTTCAAATGAGAGGCAATCATCAAATTTATTCTAAAAGATACAGAAGACAAATAATTCTAAGAAGAGTTCTGATGAAATTTTTGACTGGGATTTGGCTCCTGGTTACATTGGGGTACAGGTTAAATTATTCTTTGTTAGTTTTCTCTCAGTCATTCTGGGGATCTCAAGTTCCCCTAGGACTCATAGACCTTTAAGTAGAGCACAACAAAAGAACAGAGGAAGAAAGGAATGGAGGGAACAAAATGACACAATCAGAAGGGCTGGCTTTCAGACACAGGTGTATCCTGTTCTTACTAGATCATCTTAGCTGAGTCATTCTTGGAGCTTGAATGACTTTACTTACAAAATGGAAATAATAATTCATAATTCATACAATTTTTGAGAGGAATCATTGAGATTACGCTTGTGAAATGCCTAATGTGAAGTCTGGTGCATGAATGATATTTAATGTGTGTTCATTCTTCATTCTTTCAGTTATTCACTTCTGAATTATTATTCATGAAACACTCTTGTTTTTTAGTCCCTAGAACCAAGTCTCAGTCCCAGGTTGGATTTTTTTCATTCCTTTTTTTCTCTGGCATGACTTAACTATTTGGCTTGCATGTAATTATTTCACTCCTAGCTCTCCTATAGAAAGAGAAGCATTTTCTAAAATACCCTATTTTTTCTTTCTCTGAAACACACATAAGATATCACGAGATTTTGGAAAGTAACGATAACAATTGATATTTCTGAACTTTTCGCAACAGTGTATTGGCATAGGCTTCTCTCTAAACTCCCTTCCTAATGTTATTTGAGAAAGCTCTAGTTCTTTTCATGTTATCAATAATTTTAGCACAATCTTATGTCAATAATTGAATTTTATTGATGGGTGTAATTTATCATTCTTCAGTCCAAAACAGGTTCCTCGTGAAAGTTATGCCAAAACTGGGATCGCCAGTCTTCTCCAGATATGCTTCTTATATTTATATCATGATATTATCCTCTTTTCCCTTCCCAACCTTTTCTACCACCTCATTCATTTTTGGTTCTGGACTCAATGAATTTCTACCTTGTAGATTCCTCAAAATTCTTCAATCCTGCCTTTGGCTAGTCTCTGGATGAAGAATGAAGTCTCTGTTTTAGCTTTTCAAATTTCCTCTGACCTAAATGTTGTCTACTTTGCCCCTCCTGAAACCCTTCACGGTCCAGTTCCTGGAAGCTCTACCCTCTCTTCTGACCTGTTTCACCTTTCTGTGCAGTTTTCCCATTTCTAATCAACGTTAAAGTCAAAGTTAGGGCTGTGCTATCCATGAAGCTGTGTGCCTTTGTATATTATCAATAGTATAAACTAGTCTTACTAGTTGTCAGCATGCTCTTCTTGTTTTAAAGGTCATTCCTTTTCAAGGCATTCATTCATTCATTTTTTTATTAAAGTATAGTTGCTGTACAATATTATATAAGTTACTATTCATTCTTTATTAACAAACATTTTTAAGCTCCTTCTTTACTCAGATCCTGGGCTAGGTGGTCCAGTCTTAAGAGAAAAGCAAAACAAAATAAAATATAGTCACTAACCACAAGGGGCTCTCAATCCAAAGGTAACTTACTATCAGTTAATTTGTATTCCTCTTGATAAATAGTGTGCTGAAAGCAATCACAGGATGCTATGTATAGAAGGGGAAAATAACCCAGAAAGCTTCAGGAGATACCCAAATGGAGTAGATTTAGTTTGGTGAAGAAGTGGAAAAGGTCATTTCAGAACATCATGTACAAATGCATGGCAGTGTGAGGGGCCATGTTTCTTTAAAAGGATTTGTAAATCATTTACTGAGCTGAAGGGAAAAGTACATTTGAGAAGTTTAGGAAATATTCAATGAGAATATTGAAGGCGCCAAATATGGAGGGCTGAAGGCAATAATGTTCATTATGGGAAATTAACTTGAAGGATTACTATATATATTTTTGCTTTTATATTCATCCTACTTAATTTATCTTTGCCAAACATTGTCTCCTCTTTGTCTCATTCTGCTTTCACAATCAGATAACCTAATCTACACTATAGTGTTATTGACTTGATATGGCTAATAAATTATCTCTCCAAATACCAACTACTGCATAGTTGTATCTCCTGGAAATGCCAGTGTTTTAACATTCACAAAATTTACTACTAAGGGTGAAATTTTAGCCACCGGTCTGTATTAGAAATTGTTTTAAGCATTAGGTCTTTTTCAACACTGGAAATAATTTCTGCTTCCTATTTCTGTCAGTTTCATGCCTGTAAAGATAACATATACTAGAAGGTTGGATCCAAATTGTAACAAGATTTATTCATCCCACACTTGTAGACTGAGGCTTTAACCATCATCTGTGGAATTTTAGAAGTTCCATATTACATATAGATTTAATAAAGTGTTATGATTTTTAGTTGATTTTATGTATATTTGGTAGTTTGTATCTTCTAAAGATTTGTCCCCTTTCATCTAAATTACCAAATTTGGAGTTATTTGTAGTAATTCTTTATTATATTTTTAATGTCCATGAACTTGGTAGTTGTGACCTCTTCCTTATCTGATATTATAATTTGTGTCTTCTTTTCTTTTTTTTTTATTAGCTTGGCTAGACATTTAGCAATTTTGTTTATCTTTTTGATCTAAAAATTTTTAGATCCCTTAATTTTCTCTATTGTTTTCCTCTATATATAATGGTATACAATGGTTCTTTGACTCTAAAAAGACTAATACACAAGAATCTGAGGGGGTAAATAAAATATTTTCATGCTCTGAAATGAGATATTCAACAAGGATCATGTATGTGCACACAAACACACATGAGAATGGATGAGAGTTGCTAATGCATGCACTTAATTTACTGTGGACTACATTGCTCTGTCTTGTTCAATCCACTTTCAATTTTTAACTTATTCTTCCATTCTGCAATTATTTCAGGAAAACCTGCTATGGTCCTGGCACTCTTCTAGTGTCTGGGAATGTGCAGCAAACAAGTGGCCAATCTAGGAACAGATGGAACTTAAATTCTAGTATAGTGTATAGAAACTATAAACTAAGAAATAAACATTAGATTGTAATAAGTACTATGAGAAAATAAAATGAGGAATGTAAATAGGTAGTTAGGGAAGGGCTATTATATAGAGACTGGTATTGGGAGGTCTTTCTGATAATAATATTTGACCTGAAGAAGAAAAACTGAACCATGTGGATTAATGGGTAAGACTATTTTTAGAAGGAGAAGGAAACAGAAAGTTCATGAAGTGGAGAAAGCCTGGTGTGTTCAAGGAACATCAAAGAGTGTGTGGCTCCAAAAAATCTACTAATGTTCACTAAAATTAAAGAGGAATAATTATTAAGACTTAATAGAGTAAATCCTTCAGAGAGCCCAAACTCAGAATTGAGCACCCATTCCTAAGTTTCTCTAGAAATGTGATAGGTATTTAAGCTCTGGCATCTATCTACATGATATATAGGGGTTGGATGCTAAAGTCAGGCCAGTAGGAACACTGTCTAATCATTTACATAGTCCTCTTTCATTATCCACTATGGATTAAATAGTTATCTTAAAGGGAGTTTGGTTTGGAAGGGGATGGTCTGGTACCTGCATAACACTAGTAGTTGAGTGGTTCTCAAATTTTCATGTGCATAAACATTACTATACACAATTGTGTACACAAAATTAAATTATAAAGACATAATGTGTGGATAGCCAAGGAAAAAGGAAGTTTGCAATGTACAATTGTTGTAATAGATTCTGTCTTTAGAAGTTTACTTCTAAATAAGTTGCAACATCACTGTAGTTAATGGAAATGGAACCCACTTCCTCTTAGTTAGTGTAAAAATTGTTGCTTATGAAAACTTTAAAATACATATTTAAACTAGGGAAGCAAGGTATATCCTCATAAGAATTTTTATGTTAATAATACAAAAATATTTTTAATGTCATATGTTTTAATTTATTAAGAAAAAGTTAAATATTAATAAAAATGAAAGAAAATAAGTAAAAATCTGTCAGTGGGCTTTATAACAATTGTTTACAATACAATAATAGTTTACAATGATTGCAAATTTAATAATGGCACGAATTTTCCTTCTTGTTGAATGCTATTTAAACCAAAAATATAATAACTTGGTGATACTATATAATGAAATGATGCACTGCTCTACTTTATCTCTATAAGCCACAAGAAAATTTAAACTTTACTGGAAGGACCAGTTTGTATTGATCAGTAAGCACAGATACTGTCACTGGTATTTCTTAGAATGGGTTACCTTGCAGTGTAAAATATAGTCGGCCCCACTTTACTAAACCCTATATCTAAGTCTCATTCTTCAGTGGTGGATGAAGTGTGTGTTTGGGGGTTTTTTTTTCTCCCAGTGTAGATATCTTCTAGTGGATATTTACTAAGAACTTAATCCTGTGTACATGGACCACTGCACTGGATACTAAGCACATCTCTAACGTACAGGAGCTTATGGCCTAGTGCATGACAACCAGAAGACAGTTGGTTATAAGGTGATATATGTGCAGATGAATATAGTAAGTCCCCTACATACAAACAAGTTCTGTCCTGAGAGCACATTCATAACTCTAATTTGTTCTTAAGTTCAACAAAGTTAGCCTAGGTACCCAGCTAACACAATCGGCTATATAGTACTGTACTATAATAGGCTTATGAAAGTTTTCACACAAATAATACATAAAAAACAAACACAAAAAATAAAGAAAACATTTTTAATCTACTGTACAGTACCTTGAAAAGTACAGTAGTACAGTACAACAGCTGGTGTACAAGGGCTGGCACCGAGTGAACAGGCAAGAAGTGTTACTGACTAGAGGAGGGAGAGGAGGTGGGAGATGGTAGAACTGAAGGGTCATCAGCAATAGGAGGTGGACGGCAAGCTGCAATTTCACTCATGCCTGACGCTGATGGAATGCACCTTCGCCTCTTTGAAAGCTCGCAACTTGAAATTTCGTATGTAGGGGACTTACTGTATTGTCTTAGGCAATGAAATAACTTTGTATATTTTTCTTTTAAATAAGTAGTGGAGTTAATTGATTTCATACATTTCAATCTATTGATACATAGAAGTGACTATGAGTGAAAAGAAGGAGAAATGTGCAATAGAAAATATCTTTTCTTTTTGGCTGTTGTTTGCTTTAACCTAGACATTGATTTTTGACCAGAAGGAAGACACTGTGTCTAGTTTCTTCAGTGGCATGCACCTGAAGGAGACATGTGGCAGCGCTATGAATCCCTATAATGTCTGCACAATTAGTAAACTGCAGTAGTTGCTGAGTGATTGGGGATTGTCAATAATACCTTTCGTGGTTCTCCAGAGAACTACCATCCCACTAGATAGTGTGGGTTTGAATATTCACTGCATATATTTTATATCTACCACTCATGGAACATTGCTACACATATAAAGTAGACACTCAGGAATGATTGAGAAATTGAATTAATTATATTCTCACTATTGTTCATATATCTAAGTTCCCCTCAAGTTATATGACTTTTCTATCTCCCACTAATTTTTATTGTTCAGAGATAAATTTTGTTAGATAAACTCTACTTACATAAAACATTCACAGGTAAAATTTACGTCAATTACTATTTAACATCCATTAATCTCCTATGACAATGATAACATTAACTCTTACTAAACATTACGAAAATATTATTTCAGATCCATTTATACCGATCAGAATACACATTGGAATTAATTCCAAAACCAATTAAAAAGCATAACCCAGAAGTTAACAATTAACTAGGCCTTCAGCTGAGTTTAATAAAATTAAATCTTTGTAAATATGGATGTAGTAAGTTGTATTTTCTAATGATTTATATCTGATGTCATGCATTGTATGCCTAACAACTGTCTTTTCTTTTCATAAATGAAACCTCTACGTTTGTATTAATAATTATAATATTGACTCAAATATTGATCAAATTCTTATTAATCTCCATATATATTTTGTATTAGTTTATTAGTGTTTGGTTATAATACAGGGTCTTAAAAGGCATATGTTTGAGAATTTTTGATTAGTAAAGGAAAAATAATTTGAGACTTAGTTATTTAATAACACAGAAAGAATATATACATATGTATGCATGAACACATACTGATCATGTATCATACACTATGCATACAGTTGGGTTTTTTATATATTAGCATTTCTATCACATTCTCAGTCATTAGTCATGAGCTCAAAGCTATTCATTCAGCTAGAGATTTAGCTCAAAATTGGATTCTAAGAGGCAAGAATGGATTTTGTCTCAAATTTTTTTTTTTTTTTTTTGCGGTACGCGGGCCTCTCACTGTTGTGGCCTCTCCCGCTGTGGAGCACAGGCTCCCGGACGCGCAGGCTCAGCGGCCATGGCTCACGGCCAGCCGCTCCGCTGCATGTGGGATCTTCCCGGACCGGGGCACGAACCCGTGTCCCCTGTATCAGCAGGCGGACTCTCAACCACTGCGCCACCAGGGAAGCCCTGTCTCAATTTTTTGATTCAATGTTAGTATGTTATTTTTGTTGTTTTGTTTCCTTTGATCAACAGAATAAATCAATTTTCTCAAAAAAGAAATTATATCAAAATGAATAGCATGTCACAACTTTTCATTTACTTATTTTTTTCTTCCTGTGTTGCAATACAGAATATTGTTAGAATTTATTAAACAGAAAAGGAAAATTAATTCTGAAAAACTTCTGAATTTAGCACACAGAGACAAACCTGCCTAAAATATTATTTATTAAACTGCAAAATTTCTTTGAATATTTAACTGGTCACGACATCAAATACAACTCGATTCTCTTGAATTAAGCCCACATTTGCACATATTGTGGTGAAAATCCTTGTGGAAAATTATCACAAAAGCATAATTTGAAGGCACGAACTATATATGAAAGGTAACTGGTAATTATTTTCTAATTTTACAACTGATTAATGTTGTGCACATATATATACATGTAAACATCTGTATATATATATGATTATATGCATTTATTCATGTATAATCATAAATGGATGATTATTGGTTAAGAACTCTTAAAAAGTATACTTGATTAAGAAGCCTTTTACAACAGTCAGCATCTTTAAGATAGAAAACTTGCACATCCAAATAATGAAATCAGAAATTAATTATTCAATTTTTTTAAAAAGATTTTTTTGATGTGGACAATTTTTTAAAGTCTTTATTGAATTTGTTACAATATTGCTTCTGTTTTTTTTGGTTTTTTAGCCACAAGGCATGTGGGATCTTAGCTCCTGACCAGGGATCAAACCTGCACCCCCTGCATTGGAAGGTGAAGTCTTAATCACTGGGCCACCAGGGAAGTCCCCTAATTATTCAATTTAGATTATACCATATATGTGCTTTGCCCTTCTTTTTTCCTTCCTCATTATTTTAGACCGACTGTAATAATATCATTCATAAACTAAATCGTAGTAATATGATATTCCAATGAGATTAAATCTTTAAAACTTAAATCTTCATTACTTCTATTCATGGAATGTCCTGTAATTTATGACAGTGTATATTTATATCATTGTTTGTGTTTGCCTTTGTAGTTTAGAAACCTTAAAATTCCACAGTGACCTTCCTCAGTGCAGGAGGGCCTCTCACAAGTAGACCTTGAAAGCCATTTAGTTTTAGTCTCACCTTCACAAAGGTCTCAAATTTGGATTATTAACTATTGAGAAATTAAGCATAAGATCATTGTATTTGTGGGTTTATATGTGCTAAAATAGTTAATTTCTTATTTATAAACATTTAAAATGAATCAAAAATTTAACCGTATTTTCTGTCTTCATGTTTTCTAGCATATTAGTTAGTAAACCATAAAAAGCATTAATGGCCTAATTGTCTATTCAACTCAGATTATCATTGTATATCAGCTAAAATTTCATAGGGTAATGCAACTGAGACATGAGATTTAAACTTTTCTACCTCTCAGAAATGTTTACATTTTAACAATGTCAGAAACCGAGTAAAAGGGGAGATAAATTTTCACAGATTATTAATTCAGGAAAATTACGTAGGAGATGGAGTTCAAAAATTTACCAGAAGAACACCAGAAAGTTATTTCTAAGAGAGTTGAAATGTCTTACTTCCATTACTCCCAAACTAGCTGATGTCAGTCTTGGAATTATTATTACTTACAATTAGAATTCTTTAGGTTATATGCTTCTTCTAAAAACCCAAATAATTTAATAAAAAAGTATTTGCATCTCCCATCATACCTTTCACAGTAAATATGTAACACAGTGATAGAGATTTGGAAGACACAACATTTTATTCATGTAAACTACTAAACATAAGAATGCCCAAATTTGGTACACTGAGTTTTGTACTGAATTAATAAATACCTGATAATTATTTTAATTTAGTTCTTTAAGTAATAAATCATTTTGCTGGAGAAAGAAACAAAATTTTTATGGACTAGAATAATGTAGACTTTATCAGCATATATATATTAACATTTTTCAATGCACCTGGTCTTGGAAAGAGTTCAGTTTTCTTTCATAGTGTCTTGCATCTCTCCATATAAATTAATAATGATCAGACTGTTGTGACACTCTTCAAATTCAAAATGATTTTCAACTATTAATAAATCTTAGCCCTATGGTGTAATTAAATATTAAGAAGTGTGATTAAGAAGGTTCATGAACCATCTAATTTCTGGGAAGCTACAAGAATTTACTATTACATAAAGATAAACTTCTTATAGCAATGAAAAAGAGAAATTGCAAGATATCATTTCTTTGAATGTGTACTACCAAAATGTGAAGACATTCATTAGGTGTTTGTTGCTTATTACTGACATTAGTAGAAGTGGAGCAAATATGTCTAACATATATAAGTAATATATATTTTATGCTTGTAACTTTTCAAAATCTGAATTAAGAGAAGAGTTCTAAGATTTGAGAAACTAGATAAATGAATAGTTAGCATATCTCTTAGCATAGTTCTCTGGAACATCAATCATTTCTATAGCACTCTGTGCTGAACTTGGAAAAAGAAAATAAAATATTAACATTCCTAAGAGTACCTAAAGTACAAGAATTCTTGGTGGTTGATTGAAAAGATATGTGCATTAGTTAAAATCAAGCAGATGGAAATGTAGATTTTTTTATCTTTTTGGTCGGAGTTGTAAAAATGTTAAAGCCCAACACATTTTAGTCCTGATGGAATAGAATATTATCCAAATTCTATGCTTATAAAGACTATAAAAGAGCAGAGCTAAGATTATTTTCTTTCTGAAAAAAAAAAAAAAAACCAGTTTTGTCTATACTCAAAGAATAGGAGAGTCTTTGCTTGGAAGATTGTGAGAGTAGGAAGATCACACAATTTGAATATACCAAAGGGAATCAAAAGAAAAACTTGATATGGCTGCTGAAAATAACTTTATTTTAACTGAATTGCATTTTTATGTTCTTGTCAGATGAGTTTGTAAAAAAAGAATTACATATTTTCAACTAAACAGACTAGCATGGCATTTAGTTTTTTAAAAAATATGTGAGTAAAAAGACCTTGTACTGACAAAGTATATGACTAGTTTAACTGAACTTCTCTATTTCACTTTCTTGTACTGTTATAGTCTAAGTTAGGCAAGGATATACACCAAGCTTGGGGAGATCCGATCCACTTCTGGAATGCCAGTGTGAGGAGCTCTGCAGACCAACTCCTCAACAAAACAACCATAACTGGTAAAGATTATGAAAAACAACCTGACCACTTAAGTATCTGGAATTGTCCTAAGGGCATACAGCAAAGAAATAAACATTTATTCAAGAGAATCTGCAAAAATTCAGGAAGAACCATAAGAGTATGTGACACTTCTGTCTGTTACAGACACAAATATGATTTGCTTCCACCTCCTCCAGCACTGCAGTCAGCATGATAGAAGCTCTACTATAGGAGTGTATGACCAATAAAATGAGGTTTTCTATCCCCTAGCTCCCAGTCAAGGACTATAGCACTGTATTAGTTTCCTGAGGCTGCTATAATAAATTACCATAAACTTGGTAGATTAAAACAACAGAAATGTATTTTGTCCTGATGTCAGAGCCCAAAATCAAGATGTCAAAAGAGCTGCACTAACTTTAACTGCTCTGGGTGGGGAAGAATCCATTCCTTATTTACTTATTTTTTTCCCAAATTCTGATATCCTATTTCCTGCTGTGGAATTTTGAAGTCTGACAACCTTCTCTTTTTTCATTTTGTTTGTCTCTGTCTCTTTCAGTACAAGCTGGCAGTATTTCTACTGATATAATATTCCCTAAAACCTTGTGGGTCTCCTGTGTATGTCATGAGAACTCACACTATTAGAAAAAAAGGTCCTCCACAGATCTTTCTTGGATTATTCCATTCCTATTCCTGGCTTCTGTTGAGATGGATGAGTGGATCTATGAACAACACACCTAATCTCTTTACTTAATGCTTGTCCAGCTACTCACTTAGCCTTCTCTCTAGAGCACACTTTCCTAACAGCATATGTAATTTTAGTGTATTGTGTAATTAGATAGGCTGAGAATTTTTCATATTATCAAATGCTGGTTCCTTTTTGCTTAACATTTCATTTCTCAATTTATATTGTTTTTCTCATATTTTATTATTAGCAACAAGAATCCAGGTCACACCCTCAATACTTTCTTTAAAATTCTCCTCAGCTAGATATCAAGGTTCATCACTTACTAGTTGTGCTTCCTTTGATGCAACTATAATACAAAATTCAATAATGTTGTCTGTTATTATATACAAAGGTTCACCTTTCCTTCAGTTTCCAATGACTCTTTTCTTCATTTCTTTCTGAGCCCTTACCAGAAGTACCTTTAATGTTCATATTTCTACCAACATTCTGTTCATGACTATATATTGAAAGTATTAATGGAGAAAGAATATTCCTTTTTTACCCTGTTGCCCTTGCTTTCATTTGTTCATGGGGTAACTGAGGCCACTAATGAAAATGAGAAACCCTCAAGTCTGTCTTGCAGAGAGTGTGGTAATCTTGTCAGCAGTCATTTCTGGGGAGGTCACTTACTGTTGGTTTTTTGAGGGTTGGCAATGATTCTGCACTATACATAATAAAGAATTTTTGTTTGAGGAGGTGTTGATGTTTACATAATGTGCTGAATTAGAACAAATCAATCCTGGACAATTTGAGTACAGTAAAACTTACTTGATTGGTCACTACTTAATCCCCTAGGATCTAATTCAGAATAAGTGCTACTTACTAACTGATTACATGGAATTTCCCCTGAGTTACCTTGTTCCTCTGTGCCATGAAACAACAGTAGTCGTTTCACTTTGAGGGAAATCAATGAACCAAAAATAAGTTTACTTACTTCTACATAGGACAGGCAGGAGTGTTTGAAATTACAAATGAGGAAATAATTTAACTTTTGACTTAAAGTATTTTTTTAATACACAGATTTAAATGTCACTATTTATTGACATTTTGGGTAAATATACACACATACACAAATATACATATATACATATATATACATATATATGTATACATACATATATATACATATATATTGTATATATAAATAAATAATATGACTTGTATATATTGATATTTATTATATGTCATATGTAATTATATACAGAATATGTTACATATATTATGCATAATCAATTCCCAGTTCAGGTTTCCAAGTGGATAATCTAAAGTCTGGGTTGAATTAAGCTTAATAATTGCAAGAGTACTTTTAATTAGTTGGGCTAGGGCATGTCAGATGTTAACTGTTTGAAGTAGAATTTTTTAGGAGTTTTTCCCAAGGTTAACCTGTAAACTGTAATAAATCTTCACAGTCTTACCTATGTCTCTATGGACATGATTTTGTTTTAAAAAAAGATTTAAGGGCTTCCCTGGTGGCGCAGTGGTTGAGAGTCTGCCTGCTAATGCAGGGGACACAGGTTCGTGCCCCGGTCCGGGAGGATCCCACATGCCGCGGAGCGGCTGAGCCCGTGAGCCATGGCCGCTGAGCCTGCGCATCCGGAGCCTGTGCTCCGCAACGGGAGAGGCCACAGCAGTGAGAGGCCCGTGTACCGCAAAAAGATTTAAGAACAATGATTTTGTCTTATTTATTTCTCTTTAAAAGAAAAATGCACTCATAATCCTACTGCTTAGAAGTGGTCAACTGAAAGCATTTTATAATTTTCAAACTTTTCATTAATATACTCATTTGGCACTTTTTCATAAAAATGAAATTATATTTTTAACTTGCTCTTTTCAATTTATTTAAAAAAATCATCTTTCTATGTTAAGTATGTGGGCCTCTCACTGTTGTGGCCTCTCCTGTTGCGGAGCACAGGCTCCGGACGCACAGGCTCAACGGCCACGGTTCACGGGCCCAGCCGCTCCGCGGCATTGTGCGATCTTCCTGGACTGGGGCACGAACCCGTGTCCCCTCCATCGGCAGGCGGACTCTCAACCACTGCGCCACCAGGGAAGCCCCCCCCCCAATCCCTCTTGTAAATGGAATACAATGTTCGGATATTGGGGGAATATAAAAACAAATATCAAAACTTCAACTGGTTAGTATTAAATCAGCTTTTTTTTTTTTTAAGTAAGCTTTCTTATAAACAAAGCAAGAACTGATACACATTTTTTTCAATGCCAATAAAACTGGAATTGAGCAAATACCATTGTTGGGTGTAAACACCTTTTATAAACTGTCCTTATTTTAGCACATATTTAGGTTGATATGTGTGAATGTAACTGAAAGTTCTATCTTGGAATCACTAATATATGAAAAAAAAATTATTGATATTGACTTAGAAAAGATTTTTAGCATATTGGCATGAAATCAATATTTTAAAGAAATTCTGCGGCTTGCCTGGTGGCACAGTGGTTGAGAGTCCGCCTGCCCATGCAGGGGACAGGGGTTCGTGCCCCGGTCCGGGAGGATCCCACGTGCCGCAGAGTGGCTGGGCCTATGAGCCATGGCCGCTGGGCCTGCGCATCCAGGCCTGTGCTCCACAACAGGAGAGGCCACAACAGTGAGAGGCCCGCGTATCGCAAAAAAAAAAAAAAAAAAAAATTCTGAAATTTGATGAATCCATATCATCTGTGAATCTGAGTGTGCCCTATATTTTGGAGGTTTGTGTCAATTTAATTGCATATGATTTAGTTAGGTGTTAAGTAATGAGACTATGAACTTTAGCAATATGGTACTTGATATCCAAGACAAAAAATTCATGAAATAAATTAACCAGGGCATAACTATTATTTCAAAGCATTTTAATGATATCTTATGCTTTATAAATTTATATACTACTCATTATCAAGTAATGAATTCATAAATGAAGGAGGCTTCTGAGGTTGATTCAAGTCTTACGCTGTTCTATCTATCTAAAATGTTGAGAGCAGATTGAGTTGTAAGACTTATTAGATTTCGAATAAAAAGATCTGGATTCAAAAAGATACATGCACCCTGATGTTCATAGTAGCACTATTTACAATAGCCAAGAAATGGAACAATCCAAGTGTTCATCAATAGATAATAAGCTTAAGAAGATGTGGCATATATATGTACACATTATATACTTCATTATATATATGTGTATATATATATGTGTATATATATATATGTAAAATGAAGTATTACTCAGCCATAAAAAGAATGAAATACTGCCATTTGCAGCAACATGGATGGACTTAGACAATATTTTGCTTAGTGAAATAAGCCACATAGAAAAAGACAAATACTACATGATATCACTTATAAATAATAATCTAAAAAATAATACAAATGAATCTATACACAAAATAGAAACAGACTAAAAGACATAGAAAACAAACTTGTGGTTACCAAAGGGAAGAGGGAGGGGGGCAGGGACAAATTAGGAATATGGGATTAACAGATACAAACTACTATATATAAAATAGATAATCAACAAGGATTTACTATATAGCACAGAGAATTATATTTAATATCTTATAATAACATATAATGGAATATAATCTGAAAAAAAACTACTGAATCACTATGCTGTGCACTTGAAACTAACGTAATATTATAAATCAGCAATACTTCAATAATAAAAAAAAATCTCAGATCTAGGCTCAGTCTTTCAGTGACAAATTTCTTAGTTTTCTTTCATTTAAAATGTGTACTGACACCAAAAGCAAAGGCAACAAAAATAAAAATAACCAATGGGACTATATCAAACTAAGAAGCTCCTGCACAGCAAAGGAAATCATCAACAAAATGCAAAAGCAATCTACTGAATGGGAGAAAATATTTGCAAATCATCTATCTGATAAGGGGTTAATATCCAAAATATTTCAAGAGCTCATACAACTCAATAGCAAGAAAACAAACAATCCAATTTTTAAATGGGCAGAAGATTTAAATAGACATTTTTCCAATTAAGACATACAGATGGGTCTTCCCTGGTGGCACAGTGATTAAGAATCCACCTCCCAATACAGGGGACACAGGTTTGTGCCCCGGTCTGGGAAGATCCCACATGCTGTGGAGCAACTAGGCTCGTGTGCCACAACTACTGAGCCTATGCTCTAGAGCCCGCAAGCCACAACTACAAGCCCACGTGCTACAACTACTGAAGCCCGCATACTTAGAGCCTTTGCTCCTCAACAAGAGAAACCACCACAATGAGAAGCCCGTGCACCGCAATGAAGAGTAGCCCCTGCTCGCCACAACTAGAGAAATCCCATGTGCAGCGACGAAGACCCAATGCAGCCGAAAATAAATTAATTAATTAAAAAATAAAAAAAGATATACAGATGGCTAACAGACGCATGAAAAGATGCTTAACGTCACTGATCAACAGAGAAAAGCAAATCAAAATCACAAAAAGATATCACCTCACACCTGTCAGAATGGCTGTCATAAAAAAAGACAAGAAATAACAAGTGTTGGCAAAGATATGGAGAAAATGGAACCCTTGTGTACTGTTGGTAGGGATATAAATGAGTGCAGCCACTATGGAAAACAGTATGAAGGTTCCTAAAAAAATTAAAACTACTGTATGATCCAGCAATTCCACTCCTGGGTAATTATCCAAAGAAAACAAAAACACTAACTTGAAGAGGTACATGCACACCCCCATATTCATTGCAGTACTATTTACAATAGCCATGACATGGAAACAACCTAAATACCCATTGATGAATGAATAAATTTTTAAGATGTTTTATATTATATATATATATATGGAATATTATTTAGCCATAAAAAGGAATGAAATCTTGCCATTTGTGACATGAATGGACCTTGAGAGCATTATGCTAAGTGCAATAAGTCAGACAGAAAAGACAAATGCTGTATGATCTCACTTATATGTGGGATCTTAAAAACAACAACAACAACAAAAGCTGAGCTCATCAATACGGAGACTGATTGGTGGTTGCCTGAGGTGGGGAGTACTGGGGCATGGGCAAAATGGGTGAAAGGGTCCAATTTTTTGTTATATTGATAAAATGAATGTCTTGGGCATATAATGTACAGCATGGTCACTACAGTTAATAATACCATATTGTATATTTGAAAGTAGCTAGGAGAGTGGATCTTGAAAGTTCTCATCACAAGAAAAAAAATTTGTAACTATGTATGATGCTAGATGTTAATTGAACTTACTGTGGCTATAATTTTGCAATATATAAAAATATCAAATCATTACAGTATACAACTGAAACTAATATAACGTCATGTTAGTTATACCTCAATGAAAAAAGAAAAGAGTAAAATCAAACAAGTAAAAATAAAAAGTGGGTGTGATAATGACTATTCTATCTAATAACCTCATAGGGCTATTAAGAGGATACTATGTGAAGGTCAGGGAAATTTTATTTCTTTTTTTTTTTTTTTTTTTTCTTTTGCGGTACGCGGGCCTCTCACCGCTGCGGCCTCTCCCGTTGCGGAGCACAGGCTCCGGACGCGCAGGCTCAGCGGCCATGGCTCACCGCTCCGCGGCATGTGGGATCCTTCCAGACCGGGGCACGAACCCGGGTCCCCTGAATCGGCAGGCGGACTCCCAACGACTGCGCCACCAGGGAAGCCCCCTCAGGGAAATTTTAATAGTACATGCAAAACAACACAACTTTCTATTAAAAGGACACAGGTATTTGAAAGTTTGAAAAGATTTCTGTTTATATATATATACATCTTTACATTTTTTTGTGGATGAATTTTTGTTTTGACTTTTCAAAACCTATCTCTACCTGCTTTTTAGACTGTTATTGCACTATTTGTTCTAAAAACAAGTACTGCCAAGGCCCTCAATGAATCATTTTTTAAAATAATACTTAACTGTACTTTAGTTTTCTTAGCTTATATGAATTACATATAATTATGCAGAAAAGATTTTGGTAGGTATTTTATTTTGCCACACGTTTATTTTTTCCCTCCTACTGTCTTTTTAAATAATACTTCTATGACTTTTTCTTTTTTACATTTTGAACCACAGTCTTTAAGTTTTCAAAAACAGAAGACACATTTTCCATCTCAAAATAATGCATTAGTATATTGAATGTAGTGAAGAACAGCTGCTAGCTCTTAGTACATGCCTGCACTAAATAACTTTTGCTGAATCTCTTGTAGAATTGGCATTGACACAGACTTGAAGTTTTCATGTCTTTTAGAACCTGGGGTGATGTAATGAATTGACTGTGTGGTAGATAATATAAGGTATATGGGAATAAAGTCCTCAAAACTCTTAACGGATTATTTATGGTGCCTGCTAGGTAGAGAGGATAGTTTAATTCATTCACCCATAAGGTTATTTTTTCTGACTGGAGAATTTATTTTTAACACCTTTTAAAAGGGGTGAAAATAAGTTTCCATATACTAAGACCAAAATCACAGTAGCCTATAACAAGGGATATAAAGGTTTTTTCCCTGAAGTTTATTGCCAATAACAAAATATTAAATGTTTACCAAACTTAAATTCTTTAAATTTAAAGAAATACAGTGAATAAATAAGGTGATCCTTGGAAAAAAAAAGAAACAATGAACAGTATTTTTTACAGTTAAAAAGTTTTGCAAATAAAACACTTCTGAAAGATCTGGGAGCTTCCAAAAGACATCCCAACTTCCATTTCTATGACCAATCTTATGACATTGGTTTCTGTGTTCTTTATTTAATTGTATTCCACAATTTGGAAGGCTTTGTGACCTATAATGTAAGCATGGTATGGTAAGGAAGTAAATATATGCATGTATGTGGTATTGGAGCTATATATTAAAATGTCAGTATGGTTCTCTTGTTTTTCTTCCAGTAGCATATCCATCGGCTTCACGTAAATTAGCACCAAATCACAGTCTGATTAATAATCTCTACACTGTATATATTGGGTTGGCCAAAGAGTTTCTTTGGGTTTTTTCCATAACATCTATGGAAAAAGATGGTGACAGTATATAAAATAGAAAACAATTGATAAGTTATTTTCAAGTACATTGAATAATGCAAATATTTTTATATTTGTAGTGAGTGATTAGTGATACTAAAAGAAAAATAAACACATATCCATCATTTAACCAAGAGTTTCAAAGAATAATTTACTTATTTAGTGGTGGTTTAATTTTTTTCACAACTAATAACCAAAGACTATGTTATCTAGTGAGTGATATTGGCTTTCAACATTAAAAAAATATAATTAGCTTCTATAATTGCTACAGTAATTAAGAGTAAAGAGTCTATTGCAATCTTCCCCAACTAACACATTTGAGCCAGTTAAATTAAGTTCCCAATACCAGTCTTTTATAAAAAGAAAATAGGACTACTTACTTAGGTAAGTGGGGGGGAAAAGTGTGGCAAAAATAAATCAAGAAATAAAGGAAGAAAGAAAGACTTTCTGCCTATTTTCTCATTTACTTTCTTGTCAGGATATTTTAATGGCACTTTCCAATGGTTCTGCTTTTTAACATTGTCCCTGTAGTGCATATTATTTTCATCTTCGCAGAACATTCTCCTTTCTTACAGGTTAGGTATATGATGTAGGTGGGGTCAATCACAGTACTTATCAATCTGGCCAAATGTTAATATAGGAATAGTTATATGATGCAAATTGGGGCAAGTAGGGTCTTCCTGTGAGATTTTTCTAAGTGAAACTAGCAGGAATAATTCTCTCTTCTCTCCTGGGCATCAAGTACTAAAAGTATTTCCAAGAACTTCCAGGGACCAAGTCTTTTGCCATGTGAGAATATCCCAGAAAATCATGCAAAGCAGAATGAGTCTTAGAGGATCAGGTCCTTGATTCCAGTCTACAAGGCTCTGAGATGCCCTGTTCCTGCAGATCTTCATTTAATTCTCAGAGATATCCTATATCCTTCCAATCCATCCCATGCTTAGATTCAACTATGTTGAATTGGGTTTCCTTCAAGTGGAACTGAACATCTCTGGCTTAAACAGCATGTTCAAAAGGGGAATGTCAAAGGATACTGCATCATGCTTACATTAGAAACCTTCTTTCCACTACTCCTCAGTTATTCATCTCTACCAAATCTTACGTTGGAATTGGAAATTTCCATTGCATGGGCTTATTTATAACTATAATGTGGGTGTTATTGGGATTCCTCATTTGCCTTATTTAATACCAGCCTCTGCTACTCAATAATGCAATCTGTACATTTGCTCTTTTTTTTTTTTTACTGTAAAGGTTGTGTCTTCTCAAGTAGACCCAAAAGGCTTAGTTTTCCCATTGTTTTTAGAGCTACAGAGCTTTTCCACATAACTCCTCTTTTTTCAAATTCATATGATAATCAGCTATTCATTTCCCTGTTAGATCTCCTAAATTATTTTCCAATTAAGTCAAAATGTTTAACTTACAAAGAAAATTAAGAGATGCTCCTGTTTCCCTTTTTTGAAGGAAAATTATTTCTGCATATATTTTAAGCATGGTCTTCACTTTAAAAAATTACTTTAGGCCCGTGAAGAAAATCTTATTGATTATATTTATCTTGCATCTGTGTCTTTTTAAACATCTGTATAAACACTACCTTATCTAGTACCATCTGAAATTTATAATTTATTCATAAAGCATTTTTTTATGATTTCTGTGTTTTTTTCTATATTTATATTATTCTTATATTTTTTTCTGCTTTTTCCTAAAAGCAAAATTTTTTCTCACTGAATCTAAAGCTAATGCATAATTAGACAGAAAATTAAAGTAATAAAAATTAATAAGAAAGTAAACTTTTCACTAAATCTAAACATGTAGTTATAAGTACTTAATATGCAGGTGAACACCTTATTTTTTTTCAGAGAGCATCACTCCGTTTATCTGAAATGTCCAGAATAGGTAAATCCATAGAGACATAAAGTAGATTAGTGGTTGCCAGGGGCTGGGGGGCGGGGAGGAGGATGAGAGTAACTGGTAAAGGTACAGGGTTTCCTTTTGGGGTGACAGAAATACTCTGGAACTAGATGGTGGTGACGGATGCGCACCATCGTGAATCTACTAAAACCCACTGAACTGTAGCCTTTAAAATGGTGAATCTTATGTTATATGAATTTTATCTCAATTTTTAAAAATGCAAAACACCTCACAAAACCACATAAAGTGCTTAGAACAAGGCCTGGCCTGAAGTAAGCACTCAGTTAATGCTAGGTTGATTAATACTAACATTTCCAGTGCAGTTATTTTTTCCTTCATTGTAACAAGTTGTCTTGCTGCATTTTTTGTTTAACTATTGTTTTGTTTAACTTTTAAGCCCAGCCCTGCTTCTTCCCGTCCCACTGATAAGAAAGCCTGGAGCTCCCTCTTTTGGTGATGGCAGAGATTCAAACCACACGAGGCCCTGGCCCAGGCAGAACCCTCACCCCAGCCCTGCCCCTTAACCACAGTAAAAACCGGGGCTAGGTGCTCTTCCTTGTTCTCACAGAGCTTCTCCCCCCACCAGAGATCTCAATTATGCAAGCAGTAAACCTTTCATATCTTCATCGGTCTCAACATTCAAACCAAATTTGGAGGAAGGGTCCATCCTATTTCTGCAGGACAGACAGAACAGTGACCACTGTCCTTATCTTCCGGCCACACTGGGCCTGCACTCCCACGTGACAAGAGTAGGTGGCAGTGGAGAAGTGTCCTCTTTATCTAGGGCACATGTGCTCTGGTTGGCCACAGTCCCCACCACTCCCAAAAGCCTGACTCCCAGCCTCCTGCACTCATTTACTCTACCTTCCCAGCCGCTGTAGGTGCATAGGTTTGCAGTCCAGCTCTAAGAGAAAGCTGCCTCGAGGCAGGTCTGCAGCTGGGATATGGCTCCATCTCCATTCTCAGAAAGTGGTTCCCTCCCCTTTGCCTTGGCTCCAAGATGGACTGACTCAGCCCAGCCCAGCCCAGCACCTGCCCACCTGTGGACAGAGTGTACCTTCATAGAGAATGCCCTGGCCATCCCTGCTCTGGAGGCATCTCAGCTTCCAGTGCCACCCACTCTTGTCTATCAGCACCGTCCCCGCTGGCAAAGCCTTGAGCAAGGTGGTCACCCGGCTCCACTTCAGTGTCTGAGAGCTCTGCCTGGGTGTCCAAGGGCTGCTCCGGGAGGTTGGGGATCTGCTCCAGCACCCTTTGGGTTTCTCACAGATACTCAAGGTATCTTCAGATTCAGAACTGTCACCTTCTGAGAGAAGGGATGATGGGGGAGAGGAAGCACAGCTGGGCCATTTCACTTTCTTGGGAGATATTTCAGAACTGGTGTTCCTCCTTCTCCTTGAGCCTTGGGAGGATGACATAGACGGCTTGACAAAGGTCTGGGACCCCTCGTGCTCCTCTGTAGGCAAAGGTTTCCCGCAGTAGGGGCAGAATTTGAAAGTTGCTTCAACACTTTTGCCACAGTCTTGACAGGAGATCATGCTTTATGGGGTCACAGTCGGACCCTCAGACTCACTGGGCTGGAAACTCCATCTTAACTGTGTCCTTCTCAGTTGCCCTGCGAAAACTTCCGCTTGGGTGGAAGGCGCTGTGCACGCATCCTCTCCCTCGCGGGAGGACTAACACCTTATTTTTTAAAATTAACCTTTTAAGTTATAGATTTATGTGAAACTCTAAGAAATAATATGGAGAAATAATATGAATAATGATATGGTATATAATTATTTTTATATATTACTGAACTGTATATTTTTAAAGCAATTTTTGTGTCTATATTCATGGTAGATATTGGTCCATAGTCCCCCCCCCACCCCAACACCTTATTTCTTGCACTCTCATTATCTAGTTTGGTTATCAGGGTAATACTTAACTTGTTTCATAATATGAATTGTCAAGTGTTCGCTCCTCTTCAATTTTCTGAAAGAGACTTTCCTCTTTTCTAATATATGTATTCAGTGCTATAACTTTCCCTCTCAGCACTGCTTAACTGTTTCTCATATAAGTAGATATGTTTTTTGTTTGGTTTGGTTTGGTTTTTGCGGTACGCGGGTCTCTCAGTGTTGTGGCCTCTCCCGTTGTGGAGCAAAGGCTCCGGACATGCAGGCTCAGCGACTGTGGCTCACGGGCCTAGCCACTCTGCAGCATGTGGGATCTTCCTGGACCGGGGCACAAACCCGTGTCCGCTGCATTGGCAGGAGGACTCTCAACCACTGCGCCACCAGGGAAGTCCAGTAGATACGTTTTATTTTAATTTTCATTTCATTCAGTTTAAGGTATTTTTGATTTCTCTTGAGAATTCCTCTTTGATTTATGGATTGTTTACAAGTATGTTGTTTAGTCTCTAAGTGTTTGGAGATTTTCCTGTTATCTTTCTGTTAATGATTTTTTGTTTAATTCCATTGTGGTCTAAGAACACACTCTGCATGATTTCAATTCTTTAAATGTTTTGAGGTTTGTTTTGTGGCCCAAGATGTGGTCTATCTTGGTGTATGTTTCATGGGCACTGGAAAAAATATGCATTCTGCTGTTGTTGGGTGGAGTGTTCTGTAAATGTTGATTAGGTCCTGTTGGTTGGTGCAGTTTTGAGTTCTTCTATATCCTTGTTGATTTTCTGTCTAGTTGCTCACTCAATTGTTGAGTAAGCCGTGTTGAAGTCCCTAACAATTATTGTGTATTTGTGTATTTCTCCTTTCAGTTCTGTTTGTTTTGTTTCACATATTTTGCAGCTGTGATGTTTAGTGAATTCATATTTATGATTGCTATGTCTTCTTGTTGAATTGACTTTTATCAGTATATCATATCTCTTTCTGGCAATTTTCTTTTTTCTGAAGTCTACTTTATTTGTGCTGACCAAAGAGCATACATCATTGTGCCCACAGAGTGAGCAGAGCAAAGCCACTCATGAGCTACTTGGGTAAATATATAAACACAACTGCAGAGGACCCCATACCTGATCCATCATTTATATATAGGAATGTATAGCTTTGTCCTACCAAATCAAGGAAACACAAAACATAAATGATAAAATTAAGATAGGAAATAAAATAACTGATGCAGAAGTGAAGTTTTTATTCAAATATCACTTTAAAATCATTGAATTGATATTCTCAGAAATATATGATTGAGAAAATATTGCACTGAGTAATAATAATAGGCTGCTATGTGCAATATTAGGAAGAATAATATTGCAATAAAGGAGCAATCTAAGAATATGGATTGAGTACCTGCAATTAACAGTATTTCTAGGATAAAAAGAAATCCACAGAAAACTGAAGAAATTTAGATGTATAAGTAACATTTAGAATTATAGTCTTTGAGAATATTAGGGACTAAGGCCTCTCCATCATACCCTGTCTATTCATCCATTTTATAGATTGGTCCCAAGCCCCCTCAAAAGTAAAAATAACATGAAAGCTATATTCCAAAACAGCAAAAATACAAAAAGAGGAAAAGTATGACTAATAGTTCATCTAAGAGGATAGATCCAGTAGCTCTGAAACTTGTTTAATAGAAATATCAGAAGAAGAGGATAAAGAGATGAAAACAATCAAAAACATAATTGAAGATAATTTTCTAAAAATTAAAAAATAGCCTTGAGTGCCAAGAGAAAATAATGAAGCACATCTTATACACACTCAGATAAAAATGAAACATACTACACATTCTCATGACAAAAAATTTAATAAATCAAGTTTTAAAAAAATCCTAATTTGTTCAATGACTAAAAACAGCTCCTGATGAAAGAGCAAAAACTGCTAATATTAGACTTTTCAGTGACGAGAGGAAAATGAAGGGATATGGTTAAGAATTCAATGGAATGATAACCTTAAATTTATGGGTGGGCATGATTTTGAACCTAGATTCTTATACCCAACTAAACTTTTATTAGGGCAAAATAATGAAAGTTTTAATATGCTAAGACTCAGAGGATTTACTGCTCATATAATCCAGGGGGGAAAAAAATCGCTTAAGGATGTACTTCAGAGAAAACAAAATGTATTCAAGGTAAATTATTACCTTTGCTCTTGAGATTATTTATGTCTACTCTATTTATTTGTTGGAAATACTATACAATGGCAAGCTGTTGTGCCATACTCTGCATTCAGTGATGCCTTTTGGTAGCTTGAAATCAGTTAATGCTACAAACCAGGACTTGATTCTATATTTTGTTGTTTGCCTAGACTTAAGAAACTAATGAAGAAAATAGTAATCATGCAGATCAAAGTGTGCCATGTCTAGTGCCGAAGCTTAAAGATGTTTCACTTTAATAAGTATAATTTGTATAAGGTAAGAAATAGTCTAACAGCAGATTCTAAATAAGATTTAATGACAAAACATTTTTTTACAAAAAGGATTAGATGATTAGGATATAATTCCATGTGTTGAATTATGGTTGGATTACAACCATAGATTTTCTACAGAAAAAAGAGTTCAACAAAAATCCATGAAAGCATTCTGAAAAATTAATAGGTGGTATAGAATTTACAATAAAGAGTATTGTGTATTTTATTATTATTTATATATCACCAAAATTTATAAAACTTATATATCAACACATACATTTTTTCCCCCAAAGAGCCAGTTGTTAAATGTTTACTGGAACAGTACTGGTTTTGAGTGATTTTAATTTCCCTTTTTATAGCTTTCTTGTGTCTGAATTAAATATGGCTTTTATTTTATAATCAAGAAAAAGCATATTCTATCCAAGCTATAACAGACTGGTATATCACCTAGCTTTAGCTAGGTGATAGTAGCTGTACCAGAGTGCCACAATGTTAAAGTGGCTGTTGGATGAGTTCTCAAGTTCAGAAAGAAAAGTTACATAAGCTATATCTAAGATGCACGGGGCCAGCCTTGTTTTTGTACACAATCCCATTTAATACTCATTATAAACCAACAAAGTAGCCATTTTTGAAATTTTAAAGATATGTGGGGCAGCGAGTTCAGAGGTTTAAATTGGAGGAATTCAGATTTCAGGAGCCTGAGTGAAATGATATTTACCCGATCTCAACGAGGCAGATCCAAAAATGCTATTTTGCCAATATACTGAAATTGAAAGATTCAGGGAGATTCAACCATAAGATAGTAAACTATATAAATCAGGATTCCAGTGTATTAAATTAAAATGAAAAATGTGACTGTCAGCAGACTCAGTGTTCATGAAGGCTTGACAAGGCTGACTTCAGGAAGCCACCCAAGTTATCAGATAGGTGCTTGTAAGTCTGAAATGAGAGTGAGAATAATGAATTACATGATTTTAATGTGTAATAATAGCTTTTTGTTCCAATATCCTAATCCGTTTATCCCCATAATAGTGATAAACCTTCCATTGGACAGGATATTTAACGAATGCTGATGGGGTTTGTAAGGCCTTGATAACTATCCTTTTTCATGGCTTCCATTGTTACCATGTTGTGATTAATATTCTTTTTCCTTATAGTTATACTTACAATCTTGTTGCCTTGGATATCTAGGAGCTATGTGTTGGTTTATAATTTATCTCTCAAATAGCAACCTGAATACTTATTTCAGTCTTTTATGTGAGAAGTATGCTGTTTTCTCCTACAAGCTAAGGATATAAATTCCTCCATTTACCTATGCCCTGCTCAGAGGTTCAGAGAATGTAAGCAGGGACAGTGGGTATAGATGTTGTATGTGTGCTTGTGTGTGTATGTGTTTGTGGTGATTCTATTGGGAACCAGGAGTTAAAGAATTTGGAGGGAAGAGGCAGAAGCTTATTGCAAATCAACTATTTGGAATCTTGGGCACTGCTTCTATGATTCTTGTACTCTTCTTCACCTTTGTTCAGAATTCAGATTTTTTTCTTAGCCTGTTCTTAATGAATAAGGTAGATTAATCATTTGGATCATTTTGCTATGCTCTTAGAGTATTCTCTGCGTGTTGAATTAGCTTTTAGCTATCTAAGCCAAAGTTAATATGCTGGTTCTAGAAATTTCAGAAAAGTTTCCAATTCACTTGATGGTAGTGAATGCGGAAACCATGAAGTCCAGAGAAGGCCTAATGAATGCCTTCATGGATTTTCACCAAATTTTATAATATTTATATGGCCTTTAATAGGATCTATTACATTTCATATATATATATATATATATATATATATATATATGCCTACACAAACACACACACACATTCACTGATAAGAATGGCAATTTTAAAAATAGTACAAGAATGTTTTTTCTAGAGATCAGTCTTTTAGGAAAGAATTAGAGGCTAAAACAGGGTATTTATGAATATGAATAGCTGAGTATCTGTAAATGAGGTATATATACCCTATATGTAACAATCTCCAGGTCAACCAACTTATAACAGGCTTTTTCAATTGCTGATGTGGAGAAAATACAACTTCAGCTTGGTAGGGCAATGATTATAAATAATGACCTCCCCAGAATTCATACAGAGCCTCACCTCCCAATACACCCTCTTCCAAACACACAAATCATTATGTCTCATTACTATCACATAAGGTAGTTATTCATGTATACAAGATTGAGGAATTAGTAAGAATGGTTGGCTCTATACCATCACCCAGAAACCTCACCTAATAAGGAGTAAGTTTTCAAGGTTACTACAATGGGGTGAACAGGGCTCCATGGCAAGAGCATCCAAAAGGACTTCTTTCAAGATGAGGATGGAACGGCAGATAAAGTTAGAACTGCCAAATTTGTTGAAGACTGAAAATTATTTAGTGAACTCTTGAATTATCCTGATCAACTTGAGGCCAAAAAGGGGACTTGGAGGATGATCACAGAGATTTAATACTTAGGCAAAGAGGTAAGTCACAGATGGCATATGCACTTTTTCTTTCAATAAGACCCCTTTTAAAAGGTAAAAACTTCCAGTTATAAAATAAACAAAATCATGAGGAAGTAATGTGCTGCATGGTGATTATAGTTAATAATACTGTGTTGCATATTTGAAAGTTGCTAAGAGAATAGATCTCATCAAAAGAAAAAAATTGTAACTATGTTTGGTGACAGATGTTAACTAGACTTATTGTAGGGATCATTTTGTAAGATATACAAATATCAAATCATTAGGTTGTATACCTGAAACTAATATAATGTTATATATCAATTATACTTCAATAATGATTTTAAAAGACCTCCTTCATTACACTCTAGACAGCGTCTTGGTAATGAGGGCCATCCAGTGAAACAGGTATCTCAGATTTCTGGTAGGGATCTGAACCAGTGAAATCATGGCATAATTAAAAGATTTAAAAGGCAATTTAGGAAAACCAAATGAAGGATTTATCATACACATGCATTGTTAAAGTTATTTTTTAACCCCTAGAAAGTGACCCCCCCACTTCAAGCATTTGAGATATGTTTTAACGCGAATAACATGCCTTTTCCTTGGTATGGAAATTGATGACAAACCCCTAATTGTCTGTATACTGCCTTTATCACCTCCTTTTTAGTGCCTTTCAGTGCTGCCTTAAAAGAGAGGGTTGGGATAGTATATGAAATAAAGAACAAGACCAAATATTATTGGTTATTACCAGCTGATTTTCTATCCTTTTTAAGATTCAGCCGTCTTCCTTACACTTGCACCCAGCTCTCTGTAGATGCCTTCTGCTAGTAGTAGAATAAGCATCCCATTTATTTCTGATCAAAATATAAAATGTTTAATGTAAAATATTAAGATATAACATATTATATGACACTGAGAAAATATTTAAATAGCATATATATTTTAATAAATTTTCTCAATTCTCTAATCTCTAAAACACCCTAAGTTGGCCTATATATGTACTATATATATATATATTTTTTTTTTAATTTTATCCCATGTATTTACTTCTTAGAGTTGAACACTGTCAACTAAGTGCTAAGATGAATCAGAAGAAATTTGACTTGAGTTTTCTCTGAGGTCTTGTAGCTTTTGCTTTTCAGTGATCAGATTGCAGATCACTCTGCAATAGACTTCATCCATAACTCCCCTGCCTGCTTGGCCTGCCAGAATTGCTAATAGGTTTAAATATAGTAGGCAACCATGTTTCAGGCTGATTATGTCACTTTCATTTCATCATTATTTAGTATACACATTTTTTAAATGTTTTATGGTCCTCATATTTACTTTGAGCTACTATTCCTGTTGCTAGCATGTATTTTTTTTTATATATAATTGTACACTAAAGTCAAATGTCTTCAGGTTTTTCAAGTATCAACTTGTCAAAAGCTTAAATAAATTTAAAAGTGACAGGGCAAGCAAAGTGAACTGAGATACTTCTACTAGGTTATGTCCCTCAATTTACTTTCCAAACAAAGGGAAAAAAAGCCAAGATACAGGGTTAATAAAGATACATCACTTTATGATAAATACTGTTTTCTAGTTTGAAAATAAATATTGTTTTCTCTATGTTTCCACTAAAAATAAAATCTGGGTTTTTTGTGTGTGTAAATTTTCTTCCTTGTGGCATCAATAATTTTAGTCTAAGATGTGACAACTTAATAAAATAGAATGAATATTGTATTAAAATCTTGTAGACCAGGATTCATTCTTTACAAGCAGCCTCTGAGTGATTATGATCTCCCAAGAAAGTAGTGCTATAGAAAACCTTGGTAAACAAATCATGGTTTCTGTTATAAAGAAACATGTAGCCCAATGATGGGGTGGGTGGAGACCAGACAAGTAAACAGGCTCTAACAATCCAGAGCAGTAAGGACTATGATAGAGGAGGTGCCATGGGAATAGAGCACATGCAGAGGGAACTAACCCAGTGTAAATTGTCAAAGTTTCCCTAGGAGTTATTTCTAAGTTTATAACAAAGCACAATGGTATTAAATTAGTTACATGTAAAATCAGTTACATGTAAAACTGGAGGAAAGAGAAGGAATTTTGGAAACTAAAGAAGAGCTGATGAAAAAGAGTAGACATATTTAAGAGTTCTTAGGAGCTGGAAAAAATAAGACATGATGATTAATTGCATATCAGGGAAGAAGGACAGGAAATAGTTAAGAATCATATCAAGATTTCTAGGTTGAGCTAGGCAAGGGATTGGCCATTCACTGAGATTTATTTCAACGGAAGAGGTGTTTAGGGACATAGGAGGTGAAAAGAGACTCTGTTGGGGATGAAAGGTACTGGATTTGAACACTCTGGAGTCATCCAAGTGGAGATGTCCAGTGGTTAGTTGAATATGTGGGTTTGGAACTCAGTGACAGAGCTGGGATGGAGCTGGAGAGCAGAATCTTGAGCAGAAGTAGAGTTATCATATTTAGTTATTGCATTCACTCCATGGGAGTGAAGGAAATTGTCCCAGGAGAATATGAGGAAAAGAAAGAAAAATTTAGATTAAAGGTTAAAGAAATCACATGATAAAATAAATCTGTACACACATTATGAAAGTGTACAGAAGAAAAAATAATCTAGGCCTGGCTGTGCTTTGAACAATCTGTATAACCTGAACTAGTCACTTAATGGCTTCATTTTAGTTTTTGTCTCTTTAAAATAACATAGCTGCCCACATGTTAAATTTTATTAATTGTATAGTACTTTTTAAAATGGTGCATGTTATGGGCTGAATTGTGTCCCTCCTTCCCCTAATTCATATGTTAAAGTTCTAACTCCAGTACCTCCAAATGTAACTGTATTTGGATATAAGGTCTGGAAAGAGATGATTAATTTAAAATGAGGCAGTTAGGGTGGATCCTAATCCAATATGACTGGTGTCCTAATAAGAGGAAATTTGGACATACAGAGAAAGAGACACCAGACATATACACACAGGGAGATGACCATGTGAGGGTAGAGGGAGAAGACAGCCATCGAGAAGCCTCAGAATGAGACCAACCCTGCTGACATCTTGATTGGCTTCTAGTCTCCAGAACTGTTGGGAAATAAATTTCTGTTGTTTAAGCCACCCAGTCTGTGTGTTTGTAATGGCAGACCTAGAAAACTATTTCAGGTTTTGGTATTGAGCATGGGGTGTTTCTGTAACAAATACCTAAAAATGTGGGTAATAGATGGAAGCTAGAAGAGTTTTGAGGTCATGTTAGAAAAAGTCTAGATTGCCTTGAAGAGACTGTTGGTAGACATATGGACATTAGAAGTGCTTTTGGTGGTCTCAAACGGAAATAAGGAACATGTTATTGGAAAGTGGAGGAAAGGAGATTGTTGTTATAAGGTAGCAAAATTGCATTCTGGTGTTTTGTGGAAGGTATAGCTTGTAAATGATTAACTTGAATCATTTAGCTGAGGCGATTTCTAAGCAAAGTATTGAAGGTACTGACTGGTTTCTCCTTGCTGTTTATAGCAAAATGTGCGAGGAGAGAGATAAATTGAAGCAATTGTTAAGCAAAAATGAACCAGAACTTGAAGATTTGGAAAATTCTCATCCCACCCATATTGCAAAAAATGAGAAAGTGTTTCTAGAAAGAACATCAAGTGTGTAGCTGGACAATCTTTTGCTATAAAGAGATTATGAATATGACTCATGGATCCAATTATCCATATCAGCAAAAATTCTGCCAGCTTGAACTGAATGGAACAGAGACAGGACAAAGTGAAAGAAGGCTTTCAGCCTTCTGAGATTCTACAGGATGGTCCAATAAAGCTATTCAGCTGTGAACATGCATTATCCTTTATGAGACGGGAAACAAATGAGGCAAAGGCAGTTTAGGGGTTCCAAAGCTGCCACTATGAGCTGAGGGGGCACAGACCCGGGTGCTGGGGCCATCTCCTCCTTGGTTCCATAGGCCAGAGCAGCCGCCCAGGGTCCCTGGGATGGAGCTGCTGCCTGTGGCCACAGGGATGGGGCTGCCTCCATGGTTGGCCCTGAGAACAGAGTAACAAGCCAAAGAGCATTAGTCTTGAGCCTTAAAATCTAATGAAATTTGCCTTGCTAGATTTCAGTCTTGCTTGGGACTAGTGACCCCTTTCTTCTTTATGATTTTCCTCTTTTGTGATGAGAATACCTATACTATATCTGTCTCACAAAATCTGTTGTATTTTGGAAGCAGGGAACCTATCTGATTTCACAGGTTCACAGCTGGAAGAAAATTTTGCCTTAGGATGAATCATGCTTCAGTATCATCCACACTTGATTTAAATGATATTTAAACAAGATTTTGGACTTAGAGTTGATACTAGACTGCGTTAAGACTTTCGGACTGTTGGAATGAGGGTGAATGTATTTTTCTTGTGGAAAGGACAAAAATTTTGAGTATCCAGAGGGTGGCGTGTTATGGGCTGAATATGTTACCAAAAATTTATATATTGAAGTCTTAACTATTAGTCCCTCAAAATGTGACCACGTTTGGAGATCTTCAAAAATGTGATTAAGTTCATATGAGGGTTTTATGGTGGATGCTAGTTCCATGAGTTGTGCTCTTGTAGGAAAGGAAATTCAGACACAGAGAAAGAGAGACAACAGACATGTGCACACCTAGAAAGATAACCATGTGAAGACAGAGGGAGAAGACAGCCATCTACATCAAAGAGAGAGGCTTCATAATGAAACAAATCCTGCTGACATCTTGATCTTAGAAGTCCAAGTTTTCAGATCTGTGAGGAAATAAACTGCTGTTGTTTCAGCCACCCAGTCTATGGTATCTATTACGGTAACTCTAGCAAACTATTACGGTGCACATTATTTTATTACTAACAATACTGAGATATAGATTTTACTTGCTCCACTTTAAAGATGAAACCATTGAGATTTTGTGAAATTTAAGTACTTAGTCAAGATCAAAGAGTAGATGAGAGAAAAAAGACTTAATCCTGGACTTAGGAAAGGCCTAGTTCTTTCCAGCACATCATAGCTGTTGTTCCTGATATTAGCTATTTCATAGAAGTAAATGAGTATATGTAGAATAGCATTTTGACAACAGTTTTTGTTGTTTGATTAAATATCTATAACCACATATTTAAATATACATTGAATTACGTTAGCGTCAATATTTTACTCACTACTTTTTAAAAAATTTTTATTTATTTTATTAAAAAAAATTTTTTTGGCTACATTGGGTCTTCATTGTTATGCAAGGGCTTTCTCTCATTGTGGCTAGCAGGGGCTACTCTTTGTAGTGGTGTGTGGGCTTCTCATTGCGGTGTCTTCTCTTTGTTGCGGAGCATGGGCTCTAGGCGCACGGGCTTCAGTAGTTGTTGCTCGTGGGCTCTAAAGCGCAGGCTCAGTAGTTGTGGTGCATGGGCTTAGTTGCTCTGCGGCATGTGGGATCTTCCCAGACCAGGGTTCGAACCCGTGTCCCCTGCATTAGCAGGCGTATTCTTAACCACTGCACCACCAGGGAAGTCGCTTTATTCACTTCTTAAGAAGTAAAGATATGAGTATAAAAACATTACATTTTAGAAGGTTCAAACAGCATCTAAAATTATTGCTTTATTTTTATTCACTTATGAAAAGTAAAAAAAAATGTGCTTTTAGAAGAGTTATGGCTGACTGACTGTTCAGGCAGGAGTGATAGTTAGCTGAGTGTTTGTTTTATACCAGCACCATTAATACTTTATCTTAATATTTACTATGAAACAGTCATATTATTATCCCTGTTTTCGATGAGCAACAGAGGTTAATTTTATCAAAATCATATGTCTAATAAGATATGTAAACCCAGGTTGTTTGGCTGCAGAATCTGTGCTTTTAACCACAAAAGCATAATCACTCTTTGTAGCAACTTGTCCAGGGTCTAAACTTTGTTTTTTGCAAATTATTAGAGAGTATCTTTCTCATCACTAGAGTATTTGTTCCATGAGAACAGGTTTCTTTTTCCTGGATAGTGTAATATAAACTCTCTTCTAGGATCTGTGCAGGCAATCCAAATTCATTTTCAAATGGGTAATGCTGCAACTTTGAATCTAATTGAAAATGTTTGGGCTATGCTTTCCAATACAAATGTGAATAAGAACAATGAAATATTTAATAAACAAAACCAAAAAGTTACAGAAGCTATAGATTTAAGAAGGTAGGATATTTTAGATGGAAATGTTTATCATGTAGATATGGCTACAGAACCAATTAACAGTGCATTGTTTATAGCCTACCAAGAAGGAGAAAAATAGTAATTTTTAGAAATCATCAATTATTTTTCTACATAAAAACTATGGCAATAGAATCTGCTATAAAAATTACTTTATTGGGGCTTCCCTGGTGGCGCAGTGGTTGAGAGTCCGCCTGCCAATGCAGGGGACATGGGTTCGTGCCCCGGTCTGGGAAGATCCCACATGCTGCGGAGCGGCTGGGCCCGTGAGCCATGGCCGCTGAGCCTGCGCGTCCGGAGCCTGTGCTCTGCGACGGGAGAGGCCACAACAGTGAGAGGCCCGCGGACCACAAAAAAAAAAAAAAATATTTTATCAAATTCTAACAGAGATTTGTAGTTCTGTGATTATTAATTTAACTAAACAAATATTTAGTAATAATGAAAAATATGAGTTGACATTACCACATGATGAGGAGAAGGAGTTGTACATGAATGTGTTTAAATCACAAGGATAAATAAGTCTTCAGGGCACACCCAGATTTGATAGACAGGAGAGAAAGATCTGGGAAAGTGAGTTCAGAGATGTAGAAAGAGAAGCAGACCATGTCCTGGATGTTAAGAGAAGAGTTTCATTGAGAATTGAAGACATTGTCAGTTGAAATTGGAGAGAGACACACGTGTTTCAAAGAGAGCAAGGAGCTTGACTGAAAGCATTTTAACTCTAGCGAGCCTACTCTACATCCAGCTGATCTATTCCTTTTCATCCTCTCCTTCACTAATACAAAGAAGAAATTTTTAAGAAAATGGATATGGAAAATCATAGCATTCCACTTAAATTGAGATCGTTCTTATTTATATATTCCCTAGATTCTGTGTTTCATCCATTTCTTTATCCTACAAAGTCTGATAAATAACACAGTATTAACCTCCCTCCCTCCACTGAAAAAAGAATCTTCAAGGCCGATGTTCCCCCTTACTGATTCCTTCTAACTTCCATGAGCATCTTCTCTGTTTTCTAGATTTCTATTATCTTCACAGTCTTAAATGCCCTTAAATCTTTTCTATCTTACAAAAAAAAAAAAAAAAGAGAGAGAGAGAAAGAATACAAAGTAAAAAACGAAACAACAACCCTCTTTTGACTGTGTATCCTCTTCCAAGTAAGGCCAGAGATGAAGTTTTAGCTTTTAAAATGGAAATCCAGTAGCATGATGGTGAAGATTGAGTCCACCAGCTTTAGTACATGGGCTAGTTACTTAATATTTCAATGCCTTGATTTTCTCATTATACCCATTTCACAGATAGTCCCAGCTCTTATGATTGTGGTAAGTACTAAATGCATAAGTATACATCAAATGCTTAGAATGGCTAACACAAATTGAATTGTTACTGTGGCCCAAGAGCTGTTCTAAGCATCTCCTCAGTTAGATTATAAGGCACATATAACCAGGGGCCATGTGTTATGTTTTTATTTCACCTGCAGCATCCCATACTCTATTTGTTGCTTAAATAATACACTTCCATTTGGGTGACAAATGAATGAATGCATAGAAATATAGGCATGACAAAAATCCCTGCAATGGAGGAAGGCCTTTTAACTGAAGAAACAAAAGTTATTGTATTTTTGGAAGTCATACCATCTCCTCGCTTCAGTATAGGATTCATTGTTAAGCTTCAACCATTATCCTCAAACAGTATGAAATAAAATAAATCCAAGTGACACCAGAAAGAATCTGCAGGATGCCACTGGAAGACTAAAAAAAACAGAATATTTTTGTACAAGTGGCCTTTAGAAATTTTCTCTGTCTGCTGTTATGAGAATGAAGTTGAATTTTTTTATTTCTCTAGTCTAGAAGGTTTCTGTGTAAAAGGATACCATGCCAATAAAAATAATGTAGAGAAGTAATATGTCATTGTTAATTAAATGGGGGTAATGAGTAAAGAAGAAGTGAACAAAATAAACCTAGTGGAGTATTCAATGATGTTTTAGTTTCTAGAATTTTGGTCTAGGAGGTTTAAATGTGGGATGGTACCTCAATTATAAAATTACATGTAATCTTCAAAAACTTACATATATGTGACAGGCTGATGAAAAAATAGTTTTCAACAGGAGACTGAGACCTGTGAATTTTCAGCATGTTTTCTGAAATGCACTTTACCCACGTGAAGATTTGTTTTAAGTAACATTCCCCCTTCTCTAAATTGAACTTATATCAACGATAGATATTTGAATCAGTACAATGTTATTTCTACTGGCTGTACACTAACATAATCAGGCCAAATTAACACTGATCTCTGTCATTTAATATTCACCAGTTATTTGCCAATCCTCCTTGTCTGTCTTCTTTACCAAAAGAGACAATGAATGAGAGTTGAGCTTTACTACTCAGAACTCCTTGTAGAATTAAAATATGATGACAGCTAATTTTTCAGGCAAGGTTATAAATGTCTGTAGTTATGGGATGTTTTACTGAAGTCTTATCTAGTAGTACAATATTTTAAATCCTGTTCTAATCCCTGGATAGAAATGAATTCCAAAAATATATAAGTTGTTTGCTTGAATGTAGGAAAAAATAGTTATGATATGCTAATTATACTTTTTACCCATTATGTGAGCAATTCCTACTATATGATGAACCATGCTTAGTGATATTCTCTGAAGTTTGTTCAATAATATACTGAGATCTAAAGATTTAGAAGACTCATTCATACTGTCACCTGAGCTATTAAGGTAGGCCAACAGTACCCAGATTTTATTCCTTAGTTTAATAAAAAATAGTTTTGATTCTTAATGTTAACGACTTCACAATTAAAGAATTTACATCACAAAGGGGAATTTAAGTGACATAGATAAGATGACCATATAATTTATCATCCAGCTCTACTCATAAGTAACTCACTCAAGAGAATTTAGGATATAAAATGCCTCAGCAGATGAGAAAAAGTTTGAAATAAAAGGTTTTGTAAAATATTTTGTACTTTTTTCCTGCATTTCAAGTATATCTACAAGGGAGAAGATAGTTTATTTTGTATTTGTTTTGCTGCAAGGGAATAAAAAAAAAGTGGCAAACTCTTTCCTATCCTCGAAAGACAGTCATTTTGACTTAGCAACTTTGAAAACAAAACAAAATTGTTGCACTACTTCCAGAAGAGAACTCCACCAGACTTTTGTTTTAAAAAATAATAAATACGGGTTGTGAGAGGACAAAGGCTATTCACACTGGTTTGGAAGAAGTGTTGAGGGCCAGGGATGAGCACTGATGAAACTCTATCTGTTGCAGAGGTATCTGCACCATGAAGTCTTAGTTGGCAGACCCTCTGAATGGATGGCAGGAGAATGGTGGCTGCAGTGAACAGAGGGAAGTGTGCAGGCCAGAATACTAAAAGCACGGAGAGCACAGTAAAGCACCTCTGTGCTCAAGCTTGGCATAAAAGCAACAGAAACACCCAACATCAAGAAGTCATGTGGGCTTCAACAAGTGGTGCTCAATATGAACCCAAGATCACATATTCTAGATTGCCTAAAACACAGGAGAAGAGGAGACCCCATAAAGTATGACTCTGACTACATTTACCAATAGTCAGATGAGCAGTGGCATCGAGTAGGTATGACTTAGAGAAATAAAGAGTTAAATGAGTACATTTCATTCCTGCTATACACCCATCATAAAGTTATAGGTAGGGAGATTTTTGTAAAGTATCTGATTTATTTTGATTATCCATATTTATTAAATTGACTTATGCCTACATTACTCAGTTTGAGATTTTCTACTTTAACTGTAAAATAAATTTCAATATCTAAGATTGATGTTCACATAACTGGGTAATTAAGTCCTAAACTATTATTTTTCTCTATCCTCAGAGAATAATCTACTGACCTTGGTTTAAATGGATTTGGCCTTGGGAGACATTATGATACCCTAGGATTTTGGAATCTTGATAGTACAACTAACATACTACAAGCAAAATCACAGCTGTTATAGCTGTCTCTGATGCCAGGGATTACTTATCTCCAAGTATCAGGGAGAAAATAGAACAGATGGTCTAATATGTCTCCAGCAAAAACTTTTAGAAACAACTGCTAAATTTTGCTTATGGGCACCAGAAATACGATACCTAGGTTGAAGCTGAAAAAATGTTTATTTTATCCTCAGCGTTTAAACAGAAAGAAAACTGTTTTACATGCAAACCTTTGAAGGACTTAGACCATGCTTATATAATCCTAAAACAATTACCAGGTGCAATTGTCCTTGTGTGAGGACATAATTATAAAATATTACCTATCAACAGAAACAGTAAAAAATTAAAACCATGCCCTATTTCAGTAGCTAAAAGGCACAGGCCCTCAGATTCCATGCTTCATCACTTTCATTGCTGACCTTCTTACGGCATTCTGTGATTGTGACTAAGCAATCTATTTGGGTTCTGGGTGTCTCTCAGGAGCATCTTCTGCGTGGAATTGATGGTATACATCACTAACTTTATTGTGCCATAGCCTCAAATATTTAAAACCTTGGATTCTTTGAGAATATTGTGAAAACAAGTTCCTAACATTAAGGAAAAAAAAAAAAAAGAGGAGGGCTACCAATTAGAACTAGTGTTTATTTACCCATTTATTTATTATTTATTTATTTTTTTGCGGTACGCGGACCTCTCACTGTTGTGGCCTCTCCCGTTGAGGAGCACAGGCTCCAGACGCACAGGCTCAGCGGCCATGGCTCACGGGCCCACCTGCTCCGCGGCATGTGGGATCCTCCCGGACTGGGGCACGAACCCGTGTCCCCTGCATCGGCAGGTGGACTCTCAGCCACTACGCCACCAGGGAAGCCCTATTTACCCATTTATTAAGACAACAAATAGTTTTTGAATCTCTACTGTGTGTCAGTTGCCGGGAGACAAACTTCTGTTTGTATATGTGTGTGTGCTTTTCATAGCTATTAATGATGGCTAATTTTATGTCGATAGAAGTGTTAATATTTGGTCTATTTATTAATTTTCGGCAGTTTATATTAGAAATATAATTATTACTACAGAAATAAAGCACTGAACGGAATCTTAATAGCATACCATGGATATATCACTGCACTTATTTTTTCATGATGTCTTTATTGCTTATCTGTTTGTTCTATCTACCTATTTATCTAGCTACCATCTATCTATCCTTCCACCTTTTGAAAGCAGCAGTCTATTTTTCTTAGAGAATTTCTTCCTATACATGCTCAGCTGATGTGTTTTGATGTGGGTGGATATGTGACCATTAAACCATCACATCTCCCTGGCTACAGGTTGAGCACATCACTCAAGCCTAGTCTCAGAGCCAAGAGGGTTGGGTTGCCAAGAAGAATAAGCAAACGTAAATCTAGAGTTCAGGTACCATGAAGGGAGATTAACGTGCAAATGGAGTTGAGCTAAGAAAAGGAGAGAATAGGACCATATTTTGATGATATCATTTGGGTCTCCCAATTCAACTATGCTGAAAGATGTTTTCTATGCTGGACTTTTTCAGTAATATGATCCAATGCATTTAGAGTCAATTTAGATGGTCAATTAAGATTACATACTACAATCTGAATTTGTGTCCTGGATTCCACCATTTAATTCTTATAGGACAGTCACGCCTCAGTTTAGCATCTGTCAAATAGGATTAGTAATAGCTACTTCTTTGGGCTGTTGAGAGAATCACATAACCTAGCATAAACCAAACTGTCACTTCCACCCTTCAAGATGCCCATTTTGAAAACTTTCTATCTCAGTAAATGATAACTCTATCCTTTTATTTGTTATAAGGCAAACAAAAAAACAGAGTTAAAATACTTCAACGTATATTGACTTTTCTTTTCCTCTCATTCCTCACGTGCAATTCACTAGCAATTCTATCCAACTCTATGTTTAATATATATCTAAAACCCAGTTACTTCTCAGCCTCTTCTACTTCTACAAGCCTGATCTGAGCCATCATTATTTTTGCTTGGATTACTGCAGTAGACTCAAAACTGGTCTCTCTGGCTCCCTTTCAATGTAGTAGCCACAGCAATCCTTTTAAGATATGTCAGGTCAGAACGAAATACAAATGTTTTTCAAGGCTCTATATCTTTGGCATTGCTCTTAGGAGGAACTCTGGAAAAGTATAGGAGAATTTTATCACAATAAAGATAGGTAGGGAGTTTCCACTCACATTTACTGAGCCAGGTCTAAGGATCCCAGAAGTCCTACAATATGTGGTTATTCCTGAACAGCTCTGTCCTCTCCATAGCTTTCAAATAGAGTAACAATTTCATAAAAATGAAAAGCCTATTTGTATTTTTAAGCTTGGAAACTAGTTCTATTTTACATATAAACAAAGTATTTTCTAATTGTTTTATTATACTAAAATTTCCAGTAATACCATTATCAGGCTGTTTGATAATTTAACAAGCAATGTTCACAACTTTAGAAACTCACACCACTGCCATATTGCAGTTGCTAAAACAATTCTTTTTTGCATCTGTCCCTACTATAAAGAAAGGTGTGTTGAACCTGACAGGGCTGAGGACTGCTGCCTTACATGATCTCAACTTCATCCAAACTTCTTCCCTTGTTAACTCTTTAGCATCAATTTCTGCTCCTTTCTCCCACACTCCTTCTGTTTATCTCTAGCCACAAAATCTTCGCTGGATATGCCAGACATGATCCCTTTGCCTGGCATGCTGTTTCCTCAGTATTCAATGTCTGACTCCCTCATATCCTTCAGGTCTTTGCTTTTCTCACTGACCATCATGTATAAAATTATACTGCCCACCCCACTCCAAAATTCCCTATTCTCTTTGCCAGCAGTAATTTTCTCTATAGTACTTTCAAACACCTGATGAACCATGTGTTTCTTACTCGTCTTTTGACCAGTTCCACTGAATAGAATGTAAACTTAATGAAGGTGGAGGTACAAAAAGTTGTCCATTTTGTTCACTGCTGTATTTCAAGCATGTAAAATTAGCACCTAATATAGAGTCCTCTAAAAGTTAGACCTTCAGTAAACATTTGTTGAGTGAATAAGTAAATTAATGATTACCTCCTCATGGAAAATACTCAGAATAGTACCCAACATATAGTGAGATCTCAAATGATATTATTATTATTAATAACAAAGTCCATTTTGCTTAAGAAAGATTTCATCAGGTGTTGTTACTTGCTACTGATATACTCCTAAACAATAAAAAAAATCTCAAAGCCACTATACCTAATTAAAAAGTAACATGATCTTATACAACAAAGTAGCTATCAAGAAGTTATATTCTAAATACTTTAGAAGTGTGAGCTGCATTAAGTTCCATAATTTAAATATATGAAAAAAATCTCAGATACTACCTGTTATTTAGTAAGAATTGGCATTACTGAACTCAGATGTTTTAAATAATAGATCGTATGTATGATGTTGTGTCACAATTGGTCGAATATGAATGGGATATGAAACAACAGAAGCAGTCATTCTAGAATAAAAGCATTTTATTTTGCCTGTGATTGAGTTATCTGTATCTATCTGTTGTTCTGTATTTTTAAAGAAAGCATAGTAAAAAAGAATGAAAAATGTCAAAGTGAGAAGGCAGTCTCAGCACATCAAATGAAACAGACAAGAATATAGCAAAATAGTCTCTGTCAGCAGTCCAAAACTTTAGAAAAACTTCAAATGAATTAGAAATGCTGTGCAAGGAAGAAGGCAAGTGTTCTACAGTTATTCAAGGGAATAATCAAAGAATTATAAAAAATACACATTAGAATATGTCAATGATTCTTAGATCAGAAGGGGGGGGATAAAGAGAGGATCAGAGAAAGGAATACAGGAATTTAGTGGCCTGGAAGTAGAAAGAGAAAAGTCATGAACATTTATCAATGACAAAAATTATTATCATAACTTTGATGTAGAGAATTTGAGGAAAGAGAATCTTGCAAATATGTGATCACTGATTATGGCTGAACAAAACTATTGCTTATTTCACTGCTCAAGTCTCAGACAGCAAACCTTCCTATCTCCCTCCTCTGAGCATATGCACGCATGCATTCTAGTTGTGTGAGGCCTAGCACCATGGTTTCTAATTCCCTTACTTTCTCTTGCATCTTTGTAATGATCTCTATCATCTGAGTTAATCAACATCACTCTGATCTTTGCTGTCTGACAAAGTCTAACAAATGGGGAAAATGTGGTGGCATTCTATGATGGAGGAAAGTGAGCCTGTTTATGATAAAGAAAATTATAGTAAAGAACTTATTTAAATAATCAGTGGTTAAATATGAATATTTATAATAGATTTGAAATATTTAAGGAATTTCTATTTTTTTCGTGGGGAGTAGTATTAGTAATTATAACAATGGCAATGATAATAAGGATACTTTATATATTGGCTACTTACAATCTTCTAAGAACTGTTCTAAATACTTTCTAAGCATTGCCTTTTAATCCCCCCAAATTCTAAGAGGCAAGGTCTATTATTATTTATATTATATAGATGAGTCATAAGCTATATATAATGTTCTCAATTCAAAGAGGAGGTGACTTTTGTGGGAACTGAACTTCAGTTTAAAACTGAAGGTATATTGGTAATGACCTTCCATTGATGAGTTTGGATTTATACATGTTTCAAAACGGATGGGAATAATATATATGTTTAAAAAATTAAAAAGATAGTTTCCCAAGAAGTTATTTTTTCAGTTGAAATGGATTCTTATAATTGTCATGCCCATTTTACAATTATCTAGTTCTTCAAAAACTAAATAATATAGATGGCATGAAATATATACTAGATGAATAAGTCCTAGAGATTTACCGTAGAGCAGGTTTCCCCAACACCTGGGCCACAGACTGGTACCAGTCCGTGGCCTGTTAGGAACTGGGCTGCACAGCAGGAGGTGAGTGGCGGTCGGGTGAGCGAGCAAAGCTTCATTTGCCGCTCCCCATCGCTAGCATTAGCGCCTGAACCATCCCCCACACCCCCAATTTGTGGAAAAATTGTCTTCCACGAAACTGGTCCCTGGTGCCAAAAAGGCTGGGGACTGCTGCTGTAGAGAATAGAACTTATAATTAACAATATTGTATTCTATACTTACAAATTTGATAAGAAGATAGATATTATGTAAAGGGTACTTATTACACACACAAATAATAATAAATAATGAGGGCTGGAGGAAAACTTTGGGATTGATGGATATGTTTATGGCACAGATTGTAGGGATGGTTTCACCCGATACATACTTATCTCCAAACTCATCAAGTTATATACATTAAATATGTACAGCTTTTTGTAAGTCAGTCATATCTCAATAAAGTGGTTTTAAAAAGAAATATATATAAGCTCCAATCATCTGTATCAAGTATTAATATTCTATGAGTTTACTTTTTTTTTTTTGGTGGATTTGCACATAGGTAGCACACAATGTGTTGGCACTCAACCCACGTCTCTTTAGCAACATTTAATGAGTAATGGTCAATTATTAGGAGTTATATAGGACAGGTGAAACAAAAAAACTCATAAATGTTTTTATAATATTATTATGGAGTCAAGACATTTAAAGCCTTTCTAAACTCTTGCTGAAGGAGGGCTGTAAGAACTCAAATACAAATTAATGACACACTTCTGTTTCTGGTGGTATGGTAGACAGACACCCTAAACAAACTTTCTGCATTAGAGTTCTTCAAAGAAACTGAACCAATAGGAGATATGTTTTATATACAATATATAACATAATCTCTTTTTATAAATTAATATAAAGAGGTTTGTTAAAATTTATTAAAAATTTTAACATATATATATAAAGAGATTTATTATAAGGAATTGGCTCATGTGATTACAGAAGCTGAGAAGTCCTATGTTTTGCCATCTGCAAGCTAGAGACCCAGGAGAGCTAGGGGTGTAGGTTCCAGTGTGAGTGCAGGAGAGGACAGATGTTCCAGTTTGAAAATAATCAGGCAGAGAACAAATTCTCCTTTACTCCATGATTTATTCTATTCAGGCCTCTAACAGAATGGATGAGGTCCACCCAGGGATGGCAATCTGCTTTACTCAATTTACCAATTCAAATGTTAATCTCATCCAAAAATGCCATCACAGACATACCCAGAATAATGTTTAACAAATACCTGGGCTCCCTGTGGTCCCATCACATTGACACATAAAACTAACCATCACAACTTCACACCTTGTCAACTTTGCACCCACACACATCTCCTTAAACCATACTTAAGCTCCAAATAAAGACAATAACAAGATTGTGATTCTGCCTAACACAATACAACTATTCTGCATACAACCAAAACTGCACTAACCCCTTTCCTAGAAGAGAAGGTAAAGTCATTGCATGATGTTTACTCTTCTTGGTATCTTGTAACATAAGTATTATGATGTAAAATTAACAATACTTAAATACTATAAGAAAGTCAATACATTTTATGTTACATATAATGAGAACTGATTCACCTCCCAATGGAAATAACTAGAAAAATTAGACAAATATAAAAAGGAATATATGTATATTGATGCATTATTGAAACAGCAGAAAGATAAAGAAGCCACAGAAGTAAAAAAAAAAACGAAACCAAAATTATAAAAACAGAAACCCTGAGGGGGTAAGCAGGTCAATTTTATTCTTATGCCAAGAATAATAAATTATAAAATAATTTTAAAAGATGTATTTGAACATATAACAAAATGTGTTACTCTTAGGAAAAAAACCTAACAACAAAAGATGTGCAATCTGTAAGGAAACTTACAAAATTTTGATAAAAAGACATTTAGGAAGTTCTAAATAAATGAAATCATTTTTATCAGTTGGGAGAAAATACATCAAAGATGAAAAATATTCCTAAATCTATGTATAGACTCAACACAATTATTATTGAATTTTACAGGATTTCTCATGGATACTTAGAAGTATTTATTAAAATATATGAGAAATAGCAAAACATTAAGAGTAGCCAACACTCCTGAAAGTCAAGAAGGTCGTCCTCTTAAAAAGGAAGAACATATGAGGAGACTTTTTCCCTCAGACAAATAGACTCATTTGAATCAGGAAAAAATGTGTAAGACTGTCCATATGAACATTGTTTTAGAGCAAAAATATTAATCAGTATCCACTTATCTATGTCCCAATTCCTTAGGGAACGTATCAACTAATGCCTATGTTTGAGGATGTTCAGCAATTCTAGTATTCCAACAAATTATGATAATCAAGTGTCAGTTTAACCATTATGGATAAAAGGGCTTCCAGACTACCATATTAACCTTGCGTGTGTGTGAGTGTGTGAGTGTGTGTGTGTGTGTGTGTGTGTGTGTGTGTGTGTGTATGTACTTTTAATTACATAGTCATATGCTTTTCTAGACAATCTCACCTCTCTGGATGAAATAATCTATTCTTTCTGTTATGTCCCCACAGCAGATTCCTATCATATGGCATCTATAACAATTTGTCACCAATTATTTGGCGTTACTTAGAAATGTTGTGAGTATGTACAGCCCTTGCTGTGTTTTCAAAAGCAAACTGTACTGCTTCAAGCTCCTTTTAATTGATGGATTAAATGTAGAATTGAGGTTAGAACTGTTATGTCACATGGATGACAACCTAGATTTTCTGGGATCAACATGCTGAATGAGCTCATAAAATGGAGATGGGGCAAGATAGAAACCTGAGTATAATTTTCAGGGACTTGTGGCTGGGATTAGAGTACCACTTTGACCATCACTGTGAGGACTGTGATATCCCAAACAACAGAGCCAGGTAACTCAGGAGAGGGTACATGGGCAAACACGCAAAATAAACCAAGGAAATTTCTCAGTCCAGTAGATTACATAGAATGTTTATTTGGGTAGGCGTACCCCATAATTAGTGATAAATAGAGAAATATATTCAGGAAATCTAAGAAACTACATGGTTTCTTGATGTTCATTACAATAAGAGTGTAAAGTTTTAAACATTGGAGCAAGCAACTTACAAGTATTTAAACAGCAGTATGTTGTTAGAGCTTTACTCTACTGAGCCTAAGTACACTTATGGACAATGGAAACAAAGAGCTTACTTCTCATCTCCCAGTAGCCATGGGAAAAGAACTTTAAAATTCAGAAATGGTATTACAAAACAATATTGAAAACTGGTCACGTGAGAACGTGACCGTATTTAGAAATATGACCCAAGGGGGTGGTGGTGAGAGAAGTAAAAATTATCTTATGGTAATATCAAAAATATATCTACTATGAGAAATATCTGACTGAGTTAAAGGATGTTACCTTGTGGAGTAGATATCCTGTAGCAATGGAGAGAGTTATCTAAACACAGTACAAACATTTATATATTTGTGGGGGGAGGTATAGTAACTGCCTAACAATTTCAATTGCATCAGGATCTTTACCGTGCATAGTTCTGGTTTCATGGACATATGATCAACAATTCATCCAATCCATTTGACAATTATTTATGCCAAAGGATTATTCTATTCTCCTCTCAATATTTTAAAATCTTATTATAACTAAATATGTATGCTAAAAACAGTCTATAAAAATTCCAGGTAATTACAATTTTTAAATTACTAGAGGAATTTTCATGTGTTACATTTTAAATTTTATTTGTTTATTCTGAAGTTCACCTCAGTTCCAGAAAATAACTTTCTTCTTAAGGAACATATTTAGTGTTTATGATAGGGAATGAATAATGATAATTTGTTAACCCATGTGTTGTAGAAAGATACTAGAAATTAATCCAACAAAGAGGTCTACCAAGATATACTCCTCAGGGTTCAATTTCAGACTGCTTCTATTTCATCCTGGCTTTTTGTTTAGTAGTGTCTATAATTTGTGTCACATCCTCAGAGATGTACTTTAACTGTGATTAAAGGAAGCAAGATCATTTTAATTTCTCCTTTAAGATGTAAACAATCTTCAAATCATTTTAACAAAGTTCTCAAGTAATATTTTAAACTTTTTCTCTTTTGGTTTCTTTCAATTTCTAACTTTTTACTTATTATATTTTATAAGATGGAAATAATTAAAAAGTAATGATTGTTTTGATCTATTATTTACTAATGGCTACTTGTCTTATTCAGGAATGGAACATTTTTCAAATTATTTTAAGATACTAAATCACATCAATTTTTTTACCATTTTTCAACCTTTATATCACTTCACACTAATTATTTTTTCCTTTTTTGTAAAAAAAAAGAAGTTATCTGAGATGCATGCATCAGTGCTGGGTCTGTCACTCATAAAGTTATTTCAATGTGAACATTGTTTCTAGAGCAGCCTGCAAACTCTTTCCTATTTTATCTTTGGGGATAAAATTAACTGTTTGTCTTCCATAAAGACATTAACAAGTTTTTGGATTTTTAACAGGAACTATATCAGATTTTAATTACTGAGACTTACTTTTTAAAATTAATCTTATGAGGTTTCCCTAATTATTTTCCATTGACTTATTTAACAGTCCTTGAGATTTCAGTAAATAGAAAGACATATTGATACAACTAACTGCAAGGGGTTCTATTATGACTTGTTTTGCCTTTTGACAAAGACTCTCTCCTTTAACCAAATAAGAGTGAGGCTCCTCTTTCTTACCAGTCCCTGACCTTGGCTATTTTCCTATCTCATTTACTCCAGTTTTAGCAAGGATACTGTTGGGGTCAGGTTTACTGAAAATCTCCCATCCTTGATATCTGATCATATTCCTCACCCTCACCCTTGTTATCTTATCACCCTGTCCTGCCTCCAGCAAGAATCCTGAGAAGTAGTTCTGGCAAGAATTGCCCTAGCCTAAATGTTTTATTTCAGTGATTTTCCATTCATTGACCCCCACCCTGCTCCTTGGTTATAAATCTCCATTTGTTCTTTCATTTGTAGTTGAGTCCAATTCCTCTCTGCTACTGCAAAACTCCATTGTTACAGTGCTCTTGAGTAAAGTCTACCTTACTGTCTTTAACAAGTGAAATGAATTTTTTTTAAACATTTTTTAAAGGGATCTTTGGAAATTATAATTTAAATATTTGCTTAATACACAACACCAACAGCTATTAACTAAAGTTTATTACCTATTTTAATTTCCTCCACCTCACCTTGTCCACAAAACCCCATCCTTGAATAAATCCAGCCATGAGCTTAGTACTGCAAAGTGCTGTTTAAAGGGGACACTAAAATCCTGTAGTGCCTCATGGTCTTCAGCTGGAGCTGTGCCCACATCTTTACCTCACAATCTTTGTGGTTGACTCTATTCAGATTATGCTCCTATTCTCTCTGTAATTATCCTTAATGTCTACCTTTTCCTCAGGCTCCCAATTCTATAAACTCTCATCTCACATAAATATCACTTTGCTCTTACTTCACAGAAGCAGTAGGGGTTTTCAAGGGAAAAACTCCCTCAGAATCCTGCTTAGCCTGAAACAAACTTTCATTGGAATCTGTTATTCCTCCTGTCTTAAAGAAACCATGACTTTCCTCCAGTTCGTTCTGTGTTCTCAATCTCACTCCTCCTGATACACCTCTTATTTCCATACCAGCTTTTTCTCTCTTGGCTCTTTCCCCTTGACACATAAACCTTAGATCAGTGATTCTCTACTAGGAGTATTACCTGAGGGCCACACTTTTAAACTATACATACTTTCTCTGTAATTGAACAAAAATTTTTTTTCACTATTTTTTCTATGTCTTTTTCTTAGTAACAAAAGGCATTCCCAAGTGGGGTGCCTCAGTGAAGTTTGGTATACAAAGTACTTTACAGGTGACTTTGCTTCTGGTCCAACACATTTTGGTTTAGGGTCATAGCTTCCACATCATCTACAGAGTTAGAACATACATTTGAATAGCTTGCCCCTGGGATTCATATGTATAGAAGTACTATTTACGACAGTGGTTCTCAACAGTGGCTATACATTAGGATGTCCTAAAAATCTCTCTAAAATTAGTAGCAATGCCTAGAATCTTTTCCAAACCACTTAAATCAGAATCTTGGAAAACGGTGGGGCCCATCTTTCTATTTCTCTCTTTTTCTCTCTCCCTCTTTTCCTTCCTTTCTACCTTCTGTCCTCTGTCCTTTCTTCCTTTCCTCTCTCCCTCCTTCCATCCCTCTATCCATTCATTCTTTCTTTTTAACTTTTAAAGCTTCTCAAGTGGAATTCTAAAATGCAGCCAGAGTAAAGGACCATTAGATTACTGATGATGGAAATATGCAGGGTTTCCACTCTGCTATTTACTACCTACGCCACCTGCACAAACTAGTTAATTTTTCTGGTTTTAACTACTTTATCAGTTAAAGTGGAGTAATAACATCCACCTCAAAGAGTTGTTCTATGAACACAGTGCTTAAAACAGTGTCTCACAGAAAATGACTTTCATAAAGTGACAACTATAATTATTGAAATTACATCATGCTTATTGCTCTGTAGATTTGTTACATCTAAATAAAGAGATATAACAATTTTTTTTCTCAAACTTCAGGGCTTTGCATCAATTTAATTTGGTTCCGAGACTATAAGACTTGACTAAACTATGGTTCTTATTCTCACAGATTTAAAGACCAATCTTACAGCTTCCTCTATGTCGGAAGTATGTGATTTTTTTCCTCTTAATCAAGAAGCATTATAACATGTTGTCTGGTAATCTCAGAAAAAGGCCTGGTCTTACCTTTTAAAGCCTTTCAACAACTCCTGCTCAGTTTTTTGAGCTTTAGGATGTTGTCTATTTCTTTTCATTTTGGTGAAATAATCACAGTTGTGTATTTTATATCTTTGGCAGATGTAGGGACAAGATAGATTTTCTGCTTATTTTGAGGAAGGAACTAATTTTGCCATCCTGTAAAGGAAAAAGTGCTTTTACCACAATAGGAGTAAGATAAGCACATTATAAAATCATCATTTAAAATTAATCTCTTTAGTAAATCTCTCTAAGCTGGATTCAGTATAAATTTCTTTTCAGATAATAAATTACTTTAAGAAATAACTTGAAGAAAAAGTTATTGAAGAATATAATTTAACTAAATTTTTGAAAGGATGCCTAACATTTTTTTTCTCTCTCTTTTTTTGCCTCATCTTGGAATAAAAGTGGAAAAAGACAAAACAAAACAAGCATATAGCAGAAAGATGGGGAGGGTGATCAACAAAGGATGAGAGATTGCAAAAAAATTATGGAAAAGAGAATGCTGATGAAGCATAAAATGGGCCCCCTCATTAGAAGAAGAAATGGGCCTAAAAACCTGCATCCTAAATTACATAAAAAAGAACCTGCAGTGGAGGCGGAACTCATGTCCCCACTGCGATCCCCAAGCAGCTCTGAGCTCAGAGGCGGTGAGTAAAATGTAGTGGCAGTGGGGTTCTCTACAGGAAGATTAACTGGGGGCCATATGAAACTCTATTAGTCAGTGTACCCCTCCATAGCTAATCCACAGAGTGTCAACAGGCAATTAGCACTTGAGATGGGGGTCAGAAACTGGGGTCTCTCCTCAAAAGAAATTGAACCAAATAGGATCTTAGCTAGAGGGCCAGTTCTTACCTCCTTGCCTTTTTTGCCCCTTATTGCAGAGATCTAGCAGTGAAAAATCCTCCTCAGAGAGAGATATGATGTGAAAATAAAAAGAAAAGTTAATACAACAGAAGAAACCCACAGTTCTTCTGTACCCAACTCTTCTTTCTGAAATTTAAACAAGACCATCAAGAATCACTGGATGTCTTCTTTATCCATTCATCCGATGATGGACACTTAGGTTGTTTCCATCTCTGGGCTATTGTAAATAGAGCTGCAATGAACATTTTGGTACATGACTCTTTTTGAATTATGGTTTTCTCAGGGTATATGCCCAGTAGTGGAATTGCTGGGTCATATGGTAGTTCTATTTGTAGCTTTTTAAGGAACCTCCATACTGTTCTCCACAGTGGCTGTATCAATTTACATTCCCACCAACAGTCAGAAGATGTGGCACATATATACAATGGAATATTACTCAGCCATAAAAAGAGACGAAATTGAGCTATTTGTAATGAGGTGGATAGACCTAGAGTCTGTCATACAGAGTGAAGTAAGTCAGAAAGAGAGAGACAAATACCGTATGCTAACACATATATATGGAATTTAAAAAAAAAAAAATGTCATGAAAAACCTAGGGGTGAAACAGGAATAAAGACACAGACTTACTAGAGAATGGACTTGAGGCTATGGGGAGGGGGAAGGGTAAATGGTGACAAAGCGATAAAGAGACATGGACATATATACACTACCAAACGTAAGGTAGATAGCTAGTGGGAAGCAGCCGCATAGCACAGGGAGATCAGCTCGGTGCTTTGTGACCGCCTGGAGGGGTGGGATAGGGAGGGTGGGAGGGAGGGAGACGCAAGCGGGAAGAGATATGGGAATATATGTATATATATAACTGATTCATTTTGTTGTGAAGCTGAAACTAACATACCATTGTAAAGCAATTATACCCCAATAAAGATGTTAAAAAAAAAAAAAAGAATCACTGGATGTATGCAGATCAGAAGTAAAAAAAAAGACAATGGGCACCCAATCTAAAATAGTCAAACTCATAGAAGCAGAGAGTGGAGTGGTGGTTACTTAGGGTGGGAGGGAGGGGGAAATGAGATGTTGGTCAAAGAGTACAGTTTCAGTTATGAAAGATGAATGAGTTCCAGAGAGCTAATGTATAGCACGGTGACTATAGTCAACAATATTATATTGTACACTTGAAACTTGCTAAGAGTTTAGATCTTAAATTGTCTCACCATGCATATCCACACACGCATTCACATAAATCCGCATCCCTACCACACACGTGTGCGCGTGCACACACACACAATGGTTACTATGTTGAGATGATGAATATGTTATTTAGCTTGATTTTGATGATCATTCACAACATATATATATAAATGTTGTTTTATATCTTAAGAATATACAATTTTTATATGTCAAAGATAGCTCAATAAGGTTGTTTAAAAAATAGTTCAACCAGAAAAAAAAGGCAATGGACACTCAAAAGCAACTGATCATTGAGCAAACAATGATCAGGGAAAGGATGACTGTTATCCTCAGGGAGATATGGGAATATGGTATATACACAGTGTGGAACTATAGCAACTATAAAAACGGAATAACAAAGTGATAACAGAGAGAATTAAGGTTTTAAAATAAAAGTAGTAATATTGAAAATAAAAATCAAAGGGTTTTTTTGTGGACTTCTCAGAATGTAAGGTAGATGAACAAAGAAAATTTTCAGATGAGCTTTTAAAAAATGGCAGAAATGTGCATGTATTAGACTAACAGGAACATAGAAAAAGAGAAATGAGGAAACAGAGGATAGGAAATTATCATGGGGTACTATAATTTCCCATTTATGAAGAAATTATAGGTCTTCACACTGAAAAGACCTGCTGAATATCCAGCTTAATGAATAAAAGTTCATCTCTCTCTACCTGAGCACATCATCTTGAAACTTCAAATTATTAAGGACAAAGAGAAGAACTTAAAAACTTCCATAGAGGAAAAAAGAAAATAACACTTGCAGAAGAACAAAACTCAAAGTGTTCTTGGACATCTTCTCATTAAGCTTGGATGCTAGAATACAATTAATATTTCTGAGGAAAATTAAATTAGAATTTTTACCCAATGAAACTCAATGAAGTATGAAAGCAGAATAAAAATGATTTCAGACATGTTGAGATTTAGCAAGTAAATCTTCCAAATGCCTTTTCTATGAATATCATGAATAAAGAAGCTACTGGGCGTCAGGACACAGTAGCTCAAAGCGGGCAGGGAAACGAAGCCCGGGCTGAGGCTACACGAGTGACCCATACGGATCAGATCAGCAGGCCACTGGGAAGAAGTGTTTACACTTTTTAAAATAAACTAGATAATGAGAAAAAAAAGGCTGAAAACTAAGGGCATGATAAAGGCTACATAAAGCAAGAAAACGCTAATCAGAAACTTAAAGAGGAACAAGGTTCCTTATAAGAAAGTCATAGTTCAAATATGAAGCACAGTGAGATGTGGAATGATTTTAAGGAATTGAGTGAAAGAGAAAAGATTACTCAATAGAAATATTCAGTTTTAGGTGACATCAGGTTGTACATGACATTGGACTCAAAGAGAAGAAAATATAATCCTAGAGTTATACTATTTGATTGGTTATTGTGTGCACAAATTTATTCTGATAATAAAAATTTCAATAAATATTAATTTGAAGATTTTAACAAAAATTTCTACGTTATGTAAATGACTTCTTTGCTAGAGTCTTTATTTTTGGTAGTCATTCTCTTCCCAGGTTGTTCCTATATCTTTTTACTTTTCTTACCATTTTACATACATCTAACATTCTGCCCCTATTGCTAGCTATTTGTAAAAATACTGTCTCACTTTCTTTATTATGTATATTCTTTACAGGCTAAAAACAGAACTTTTATAATCCTCCAGGTATACAGTGCAATATAAAACGAATAATCATGGAACTGAATAGGTGTTGGCGGAGTATATTATATTTTAAAAATATAAAAACTTTGAACAGTATCTTATCATGCATTATTTGAATTTTAAATGGTTTCAACTCAAATGAGTAAGATTTTAATGTGAGCTAACTGCATCTTTAATAAAGCTTTTGGATTCATTTTTAAGTACATTTTTAAAATCATGTAAAATAACCTATCTGTGACAAGAAATTATTAGTAATATTCAATCATCAGATTTACTCTGTTTTACGGAAATCAGTGGAAGAAAAATGATAATTATACCTGTCATCTTAGTGTGCACTGGTGTCATTAATTAAAATTCTTTGCCTTAGACTGTATTATTAGTTATATATTTTGATATTGGTCTTTCATTTTGTCAGTGGTATATGTTAAGCATTAATGTAGAAACGTTTTCTTAGAAAAAGTTTATTTAGTTAAGTCTGTAACTTGAATCATGAAAATGAAAAGTGGGAGAATATTAACTTTAGTTATAAGTATTTGGCATTAAAAAAAATAAAGTATTTGGCATTTGACTCATAAGCTGCAGTTATCCACCTCCTTTTAAGTTAATGTTTCTGCCAGTAAGAAGATACAGTGGATGCTCTTGGTTGCCAAGCTATAAGAGGCCTTCTCCTCTTCTCCTTCTTAAGAGAATTCTGTTTTGATTTTATTTTTCTTTCCAGCTATCCACTCATTCACCTGCTCTATAGAGTCATCCTCATTAATAAACTAACCAAGGCCTCAAATTCTCCTGATGTTCAGGGAGTTATGTTCCAAATTAAGAAAATTAGAATAAGGACTAATAGCTCCTTGTCTGAATCAAATTTTTCTCGCCTGCTAGATACAAACAAGAAAGCATGGAGCCTCGACTATCACTGGCAGGCACTTGTGAAAATAATATACTAGCCTGAGCATGAAGCTGAGTTCACTGTTACCCACAGTTAGAAAGTATTGAAAGACAAGAAGTCTCACAGCAAGGCTGGGGCTAGTGAAGCTAGTGAGGTTCTTGGTGCACAAAATTTAAGGATATACTTACTCTGTCTGTACTTGCATGACCCTAGTCCATGTCCTGACTCACAAGACCCCAAATGGCAATGCTTACAAATCTATACTTTATTGCATGAAAAAGATACAATACAGCAACAGTATTAAAGTAAGGATATGCATCACTGTCAAAAGCTTCCTCACAACAAGGGGTCAAGAGATGTCAGGTTCTAATTCTCCTCCCTCTCTAAGGGCCTTAGTGATATGCTTTCTCTCTTGGATCAAGAACCACCTGACATGTGCATGGAACCCCTCGGAAGCAGGGTGCCCAAAATAATGCCAACCCAGGTTTCTTTCACTCTGCTTGTCACCTAAACATATCCTTGCTACATAACCAACCCAATGGGAGAACTTTCCAGGAATCTCTGGGCACATCATAAGTCTCAAGACCATGTGAACATCATAAATCTCACTGCTATCTATAAACAATGCTGACAGCTGATACAAACTACCTGAAATTCCTCAGACTCATAATTACAAAGTTACACTCTTAATCAGAATGTTTTATGCCTTGGCCAGAGTTCCCTGCCATGCAGGTGTAGTTCTTATTTCAGTAAAACCACTCAGGCCAATTAATTCCATGCTTGCTGGAATGTCACACTGACCCTAGGCAGACAGACTCCTGATTCTCTGATGACATCACTAAGCTGCTAACCAGTCATCTCTGGAGCCACTTCTCTTTCTGGTTTTCTTGTTAACAGAGACAATAGACTTCTTTACTGTTTAAACTGGTTGATCTGGAGTTTCTATTTCTGTAGCTGAAAGTATTCTAATTTAACAAAGAGGGAAACTCTCCTTCATCTACAATTATTTGGGGAAAAAATGGGTATACAAGGCAAAGTACCAACTAAGAGAAAGGCTGCATCTAGGCAACCACTGACTCAACTTTTGCCAGAATTTCTTTGGTACTCTTTTACCCTACGCGAAAAAAATATATTTTTTTTCCCCAGAGGCAGATAGAGATACTTCAGAAACAATCCTACCATATGTAATATGCATTAGTGTTATAAATTACTTGATTCTACGAGTAGATTTTGAGGAAGAATATACTTTAATAATCTTAAATCATTTATTTCTATTTATTTACCTTTTTCATGCTTCTATTTTGGTAATAGTCCATAACATTTCTCTTCACATTTACTAATTTCATAATTGCCTAGTCAAATTCAATTGTTCCTACAGAAATTTATTATTAAATGATAGTTTAAACAGTTCTTTGCATTCAGCAGAGGTCTACACAGCAGCATCTATACCTTTTAATAACAATTTGGCTGAAGAACTACATATTCACATACTTAGGACCTTCTCTGAAATTAAACTGTCCTTTGATTTTAGCCTTTAGCCAATGAGATCAACTTTAAAATTTTTTTTAAATTTTGCCTTTTGCTATAAGTGAAACTTTAACATTTCTAAGTTCTTATGATGTAAAAGACTTCAAACTTTATGGTAAATAAGAACTGAGAAAGTTTAAAAAACAAAACTACTTAAACTCTGGAAACAAATATTTTTATAAGGCGACTATGCTATATCTGCCTGCTAGAACTGAGCTGCTGGTGGAGTGGGCCTGTGTACACTGGGAGTCAGAGAGGTTTGTAATGACTCCACTGTCAATTTCCCTCTGTGACAGTGCTTTTGGCTAAAAAAAAAGATTCCGTTAAAAATTTTTCAATGGATCCAGAGTATAAGGTAATATATAGAGATGGGGACAATGTTGGCACTAAATTCAGACTGGGTTTAAAAAAATAAGGTATGTAAATTCCACTGCCTCATGAATTTTGAACTTTCATAATTTGCCTGAAAATACTGTTCCCAAATAAATGTCATGAATTAAGTTTTACTTGGAGCTGTTTTTTATCAAGTTGATCTAATGCCATTGTTATAAACTGACCAAATGTTTCTCTTAAAAACACCAAATGTACATGAAATGAATAGAAATATTTTGGGGAAAAAGTCCATAGATTGAGTTAATATATAAAAGCAGAATGCAGGGTAATATTTAATTAAAGTTTTCAAATTCTACTGATAGTTGAGGTCCAATTTCAATATGGATATATATTATTCCACACATCCTATCCTTCTTATATAAACATTAAAACTAGAATTTGATCATCTTAATGATGATATTCATATGGGACATCTTTGAAACAATATATTCTCTACTTAATTCTAAACAATGGTGACACATAATAAGGGATTCTTTTTAAGTGGGGAAATAAGAAACTAAAGATTCTCAAATCATGCTGAAAATAAAAATGGGTAAAAAAAATTACTTGGAAAGCATCATGGCATCATAAAATATGGTACCAAATTATACCTCAAAGACCTGGCTTTTAGCCTAGCTTTTCCAGTGGCCATGTGACCCTGGGAAAATTATACTACTTCTCTAGAATTCATGTTCTTTAGATTTCCCAAGAATGGATTAGACAATAATCTATTATCTCTTTCACCTTTCTTCTTTTTAAGTTTTAGCTTTTATTATTTATAAATGGCTGAGATGATATATTTTGCAATGGTTTCTACCATCAAACCATGCCCATGAATACAATCACTTTAAAAGTACCAATTTCTCTATTATCCTTTCAGGTACATATCAAATGCCATAGAATGATCCTGACCATCCAGGCCTAACATCTTCTAGCTGCCACAACAGAAGTTGCCCCTACCACTCCTGCTAATACTACCCCAATGCTGATACTGTTGTTTCTGCAATTTTTCATTTCTGTCTTAATGTCCTTGACCGGTGATATTAATTTCGAATTTCATTTCCAACTGATGTCTATGGTAGGAGATGCATGGTGGTAATGCCCCTGTTACCAAGCCCCACACTGTGGTGGGAGAACAATTTGCCACAAATACAGCATGGAGCTTCAGGAAAGGGGGTCAAATACTGAGTGGCCAATACCTCATTAATGTCCTCTCATGTTTACTCCATTCTGTTGAATGTTAAGCCTCTGGAATCTTAATATAAATGCATAGATTTTTGTTGCTGTCATTTTATGAGTATTGAATTTGAAAGTGGGTTTGGATTTCACACTTATCTTGTGTTCTAAATTCATCACCTAGAGTTACATATGTCTAACATGTGACTCCACCATAATGTAGCAGCTTCAATGCAATGAGGAAGACAAGCACCAAAAAGGAAAAATCAAAATGCTGTGAAAGCACAAAAGAGGAATTTTTGGGCTTCCCTGGTGGTGCAGTGGTTGGGAGTCCGCCTGCCGATGCAGGGGACACGGGTTCGTGCCCCGGTCTGGGAAGATCCCACATGTCGCGGAACTGGGCCCGTGAGCCATGGCCGCTGAACCTGCGCGTCCGGAGCCTGCCCTCCACAACGGGAGAGGCCACAACAGTGAGAGGCCCACATACCGCCAAAAAAAAAAAAAAGAGGAATTGATGACCTCTGAAAGTCAGGAAAGTTGTCCCAGAGGAAGTGACATTGAAATTGGAATTTTCACGAATTTTAGCAGTTCAACAGATAGACAAGCATCAGGCAGGACATTTACAGGCAGTGGGAATGGCTGGGGAATTGGACATTCCTTGGTGGGTTTCAAAAAGTTGAAATTCATTGTGTGTGGAAGCTATAAAAGAGAGAATAGACAGGAGATGTGCTTGGGAGTTAGAAAGGAACTGGGCTGTGATTAAGCTTTTTATGCCATGCCAAGGAATTGGTACTTCATCTTTTAAGGCATGGAAGGTTATGAAACATTTTTAGATGAGAAAAAGCATGATTTGATTTGCATTTCTGAAAGAGTATACTAGGATACACCAATAGAATTCTTGACAGTGACCTTTTGCATAAGGAATGAAAATCAAGGTTTAAATATCTTATTGACAAGAAATGATATAAAAATTAAGAGAGCTACAATTTACTTATTCAGCAGGATTTGGTTCATTTCGTTATACAGTCCGTTCTCATTATTCACAGTAGTTATGCTCTATAAAGTTGCTGTGAACCCGGAATTAGTGAATACCAAACCTTTGCTCCTAGGGAAAATACAGAGTTAGGTTCCTGTAAGACACTGGTCACAGTAATTTTCATCAATCAGTCAATTCATTACCTTGTTTTACATGTGCTTCTATTTGAAGACACCTTATTTTTTATTTTTTTTAATTTTTTCGGTATGCGGCCTCTCACTGTTGTGGCCTTTCCGGTTGCGGAGCACAGGCTCCGGACGCACAGGCTCAGTGGCCATGGCTCACGGGCCCAGCCGCTCCACGGCATGTGGGATCTTCCCGGACCAGGGCACGAACCCGTGTCCCCTGCATCGGCAGGCGGACTCTCAACCACTGCGCCACCAAGGAAGCCCTGAAGACACCTTATTTTACATCTTATTGATCCATTAACATTGAACTCATGATCAATAGCACTATAAACTCATGCCTGAACAAAACTTATCTCATACATACATATTCTCTGTAAGGCACATCAAAGCCTTCTTGTGTTTAGAAACCCTAGATAAAACTTCAGCACTATGCTTGAGGGGTACTTTAAGTAGCGAAATCACTAACAAAAAGCACAAAAATGTACAAAACATGGCACTAAACAGACTGCACTTGTTTGCTGAAAAGAGAGAGCAGAGTTTTGTTTTGCTTGATCTCAGCTGGAAACACGTATGATGCCGCTTTGCATATGTACTTAAAAGACTGTGAAAGCACTGCAAATATAATTTTGATATTATAAATAAATTTTAACAAGAAGGCAAATTCACAAATATGGAATCTGTGAATAATGAGAATAGACTGTATATTTAAAATTGCTAATTTTAAGTAAGGCCTATTTAAGAAAGATTTCTTCGAATTCAATAGGCAGACTACTAAAGGACACTGATAGAACACTTGCTAGACAAAAATTACTTTAGGTCTGCCAAAACCTAATACAGAAAGAAAAAGAAGGAAAGAAAGAAAGAGAAAGGAAGGAAGGTAAGGAAAGAAACCATCAAATAAGTTTTGAGTAGAAGATTAAATGTATGTCACTAATAGATAAATTAGTTAGCCAAACTGACTCTCAGAAGAAGGTTAAAGGAAAAGTGAGCAATGTGTTTCCTTAATTATGTTCCAATCTCCTTCCTCCTGCGAGAGCTTCTTGTTCATGTTAATCTAGGAAGGAATTGCTTAACTGAAATATGCTTCTCATCTTACTCAGAATAATAGCTTGCTTTTGCCAACCAAGAAGCCAGAACAGTAGGAGCACTAATAATACATATTATATATGCACAAGTATTATTAGTTAAGCAGTGTTCCTAAGAGAGAACAGAGAGAACAAATCTGGTTTGTCTTAAATATTTCATCTGCGAAATTATGATTTAATTCATTCCACTTCCCCAAAACAAAATTCTATTTCCCCAGCACTCAAGTGTTTTCAGTCCCACTATTTTCTTTATATAACTGTATTATCATTAAAGACTCCTTTACTTTTTATCTCCTACTGGCATTCCTATTATTTTCATCCCCTGGGGCTGCATTCAGATTTTGGGGTTACATGCTTGTGAACTATTTGCAGGACCTTTTAAAAGAAAAATAGTATAAAATTGTAAATCACAAGTACAAAATTGCCAGTGTCTCTTGAGGGGTATTTGAAGTGACCTGTGTAAGAAGAGGGCCTAAAGCTTAGCCTTCAGTAGCTTTAAATCAGCCTCTGCTTATGCCTTTTCCTCTCTAAATTAGAACTGGGATTCATCACTCAACCACAGTCTTTTGGAATCCAACTTTCCATCTCCTCAGGCTCCACCTCCAGATAATGAAGCAAAGATGTAGCAAATCAGATGACCTTACACAATGCCACCACTATAGATTTATGGTCAATAATCTGGTCTGATTTCTCAATGCTGGCTGAGAATTTTACAATATCTTCTTAGTTAGCACTTTCCTAGTCTTCATAGAGGTTATTTCAATCATTCTCAATAATCCTCAGGCCTCTGACCCTCCCACATTTTCCCTCAGTCAGAAGAAAATCTTGCCTCTCACTTTGTAGAACAACAACAACAAAAAAGACTTTAAGAAAACTCTGCTTCTTTTCATAAAACCCACTCACACAGTTGCACATGCACCCATCCATTTTTCCCTCTTTTTAGAAGAGTGGACCTAAACCTCCATCTGTGCTTTGGATCCCTTTCCTTTCTGCCTTTTTAGGGACCCCACTCTCTCAATAATCTCTTCCCTTTCCTGTATCTCCAACTTCTCTTCCGATTGTTTCCTATTTTCTCCAGATATGGACCTGTCTGCATTCTTCCTTTGAAGATCAAGTTTCTTGACTTTTGAAAGACTTATGTATCTTTACTATATTTACTTTCATTACAACTCCTTTCACTTGGTATTGCCACCTGGTTTTAGCATTGACCACTGCACTAAAATAGAATTATTTAAGTATTTTTGTCACTAAATGAAATGAACAGTTCAATTTACATCTTATTTACATTTCTGGAACTATTTAATGTTTTTATTTAGTGTCCCTTTGCCTTTTGCCTGGCATACCTTTTCTCTTATCACTTTGTCTACTCCTTTGAAGTATCCTTTGTTGAGTTTAAACCCATTTTAAGAGGAAAAAATATGTGTGTATTTATATTTATAATATATATGTTATTAAGATGTTTACATTGCTAGTAAAAAGAAAAGACTTAACTATTAAGGTAAAAGATTCTTCTTAGTATATATCCCTTGTATAAAAAAAAAGGTAAAACTATGTTTATAGCTAGTTCTAGGAGTTATAAAGTTCAGTTATTGTAAAAAAAAAAAAAAAGATAAACCATGGATGCTGAGATAAGGGATCATGTGATTTTTCAGGCCAAATTTGAGTCCAAGAGGTAGTTGAGAAAAGCTTTTGACACTAATGTAGGGAATTAAAGCAAATTTAGAAACAGATGCTCTACCTGTGAAAAGCAATCATAATAATAATAAACAATAATAATACTTAGAGTCATGTAAAATGCATAATTATAGTGGTAATTTAAAATTGTAAATTTTCAAATGAATATTTGTATTCTATAAGATTATTTTTGGTATTATATCTAATGTTAATCAAATATGTGAATTTATTTATTGTAGCATAACATAATACAACATAAAATAGCATAACAGCATAACAAAACATAACACAACATCAGCTTTTAATCTTCTCTGTTATGAGAAGTCTATTTCCTTAGACCATGAAAACAAAAAGATTGTCAAACTAAACCAATACAATATCTGTAGTATAAAAATCTAATTTTTATATCAATGTGGGTTTAGAATAAAAATATCTCCAACATATTCAAAAACATCAAAACTAATAGTTCATTCTCTTAAAGTCATAAAATTCATCTTTTTTTGGATTTTAACGATTAGAAAGCTATAAAAAAGAACTTTCAGATAAAACACAGTGTTAAAGACACTCCAATGCAACATGTATATGAAGTTTCTCAATGGCGGACTTAAACTTTCTGAATTTACCTCACTTTTACCTAAAGGTTCACAGCTGGCTTTTCTTTAAAGAAATTCTTAAATTACAGTTTCTCAGAATTAAACAATAGGGTGAAGCTATAACTTGAAGTAAATTATGCTAGGTGTAGAGCAAGACTGTAGTTTGGGAATGTGATTGACATGACCTTTTTTTGCTACACATTTACATAAATTCATTTATGAATAAACTGCCTTGATTTATGACATATAGCATGAAGTTTATATAGTAATACTAAATAAAAATTAGGATTTGAAATTACTTTCTGTCTAGATTCCTTGGGAGATTTAGTTATCATAAACATTTTGTGAGGTATGACTGGAAGTAGGGACTGTGGATCTCTAACTCAAAGTCAGAATTTTCCAAGATTTTTCCACTTGAAAATGTAAAGTGAATGGTAGTTATGGACTACCATAACTAGTCCTAGGGTTAACTGATCTCTAGAGTTAATTTTTAAAACCATTATGAAACTGAAGAATATAAATTCTTAATATTATGTATGAAATGGAAAGAAAATGTTCCTTCATTTCAAATCAAGCTACTAAAATGCTTATTTTTTAACAAAATGATCCCAAATTAGATATGATAATGTGCTCCTTATTTCTTCTTATTCTTTTAATACCTCTGTGACATTGGAGTACCAATTATTCTTATTTCTTAAATCTTGATCATAATACTGAATATAATTTTAAATTATAATTCTATTCTAAAATTATATATTTAATCTTGTGAGTTTTTTTAGACAACTGGATCATAGTTTAAGCTTTATTCAGGCAATGAAGTTTAGTTGTCAAAATTAGAGTTTTTGTAGATAGAGATGTCTGGATTTAATTCCCAGATCTACCACTCAGTCTTTGCAATCCTGTGCTAGTTACTCTTGTCATATGTAGAAAAAAAAAGGATAAATAGTTCCTACTTTATACATGTGGTTGAGGAATAAAGGAGATAATTAAGTAAAATTCTCACTTCACTTGCTGACATAGCGTTGGTATTAAAAAGGAGCTCAGGTTAACTTTCTTACCTATACAGTTGTTGAGGTCAGTGCCATTATCCTAAAGTTATAATCCACTGCAACTTAGCAATCACAAAAATATTTAAATCTAACACTGGGAATAAATATTTTGTTGTGTCATGTTTATTCTTGCGCTCAAGACACTTATTACCATTGATTATATCTGAGTTTAAAATTCAAAATTTCAAATTCAGCAATTACTCATTGCATGGCTGTTTTGTATCAAGAATTGTGCTTATCTGGGGGAATACAGTGATGAAATATACATTGCCCCTCCCATCAATGATGTCATATTACTCTAGTAGTTTACAACAAAAATACAATCTTAAAGTTTACTTATTTATGCAATGAGAAACTGACATGTTAACTAAAATGAGAAAGTGATATATTAAGAAAATCCACTTATTTGATTTATATTTAAAGTTTGTTTTTACAACCATGACTTACATATTAATGGCAACTTTCATATTCACTTCTTATGGAACAGAGCAAATCTGACTATGGTGTGTTCTAAACTGAACACCTGGAGCAAATCAAGGTCTTAAATGGTTTTATTATATCCCTCAAGTATTGCTTATGTGCAAGGTAAACCCTGAATGTTAAGGGAGCAATGAGTGGTCACCTGGGTCTTTCAGTGTTTTAGGAATCCATCATCCCACATGCTCATTGAGAGGTGACATTAATCACTATGTCCTGATTTTCATTTGCAGCAAATCCTTAACTGTCAGAAAGTTACTTCTTGGCTTACATATGAGACAGAATTCCAGACTCAAAAAGCTATACATTTTTATTTACATGCTCCCAGATCTTCTTGTAAAGAAATTAAATCAATAATGTCCACTGCATAGGCCCAGCCCCAGCCCAGGGTCACTTACTGGGAAGCACCTGCTTCCATTTGACCAGGTGCAGCTCATTGCCCGCCACACCCCCTCAACATCTAGAACTGCCCCAGGCCTCTTCTAATGGCAAAGTCAAGCCCGCTGACCCAACCACCGGCTCCAGAGAGGAAGTGCTTCCACTGCCCTCATCTAAGGCAGCTCCTCCTTCTTCACCTCCTGACCCAGGAAAGTACCAGACAGCAGAAACACCCAGTCCCTGCAGGAGCCTACAAGAATGGGGTCTGATTCACCTACAAGAATGAGGTCTGATTCTCTGGCCCCAGTAAGCTGACCACAACATACTGCAAGATCTAAGCTTATCTGTGGTCATTTTGTTACATTTATGATAGTAAAATGTGGAAAAACCTACAAATCCATCGGTAAGGAAGTGACTAAATTATGAGACCTCCATAAACCTATATAAAGTTACATGGAATGAAGAGGATGGGAAGATTACATGAGTCACTCCATGTACTTAGGACAGGACTGGGCACACAGAAAGTGTGGTTAAGTGGAAAAAGAAGCTAAGAAGCAGTGTTATAGTTCAACAGCATTTTATTATTAAAATATATGCATCCTTATGTGTTCACATACATAGATAAATATATGGAAGGATATACCAAAAAAAGGAGAGAAATTAAATCATAACATATTTAATTTTAAAATAAAACAGACAGAAGGAAGTGTTTAATGATTTTGTCAAAAGTTATGAAAGGCAAGAAAAATATGCAGGACTCCTTTGATGGCCTTTACCTTGAAGAGATATGAAAAGAAAATTGGTTGGCTTTATTGGAACATTTATTGCTTATAAAAATGTTATCTGCCAAGAGAAGTTTGGGCCAAGAGAATTACTCAAAAAGGTTGGATGTGTTGGTAAGAAGGGAGAGAATGTTCTTTACTGCTGACCTGAATGTCAGCTTAAGCAAAAACATGTTGACTTGATTCAGTTCTATCAGAAGGCCAAAGAGCCTTGGAGACAGTAGCATGGTAGAATCACAAGGTCCAGTAGGGCAAGGAATACATCAAATAGAAGTCCTTCTCCTATGCCTGCAGTTCCAGACTGGGAACCACAATAACAGATGACATTGAGGGATGTAGGCCAGCCAGAGGTTTTCATAGCTGTGGAAAAGAAGCCTACATACCCAAGGAATAAGGCTTGGGTTCAAAGCTGGGAGTTGCCAGATAAATGAGTATCACCAGAATTCACAATGGCTAGTTAAGGATTACAGTTCTTTTTCTTCGTCTGTTCATGTGAGCATCTATCTGCTTACATCGAGCCTATAGACAACAAGCTAGATCAGCAGCCATAGTAAACAACAGAAGAGGTTCAAATCTGCAGCAGTCCAGGATGGAAATCAAAACCTATTTTCCTTTTCCTTCCTTTCTCCTCCAACCAGTCCAGCTTTCTCTGAGTAGTAGAAGACACATTTAAATGAGATCACACCTGAAAATGAACTGGACTAATATTTAACTGAAATGAGACTGTTTTTCTACAGAATATCACTGTGAAGTTTTGAAATTGAACAGACTTGTTAAAAGAACCAGAGACCTGATAAAACAGAGCATGTTTGGTAGCAATTACTATAAAAACAAAATGTTCATGTTTCTTTTAAAATGAGTTGAGATTCCTAACTAAAGTGGTTAGAGAAATAGTTAAGATATTAAAATTCTCTTCTGTCCTGTACTCTCTTTTCCTCTTTCTAGTGGTTGCAGTGGTGTGATATACACTTGATGTACTTCTGCACTGGGGTGTGGGGATAGAAAAGAAAAACCTGCTCAGAGCTACACACTCAAAAGGTTTAGTGAGGAAAGGGGTTCTTTATGTTTCTGTGTAGCCCAGTGTCTCCTCAGGTAGGAGAGCATTTCTGGTGCATTATGCCTGCTCTCTTCCCAGGGACTTTAAGCAAGTTGGCTTATAACTGGATGTAATAGGGGTAGGAAACCAGCGTGAAGCTTAATCCCTGGTTTGATCGCAACTAGCGCAATGTAATTTGTAAGATGTTATTTTACATACTAATGTCCTAGATCTAAATTATACCTATACGTATTACATTGCCTTTCTATAATTAGAACAAGGTCATTTTGGAAAATCACCAGCAATGCAATGCAATTACCTAAGAGCTATATATTTTTTTTTTTGCATTCACATTAGACTTAAGTCCTTTCCCTGAAATAATTTGTTAGTTTGTCTTTTCTGTGCCTAGAAAGATTTCTTCAGCTGTACCTGAATTAACCTTCTCTGAACCAAATATCAGATCAACTTCAAAGCAAGTTGACTTGCTGACACAATTGCTATGTCACAGCATTGAGCATTTACTTAGAATTGGTAACAGGATAAAGTGCAGTCTGCTTCCAGTAATTTAACTGTGTCTAAAGTGAGGCAAATAGCCTATGCAGTTTATATCTTTCTCACTGGAGATGAGGTTATTTATCATAACTATATAAGCTAACAAGAAACAGACAAGAATATCATAGAAATCATAACGTTCGATTTTTAATTTCACAGCTTTTAATTATTTGGAGTCACTAATATCAAGTGAGAAGAAAACATATATTCCTTTTATTAGGGTGGTTCAATCATAAGTGACACTACGACTAAGCTGAAGGAATGAGTCACCTGTACTGCAAAAGAACCAATTTCCATTTGCTAATGTATTGTCAGAAAAGCTGACTGGCCAGCCTGAATGCTGTTATACTTAGAGCCAGTTGTCAGGCTAAATTAGCAGAACCATTTTTCTTTCCTTGTATGAACTCTTTATAATTCATCAAGTGAGAGAACAACCTTTACATGCATTGTGTTTTAATGGAAAAAGGAAAGGTTGTGGAGTCAGAAATTTTGAGTGTGTAGGATTTTTCTTTTCCCTTTTTAATACTAAAATATAAAAATGACATGCATTATAAAAACACATGTATTATAACAAAAATAATAAATACACATATGAGAATAATGCCTATATAAAAATACACACATATACACATATAAGTTCTTCTTTTCCTGTCATTTCCAGGTTGACCCAAAACTCTTTCTGGAAATAACTGATGTTATTAGCTTATGGTATTATCCTCCTGTCATATTTTTTTGGCCAACCTTTCCTTTTAAGGTCTTTATCACCCTTTATTTTATTATTACCATATAGTAATTTATTTAACCAGTCCCTTATAGTCATTTAAGTTTTTTCTGGTTTCCCACCATCACCCCTCCTCCCCAGTCAAAAGAAAAAAAAAAGTCACATAGAACATGCCAATGTAAAAGTAAGTACTAGCTTGAATTCCAGTTTTGCCATACCCTAGATATGTGAATTCAGGTGAGATATTCAGTCTTTTGAAAACTCAATTTTCTTATTTGCAATTATGGAGAAAATAATGCTAATCAGTACTGTGGTGGAAACTAAGTGAGATGTTGTAAGCAAGACACCACAGCTTGATATTGTGTCAGTACTATCAACGACAAAATCTTCAGTCCTATATTTATATTTTTGACTTTCTAAAAATAATTTGACTTTCTAAAAAACATACATTTTATGGAAGACAAAAAAGTAATGTAATACCATAGACTTTAGAGGAGAATAATGAACACAAATCATGAGTTGATGATATTTTTGACAAGGTATTTTGCAAATGGGTTTCTTGGTCTGAATATTAATATATCTGAGCTAGGAGTGGTGGATGACTAATATTCATGTATTTCTGATAGAAATCTCTAATTATATTAATGTTCTTTCAAAATGTATGAAGAAACAAGTTTGAAGGAAAAGGCCAAAAATAATTTCCAAAATTAAGCTTAATATTGAGGCAAGGCAGAAAAATACACTCTGCATAGTGTCAGCTCTCTGCTGACATAGATGGGAGACACCTCAGAGAAGACACATATAATCGTCAGAATATTATTTATAGGGTATATTTCACTCATTCTCAAAACAGAGATGCTTTTGTAACCAGACCTGTTATAAAATGCATACATATGTGTGTATATATTTTATTTGGAATAATTGTAAATAAATAAAATGCATGGGAGCCTCTCAGATTCATAATAATGTATTCATATTGAAATATATTAAAGCTATAGATGTGAGTTATTCAAATACTTTTCTCAAAGATTATTCTGTTTTTCTCTAGAAAGGTTATAAAATATCCTCAGGTAAAGAAACATGAAGGGTAAATAAAAGTATCATTTTTATGTCTGGGTTAGGTTAATCTGAATGCAGTAATTATTTATATGATGTGTTCTTTAAAATTTACATTTTAGGGATAGTTCTAGTACATGTAACAATTAAACCTTAGAAGTAAGCCTTTGTTTGAAATCTTGAGGTAAAAATATTATTTACATAGAAGGCAGATGATTATTATGCAGAGAAGTCTATCCTTTTCTATAGTGCAAAAACAAAAATACTTCCTTAAAAAGAAATTGGACTCATTGCAGGTGGTAAAAATGATTTCCATCCTTTCCTAGAAGAAGAAGGAATGGATCGCATGGTATATTTATCACTTCACTACTTGGTGGCACTTACTTTCCACACCTTTCTTATGCATTAGCATTTTTGCTTCTGTTTCTTTTCTGCTGAGTACCTTTGCCCCTCTTCCTTGGAATCTCACTCAGAGGCCTTCACTTCCCATTTTCCCAAACTGTTTTCTGTCTCCTCTTCTCCCATTGAGCTGAGCATTTTGTGACCATAAAGCAGTTTGGACACATGCATTTTTGAAGCAGAAATATAAGAGGAAGGAAGCAGGTGCATCCTAAGAAAAGGTTCCTCATTTATTATTTCAAAAGTTCATACACATCTCTTGGTATGTCTTAAGAAACTTAGATTTCCTTAGTATTATAACTAAGACAATAATTTATTATCCAAACTTGAACACACTTAGAGTGAAAGAGGCACTAGCCACTTGGAATACCAGGGAGCTGGACCTAAATCAGGACTGTCTAAGCACATATGCTCATCCTAATTTTAACCTTACATTCACTTTTCAAAATTATTAAATTGAAACATATAAAGGAATAACTTCAAATTCATAGGGAATATTACAATTAATAGTAAAGTGATAACCTCAGTTCACCTTACTAGAAAATAAAACATCATAATTATTCAATTTTCCTACAAAAGAGACTAATACATCTCATTATTAACATCTTAATGAAAAAGACATCTAAGTAAATTTAGTATCTTAGGGATAGAGTAAAGAATGTTGAAGCACTGAGAAATTATGGTGCAGTCTTTGACTTTGATTTAAATAAAATAAAGCTAAATGTAATTTCTTATGGTACATTATTTTAAAGTCAAAATCTGTGAAGCTACTATAGTAATCTACGTGTTAGCTCTTGCAATTAAATTACAAATTCAGTGTTTTGACATGTTGCCACATTTTATTGATATATTTATATCGAGACCAGAATATTTTACTCAACTAAGGAAAAATTGGGAAAATGTTTGAAAATGAATACAGTGCAAACATTGCATTTGTACTTTAAATATGTAGTAAAATATGATTATTTCTAAAGTTAGTCTTTAAAATTAGATGCATGTTATGACTGTCAACCTGATTTATGTTGATTGATTTATTTTCCAAATTTGTTTCTTTCTTCAAATTTTTGTTTTTTAAAGGTTTAATAACTAGTTCAGTTTAGTACCAAATGCATATCAGTTTGTGATCTAATGGTGCACATGTAAACGTCATTCTTGTTCATTCTTGAGAAGTTTATTGCCATGACTGGGCCCCTCTACAAGCCTACGTGCATATAAGGTGATGGCACCAGGGAACTACACACACAGTTTTGAGGCGATCCCTAACTTGTCCATGTCTTTCATCCAAGACACTTCACCACAGCATCTATAGCATTTATATGGTCATCACAGCAATTCCATACCCATGGTACTCTGTATTTTGAAACAAACTCTTACTCTTCAATTTCTACCTAACCCTTCTATAATAACCTCTAAAACCACAGTTCAATGAACAACACATTTCTTTATATCTTTTAACTTGTACTTGTTTCATCTCTCATGTTCCAGGTAATTCTGGCTTTGGAAATGTAGTTGATGTCTTCCAGCTTCCCACAGTTCTTTCCAGACTGTTGTTCTTCCTATATTTGAGGAAAAATCCCTTGCTCTTTCAGGCTAAGATTATCATCATCCCTGTCTCTGCTCTTCATTAATAAAGATTACTGACCCCTCAATTTGTCTGGTGCATGTGTAATGACATCACAATTTAGATTTAAAAATGCATGTCCCCAAAGCCTAATGAAGTACTGTTTATATGTATAGTAGCCACTTGTATACATTCTTTTGTGAAGTGTTCATATCATTTACTCATTTGTAGTGGGCTGTTTATCTTTTTATCATTTATTGTGGGAGTTCTTGATGTATTGTGAATACCAGTTTCTTCTTAAATATATGTATTACAAATATGTTCTCCCATCTGTGACTTGCTTATTTATTTTCTTAATGGTGTCTTTTTAGGAGTGAATGATTTTAATTTTGGTGAAGTCTAATGAATCTTTGTTTTTTCTTCTTTTAGGGTTATTAGTTTCTGGGATCCAAGTCATAATAATAGTTTATTAGGTTTTCTTCTAATGGCTTTATATTTTTAGTGATACTTAAACCTATGATCCCTCTTAATTTACTTTTTGTGTATGGTATAAGATATGGGTCAAGATTCACATTTTTTCCTGTGTGGATGTTCAGTATCATTTTTTGAATAGAATTAAATTTTCCCATTGGAATATTTTGGCACTTTGTTGACAATCAAATAACCAAATGGATCTATTTCTGGTTACTCTGTTCCATCCTATTGATCTATCTTTTGATCCTTACACCATACCACATTGTTTCTATTACTGTAGTTTTGTATTAAGTTTCAGAGTCAAGTGGTATGTCTTTCAACTATGTTCTACCTTATTAAGTTTCTAAGTCCTTTGTAACTGCATGTAAATTTTAGAATCAGTTTCTCCCATTCTACACCAAAGAAAGCATATCAGGACTTTGACTGGGATTATAGTAAATCTCCACACCAATTTATAAAGAATTTTAATTTAAAAAAATTATCCTTCCAACACATGAACAAGGCATCTCGCTCTATTTATTTTATTTTATTTTTTCCATTTATATTCTTGAGTTTCTATCATTTTATTTCTTGATTTATCTAATAAATGTTTTATCAATTTTCTTATCTTTTCAAATAACCAAGTATTTGCTTTGTTAATTATCTTTATTTTTTATCTGTTGCATATTTCATTGATATCCCATCTGATCTACATTTTTTCTTTCTTCTCCTTACTTTTTCCATCTTCTTTTGCTGGTCTCTCTAAGTACTGCTTTAGTTGCATCCAACAAGTTTTGCTGGGTTGTATTTTATTCTCATTTGTTAGAAATATTTTCTAATTTTCCTTAAAATTTCTTCTTTGACATCTGGATTGTTTAGAAATGTATAGTTTAATTTCCAAATACTGGGGGAATCTACTAATGTTTTATTGTTATTTTTTCTACTTTGAGTGTGGTCTTAGAATGTACTCTGTATGATTTCAATCAATTTGTTTTTGAAACTTGTTTTATGGCCCAACATATGTCTCTAAGGGTCAACACACTGTATTCACAAGGAAAGAATGTATATTCTTCTACAGTAGGACTTAGTTCTCTACAAAAATCTGTGAAGTCAAGGCAATTGATGGTGTTGGTTATATTATCTATTCCTTTATTGTTTTTTTGTGTGTAATTGTTCTACCAATTGCTGAGAGGGTTATCTAAAATCTCCAACTCTGATTGTGAAGTTATTTTTCTATCCTTGTAATTCTGTCCCTGTATATATTTTGAATTCCATTTTTAGGTACGTATATGTATTTATTTTTATATCTTTTAATGTATTAATTTAATTATTATGAAATATCCCTCCTTATCTTTTGTAACGCTGTATGTTTAAAAGTTATTGTATTTGATATTAATATAGTCACTCCATTCAGTGGGGGACTAGTGTGATATTCTGCACAATATCAAAATGGATATGTCCTCTGTGTACTATATTGTGACAGAGCAGGAGACTTTAACTTATCTTGGGGACACACAATGTATACTTCTGTCCTTCCTATAGCAATTGAGCAGCTTTTGATGAATGTACTCTTCACATGAATAGCTGCATACTGTTCCAGAACTGTGCCGCTCTTCTTTATTAGATATCACGACTGGCTTGGCAGCTGAGTTTGAGGTTACCACTAAGTTAAATTATAAAAACCCACCATTATCCACCGTAATCCATTTGGATGTTACAGGGGACAACAGAAATAAAACAGGGATATGACTGGCACCTCTACTCTAGTATTCATTAAAACTTTGAGGGTGGCACTAATTCCTCCCATTCCATCTGGAATACAGTATTGCTTCATTTTAATGATATTGCTCTCCAGGGAAGGTGGCACAGTTTTAAGGAATTTTGCTTAGCCTTTTACTCCACAAATCAGAGAAACAATGTGAAGGAAGCTTCTGCCACCTGCTATGATGTATGAGTTCAGAAACGAGGGAAATGGTAACCAGGTAAATTTGAACATATATTTTAGTGTGAGATGATCTTGGGCTCGGACACCATTTATCAACTGGCTTCTATCACTCTCACTCAAACAGGGATACAAAGTAGCATTTTGAATTCCCTGTTACTAGGTCATCTTAGATGCTGTATTCAACAGCCCTCAAAAGTATAGACATACCCCTTTTCTCAGTAAATGGAAAATGGTCATAGATCTCTTTGGGGAAAGAGTAAGGGGGTGTTTATTTTATACTCTAATAGTGGTATTGCTGTATCCTTCCTCAAGGGGATCCAACATTCCCTTCAATCAATGGATTTTGGATTTGTGCAATGTCATACATCTGGAACTTGGATAAAAAACTGTAGCTTTCCATTTTGGTGGCTGACATCAGCCTTCTGCTTGGCAGCACACTGTTTTCTCTTGTTATGCAAGTTACGTAACACCCTATCATTTGTGCTTGGAACAGTATGATCTCTCAATCATCCCACAGATCTCTGAGGGTCAAGGCACCCTGATAGCTACTCTGATCTTGCTGCCCATTACAGCAATCACATCTTCCTTGCCTTTGGTAGCTAAGTATTGCCACTTGGCCTCTGATATTCCAGAATTCTGTGAAAGGGATGCTTAGTTCTTTCTGCTTACACCAGCCTGCTCAGGAATCCATTACTGAGTTTTATAAAGATGCCTGTGCATCTCCTGCATCTCCTCTACCCACTCCACCCCCACCATTCCTTATTGATTTAACAGGGAACATTCTATAAATGCTCCTGAGGAAAACAAGTAGATGGTGAAGTGGTGTGTCTTCTGGTTTTACATAGTAAAACCATCTTAACTTTTTCAATCCTCTGAGCCTTCTGACTTCTTCAATATTCTACCAAGGCAGTTTACCTCATTTACAGTAAACTATCATTGTGTACAAACTTCAAAAGGATTATCCCAGCATGGTTTTATAATTGGCTCCAGGTGTCCCTGCCAAGTTATTAAGCCCTGTGTCAAGGGTGAGTGTTCTCAAGTTACTAAATTCTTCCCCTTTCCAGTCTTACATTCTTCCTCTTCTGATAAATGTATTTCCTCAAGTTCTTGTGTGCACACATTAGCAGGGTCCTAGTGTTCCTTTGGGGAGTTTGCTATTTCCATCTAGAACTTGGACGCACATCTTTCTGCTCAGGTTGTGTTGATCCTCATCTTGTTTAGTGGTATATAGATAATAAATGGTGTGGAGAGACAAACATCAATATTTTGGAAGATAAGCAGCAATTTGTGTGGAATCTGCTTCTGGTGAAATGTTTGCAATGTTTCCAAATAAGGGAGACTGTTCTCCTCTGGTAGGGTAGGGAGTTGCTTCTGACAGCCCACAAAGTCAAGGGTTCAATAAAATATGTAGATTTGAGTTTTTCAGGATTGTCCACCCAAAGTCGCCACCCCAGATTTCGAGGTTTTACTCTTTTTCTATGAAGACATTGACTTAAAAATTAGAAATCTGTTGAAGAAATGAACACCATATCCTTTGTAGCTCTCTCTCCCTTATACTTAATCTAAGCCTGATTTTCAGCATAGTCTGACCTGTGACATAAGGATCTCCCTAAATATCACCATCACTGTAGAAACTTTATTTTTCACAATGTTGCTTGAGTTGATAGTGATTAATCTGTCCCTGCCATTTTCTTTTTTCAAAATTCTAAAGCAGTTGATTTTTTTTTGGTTACCATTGCTCACATACTGTTTAAGTGCCAATGGTACTATATACCCTATCGCTTCATATTTTGGGGGCACTTCACCTTACCATAAGTGAGAATCTTAGTAATTGTGATGCTACTGTGTGTCAGGGGTTTTTTAAGACCATGGGATTACACAAGAAATGGGTTCTTTATTGCCCAATGACTTACCAATGATCTAGCTCCATCCCATCCTTCAGATTTAATTTTCAGCACCACTCCTCATTCCAACTAGCTTAACCCTGAAAGTAGAGTACGCACTCAAGAAGTGCTAGCATAAAGTACTACATATGAAAACATCTATATTTTATTACATTAAGCTACACTAATTAAGGTACATGAGCTTGATCTGCCCAGAGACACATGATGATTTTTATGAAGAAATTAGCTAGGTAACTTCAAAAATTTAAACAATTTGTCACGTTCTTTGTTGTTCTTTTGCAGATTTTAACTGTGGATGTAAGTTCCCTCTTTGGCAGATTTGAGATGTTGTTGTCTTGTTAATTTTTATTTCCTTTCCTTTTTTTTTTTTTTTTTTGGTTTGTATTTGAGTTAACAAAAATTCCCAGTCAGATTAATTGGAATTTTTATATAAAACTCAGAACTATGTAGAACATTTAGATATTCATCCCAATTCTTCCAGCAACATAGTTGTCTGAATTTGAGATGAAATTACCTGCTTTGCATCCTTCTATTTCACCCTCTTCTATGCAAGACAGATTCTGCTAATAGATCAAGGTGTTTCCTTCACACTGACTCCAGTTATGACCTCAGATTCCTTCTCAACATAATGTTTTGGGAAATCTTAGTTGGAATATGGGATGAAATACAATTGCTATTTCTAGAATCAATTTACATAGGAAACTCTTATCTTTCCTTTTCTTCCTTCTTTTTTCCATCATTTCTAAGGATGGAAATAACAAATGCTTCTCTCAGGAATTCTATCTGATTATTCTAATATGTAAGAGCTATAGCTTCTGAGCAAATAAAATATATTCTACCTTTTATTAACCATAATAAATTTATTTAGTAATGTATTTTATAGCTCCCTGTTCAAACATTTCTAAAATAGAAATATTGATGAAGTCATTCTTAAATTTACTGACAAAAATAATACAAAACAAATTTTTTTGATTATTTGTGAAATAATATAAAAGTCTGGATTAAATGTAAATAAACTGAGTTATTTAGGCTCGATTAAAATTTAAATAAAGTTTAATAATACTTTTGAAAAATCTCCCTTTTGAGAGGGGGGAGAATCTTCAAATCTCCCATTTGAAATGCTAAATGGCAATTCACATTATCCTTTATGAGGAAATAAATCTTTTTAGAAATGAAGATTTGCTTTCAAGTTGCAAATATGTTTTATGTAAGCCCTTGTTTAGTTTCACTGCAGATGTCATGAGAGATTTTTGAAGCCTATAACACTCAGTAATGTTTTTAATGTGGACAGATACACAAGTTTGATAAGTAGGATGGTGTATTTGAAGAAATAATAGAACTCTTTGGGATCCAGGTCAGTGGACTAATGGGGTTATACAATCCCCAAGTCAGAAATTCAGGAATCATTGTATTGAATTATGGACCCTTTCCTGAACTTTGGCACAGCTTCCAGAAACATAAACTTTGAAGGTATTTGGAATGTTCTTTAACTGCTCTCAGTTACATAAGTTCAAGACAGATGAGAGGCATGTGATGATTAATACTCTTTTACTTATAGTGAAGTAATTTTTCCCTTCTTTTTCCTAAATAAAATTGTCAACAAAATGGCATAACGATGTGGATAATATTACTCGGGTAATTCTTCTATAAGTCGTAAATTTTACTTCATATCTATTGTCTCCCCACAGTATTTCAGGTGTTATCTGTAAGGTCATTCAGGAAGAACAGATATCCACAACTTCATCTTTAATGATCATTCAAAATAAAGCATCGCATTTCATAGGACTCCAATAGACAACAATTTAGCTCTTAAGAATGAACAAAGCAAGCAACCAAATCTATGTTTTAAAACACAGTGACTTAAATACCAATCATTTGTATTCAAATATAAATATGTGTTCAATTTAAGTTGATGCTGGTCATTTCCAGAGAACATGCTGTCCATATATACTTTGAATGCTCTTTATCTCTTAAAACAGTGGCAATATAAGAAAAACATTTGCTGGTAAACAAATATTTTGACACATACTCCCTAAAATGTCATCTTTTAATGAAAAGTAGATAGTAAGATAAAATCAAAATATGATACAAATAATTATAATGAATAAATTATATTTAAACCCTACTGATATTGTTTTGGTTTAGAGACAAAGGCTCATAAATTATTAGGGATAATTTTGTATAAATTTAAAGATTCTTCCAAGTTGATATAATGGATAGATTTTTATATTTCTTAATTGGTCTCCTTTCCTTTTAGTCAAAAACTTAAATTTTTACTCTGTTCACAAACCATTAAAGCTGATTTGGAAACTTTATCATTGGGTCAATGGATTAGTTCAGAGAAAGTAACCTTAAATTGCAATGCATGGAATTCCTTAGATCAATGAATTTCAGGGCTTATTTTATTTGGACTGAGCTTGGTCTGTATTCTCATGTAATCAGGATGAGTATGGTGTCCCTTTTTTGCGTCATTGTTATGAAAACTAATTGGTTTATGTGCTCCTATTACCTAATGAGAAGTCATTCAGGAACAAAATGGGGCAAGAGTAGCTTCTGAACTATCTAGGGGTGAGGTTTACTCTCCCTAATTCCTGAGGTATTGAAAGGGCACTAAGCCTTCCTAAGTAATAATCATACTCCTTAGGAAGAAGCCAAGGAGCCCTTCCAAGGACTGCTTCTTCAGATACAAGAGAATGGACAAAATCCTCAAAGACAAAAAGATACCACATTTGAGGCACATAATCCTCCTTTTAGATAGTCTCTGAGGTTGTTTGAACAATAGACATATGGGCTAGAAAACAGAAAAGACCTCTGGTTTAATACCTCACTAACAAAGGGAATATAGAAGGAAGTTCCCAAACCTTACCTTAAATCCTTAGAAGTATTTTTAAAGTGCTAAAAGGCATCAGAAGTGCCACAAGAAACTATTTCAATAAACTAAGATGGTCAATAAGATTCTAGATGATCCAGAAACTACAGACTTAGAATCTTCCCCAGTAATCCATGTTGAGCTTCAAAAAATTCAGTAAGTTTCTTAGTAGAGAGTAGTGCAAATAACATTGTAAAAACAAAATTGCCAAATTAAAGAAAGCATATGCCTTGATTCTAAGGTCAACCAATCTCAAAATTTAGTGGCCCTTTATTCATATAAAGATTATTCTTATTTTGTTTTCTGAGATTCATCCTGTGAAGCCTCAGTTAGGACAACCTTCCTTAGGGGGCATAGCCTAATGCTTTTCCTAACTCACCAAAATTAACTATACTATATACTAACTTCTTGGCAGTTTAGTCTATTTTACTGTCTGTTACCAAGACAGTATATAATAGTATCAATTAAGACAGCTAGGCTCCACGCATTTTTTTCCTTTTCAGACAATAAGTGTTTCATCTTGAGTGAAATCAGCTTTCAAAAATTCAAAAAGTTATAATTATATATAAGTGGCTATTTTTATTAGCAAGTGTTTTTCAATCATAAAATAATAGTTTCTCAAATTCATATATTGGTAGAAATATATTATAAATTGTTTTTTATTTTCTAATTTGTTCTGAACAAAAAACATATAAATTAGGCCATTCAGATAATGACAAATACTTTTATTCTCAAAACTCAATGTGGTTAAGTGACTGGCCTAAATTGTGGAACATATAACAGATCTGGGAATGGAAAGTAGGTACTAGATTTGGGCTGTTTTCTGGAAGTTCAACATCAAATTCCCTTACTACTATCTTCCTGTCTTCCTTCTAGGAATCATATTTCCTCCTGTTACAGAGCTGAACAGGCTCTCCCTGCTTCTGGTTCACTCAATCTTGGAAGAGTCACAGGTTATTACTGGGTTAGTAGAGGCCAGGCAGCCAAGCTAAAACTCAGCTGTGTGAGTGTGTGTTTCTAAATTTCCTGTTACATAATCCTCTGGAGATTCCCTAGGATACTTCCCATTCTTCTAACCAGTTCTTCAAACTTCACATTTATTGTGTGAACTGTCTCCACTCTCACCCCTCCATACTTTCTAGTATATTCCTTTCTACTTAAGATAACAAGAACTGTTCCCATCTGCTGCATTCAAGAGTTGGGCTTAAAATGAGAGAAGTTATGGTAAGAATGACAATGAAGTAGACTGATGGGGAAGATGGATGATGTAATTCCCATGCATCACACTATATGTCTAAGGTCAATTAAAGCAACTATGCTGAAAGAATTGTCTCTGTAAGTCTATATGCATATCAAATACTATGTGAGAAACTATGAGTATCCTTAACTGCATAAACTCTGTCCCTAATGATTAAAAATGCATTTTGTTTCTTTTTGGTTAGTCTTAGAAAAGTATTAGGGAAAGGGTTAAGGTAAATAGCTTAAATTCTTTAGTAGAATTTGATTCTCTAAAATGTTATCTAGGCCTTCTTGCTATCAATGTAACCAAGCAGAACCCTATGGGGCTTTCCAGGGACAGAAACCCTTTGGGGAGTTTGGTTTGGGGGGGCATAAGCTACCTTGCATGGCCCTGCAATAAACCTTTCTCTGCTCCAAACTCTGACGTTTTGGTTTGTTTGGCCTCACTGTGTGTCCGGCACATGACTTGCGTTCAGTAACATCAATATGTGATAGAAATGTTACACTGACAGAGAAATTTATGGTTTGATTTAAGAATACACAAAATAGTCTATATAAAATTTTAGATTAAAATATTAAATTATCATGTAATAGCTATCAACATTCTCCAAGAAACAGAAAAAGGACTATTTTTTCTATGTTTTTATCTCTTTAATTATTTTTCTATTTTAATCTTTGAAGAGGAGCCAGAAATATGGTGTTCATTAAGTAGTACAACACCTCACTTTAATGATGAGAAAACCGTGACTCCCCCGGGTCTTGCACTGTATTGTACGGACATTCTAAAGACCTCAAATGTCTATAAATTTGTAACTGCACTTAAAAAAATTTAAGGAGTCCCAGAATTATGATCTCAAATATGAAAATTTACCCATGGCAAGTTAAATGACACCATGAAGCTAGATCCATCATGAGATAATCTGAATGGGAGTAACAATTGTTTTGATCAAAATATTTCTCCTGGGTAAAAGCAACCGCTTATAACTTCCTTATTTATTTTAGAAAAAGTCAATTTAATTGTCATAATGACCTCAAAGAAATTTAAGCTAAAGTCACAGATTTCCCTCAAATATAAAAAATAAATAATGTACCCCCTTCTCAATGATCTAATCAGGCTCAATATTATTTCTTATTGATTGGGAATTCATATAATTTACTTTTAATGAAGAGATATTTTAGAGTGTGTCAAAGTGTTAATTATTCCTGATAATCCTGATTACCTATGTAACTAACAGCATTATAAATATAGCCTTGACTATTCTACAGAAATCACATTTTGTAAAAAAGAATCTGATCATAAATAATGTTCATTGATTTGGAAAGACTAAGTATTCAATTCTAACCTCATCTCAAATAGAAAGGGAGGCCCAGTCTCTCAGTTATTTAAGGACAGGGTTGGTGCTGTAGAGGGAACAGGCTCACTCCTCTTTCCATTGTACCACATCTCTGTGTTGTATGTCATAACTAGAGGCCTCCATGGAGGGCAGATTGCCTGGAAAAATATTATGAGAATGTTTTATGACATAGTTGAAATTCACTAAATGTCTCTGCTACTCATAACAAAGTTACTAACATAAAGATTACTCTTTTTGTGTGTATGTGGAAAGTTGGCTGGCTAGTGGTTTGAATTACTTTTTCTTTAATTTCAATTATTTTTCAATTTAAAATTTAAAATGTAGAGGGTACAAAAGATATAATTAGATTATTTAATTGAACTGTTTCAAGATTATTTCATTACCAAAATATTCCAAGAATATTTGGTTCCTAAAGTTTTAAATTACTGCTTAAGCTTTAAATTATGCCATGAGAATCATAATATTAGAAGTCAAATAGGGAAGGTGGATAGATATGGAGAGAAGTATAATAAAAGATAATTTGTTAGAAGTATTATCTAATAGGTATAAAATGAAAACAGTAAGTGTTCAGAAAAAGGGCAGGCAGGTAAAGGAAAAAAATGTACAAAATGGTGACTGTAAGTATACGTGATGGATATGGAAGATTTTATCAGACACAAATATAGTATCAGGATCTTAGAGTTTAAAGAAATCTTTGTTGTCCAAACCACATTCCTAGTCAATATCACAGTCCTATCTTTTAAGTAAAGCTTGTAAAAACTCTACTATGTATAGCAGAGTTTTCTCAAGTCACTATCTCAAAATCTCTGGTTTATCATAACTCTTCTCTTTGTACCACCTCTAACACATAGCCAATTTTATTTGTAATTTATACTCATTTCTGTCAAAAAAAATATTTGAGATGAACTGTTATTAAATTTTCAGTTTCAATGATTCTCCATCTGATCCATCTTTATGAGCTATTTCTAGATTAATTATTGAAGTTCAGAGAACAGCTTAAGTTTAACTTTGTTCACCAGTAAGGCTTAGATATATTCAGTTTGAGCTATAGTGACTCAGTGATACATCACAGAGATCAGTAAGGAGCAAGTCTTGACACAGCATGGTTTTCCTTTCTTGAATTGGTTCCTTTACCAGCCTTCTTTTCAAGATTTGTTTCAATCTTGGAAAGGTTTAATGATTCATGTAAACAGTGAAAATATTTGCATTAAAATTTATGTCCGATACTTGGTACATAACCCTCACTAATACTTGTACTTTGTTTCACAATTAACTTATTAAATTTATACAACCAATACACAAAATTTAGAAATCTAATGCTTTTTAAAAGATTAAACATTGGTTACTAACCTAACAAAATCCACCATAATAATTTAAATAACAATGTATATTTATATGACTGACTCATTTAAACATGTGCCACATATAAAATAACAAAAATAGACAAATAGAGTAAATATATATTAACAAAGTTATACTAGAATTTTTAATGCTATTAGTAATATTGGATACTTTTACTCACTTACTAGAGATTTGTTTTATACTTACTAAAAGCTAGATTAATTCTTACTTTGACCAACCAGACTGAAGTTTAAAAGTTTGGATTTTTGACCAATCACTGTTTTTGTGAAGGCATTTTAATCAGTTGCAATTTATGAAATGTTTCAAACTTGAGCTGCAGATCACCAGGCTAATCCCATTTTTGTTGACGAAGATAGTTGCTATATCTATGAATTTTTAAGTTCACATTTTAATATAGTAGCCAAGTGAGTGCAGAGAAGAATTTCAGAAGTTAGGGGACAAAAACCATATGGTAGATTTCTAACAAAGGAGTAATATGATCTGATTTCTGTTTTAAGAGATTCATACTAGCAGCTGGGTGCAGAAGCAAAACAAATGAGAACTACTTCACTTAGAAAAGAGTAAAAGTAGCAATGGCATAAAAGGAATGGTAGGCTGAAACCACATGAGCCCCACAAAGACTGGGTCGGAGAAAGATTTTTCAAGTTTTTAGAAAAAGAAAACAGAAAAATGTAAGGGTGAGAAAGATAAAGGATAATTTGTAAGAAAAAGATAGTGAGCTAGAACAGAAGTTTACTGTAATTATGACCATTCATATACCATTTTAGTGTTCTTAACTTGCTTTTCAAATATATTTGCTTTCTGACTGGTATTCCTTATATGACTTCATGCCAGTTCAAGCTGCCTGCATATTTAAACCTTTGGTACTTGGAGGAAGTTGGCATTAGATTGAAATATTTCATTCCTAAGTAAATATTTTTGAAGATTATTTTAAATTATTAGTACAAATACATCCTGTTTTCACTTTCATGATATAAATAAGATTTTTAACATTGAACTACCATGTCATTTTTCTAAGGCCCCATTGTTTATAATAAGACAAGATAGTGAATATAGTAGACATTTTGCTACTGAAGTAGTTTACAATGAAAATTTCAATAACAAATTAATTTCAAGTTTAATTATAACTTTTACTGTGACAATGTCAATTGGTTAGGAAAAAAAGCATAAAATCTAGTCAGCATTAAGTCAGTTGAACAAAGAATGTTTTCCAAACATGTATGTCTGTATAAAAGCTGGGAAAATAAAAAGTCAGAACAACTTCAGTCGTATAGCATGTGTACTACCAAATTATTTTGTGAATATATTAACACATTTTAAAAACAAACTTTTCTTTTTTTTTTTTTTTTGAATTTGACTGGTTCTAGCCTTGTACTAATCCAAGTAGTGCTACAGTGAATATCACAGCCTTTTTACACTTTCACTAGTATATTTGTGGGTTAGAATCTGAGATGTGAGATATCTAAATAAAAAAGTTCATACATTTGTAATTTGGCTATTTTATTATGTTATGTCAACTTATTTTACAGTTCCCTTTCAATGTGATATGGCCTATATGGTATGGATCTCTGACCTGTGTTTGTGAACCATAGATCTAAAACTGGGACCTTTTCTATATAGAGACAGAGAGTGAATATTTTGGGCTTGGCTGGTCATATATAGCCTCTGTTGCAACTACTCAACTTTGCTATTCAAGTGTAAAATTAGCCATAGATACCATGTAAACGAACGAGCATAACTATGTTTCAATAAAACTTTACTTAAGGAGGTAAACAGGAGGTAAGCTGAATTTGGCCAACTGACTGTAGTTTGTTGACTGCTTCTCTAAAATACGTATTTTGTGTCTGTGTGTGTATGTGTGTGTGTGTTCTTCTTTCTAAAAAAAGTGGATAATTATTATGGCTCATTGTTCAGGGGTTATAAATTTTACATATCCTTGATATATGAATGGATAAGTGAAAACTGGAAAAGTATAGTCTAAATTATTGTGATTGCTGTGCAAAAATGCCTAAATAGAAACATCAGAAAGCTATAGAAAACAGGACTTTGTCAACTTATAACTGTTTTCAGTATTCAAGGTAAATCAGTTGTTTATCAGAATATGTTGTTACATTTAAGAATTTGTAATTTTTACTTTATAAGCATTTTTAGTTTAAAGATTAAGTTTTCAGATTGCAGTAAAAAAAAATTACTGTTTTCAAAAGCATATTTATCATTGGCTCTTCTAATAAGGAAAGTAGTTTCTGGTCAAGTAACTAATATGTATTTATATTAAAATTTAAGGACACATTTGTAATTGAGCAAATATTGATTTTCAATGGAATTTTTTTAACAAAACAAAGAAGACTGGCTCATTGATTCTCACTATTTCCTTTAGGACACAGAAGGAAAAAAAGACAAAAGCTTGATTTTTAAACTCACAGGACTTTGAATTGGAGGATTCTATTCTTTCATTTTATTTTACTTTATTTTTCCTGAAATTGCTGTTTATATTTTGGGGAACTATAAGTCCAAATCTGCAAAGGATACAAACTATATTAACTTTAGAAACAAAAACAAGAAAATCTAAATGTAGCCATTTAAGGAAAACCTACACTATTTAAAGAACAATTCAGAAGTTACTTCAAGAGCTATACCAAGCTGTTGTGCCACATATTGGTTCCTACAAAACATACTTAGGTGATGGCAAAATCCAAATATTTCATGAATATAGTCCATTTCTATCTCTTAATTTTGTTTTTCTTTTTAGAAATTTCCAATAGATGAAAGCATGAGAAGACTGTTCTAATTTCTATTGCTCCCTTTTTACATCTCCCTCACTCAAATTCCATTCACCCGTGGTAACCTCTGTCAACAATTTACTATGACTCTTTTGTTCCCTTTTTACGTATTTGCATAGACATGTATACTCATGTATCTATATTTTACATAAATTATGCCATACTGTGCAGACGTCTGTGACAACTCTTTTATGTTAATAGGTCCTTCAGGTTTTTGCATGTCAGCTAGTGAAAACAGCTTTGGCCAACAAAAGAATCTATCTATCTATCTACCTACCTATCTACCTAGAGAAAACGAATATTAATCTTATATCACAAATTTCTGAACTCTAATTTTAAATTTAATGTTTTTTATTTTTATGTTGTGGTCGATTTTCTTGGAGTTTCTAGGAAGGCATTAATAACTTGATAAAAATGGCAGTTTATTTTCTTACCATTATATATTATCTTATTCATTTTTAATAATCTCATTGTATTTGCCTATAACTTGTATTATAACTAAATACAGGCTATCTTAAGGACACCAGACATACTGGATTAAGGACCAGTGCTACTTCAGCATGAACTCATCTAGACTAATTGCATCTGCAGAGACCCTATTACTAAAGGTCACATTCATAAGTACTGGGACTTAGAAATTTAACATATTTTGGGGAGACACAGATCAACCCACAAAACCTCTTATTACTTTTCTTTTCTTTTCTTTTCTTTTTTGCTTAATTTTAACTGTTTTTCATTTAATTTGCAAATGATTTTGCAGCCAACCATATTGCCTGCAAAAAAAATAATATTTTACGTCTTTGTATTTTTTTCCTCTTGACTCATCAAATTGACTAGCATTGTAAAAACTTTATTTTGTGGCTTCCCTAGTGGCGCAGTGGTTGGGAGTCCGCCTGCCGATGCAGGGGACACGGGTTCGTGCCCTGGTCCGGGAAGATCCCACGTGCCGCGGAGCAGCTGGGCCCGTGAGCCATAGCCGCTGAGCCTGCGCATCTGGAGCCTGTGCTCCGCAACGGGAGAGGCCACAACAGTGAGAGGCCCTCGTACCGAAAAAAAACTTTATTTTGATGGTGATGGTGTATATTCAATCTGTTTCTATTTTTAATATAACTTTTAGATTCTCTTTAATTGTTAAAATACCATAAAATTAGAGATATATCTGTGAAATCAAAGAAAAAATAGCAATCTGTTAAATGCATACTATGTACAGTACTGTCTACTCTGCTTGTTTAGTATGGACCACTTGGTCACATAACTTCATTTTAAAGGGGGTACTTGTAACTTAGGGAGAGATAAAATAACTTGCAGGCTCAGTGACAAAATGTTGAAGCTTGGATTTAAACTTTGACTCCAACTATTATGCTATTATAAAGGAGCACTTCAGCTCCTTCAGTATTGTTATTAATATTGCATGTATCTAAATTTAGTATAATTGCATAATAGACTATATATCTCTGTAGAAAAATAACTATAACTTGAGAACCTCCTGAAACTTGGCCTGGCTTCTCCAGTCTTTGCAGATGCAATACCCATGTGTAGTTTCCTTTTTGACAATTGAGCATAGCTCTATTTACTTAGTGGCTCATATGTTTTCTCCCTAACTCTCCTCAAACATATCAATTATTGTTAAAGGTGTCAACCTGGAACAAATAGACTGCCAGATAGTTCTCCAGGAAAGATGGGTTTATTCGGGATTAACAAAGACTTGCAATTCAGTGTCTGCAACCATGGTGAGCCACATGTAAGTCCCATACAGCAAGGGAAGAAGAACACTTTTATAGAGGGGAGAAAGCAGTTGGAAGGCTAAACAAAGAGTCCATGGCTTTTCATTGGCTGAATTCTTGCCAGGAAAGAGGAGTCTTTATTCTTCCTGTTTGGCCCTGCTATTGTTGCAGGGCATGAGAACTCCTCATTCTGGTTTCCCAACTCTAATTAATTAATGTTTCTGTTTAATCATTTTTTTACAAAGGAAAAAAAGAAAAGCTGAAGAATGTGCTTTTATTTCTTTTTCTGGCCACTATTTAGTAGTTTATATTTCATATTCAGAGGTTTATTTTTTATTTTGATGAGGGCAGCAGGATGGGTACAGCTTCCTGTTTAGTTTCTCAAGAAAAGTTCCCCAATTAGATTAGAAAGGTATTCTAGGAAAAATTATTTATTAGGTGGGTGGGAAGAATTAACTACTCTAAGGAAATATAAGAATATCCAACACATGTTCCTGAATGCAAGAAACGAACTACAAATTCATTTTACCCGGTTATGAGACTCTTCTATAATGGTTTGTCATTTTATAATCTCTCCTTCATGCTAAATGGTTAGAGCTGAATATTTTATAGTATATATATATATATATATATATATATATTTTTTTTTTTTTTTTTTTTGGTACTTGGGCCTCTCACTGTTGTGGCCTCTCCCATTACGGAGCACAGGCTCCGGATGCGCAGGCTCAGTGGCCATGGCTCACGGGCCCAGCCGCTCCGCGGCATGCGGGATCCTCCCGGTCCGGGGCACGAACCTGTGTCCCCCACATCGACAGGCGGACTCTCAACCACTGCGCCACCCGGGAAGCCCGCAGTATATTTTTTAATAGAAATATATTTGGCATTTATTTGCCTTTCTCTCCGTAAACTTTTTTGTTAGTGACAGCAATATTAATGCAACTTTGTTGTTTTTCTTTAAATTTTATTAATTGACTTAATAGTTTTCTAGAGCGAACATAACAAATTATCACAAATTTGGTGGCTTAAAACAACAGAGATTACTCTCTCACAGGTCTGGAGGCCAGAATTCCAAAATCAAGGAGTCAGCAGGGCCACACCCTTTTTGACAGCTAGAGGGAAGAATGCATGCAGTGCTTGCCTCTTGCAGCTTCTGGTGGCTCCAGGCTTCCTTGGTTTCTGGCAGCATAACTCCAATCTCCTCCTCCATTTTTCCATGGCCTTCTTCCCTGTGTGTCCCTGTATCCTTTTCTGTATCTTATAAGGATATTCTCATTGGATTTAGGGCTAGCCCTAATCTGATGAGATTTCATCAAGATCCTTACCTTGATTTTATCTGCAAAGATCTTATTTCTCAAAAGGATCACATTCTGAAGTTCTGGATGGACAAGAATTTTGGGAAGACACTATTCAACCCACTAAAACTGGGTAGAATGAACTTAGGAAAAAGTAAAGACTGTCAATGGCTCTATTTCTTCAAAGTTGTAACATTATAGCTAATTTTTATCTTTCATTTTCAAAATTAATATTTCTGAAAAGAGAAAGGAAGTAAAAGTGATAATGTTGTTATCAAAGTTATATTATTTACTCCCTCTTCAGTCACAACAAAAAAATATGACACATTCAGCCCACTGCCTCATAAATAGTACTCAAAAGGTTAGATTCTGTTCCCTTTCCAAGAACTGCCTTATTTCCCACTTAATCTAAGCAGACATTCCCCTTTTATGACCGTGCCTTGTTTTATATTTGAGTAGCTGATGATCTTTTAAAGGATTTTAAAAGTGAAGTTTCTCCAAACTTATGGTTACCAAAGGGGAAAGGGGGATGGGGGGGGCAGAATATATTAGGAGGCTGAGATTAACATATATACAATATTATGTAGAAAATAGATAAACAACAAGGACCTACTGTGGAGCACAGGGGACTATTGTTAATAGTTTGTAATAACCTGTAAGGGAAAAGAATCTGAAAAAGAATATATATATATATATATATATATATATATATATATATATATACACATACACACACACACACACACACACACACACACACACACACACACTCATATGTATACATAACTGAATAGCTGTGCTGTACACTAAATCAACTATACTTCAATAAAAATATTTTTTTAAAAGTGAAGTTTCTCCGAGAATTACTATCTGACCTCAAATCACTTAACTTTTTAGAACCATGGCTTCCTCATTTTAAAAGGAGGACAAAAAAACTTATCTCACAGAGTAATTTTGATGATCAAACGAGGTAAAATATATGATGCTTTATGGAAAGCACTATAAATATGTCAGTACACTTGTCAGTAAATAAACTACAATTTTAAAAGTCACTTTAACTCAATATTGAGAGGTAATAATTCTGTTATTATTATTTTTTAACATGCTGTCAGATTTTCCATGTCCTCCTTTAGTTCAGAAATGCCATTTTTATTTCAACTTAGACCATAAGAGTGATTAACCTGCACAGACTGGTAATGAAAAAACAAAAAGAAGGGATTTGTACCTAATTAATTTGCTACTCAAAATTCATTTTTGTTCTCGCTGATTTTTTCCTTGCTCTTATGGTACCATTACTTTTATTATCTCATTTTCCACACAAGAGAGTTGATGAAATTCCTCCTGGGTAGAATATGATAATGATACAAACATGCTGCTCATCAAGCTGAATTTCTCAAGAGGCACTGGAAAAATGGATGATTGCATGGCAAAGTTTGTGACACCCTAGAGTACACATATTGTAAGAGGAGACTCATTTGGAACTTTACAAAAAAGGTCTGAAATCACATCACTTGGGAAACTGATACTCATCATTAATTAATGGGGTAAAATCTTTAAGGCTATTAAGTAACAGATTCAGGGAGAAAAAAGATAGAGAGGGAGCAACCTAAGAGGAATCAAGAAGTAGGAACACATGAGGAAAAAAAAGTGTTAGACCATATTAGGTTTAACAGCAAAAAAAATATTATACCATGTTATCATGTTTGTTTGTTTTTTAACCACCAAGAAGGCATTAGACCATGTTAGCATTAACAATTTAAGAAAATACTGCTTATAGGTTAATCAGTATATGTACCTCTATAAAGTATATTCTGCATCTCTCTCTCCTCTATCTCTCCACCTCCCCTCTTTCACTCTCTGTCTAAACACATGTTTATTTCTATATAGGTCCAGAATCACTGGTCTCATTTGTAATACTCATTATGAACAAATACTCTCTCCATGAAATTAGTTTATTTTATTGAGAACAAAATCTCTGAGGTACTAAAATATTAGTGTGAAGAAAGTGAAGCATGACCAAGGCAAAATGTAAATATAAAATAGAGTACATTTTCCCTCCATCAATCAGAAGGGCAAGCTATTCTTTTTATGCAAATAATTTATTGGATTATTTATTAGTCAGAGTTCTCCAGAGAAACAGAATCAATAGGATGGTGATATATATGTGTAGATCTATCTATCTATCTATCTACCTATCTATCTATTTCATGTATATCTCCATCCTCCTACATAGACAGGATATATTGCAGATCTTGGGACTTGTCAGCCTCCATAACTGCATGAAAGAGGTTTATTCGAAAGAATTAGCTCATGCAGTTATGAAGACTGACAAGTCTCAAGATCTGCAGTAGGCAAACTGGAGACCAGGAGAACCAATGGTATAGTTCTAGTCCAAAAATCAGCAGTCTTGAGACTCAAGAAGAGCTGACGTTTCAGTTCAAGTCCAAAGGCAGGAAAAAAACTGTGGTCCCACCCCAAGGCAGTCAGGCAAAAGAAGTTTCCTCTTATTTGCATGAGGTGAGGCTTTATTTCATATTCAGGTCTTTAATGATTGGATGAGATCCACCCACATTAGAGAGGGCAATCTACTTTACTCAGATGCCATTTTCAGTGTCTACCTATTATTCAACCAGTAGTGTATCTTTTGAAGACTCATTACAAGTATATACAAATTCCTTCCTCAAATACCTGTTTCAAAGCAGGACATAAAGGAGAGAAAAGATGTTTTGTAAATCTTCTGAGAAGTTGAATTTATATGTATTTGCTGTGTGTAATCAATATGTAATTGATCTAAAACCATTAAATAGCAAAACTTTAGCAATGCCTCCCTAGTTGGAGAATAAATACATTTACACTGGTAGCTCAGATGGATTATATTGAAAATGGAAGGTTAGGTCAGCTGTAGAGCAGAGACTACTGAGTAATGTGGAGAGTTTTCTGGGCAACATTATTTTCCCACATTAAAGCCTGAAAGGTCTGTGAATGTTCTTTTCCTCAAACCAAAGCAAAAGGAAACGTTTTGTACTAAGCATTTCCCAGACAATGTGCATTGGCTTTGATAAGGAGCAAACCAAACAGTATGTCTAATAATTCTGTCACTGTGCAGAGGTACAGTGTTCCCTATGTACTTAGGGCAAAAACACCAATATTTGAGTTAAAAAGTCTAAACGTTTAAAGATGATTTGTGAATTAGTGAAGACAATGATACTGAGAATTCTGTGTTTTAGGGTATCAAGAGTAATGCAAAGAGACAATAAGGATACATGGATGAACATGCATATAGTTAAGAAGAACAACAGAGCCATGATGACAAAAGAAAATGAAAATTAGTGCAAGGACATTATGAAAGCCAGTTTACATTATATCACATTTACAGTGGTCTTTTAAGTAAGTTCTTTTTAAAAAAATATAATAGTATGTAAATCATTCTTTAGAAGTTTAAATTTTTCTCTACCTTTTGATAAATTTTTACAAAAAAAAAATTGAGTTAGAAAGCCCATATCAAGTTTTGGTAAGGAAAAGTAATTATATTAAGTCATAAAAGTTAATAACTATACCAGGAGGATATAACTTATTTTATAATCACCATCTTGGTCCTCAGCATTTTCAGTGCAGTAGGCAGCTTTCCTTAGAGAGCCATCCACTTTCAGGGATTGTTTCTGTTCAGCTTAGTTAGTCCTCAACTCTATTTTTTTTTTTTTTTTTCGGTATGCGGGCCTCTCACCGTTGTGGCCTCTCCCATTGCGGAGCACAGGCTCCGGACATGCAGGCTCACAGGCCATGGTCCACGGGCCCAGCCGCTCCGCGGCATGCGGGATCCTCCCGGACCGGGGCACGAAACTGTGTCCTCTGCATTGGCAGGCGGACTCTCAACCACTGCGCCACCAGGGAAGCCCGGGCCTCAACTCTATTTAAGGCAATATAAAACATTCCTAAAATGTGTATCCCCTCTTAGCTCAGTCACCCTGAGACTTAAATTAAATACACTAGTGCCACTTTTTCTTGATCCTTAGATTATTCTTAAAAATTCCTTTGGGTATGGGTCCTTTTCAAAAAGATAACATTCATTAAATGTTTCATTATGCAGTGGGTTTTTTAAATTTATAGCATAAATTCTTATTTATGGCAATGATATACTCTAGTGTTTCAAAAACTGGGATTTATGGACTGCAGGAAATTCACAGGTGTTTTCTCCAGGGGTCTAGATGTCCTGAATGTTAAGAAGTAACAGGTTGTACTGCATGTGCCAAAAATTTGAAAAGCTGACATACATCCATTTGAAACTTATTAAATATCCTCATTGTGTCAATTTAAATTAAATCTTAAATTGATCATTTTACAATATATGTAAATCAAACCATCATGCTGTATGCCTTACACTTATATAGTGATGTATGTCAATTATTTCTCAATAAAACTGGAAAAACTCTTAAATTGAAATAGTATGCTATATAGGAATATATTCAATACTGAAAAATGAAAGACCATAATTTAAAAAAAATATAAATTACTGAATCAATCATTTTTCTTTTTAGCCCTGTCTCCTTGATGCAGGTTATGAAATGTCATCATAGTTTCATAAAGATGATACGAAATAAGATTATTATAATAGTCAATGAAAATGAGAGTTCATAAGATCTGTTAAATCATGTGAGAGTATTTGGTATTTTTCCTTGAAACTGCAAACAGATTTTTAGAAAGCAGGCGAAACTTGAAATGTATCCTAAATGCAGTATTTTTTATATATACAAGTACAGAAAGGTAACTAATCATTTAATCTGTCATTTATTTTACTAGGTGTACATATGCTCATGACTGAACAAGGGTTTTTCCTGGTTGGCAAAACTGTAAATTATTAACAGTAATAGTGATGAATCACAAAAATTTTGCTTGTGCATTTTTATAAGGCAGACAGATGACACTGAAAAATAATTGTATGCAGAAGTCAAGGAGTCACATAATTTGGCACCAGTGTGCACAAGACAATATGAAGGGAACACTTCTCTAATGACACCCCTTAAAGTAGAATTCAAAGTAAGACAGACCATGTCAGGTGCAACCTAAAGGGAATTCGTGGGAAAGGGGAAAGATGGCGGAAGAGTCAAATGTGGAGATCACCTTCCTCCCCACAGATCCATCAAAAATACATCTACACGTGGAACAACTCCTACAGAACACCTACTGAACACTGGCAGAAGACCTCAGACCTCCCAAAAGGCAAGAAACTCCTCATGTACCTGGGTAGGGCAAAAGAAAAAAGAATAGAGACAAAAGAATAGGGACGGGACCTGCACCAGTGGGAGGGAGCTGTGAAGGAGGAAAGGTTTCCACACAGTAGAAGCCCCTTCGCAGGCACCATCATGCCGGCCTCTGCCACCGCAGGCTAGCCCCGCATCGTACCCCTCCCTCCCCCTGGCCTGAGTGAGCCAGAGCCCCCGAATCAGCAGCTCCTTTAACCGCGTCCTGTCTGAGTGAAGAACAGACGTCCTCCGGCGACCTACACGCGGGGCCAAATCCAAAGCTGAGCCCGGGGAGCTGTGCGAACAAAGAAGAGAAAGGGAAATCTCTCCCAGCAGCCTCAGGAGCAGCAGATTAAATCTCCACAATCAACCTGATGTACCCGGCATCTGTGGAATACCTGAATAGACAAGGAATCATCCCAAATTGAGGAGGTGGACTTTGAGAGCAAGATTTACTATTTTTTCCCCTTTTCCTCTTTTTGTGAGTGTGTATGTGTATGCTTTTGTGTGAGATTTTGTCTGTATAGCTCTGCTTTCACCTTTTGTCCTAGGGTTCTATCTGTTTTTGTTTTTTTACTTAAAAATTTTTTTTTCTTAATAATTATTTTTTATTTTAATAATTTTATTTTATCTTACTTTTATTTTATTTTATCTTCCTTCCTTCCTCCCTCCCTCCCTCCCTCCCTCCCTCTCTCTCTCTCTCTCTTTCTTTCTTTCTTTCTTTCTACCTTTTCTCCCATTTATTCTGAGCCGTGTGGATGAAAGGCTCTTGGTGCTGCAGCCATGAGTCAGTGCTGTGCGTCCGAGGTGGGAGAGCCAACCTCAGGACACTGGTCCACAAGAGACCTCCTAGCTACATGTAAAATCAAACGGCGAAAATCTCCCAGAGATCTCCATCTCAACACCAACACCCAGCTTCACTCAACGACCAGCAAGCTACAGTTCTGGACACCCTATGCCAAACAGCTAGAAAGACAGGAACACAACCCCACACATTAGCAGAGAGGCTGCCTAAAATCATAATAAGCCCACAGACACCCTAAAACACACCACCAGACGTGGACCTGCTCACCAGAAAGACAAAATCCAGCCTCAACCACCAGAACACAGGCACTAGTCCCCTCCACCAGGAAACCTACACAACCCACTGAACCAACTTTAGCCATTGGGGACAGACAACAAAAACAGTGGGAACTACGAACCTGCAGCCTGCAAAAAGAAGACCCCAAACACAGTAAGATAAGCAAAATGAGAAGACAGAAAAACACACAGCGGATGTAGGACCAAGATAAAAACCCACCAGACCTAACAAATGAGGAGGAAATAGGCAGTCTACCTGAAAAAGAATTCAGAATAATGATAGTAAAAATGTACCAAAATCTTGAAAATAGAATAGAGAAAATGCAAGAAACACTTAACAAGGAAGTAGAAGAACTAAAGATGAAACAAGCAATGACGAACAACACAATACATGAAATTAAAAATACTCCAGACGGGATCAATAGCAGAATAACTAAGGCAGAAGAACGGATAAGTTACCTGGGAGATAAAATAGTGGAAATAACTACTGCAGTGCAGAATAAAGAAAAAAGAATGAAAAGAACTGAGAACAGTCTCAGCAACCTCTGGGAAAACATTAAACGCACCAACATTCGAATTATAGGGGTTCCAGAAAAAGAAGAGAAAAAGAAAGGGACTGAGAAAATATTTGAAGAGATTATAGTTGAAAACTTCCCTAATATGGGAAAGGAAATAGTTAATCAAGTCCAAGAAGCACAGAGAGTCGCATACAGATTAAATCCAAGGAGCAACATGCCAAAACACATATTAATCAAACTGTCAAAAATTAAATACAAAGAAAACATATTAAAAGCAGCAAGGGAAAAACAAAAAGTAACACACAAGGGAATCTCCATAAGGTTAACAGCTGATCTTTCAGCAGAAACTCTGCAAGCCAGAAGGGAGTGGCAGGACATATTCAAAGTGATGAAGGAGAAAAACCTACAACCAAGATTACGCTACCCAGCAAGGATCTCATTCAGATTTGATGGAGAAATTAAAACCTTTACAGACAAGCAAAAGCTGAGAGAGTTCAGTACCACCAAACCAGCTTTACAACAAATGCTAAAGGATCTTCTCTATGCAAGAAACACAAGAGAAGGAAAAGACCTACAATAACAAACCCAAAAAAATTAAGAAAATGCGAATAGGAACATACATATTGATAATTACCTTAAATGTAAATGGATTAAATGCTCCCACCAAAAGACACAGACTGGTTGAATAGATACAAAAACAAGACCCATATATATGCTGTCTACAAGAGACCCACTTCAGACCTAGAGACACATACAGACTGAAAGTGAGGGGATGGAAAAAGATATTCCATGCAAATGGAAACCAAAAGAAAGCTGGAGTAGCAATTCTCATATCAGACAAAATAGACTTTAAAATAAAGACTGTTACAAGAGACAAAGAAGGACACTACATGATGATTAAGGGATCAATCCAAGAAGAAGATATAACAATTGTAAATATTTATACACCCAACATAGGAGCACCTCAATATATAAGGCAAATGCTAACAGCCATAAAAGGGGAAATTGACAGTAACAAAATCATAGTAGGGGACTTTAACACCCCACTTTCACCAATGGACAGATCAACCAAAATGAAAATAAATAAGGAAACACAAGCTGTAAATGACACATTAAACAAGGTGGACTTAATTGATATTTATAGGACATTCCATCCAAAAACAACAGAATACTCTTTCTTCTCATGTGCCCATGGAACATTCTACAGGATAGTTATCTTAGGTCACAAATCAAACCTCGGTAAATTTATGAAAATTGAAATGGTATCAAGCATCTTTTCCAACCACAACGCTATGAGACTAGATATCAATTACAGGAAAAGTTCTGTAAAAAATACAAACACACGGAGGCTAAACAATACACTACTTAATAACGAAGTGATCACTGAAGAAATCAAAGAGGAAATCAAAAAATACCTAGAAACAAATGACAATGGAGACATGAATACCCAAAACCTATGGGATTCAGCAAAAGCTGTTCTAAGAGGGAAGTTTATAGCAATACAATCCTATCTTAAGAAATAGGAAACATCTCGAATAAACAACCTAACCTTGCACCTAAAGCAATTAGAGAAAGAAGAACTAAAAAACCCCAAAGTTACCAGAAGGAAAGAAATCATAAAGATCAGATCAGAAATAAAGGAAAAAGAAATGAAGGAAATGATAGCAAAGATGAATAAAACTAAAAGCTGGTTCTTTGAGAAGATAAACAAAATTGATAAACCATTAGCCAGACTCATCAAGAAAAAAAGGGAGAGGACTCAAATCAATAGAATTAGAAATGAAAAAGGAGAAGTAACAACTGACACTGCAGAAATACAAAAGATCATGAGACATTACTACAAGCAACTCTATGCCAATAAAATGGACAACCTGGAAGAAATGGACAAATTCTTAGAAATGCACAGCCTTCCAAGACTGAATCTGGAAGAAATAGAAAATATGAACAGACCAATCACAAGCACTGAAATTGAAACTGTGATTAAAAATCCTCCAACAAACAAAAGCCCAGGACCAGATGGCTTCACAGGCTTCACATTTAGAGAAGAGCTAACACCTATCCTTCTCAAACTCTTCCAAAATATAGCAGAGGGAGGAACACTCCCAAACTCATTCTACAAGGCCACCATCACCCTGATACTAAAACCAGACAAGCATGTCACAAAGAAAGAAAACTACAGGCCAATATCACTGATGAACATAGATGCAAAAATCCTCAACAAAATACTAGCAAACAGAATCCAACAGCACATTAAAAGGATCATACACCATGATCAAGTGGGGTTTATTTCAGGAATGCAAGGATTCTTCAATATACGCAAATCAATCAATGTGATACACCAGATTAACAAATTGAAGGAGAAAAACCATATGGTCATCTCAATAGATGCAGAGAAAGCTTTCGACAAAATTCAACACCAATTTATGATAAAAACCCTCCAGAAAGTAGGCATAGAGGGAACTTTCCTCAACATAATAAAGCCCATATATGACAAACCCACAGCCAACATCATCCTCAGTGGTGAAAAACTGAAAGCATTTCCACTAAGATCAGGAAGAAGACAAGGTTGCCCACTCTCACCACTCTTATTCAACATAGTTTTGGAAGTTTTAGTCACAGCAATCAGAGAAAAGGAAATAAAAGGAATCCAAATCGGAAAAGAAGAAGTAAAGCTGTCACTGTTTGCAGATGACATGATACTATACATAGAGAATCCTAAAGATGCTACCAGAAAACTACTAGAGCTAATCAATGAATTTGGTAAAGTAGCAGGATACAAAATTAATGCACAGAAATCTCTGGCATTCCTATACACTAATGATGAAAATTCTGAAAGTGAAATCAAGAAAACACTCCCATTTACCATTGCAACAAAAAGAATAAAATATCTAGGAATAAACCTACGTAAGGAGACAAAAGACCTGTAAGCAGAAAATTATAAGACACTGATGAAAGTAATTAAAGATGATACAAAGAGATGGAGAGATATACCATGTTCTTGGATTGGAAGAATCAACATTGTGAAAATGACTCTACTACCCAAAGCAATCTACAGATTCAATGCAATCCCTATCAAACTACCACTGGCATTTTTCACAGAACTAGAACAAAAAAAATTCACAATTTGTATGGAAACACAAAAGACCCCGAATAGCCAAAGCAATCTTGAGAACGAAAAATGGAGCTGGAGGAATCAGGCTCCCTGACTTCAGACTATACTACAAAGCAACAGTAATCAAGACAGTATGGTACTGGCACAAAAACAGAAAGATAGATCAATGGAACAGGATAGAAAGCCCAGAGATAAACCCATGCACATATGGTCACCTTATCTTTGATAAAGGAGGCAGGAATGTACAGTGGAGAAAGGACCGTATCTTCAATAAGTAGTGCTGGGAAAACTGGACAGATACATGTAAAAGTATGAGATTAGATCACTCCCTAACACCATACACAAAAATAAGCTCAAAGTGGATTAAAGACCTAAATGTAAGGCCAGAAACTATCAAACTCTTAGAGGAAAACATAGGCAGAACACTCTATGACATAAATCACAGCAAGATCCTTTTTGACCCACCTCCTAGAGAAATGGAAATGAAAACAAAAATAAACAAATGGGACCTAATGAAACTTCAAAGCTTTTGCACAGCAAAGGAAACCATAAACAAGACCAAAAGACAACCTTCAGAATGGGTGAAAATATTTGCAAATGAAGCAACTGACAGAGGATTAATCTCCAAAATTTACAAGCAGCTCATGCAGCTCAATAACAAGAAAACAAACAACCCAATCCAAAAATGGGCAAAAGACCTAAATAGACATTTCTCCAAAGAAGATATACAGACTGCCAACAAACACGTGAAAGAATGCTCAACATCATTAATCATTAGAGAAATGCAAATCAAAACTACAATGAGATATCATCTCACACCGGTCAGAATGGCCATCATCAAAACATCTAGAAACAATAAATGCCGGAGAGGGTGTGGAGAAAAGGGAACACTCTTGCACTGCTGGTGGGAATGTGAATTGGTACAGCCACTATGGAGAACAGTATGGAGGTTCCTTAAAAAACTATAAATAGAACTACCATATGACCCAGCAATTCCACTACTGGGCATATACCCTGAGAAAACCATAACTCAAAAAGAGTCATGTATCAAAATGTTCATTGCAGCTCTATTTACAATAGCCAGGAGATGGAAGCAACCTAAGTGTCCATCATTGTATCAATGGATAAAGAAGATGTGGCACATATATACAATGGAATATTACTCAGCCATAAAAAGAAATGAAATTGAGTTATTTGTAGTGAGGTGGATGGACCTAGAGCCTGTCATACAGAGTGAAGTAAGTCAGAAAGAGAAAGACAAATACCGTATGCTAACACATGTATATGGAATCTAAGAAAAAAAAATGTCATGAAGAACCTAGGGATAAGACAGGAATAAAGATACAGTCCTACTAGAGAATGGACTTGAGGATATGGGGAGGGGGAAGGGTAAACAGTGACAAAGTGAGAGAGTGGCATGGACATATATACACTACCAAACGTAAAATAGGTAGCTAGTGGGAAGCAGCCGCATAGCACAGGGTGATCAACTTGGTGCTTTGTTACCACCTAGAGAGGTGGGATAGGGAGGGTGGCAGGGAGGGAGATGCAAGAGGGAAGAGATATGGGAACATATGTATATGTATAACTGATTCACTTTGTTATAAAGCAGAAACTAACACACCATTGTAAAGCAATTATACTCCAATAAAGATGTAAAAAACAAAACAAAACACAAAGCCAATAAAATTCAAATTAGTGAAGTTAAAAACAGCCATACATGTGTGTGAGTTCATCTGGGAACAATCAGCTTCCACTTATCTGCCAGGAGACAGAAGCCCAGGACATACCAGCAGAAGAACTGCCCAGCTGAGCCTGAATGAAACTGACAACCCTTAGAACCATCATTTATTAAAATAAATGTTGTTTAGCTCACTAAGTTCTGGGGCATTTGTTATATAGTAATAGTTATGGCATGCCCTCTCTAAGTTGACACTACTTCTTGCCATCCTATTTTGTATTACACCAGATGGACTCACACGTTTATGCTATTGACCTGCCTCCTGAAAGCATTTTATTTCTGGGACTGTGCTCTTACAGAAAATCTACTCTTTAAAAAAAGAAGCACTGAGTATGGTACTGGCACAAAAACAGACACATAGGTCAATGGAACAGTGTAGAAAGCCCAGAAATAAACCCACACACTTAAGGTCAATTAATCTATGACAAAAGAGGCAAGAATATACAATGGAGAAAAGAAAGTCTCATCAATAAGTGGTGCTGGGAAAACTGAACAGCTACATTTAAGAGAATGAAATTAGAACATTCTCTAACACCATACAAAAATAAATTCAAAATGGATTAAAGACCTAAATGTAAGACTGGATACTATAAAACTCCTAGAAGAAATCATAGGCAGAACACTCTGACATAAATCACTGCAATATCAGTCCATCTCCTAGAGTAACAGAAACAAAAACAAAAATAAGCAAATGGGACAAAATGAAAAGACAATCTACAGTATGGGAGAAAATATTTGCGACCAATAAGGGATTAATTTCCCAAATATATAAACAACTCATACAGCTCAGTATCAAAAAAAACAAACAACCCAATCAAAAAATGGGCAGAAGACCTAAACAGACATTTCTCCAAAGAAGACATACAGATGGAATAGGCACATGAATAGATGCTCAATATCACTAATTATTAGAGAAATGCAAATCAAAACTACAGTGAACTATTCCTCACTCTGGTAAGAACGGCCATCAGCAAAAAGTCTGCAAATAATAAATGCTGGAGAGGATGTGGAGAAAAGGGAACCCTCCTACACTGTTGGTGGGAATGTAAATTGGTGCAGCCACTATGGAGAACAGTACGGGGGTTCCTTAAGTTACCATATGATCCAGCAATCCTACTCCTGGGCATATATCCAGAGAAAAGTCTAATTCAAAAAGATACATGCACCCCAAAGTTCATATCAGCACTATGGAGAATCCAAACACCTTAACCTCAAACACCTTAACCTTAATGACATTAAAGAGAAGCAACTGGCCAGGTTGGAAAGTGGTTGTTGCCTTAGCAGATTCTCACTTTAGCTAAGTGAGAAAGGCATAAGCCTTTTGATAAATATCCAAAAATGAATTTTGGTTTAGGCTAAAGAAAATGGCCCTCATTTTAGATTCAATTAAGCATTTTTTTTGGAGAATCTGTTGTGCTGTTCAAACAGTCTGGTCTTATATTAAGAGTTATCTTAATTGTTTAGTGCACCTTTGGCCATATCAATGTTCATACTGAAAATATTTAAAAATAACCAATGAAATTTCAGGTTATTGCTCATCTAACATTTCTTTGAATTAAAGTGATTTTCTCAGTTTAAATCCTTATGTTTACAAAGACTATAAATTATTGGAGTTTAATTCAGTTTTGAGGTGATATGTGTGTTTGTGTATATATACATATATCATATATTTGTAGTAAACAAATGGGATGCATGTTTTATTAAAAGAATTCAACTTATTGTGCTGCTCATACATGACCCTCCACCTTCCACCTGAGATTTATAGTTCATATTGTTAGTTTATCCTTGTTTTACTATTTAATTTTGATCTAGACATGAAGTGACTTTAAATGTAAAATATATTCATTAATCCAATGAATTGTATTTAAAATTATTATGAACTATTAATGCATTGAGCTTTTTAAATACAACTATATGATAAAGAATAAACATGATAAAAAATGGAAGACAACCAGTATGCTTTTTATGTTATATATAGAGCTAGATAGGAAGCAAGTGCCTAATAAATATGTATTAACAATTATTATGAAAACATGATCTCGAAAATTATTGAGCTTTTTACTGAAAAACCTGACTATGCCAGACATAATTATTTGTAAATAGATAGTCAGCAGAATATTTGTAGTGAAATCATAGAAAGTGTGGTCAGTTAAAATTGCCTACAAAATTCAAGTTTAAACATAAACTGTTTTTGAAATACTTTATGCAGTGGAATTTACTTTTGCTGAACAATGTAATTTTCCCTCCTTCTAGAGTCTGTGATAATCATTGGTAATTTTCCTAATTTTGTCCCACTTCAGACTTTGATCAGCACAGCATAAAGCAATTTTTATGTCTTCATTTATAGCAAGGGGAAGAAGCTGACTAGTAATTACAGTGAATAATAAAAGTATTTGTCAAATATCCTTAAATTGCTTTTGTAAAGTAGGACGGTACAGTTGGTCCTCTGTATTTGTGGGTTCTACGGGTTCCAATCTGCAAATTCAACCAATTGCCCATTGAAAATATTTGCGGAAAAACGCTCCAGAAAGTTTCAAAAAGCAAAATTTGAATTTGCCATGCACCAGCAACTACTTACACAGCATTTACATTGTATTAGGTTTTATAAGTAATCTAGAGATGATTTAAAGTATATTGAAGGATGTGCATAGGCTATATTCAAATACTATGCCATTTTATATAAGGGATTTGAGCATCTGGAAATTTTGTTATCTATGGGTCCTGGAACCAATTCTCCCGTGGACAACGAAGGATGACTCTGTTCCTATCTGTCAAGGATGGTTAAGTATTATTTAACTAAATCCAGGAAAGTACAGCAATAGTATTTCATTAGCCTATAATAATATGATCTTTTAAACACTTAAAACTACAAGCAAAAATATTGAAAGGTTATTATTACATTTAATTCTGATTCAGTAGCTAATCTACAGAGAAAATGCTATATTATAGTTCTTAAATTTTTTTCTGGTATTTAATTAATATTTTCAAAGAATGAATTATTTAGACTTCGGGCTTGCAGTTTCATTAAGAAGGTGCTTACATGTACAAAGAATGTTCATTAAGGAAAAAGCCTTTAAAAAATAAACTGTTATTCAAGTACATTTCTTTAGCCTAAGAATAAACTATAAAATCTTGCTTCCAGGTGGCTTTGCTGTCTGTTTCCATGGCTTTGTAGAACTCTTGAAATTGAGCTTCTCTTCTCCCTTTGATGGAAAGAAGTGCTGAAGGTGTGACGTTTCATTGCAATGCCTCATGCCCAACCCCAGCAGCAATTATTCAAGTAAAACTTTAGTCACTTCATGCTCACAAGCTTCAAAATGAGTATGCTCAAGCAGCATTCATGAGAAATGAAACTTTGTCCTCAAACTCTGTGGGCAAATGAGAATCATAAGTGCATATTTGTATAAAGTCATATATTTATTAATTATTTTAATTCGGATAATAGCAAAAAGCTATCCTGTTAACAAGTCCAGATTTTGAGTAAAAAAATAAGGCTTAATAAAATATTTACTGAATTTGTTTCTTAAACAATAAAGAGAGAGGAAAAAAATAGTTAGAATTGAGAATAACAGACATAGCTCACATGTCTACAGGGCAGAATAGGAGGTGGAAGAAACAGTATATTGGAACTACCAAGAAAGCTATGCAGAACTACAGATGCCTATGCCTCCTCTCCTTATGGTTGTCTGATAGATGATCACTATGTATCCTACCAGCCCCACGGACATCCACTGATAAGAGAGTGATGTTGACTAGAAATCAAGATTTCAGCGATCTCTAGCTTGATCTTTCAGCCAACCTTAGCCTGGCTGTGAGAGTTTGTTATTAGCATAAAATGCTTGCTTATTTAGCAAGTTACCATGTAGGAAATTTGAGTTCCATGACACTGTAAATTTGCATAGAATGACATGTATCTACTCTTTTGAGAGGGAACTCTCACTGTATTGTACTAATGAATGTCTGAAAGCTGTTACTCATTGAAGGCAAAGTCTGGGATTGACCTCCAAGTCACATAAGGTCTCATGTAAACAGATTGCTAGAAATTATGAAGTTGGGCATCCATCTGGTTTCAAACGTGCATGAGCTTTTAAGAAACTAGTGTTTTATCCTTCATTATGTGATGCCCCTTAATTTTCATTGCACATTTTTCATACAAGGTGGACTCTTCTAAATATAACATTAAAAGATAAAGAAAAAAGTCTAAACTTTCATTGCAACTTCTCTCAAGTTGAAGTGCTCTCCTCTGATCTATAAAGAAAAGGCAAGACCCTTCAAAGCATTTGTACCTGCTGAGGATAAAAGTTAATGCTTCTAAATAAAAAGGTATAGGGATGAAATGAAAGTTATCAGTAGACTTCTGCCCCAGTCTTTCAGTATCCTAGAATCACTATTCTTATTATGGTAATTTCTAATGATTGAAGCTTTCAAAAATGAAAGAGCCTATCTTTTAAAGTAGACTCTAGAGATGAGAGGCAAAAGTGCTGTGTAAGGAACTCTTGCACTGGGGGGATGTGAATCACATTGCTGGATGGAGCACATATCTACCTCCCCTACCCTCCATCAGAGCAGGAATTATGGAAACTTTAAAACAGAAAGCAGGTAGAATGGAACTTGTGGAAGGACCAGAAAAGAAAAAAAAAATTCATTTCAAAACAAAAGAGAAAGGTCAGCAAAGGAAAGAGTAGTTCTCACCACAAATTTCATGTGAAAAAAATATCAACAAAGTGGAGTGAAGAGTGAGGTAGTCATCAGAGTAATACAAGTGTTGCCTTTGGAATACTTTTATCAGGGGACCCATCCTACCATCCATCTATACTACATGAATGACATCAGAAAATTTTTGTCTTTGACTAATTCTCAAGCACTACTTTCTAAAGAATGTGACTGATGTGCTCAGAGACAGTGCTTAGTCTGGGTATTGGGAAATAATGAAAAGCAGATTAGACACTATGGCAACCCCATACCTTAACAAAAAGAGTAGAGGGAAAAATGAGGGAAAAAAGAAAATATCAGCTTTTGCTATTGCATCCAAGATAAAGCTGTATTTACAGCTTTCTAACAGAGAAAGACTGCATCCAAGAAATATCCACAGTGGTTACCAAAAGTGTCCCAGACAGGGATGGAGGCTGCACCCCCATAACATAAGTCTGTTATACCCATACAGCCAGATATCTCAACCTTTCTCTGAAAAGCCCAGAAACAAGGTTACTATAAGTAAGATTGGTTTCCACCAACAGAAGAAGAATATTTATTTGACTTGAGAAAATACACTGTTCATCTAAGACTTCTACAAGATACATATACAACTGTGAATTACCAAATATTTGTGTTAAATCCAGACCATGGACTAGAGAATCAAAGTTTATTAACAAAATGAAATCATGAAGAAACAAAGTTAATAGGGGAAATAAAATATAACTTAATATAATAATTATAGTTATTATAACTTATAGAATTAGAAGAGATAATGTATTTTGGAAAATGTGGAAGTTAAAAAGTGAACACTCAAAATTCTTGATATATATGAAAATATTATGTATATGTATCTGTGTTAAGAACAACAGAATGGTTACAGTTGAAGGTAGTAAGCTAGAAGACTGAGAAAGGAAAATTTCCCAGAAATCAGAGAAAATAAATAAATAAAAGTGAGAGTAAATAGATGTCTGATAGATACGAATCTAGTAGAGGTCCCAGGTTCCAATTGAAAAAGAACAGAGAGAATTGAGTGGAATAAATAATCAAACAATCAAACAAATTATTCTTAAGCTTGAAATGAACAGCTAAGACCACAACTAGATGAAAATAATAATAGACTCAAAATCAGATATATTTTAGTGATATTTAATATCAATAGCTGCACAGATAAGATAGAATTGTTAGTTTTTGGAGAGAGCAAACTATGTTAAAGGAAAGAATCAAATGGACATCAAGCTTCAGCTTAAGCAGAGAAATATTTAAAGACAATCAGGCAAAGCCTCCAAAGTTCTGAGGGAATAGTGATGTTTGAACCAGAACTTTGTAGCTAAACAAATGAGCATTCAAATCTGAAAGCGAACTAAAATTAATTTTGGATATGCTAGTGCTCCAAGTCTGTTGGGAATAGATCCTTTCTAAACAAATGGCTTATTGCAACAAAACTAATACAGTATAAGTCAAATCTAAGAGAAGAGGGTGAGATAAAAGAATCAATGGTCTATGACAATAGCAATTCAAATTATGTGTAATTCTAAATTAATTATATATATAAGGTAATAGTACCCAGAATATTTTAATTTTGAAAGGTAGAGGATAAAGAGAAAAGTAATGCTAATTAACTGAGTTTAAAAACTAGGCTAATTCAACAAAAGTCAGAAAAAGGGAAAAAATCAAGAATGCAATAAAGGAAATCAAGATGATAGAAATTCAGTAATCATAAGGATCATTCATAAATTAACACCCCTTTAAAGAGAATTTCAGACTGTCTTATAGTCCAAACATGTACAAAATTATTGCAAGAGACACAAATAATTATAGCAAAATTTGCAAATAAAGTGAGAGGCATATACACTTGCCAGATGCTATTAAAAGAAAGCGAATAAGGCAAGAACACTATCAGAAAAAGGAGAAATTACAAATTAAGGTATGAAATTTAATGGAAAAAAGAAGACTATTAAAATTGATTAGGGAATTAATCATCCAAAAAGATGGACAAAATTTATCAGGTGCTCAACAGCAATTGAGAACTGCTGATTATTAGAACTTTCTATGGTATAGTAGAATGTGAAATATTACTTAATTTTAGCTACTTTTTCTTGCTAATTACTGAATTCATTTTTGTCTTAGGGGCAAATTCTGTACCTTTTAAGATTTCTACTTTAGAAAACTTGAGACTTTCCTTTACCCTTTAAATATAATCAGTATTTAAAATATTTCATGGCTATTTGAACAACAATAGCAACTTAAAATTTTTGTTTCTGGGTAATAAGTCACATGTATATATATGTATGCATATATGTATAGGTATATATGTATATGTACATACAGATATATTCACATGCATTAAAACATACACACACAACAAATGTGTCTATGTTGTAGATGATAGATAGATATGGATAGACAGGTGGATAATTATTCATATTCCCCAAATCTTTGAATCCTTTTTTTTACAATAACCTTTTCTGTTTATTTTTAAGACAAGGATATTGAAGTCTCCACAAATGGTTGGTAGATCTTCTAGATTCTTTTTGAATATCTGACAGAATTATTTCTCTATTTGCTTCAAAATGATGCTGAATGCTTAAGTTACCACATCTATAAATGGCAAAACATCTAATAATACAAAGTTTTGGCAAAGCTGTGGGGAAATACCCTCTCAGTCTTCTGGAAGAAGAGTAAATTGTTACAAGCCATTCCAGAGTTTTCTCTGTCAATAATAGCACTGTTGAAAGGAAGAGCTGATGTGCTTTATGACTCAGCAGAAACACTCTTGGGTATACACCCATTCTCATACAGGTCAATATGGAAATGTGGATGAATAAATGCTTAGTTTAACAGTATCTGTTTATCTCCATGGGAATGAAATGTAATTACTATTCAACATGCAAAAGCAATCAATAACTCCTGTTACATAGAGAAGCATTGATGGGTCTTAAAACTACAGTGCTGAAGGAAAATTGTAAGAAAATACAAAAAATACCATTTCATTGAAATAACTTTCAAGGAATCATATACATACACAAGAATATAGAGTTTTAGCTAAAGTATTTGATACTAGTATAAATACATATGTACACTTAAGCATGTATATATATCATATATACACACACATATGCACACGTTTGTTTGTTTATATAAATGTAAATAATTTAAGCCTCAGAACAAACTAGGAAGTAGATATTATTATACCCATGTTGCAGAAGAAGAAACTGGTATGGCATATATGTAATATGAAAGGTCAAATGTTCATGAAAGGTCAATAACATAGCTAGTATGTGTTGAAGCCAGATTTCAAACCTTGGCTATCTGGCTCCAGAGTTCACAGGCTTAAGCACCATGTGTGCTTATTGCAAATGTCAAATATGTTAGTGTGTACCTAAGGGAGGATGGAAATAGACATGAGGATGAATGATGGTGACAAAACAATATAAAACCAATCAGTCTTGAACATTACTGATGAGAATGCTGTAATGTGACTAATTCAGCTCTGTGAACCTAAAGAAGGGAAGGGAAGGAGGAGGAGGAACAGAAGAAGGAGAAAAGGAAAAACATTCTAAGGAATAAAAGAGTCTAAGTGATAAGCATAAGTAGTGTCAGTGAAAAGCCCAGAATCTGACTTTTCTGGATTTTAGTCATGTCATTTACAGGTGAAATACATAAAAGTGTTAATAAATTAAGTGCTTTAAGCTTCGGAGATTAATTTGTTTAAACCTTACTGAACATCTATTACCTGTTTTTTACTATACAGTATTGGAGAAAGATTAAGGAAATGCTCTTTTGGTCTCTTATTTCTATGTGATATTGGACAAAATATTTAACTTATTTTTGTCTAATTTTTTCATACCGAAATTATATTATGCTTTAAGAGTTCTTTACTGTAATAGAAACCACGTTGGAATTATTCAATTCCTAAAAAAGATTTAGTAAAAGGAATTTTCATTTATTGTTCAGTGGTATTAAATGCTTAATTTAGCTTTTTTTTTGTTCAACACAGTGCTCAGGTTTAGGAGTGAAGCACATAGAATTGTGAAGAAGAGATGGAGAAACAGTATAGACAGATAAATAAACCAGTGAAAACTGTCTAGAGATCAATGGGAGGACAGATTTCCTTATCATGTCTAATTAATTTGTTTAAAGAATTATTATTTTTACTTTTATAACATGCAGCCACATAGTTAATTACAACAACAGCCATCTACTACAATATCTGTTTAATGACATCAAGTTACAGAATTTATGGTTAGTGAATTTTGTCACATGAATAGCAAATGGAAGCTAAGTAGTGGCAGAAAATAAAAAATAGTCTCAATTTCCTACTTCTAAGAAGAGAGATTTAAACAGTGCATTCACAAAAGATGAATATATATAAGAATTAAAGTTTAATTATTTAAGCCTAAAAAAGAATGTTTATTAGACACAGAGCTTGAGATAGTGATTCTGATTTTGTTTTTGCTTTGCTAGGTTTTCTGTGCTTCTGTGGGTTTAAATGCAAATGTGAAAACTAAATACCTTAAAACAGCTTGATCTTTCCTTTTTGGCCTTGTGGCTCTATGCCAAATCTTTATATTGAAATCACTAAGTTATGGGCTTTTTCTAAAAAAAAAAAAAGTTACTCCAAAATATTACCTACTTAGTAGTGATCTAGCAGTATCAAATGCCTAAGGAAAAAATTTTCTATCTGAAAATCTATGTAGAGATTAATGTTTGCCATTTCATAACTCATTATCCTGAAATAGTCCCCTCTAAAGCCATGAAATGTCTAGAAGTTCATATGAATAATTTTACAATAAGGTTCTATTCCCAGAAATCATTAGTTCTGCTATACTCTTTTTGTTTGAAAGGCTCCTGGATTTCAAAATAAATGTCTTGCCTTATGAAAATAAAAGCCAGTTTGTATTGCTAGAAATTATCTTCTCATAATATTTAACCAAAGCATCTCTTTTTTCAGAAATAATAGATCCAATTAATCTCATAGTATCAACCATAAAGATTTATGTAATGGATGAACCATTTTGCATGAGTTAAATTTTTATAAAATAGAAGCTTATATTTTGAAGCACAAACAAAAAAGCATTATTTTTTGGTTCTGCCAAGAATATGTCCCCCAAATATTTTACAGTTTACTCTTTAAGCAGAATATGCTCAATTCATTACTTCAGGAAATGACCAAGTATTTTGGATTCTTAATTTCTAAAGTAAATGATCACACTCTGCTTTATACATTTTCAAGGTTTATTTTCACTGTTGCCCTTTGTTCTTCCTCTTTATCTGGATGGTAGCTATCAGAACTAGAATGAGTACACCTAGTGCTAACAACTACTTTACTTTCTAAATATTTTTCTGCTCTTGAGTTATAAAACAAATGTGACAGGATTTTATCCAAAATAGTGGCAAATAGTTAGGGCTACTGGGAGGTTCTGCTGTTAATTTACTGCAACTTAGATTCTATATTTAAAACATTTTTTCCTAACATAAGTAAAGATATAAATCTCCTTTTCAGCACTGCAGCTTTCATTTCCAGCTACCCTATGCTAAAGGGAATACTTTCAGGCAAAGAGCCATACACATGTGACTCTTATCTAATGTAGTTCCCCTCTTTCAAGGGTTGACTTCTGATTTTCTGTCTACGTTTGGTCACTCTACAGTACCTTCAAATAGTTGAGTTAGGAGAGTGACATGTAATTTACATCTTAAAAGACCTACACTGTCTCTTCTGTATAGAAAGTACTGGGATAAAATTGAAAGGAAAAAGACTAGTAAGAGTTAATTGCAATAATTCAGGAAAGTAGTGATTGAATGAGGTAATAGTAAAGGACTTCTGTAGAAGTCTCAGATATAGGATGTGTTTTGACTGTAGAGCTGAAATCAATTTTAACTCATCAGTTGGATATAGGCTATTAGAAATTTTGCTGAATCAAAAATGATCTCCATTTTTGTTTATTTTGTTCTTTTCTGTGTTTTTTGTTTTAACCTTAAGATTTTAATGAAGTGTGATGGCAGAAACTGTGATTAGGAAGACTGTGGGTTTGGTGAGAAAAACAGATTTTGGAGACTTGACAATACTTCAGTTTAGCTACGATGAGATTGAAATATCTATTAAACATTCCAGTCTTGAGTAGAGGAGAATTTTTGTCACTGGCTATATAAATGTAGTTCTTATATTTTTAATGGATGCTATTTAATGTATACAACTTTTTGAAATCACCTGAGAATTAACTGTAGGTGCTTATGAGAAGCGATCCAAAGGAGGATGACCCAGATAATGAGAATGAAAAGAATCTGCTACTGAGGGAGAAGGAAAACCAGAAAGAGTGGTGTCCTTGACACCATTCTTTTTTTTTTTCCTAAAAAGAAGGGACTAATTAAACCTACTAATGCTTAGAATTATATATATAATCAACAATATATGGATGAAACATATTTGGAGAAACTGTGTTCAACATAAACATTATTAACAAGTTTCCTGTCAAGTGTATAAAGTGTATGGTAGTGTCCAAAATATTCTGATGATGCAATTTTTCCCGATGAGGAGTATCATGTAGGAATACTATTCTGAGAAATAGTCTTATGTGTTATGGAATTCCCACTTACAGCCACATTTCTCAATGATCCATCAAAAATTTTTATTCTTTTTTAACTTTTTAAAACTTCTTTGGGGCTGTAAAATTTAAAAGGACTTGAAATTAGTAAAGGAATTTCACGGTTGTAAATTTACTTGGTGCTGGGGGCCAATTCAATTAGCTAAGAACTTACTTTAAATTGCTACCAATTGGATCAATGGAGTATGACAGCTTTCCCCTTTCATTTCCATGTTTCTAAGGACAAGACCTTGAAAGAAACATACTGCAGGACTAATTACATTTTAGAAAGATAGGGTGTTCTTCCTCTTCTTTGTAAACATTAGTAGACAAGGTAGATTTATTTTTAATTTACAAAGAAGGGGTTACTGATTTCAATAAACAGGGACACAATATGAACTCTCTCTGTGCAAGGTGCAAGCAGAATTCTTTAGCTCATGATGATTCCACACTAGGTTCAACTCCTCTTCTGTTTTCAGAGAAAACATATATTTAACACCACACTGATACAGCCTGCCTGTGGTTGGAAACTCTCACTTAACATCTGTAAGAATATCTCCCCAAATCTCCACAATTCACTTAGCCTATATTAACAGTGCTATCTCCAAATGCCACTTCCTTCCCCTTTCCTAAAAAAAATATCAATCAAAAATTTTAAAATGTGCTTGAATTTATTTTTGACTATCATTTTGCTATTTCCATTAGAGTTATTGAGATGGCATTTGAACATCAGAGAAGAGTACCTTCTCTTTCATTACAATTTCAACATCACTTGCGGCAACAATATTCCCTACAACATGTGGAATGCTTTGGCACTGCAACCTACCCCTGAAATATTTCTAGGAGAAATATCATCTCTTATAATATTTATCATGGATAATTTCAAGAGTGCCTAAATTCAAAGTTTACAGCTGGTAGGGAATAATAGAAGCCATAGTGTAAGATTAACAAATCTTCAAAAATGTTAGCTTCAGTTAATTTTAGGGATTTTACAGGTTATATTAGGCTGATTATTCTTAATCATTTCCTGATAGGGTATGTGTAAAAAATTGATCTAAATTCGGCAAGCTTAGGTAGGAAAAAAAGAACACACGTCAAAATGGAATCAGAATGTAACCTTTATTTTTTCTTACTTCCCTGATGATGATTTTATGGAGGCTTCAGATTTTGTGTTCTCTAGATGAGATCCAGACACCATGTTGGCATTCTGGCTCCCAAATCAGCCTGAGGCAGAGACTCACTCAATAAATAACCCATTCCTTTAGGAAATAACAATAAAAATCTGCCCAGATACAGAAATTTATTGTATCAGGCCTGTTGCAATAGAAAATTGTTAAAGGCTTTAAGGTTTTCAGGACTTTGAAGATCAATAAACCTCACCAAAGGCTAAATAGTTCTGTGATTTTTTAAAAAGCCAGCTTAGTTTAGGTAAACATAAATTACTTACCCGCTAAATACCAATAAGCATTCATTTCTAAAGATATATCATCAATTAATAGCAGTTTCTTGACGTTAAAATAAGCCCTAAATTTAATACACCAACCAAAAAAAAGAGACCAACTCAATTTCAGAAATGTTAAATGTAAAAAAAGGTGCAATTTAGATTAAGAAAATACTATATGACACATCAGGGCTAAATACTTTCAAAAGATTGATCAAAGGCTTTATAGACCCCTTTAAGTATTGTGTTCCTTTTATATTTATGTAACTTTAAATTTTCAATTTAAAATTGTCCACTTATAGATATGTAAAATCCACTTATATTATTTATCCAAAAACATATTTACTCTACAAAGCAAAGCTGAAATTCACCAGTCTTTTATGTCCTTAGGGCATTAAAGTCAGAGGCACTACCCATTTTGCAAAACTCTTAAATGCATCTTTCCTATACATATGTCAACACTTTGCTTATATAAATATGAAATTCCATTCTATGGCTCTTTAAATGTGTCCTGAGTATGTATAACTCCTTATTTGGAGCTACTCTCCACCTAACTGAGGAGGTATCTGTATATACTGAGGAAGCATGGTACCCCTGGAAGTGTCATCTCACCTGATAGTGCTATAGATGTTCTTTTCTATCACTGACAAAAGATTAAAGATTGCTAGCTTGGCATTGCTTTAGGCTGTAATAAAGTGTGACTTTATAGCATTAATTTGCTCTACTTCAACACATTTATTTTTTATGTATTTTCATTTGTTTTATAGTTTATTTGTCCAACTTGGTAGATTTGATTTTGAATAAACACACAAGTTGGTTGTTAGTAAGATTTTTTTTTAAATGGCAGTTAGTGCTCCTGTGTGACTCATTGATGGGATATGATGTAAAATATTCACTGGTTTGAGAAATTGAAATAAAACCTTTAAGTAGTGTCACAATCAAATATGAAATAGAATGTGGAATACAGTAAATTGATAGTGTAATAAAGTCATGATAATTTCACTGAAAAGGTACCTTTGGATAAGATTTCCATGCATCAGATTTATCTCTTGGTATATACACTGAAGTAAATTAGAAATGTTCCCTTTGTTTATTTCTTCCATAAATTTAAATCTGATTGGAGCACATCATTCTGGGCAGGAAACTCAATCCTGTTATCTTGGACAGTGCAGCAGAGGATCTTTTCTGGAAAATGTAGGAAGTTCCCTTTCTTCTTCACTGAAATCATCATGGTTACTAATCAGAACCTTGTTTCCCAAGTTTATGTGGTTCTTTGAAGACACGTGATTCAGTCCTTTCTGGGATAAGAACTTTTGTCAATGTGGGAAATTTGAGTGCCTAAAGTCCAACATCCCTGGGTGCATGATGTAGTCATTTTCCTCTAGAACTTGACAATCTCCTAGGACCAGGCTTATCAGGAAAAATACAGGATGCCAAGTTCAGTTTGAATTTCAGATAAACTGCACATTTTTTTAGTTTAATTATGTTGAAAATATTGCATAGTATATCTTATATTAAAATATGTATTGTTTATTAAAAAATTTACATGAATATCCTGCATTTTTATTTGTTAAATCTGATAACCCTTCCTGGGACACAATCAGTGAGTGGTACAGCCCTCACCCCATCCTCACCCACCTCTCCACCACGCCCAGAAATCAGAAACACTGTCTTCTTCCTGGGCTTGAGAAAAAAAACTCTACCTTTCTCTATGTCTGTCTATTCCTGCAAGGTAAACATTCCTTTCTGAAACACAGAAGTAATGCTTTCAGTGAAGGCCAAAGCTGGCAACCTCAAATGCCTATAGATTCCATAATGTAATATATATGACTGAAGCAGACCCAGGAAGACTATGGCAAACTATTATATATCAGCTAACAGTGTCAGCTGATATTCAGCTCCAGCCAGGTACCTTATGCGAAAATTGGCCTAGTGTTGCTAGATTTTCTGAAAACCAAATTTGGATTTTTAACAGGGAGTCTCCCTATATTGAAGTGTTAGAAGCACATTGAAATAATTTAAGAAATAAAATATGCAGCAACTTACACTCAGCCCTAATTTTTTAACCATCAGTGCAGACTTTTACTAAAGACAGCAGTCAGAATTTATTCCTACCTGCTTCAGCTTTCAGTTCTGCAACAAAAACTTCACCTGAGTTGAGAGAGCCCAGAGCCTTGTAATGAAACAAAACATTAAACACACACACACACACAGCTCGAGTGCCTTTGTGTAACAGGATGATGAAGTATCATGTAAAAGATTCAATGAGTTGAGAAGATGAAAGTGAATCATGCAGCATTAAAACTTTATTTCAAAATTAGTTAGTGCTTGCTTTATGGACCTAAAGGAAATCAATAGCATTGTGATATACATGTAAAGTCCCGGGAAAGCCTGGCTATTTTGCAGGGTTTTCAAGCTAATAAAACAAAGGTAAAAATAAAAATATATTACCTTAATCTTTAAATCATATACATGTGATTTTTTTTTGATTCAATAAGATGTTATTTTCTGTTTCCAATTATGTTTTGTCAGAGCATTAAGCTAAAGTATTATAATCTTGAATGTGTTTTGAAGACATATTTCATATAAAAATTTTGCTTGTTTATACGATACTATCACTAGTTTCTGGGTGAAGTTCTGTCTGTGCCCCACTTTCCTCTGATACATATACAGTTTATATTGTGTGGCAGATAGTAGTAAGCATAGCTTTCTTTTAAATGCAAATGGGATAAATCTAATTTCATATGTACATTGTAATAATCACCTTTGGCGATTGGATATAATGAATGAATATTTCTAAGCCATTTTTGTTTTTCCCATTTTAAGGTAAAGAGTATTTAAGAAACTAGGTGAACATTTTGAAGAAATGAAGAATGACTGGTTAAATATTTATACATATTTAGAAACCTGCTTTGAAAGTCAATACTTGAAAGAGACCTCAACAACTTTATCTAACAATACAGAGTAAGCAAAGTACAAATATTTCAAAGCCAACTGACTTTTCTTGAGCATGAGGCAAAGATTTACTTGAAGAGAATCAGTATCTAGCAGACAGGCTTGGTAACCCGTATAGCAATGAAGCAAAAAACAATTACATGTTTAACCTCAAATATAACTTATTTCTGATCATATTTTCATCAAACATTCGCTGACATCCTATTCTACACCAGTCATTGTGCCAGATACTTATGGTACAATATTTTAGTAACATTCCTTATGCCATCACAGAATTCAGATTTTATTGTAGAAGAGAAGTAAGTGAACAGGTCGTTGCAGTCTTCTGTTAATAAGTTACAGAAGAGTGCTGGTTTCTATGGGAGCACCTAGGAGGGACATCAAACACACATGATGTCCCAAATCTTTGTGATGGGATTACTTTTAATTTATCTGAAGAGAACATCTCCCAGGGGTGTTGATTACTGAAAATGCCATGAGACATAGAGGAGGGAGAGATAGGATTCGAGGGTATGTGTTCTCAGCACAGTTCAAGAATATATTTTATCATCCATGCTGGGATACTTTGTGAGAGGGGACACTTAATATTTACATTGGGACATCAAAATTAACCTGAAATGCCCCAGGAAAAATAAGATATATGATCACCCCATAGATAGTCCGTTCCAGATCAGCTCCAGGAAGAATAGCTAAATCCTTTCCTGCATGCTACATTTATTCTCTATTTTACAATAAAATGGTTAATTTGGAGTCTGACATTTAAATATATACCATTATTACTGGTAGAATGTCACTTTCAGAAGTCTTTGATATTATTCAATTCTAGTCAGAATATTAAATACTTGTAAGATGGCCAGAAGGTTATTTCTGGCTGCAGAGCAGTATAAGTTTTCCTCATTCTAGAAGACATTGACTGCTTAGAAGTCAGTTTTTTCAGATGCCAGATCAAATCTCTACCTCTTTCATATGTCTGCAAAAGGTAAGCTTATTCTTTGAGTGTTCTCCTTTCAATCTTTAAGTGATGGAAAATGCAAATGTAGCTCAAGACTATAATAGAAAAAGAAATATGTTAGCCTTGCATGATTAGGGGAAAGAAACAAATAAGACAAAACAATTATCTGAGTTAGGAAAAGATTCTGCTAGCTGTTCCTACTCATCTCAGCTATTCAACACACCTGAACAGCATAAAAGAAATTAGTTTTATGCCTTCTTTTTCATTTTCTGGAACGTTGACAAATGTATCTGAAATGCTTACTGTCCTACAAAAGTAATAGCCATTTATTTAACAAAATGTGTATTAGTAACAATAATGGCAAAAAAAAAAGAACTTTGGCAGAAAAACGACTATTCCATTATACTTGACACTTGCTTAATAGTGTGATATCTGGCACATTTAATAATAGCTAATGAGACTTTAATGCTTAACTACAGAAAAATGCATTTTATTGTGGGTGTTCAAGGACAATAGTTTATTTTTACTTTGATTTATAATTATAATAGTTTTGAATAGAATATATATAACAATCCTATTCAAATGGAATTCATAGACAATTTTAATAGCATGTGATTTATTTTAACATTCTATTTACATATAAAGTGGTTGCAGATAGTTCCTATTTAATTGGTAGGAAAACTGAGTCACTGCAAGTTGTGACAGGTCTAAGGTCATTACAATTCATTTTCTTCTAATTCTTTGCTACTGTAACATCCCAAGACTTCCCGTAAAATTTTTTTAAAAAATTATGTTTTGTTGAAGCCACTTATTTTGATAGTGAAGATGATCCTGACATTATAATATATAAACAAAATATGTCTTTATTATAAGAAGGATACAACTGTGAGAGTTTCAGAACTTTGAAAAAATTTATAATAATTTTACTGAAAAATAAATTTGTTGAAATTAAACATTTGATGGAATTTAAATTTTTATTTTTCATAAAGTTGCCCAGAAAAGTAATTTGCCAAATACTCAAGACTAAATCTGTTGATAAGATTTTCTATAGGATCACAAAGCCAGGGAGATAGATACCTCAGATAGATGCCCTATAGTTTATTTAGTTTAGCAGCCCTTGTGCTGAAACTTCTCAGTATAAAATAAATCTAAGGAGAGCAAAATATTAGTCATCAATTTGTTTGAAAACAGTTATCAAACAACTAATTAGATAAACATATGTACAGGTCAATTTATAGAAACTACATATATGTCAATGTCTGCTCAGCATTTACAAGCTAGTAGATCCTTTGTGAAAGTTATAAAAGAAGAATGAGAATATTTATTTTGTGATGGTTAATTTTATGTGCCAACTTTACTGGGCCATGGATACCCAGATATTTGGTTAAATATTAATCTGGGTGTGTCTGTGTGTCTGTGTTCTGGATGAGATTAATATTTGAATTGGTAGACTGAGTAAAGCAGATTGGTCTCTCCAATGTGCGTGAGCCTGATCTAATCTCTTAACAGCCTGGGGGGATTTACTCTTTCTGCCTCGAGTAATTTTGGAGCTGGGACATCAGTCTTCTCCTGTACTCAACTGGGACTTACACTAGTAAAAGAAAGTTCTTCTGATTCTCAAGCCTTTGTACTGGGACTAGAACTATACCAATGGTTCTCCTGGGTCTCCAGCTTGCTGACAGCAGATCTTCTCAGCATTCCATAATCATGTGAACCACTATCTTATAATAAATATCTCTCTCTCTCTCTCTCTCTCTCTATATATATATATATATATATATACACATATATACATATAAATCTATATCTATTATATAGATATATATGAACATATATATATGTATACACACATTAGTTCTGTTTCTCTGGAGAATTCTAATACATATTGCAATACAACTATACTTTTTATTAATTTCTAAATTTAAATCATCTGCATTAAAGTAAATGGAGTGGGTTATGCTTTCTGACTAGACCCTACTGATACAGCCTCCTTTTATCTATTGTGGTCTATTAAAATTAATTTTTTTGAACAATTTTCTGTTATTGCTAAAAGCACATAGCATTTTAAATTCAGTAAAATACAAATTGTTTTACCAATTTCCTGTAAATGTTAGGATACTTTAGAAAACTTTAACTCCTTTTACCACCTCATCTTTTATATTATTCTTGTCATGTGTTGATTTCTATATATTTCAAACCAGATATATAATATCTTGTTTTGTATAGTCATCGGTCTTTTCTATTTACTCACTTATTTACACTTTTTTTTCTTCCAGCAATTCAGTGTTTCCTACTGAAATCATTTTCCTGAAAATCTCCTGTTAGCAATTTTTTAGAAGAATTTTGCTGCAGAGGATTTCTTCTGTTTTTGTTTTTCTGAAATCGTTTTCATTTACCTTCATTTTGGAGTGATATTTTTACAGGGTACAGAGTTTTGGTGGGCTGCTATTTTCTTTGATCACTTGAAAGTGGACTTTCCATTATACTCCTAAGGCCCACAGTCTCTCAGTTTTTGCCCTATTTCTCCAGGCTAAGCCCTGGAATCTTAGCCCGATTTTTTACTGCCTCAGTAGTATTCCACTGCTATTTTAAAAATGACTTATTCATTTCAACTGGATTTTCTGGTTATTTCCTCAAACATTTCTGTTCATGAACAAAAAACCCAGAGTAGAATCAGTATAAATGAATAAAGTGAATATGGCTTGATTTTTTAAATTTTATTTTCTGGTCCAAATATCTAAATTATATTGAGTGGCAATAAATACGTAAGGTATTCAAATGATAAAAGAAAGCAATGAAAATTATACTTTTTATTAAATATACTGGAAGTGGTTTTTCTTCTATTAATATACAAAATAATAATTTTTCTCTTAAAAAGTAATATGTGCTTGGGAAAAATTGTATCAATAGTAACTTTTCCCCACCATTATGATGGTCTTAATGTGAAATGCCTATGCACAGTAAACACCTAACAGAAAAATTGAGAAGACCTATTTTATTTCAAACAACTTAGCACCTCCATCATTGCAATTCATACAAAAGTGAATCAAGAACTCTTAATCAGGGAAAATAGGAAGCTGTCATATAGGTAAGTGGTAATGACTAATAATGAAGAGTTGCCCAGAAAACAGATATTTTGAATTATTTTCATTTCCAGCTTTGTTAGGAAAATCTATCAAACCTTTCCCACAAGAGAAATGCATCCTTTCAGGCTACATAGCTGGTTTTTGGCAGAAGCTGATGTCAGGGTGTTTATACTAAAAAAGAATACAGCCACTTAATACCCAACATTCCTGAACCCAACTCTGGCCATCCTGCCAGGAAATCTTCTCCCCTACAGAATACCTAATCTCAGTAAATGGTAAACACAGACTTTTAGAAGCTCAGGTTAAAAAAAAAAAAAAAAAAAAAAAGATGTCCCGGAATCTTATTTGACTCTTCTCTTTTTCTTACACTCTATATCTAATGCATCAGCTTATGTTAAAGTTAAAGACTTTTAGGTATTGGTAAAAACAGTTACTCCTATCACATGTCTTTAATGGATGTTGACATTGAAGACTTTTGTAAAATATGAGGTAGATTAAAATAAGTAAATTGCCTTTGCAGCTGGAACCTGAATAGGACTCTTTCCTTTTGTATGATATTACTTGATAATGTTTTAAAATAATTATTCTTTTTCAGAGAGATGAAGCTAAAGTTTCTAATGCCCACCTGTTAATAAGCAGCTTACACATAGGACCTCCTGATTGTTTATGAAAAGCATGCATTTTATATCATAGCTCATACAAAAATGCTATGCTCTTCTGAAAATGCTTTAATTGATTCTACTTTTTATTCAGAAAAAACACGGGATTTCCTAGAGCCATAAAAGTGTTTGGTCTGGAATAAAAAATTTATTTCTCAACTAAAATATGTGGTTTAATTTCCCTCTGACTTTCTGCTTCATTAAAGCAAGTTCTCAGTCTGGGATGTCTTATAATTATTGTTTAATGAGTTTCAGTGTTGTATTTATTGTGCTTATCACTAATGGAAGTAATTTCTCATTTGCACTTATAATGTATTTATTTCATAGGATTGTATACAGTTTAATTGATTTTGCATGGTGTCTAAGGTTTCTTAGCTTTGGCAAAGGTGTTTTCCAGTGGACTGTATTGCATTTCAAAGATATTTAATATTTCAAAGGAAAATTAACTACATTTTTGGAATCTTAAATAAATCACCATATCACATTTCATAATATGCAAAAAGAAAATTTGAAAGACGTATGATATTCCTAATGAATTATATAATTACAAGAAAAACAAACAGGATACAAAAATGATTAGGTCTTTGTTTGTTTGGAGGAGGAAAAGGGACACATACTAATTTAATGAGAAATTCATACTTTCTTATGAAGTATATAAAGGTCATTAATATATCACTATGCCCTATCTCCTATGGCAGTGAAAGTATATTTTGTTGACTGTGACCAGGAATACTACAACGAAAATGATAATTTGAAAGTCAAGGACTTCACATTTATAGATGATTTCTAAGCTTTAATTAGTCTTCTTCATGCTGAAAATTATTTTATAATATCTAAGAATAAATTGAGGAATTCTCTAAAAATATTTGCAAAAGAATAAGATGAAAGGTATGGGAAAAACTTAGGTAACATGGATAGTTCTATGGATTTCAAAATTAATTTAATGGATGCCACAAAGGGACAAAATTAACAAGCACAAAGGAAAAGAGACAAAATAAAATTTATTAAATAAAAAAATATCTTAAACTGGTAAAAGACATGAACCTTTGACTAAAAAGTCCACACAGAAAGTCAGGTAAGATTAATACTTTTAAAGATTTCCACCTAGATAAATCCAGATAAAATTTAGAACCCTAAAATTATGCACCAGGAAAACAAAATAATATCTTAAAGAGTACAATTTAGATAGGCATCAGTCACAGACACATACTAGAATATGTTAAATATAGTTTAAGTGGATGTCTTCTAATACCTGAAGAAAAAATTTTGAATTTAGAATTCCAAACTCTGTCTCAGTCAGTGTGAAAAAAAAAAAAAAACTCCTTAGACATAAAAGAAACCAGGGATTTGCTTCCAAAATATTCTTCCTAAAAGAATTACTCAAGTTTTTAGTGAGACAAACAAAATAAAGCAAAAGATCAGTTATCAGTTGTGTTCACCAAATGCTAGAAATATGGAAAACAAGGCAGGTGTGTAAAGTAATAGAAATAGAAATTCTCTTCTATTTCTAGTTTTCTGTGAGAGTTTATCATAAACTGGTGTTGGATTTTGTCAAATACGTTCTCTGTGTTTACTGAAACTATTTTGTGGTTTTGCTCTTTACTCTTTCAATATGGTGTACTATATAAGTTGTTATTTTTGGATCTTAAACTGACCTTGCATATCTGGGAGAAATACCAGTTGGTTGTAGTTTATAATCCTTTTTCTGTGTTGCTGGATGTAGTTTGTTAATGCTTTGTTGAGAATTTTTGCATCTTTATTAATAAAGATAATTTCTAGTTTTATTTTCTCATAACATCTTAGTCTGGCTTTTGTATCAGGGTACTTCTGGCCTCATAGCATGAGTTGGGATGTATTCTTTCTCTCTTTTCTAGAAGAATTTGGGAAGAATTGGTATTATTTTCTCTTATTTGTTATTTTTTTTTATAGACTTCACCAGGTAAATATCAGAGCCTGGGTTTTGCTATGTGGGACACTTTTAAATTACTAATTCACTTTCTTTATGTGATCTGTTTATTATAGATTTGCAAGATGAAAAAGAACCTGTGTCAGAATATAAATCAATTCACTGCTTCCTTCTTTGAGAAAGTTTTGCTGTGAAAAATATTTTAAGTCAGCTACCTAAAGAGTGTGCTTAATGAAGTAACTGGTTTACAATCTGGTGCACGCTCCTTGTCATCACTGACAATAACAAATATTTCATGGATGAGCACCTGACCATGGACTACATTTTGAACAGCAATAACCTACAGTATGAAGATTAATCAAGACACTTTGGCAACAAATTGATAACCTGAACTATTTACCTCAATAAAGTAAGGATTTATTATGTTATGCTGGGCTGTATCATCCATTTCCTTAGTACATTTAGGCTTCTATTAACACAAATACCATAGACTAGGAGGCTTACAAACAACAGAAAATTATTTCTCACAGTTCTGGAGGCTGGAAAGTACAAGATCAACATGCTGACAGATAAAGTATCTGGTGAAGACCTACTTCCTGGTTCATAAGTGGCCATCCTCTTGCTATAATCGCACACAGTAGAAGCGAAAAGGGAGTACTCTTGGGTCTTTATATAGGGCACTGACCCCATTCATTAGGGCTCCACCCTCATGACCTAATCACCTCCTCAAGGCCCCACCTCCACATACCATTACTTTGGGGATTAGGATTTAACATATGAATTTTAGGGGGACACAAATAGTCTACAGTGATCATGGAACCTAAGGATAGGGATATAGACAGGCCTAAGGTAGGGTCTGGAGTAATGAACTGAAAAGTCTTATTAACGATCCATAAAATACATTTCCTCTCTCAATTTTTTTGCTCTGATCAACTTTCTCAGCTTCTCTTTCACATGGTAAATGTAGCCACCTCAAAGTACTAAGTTACATATTTTGGTTTCATTCCAGCATGGATAGGTGTCTATTTGTCCCTATGATTATCATTTCTTATAAATGGGCATTATAATATAGTACAAACATGTTTAGGGGCTCCAATATTGAGGATGCAAGAGGCATGCAGCAGAGAAGGTAGTCTGGCAGACACTGCCAAAGTGTGTCCTATTTATTATCTGATATGATTGCTCTTAAAAATTACTTTTGGGATGAGTTTGAAAAACTTGTGGCACATTACTTTGAATGTGTCCAGTGTTGGTAAATCTTTCAGGGAAAAATTCACTTTTCAGACAGCCATATTTTTAAACTTGTCATTTGAATCCATTGGGTTTTTGGTCTGAGTATGTAGCCTTTAGCCAAAAAAATAAGGTGACAGTATCAATAATTAGTCTGATATCCTGTGTTGATTGTAAATTATCTGCAGAACTTACTAAAGAAGATTCTCAAAACGTATGAATGATGGAAGAATGTATAAACTCCCAACCCAAGTATATAATTTAAAAAACAATGTTTATTCATATATATGTATTCTTCATTTAATATTTGTTATTCATTATGTTCATGAATTCCAGGTCACAAACAGCAGATGTGAATAAATAGTGCTTAATTAACAAAAGAGAGGGTTGGTTAAAAAATATGTATATATATTCATATGTAATTATATATACATACATACACATATGTGTGTAGTATACAAATATATACACATATATGTGTACATATATATAATATATATGTCACCTCATTAGCATAGCAAAGATATTCCTATCACTGAGGACATTTCAAAGGTTTTAGGAGTTGTCTACCAGAAACTGGGAACAATGACCAAATATATTTTTTATATACCACAGAAGTCCATTGTAATTCTTATCCTTGTTCTTCTCTAGGTAAGGTGTATTTTTTCTTTGGCTTCTTTCAAGAATTTCTTTTTCTTCAGTTTTCTGTAGTTTGAACATGCTATGCTTACATATGGGGTTTTTGGTCTTTATACTGCTTGCTGTTCTCTGAACTTTCTACATCTATGGTTTGTTGTCTGTCATTAATTTTAAAATGTCCTTGGAGTAACTATTCCAAACATTTCAGTTTCTCTGTTATTTTTTGTTTCCCCTTCTGGTATTATATTTACACATATATTAACACCTTCTGAAGTGGTCTCACAGTTTTTGGATATTCTATTTTTTTAAAATTATTTTTCTCTTTGCATTTCAATTTGGGGACCTTCATACTTTCCAGCTTAGGTGAATGAGTTAATTCCACAAAGAAAAATGTTAGATCATTGTATTATGGTGCTATTTATATCCATTTTACTGTCTATGAAGAAAAAACCTAAAACACTATTGATTTACTCCATGTATTTATGGGTTCAGAGAATTAAAGGCATACAAATTTTGCACATGTTGTCAGTGAGCAACATAAGTTTTATTAGTGTTGAGCAGAAAAACTATAGTATGGAAATACAATATCTATCTGATATTTTTGTTTCAATAAACTAAAATTGATATACATATAAAATAATGAACATACAAGTATGCACACGTATACACATATTTCTTAACTAGATTTATCCAGAGGGAAAGAAGAGCAGAGTTCCAAATTTGGAACCTGGAGAATTTATATCCTTATGCAGTGACGGTATGACCTAGAATTCTTTTTCTTCTGTTTAAGAATCTTTGGGTTAATTCAAATTTGAAAAGGCCAGAATAAAATGGAGTTTATTGATTTATGATAAATCTTAGCAGCAAAGTTCATTTTTGTAAGGACAAAAAAAGGGCGACTAAGAGGAAAGTATTTTCAGATGCTGAACGATCAGCAATTTAAGCAAAATCTGTCAAAACCAGATGTTGTTTTGACAATCCATCCTAAATAGACTTGTTTTGTATTCCTATCTCTGGTTTCAAAATAACAGTACAACTGAAACAGTGTAGTCTTCTATAAAGGGTAGACTCCCTTTGTTGTAGCATGAAAAAACGTGAGGGAGATGAAATAATTTGACTCTATTTTCAATGAACTGAATTTGAGTAAATTCATTATTATTAATATCCAACATAATTATTATGGTTACTTCAAGGGACATAAACAAACAAAGTATATTTTAAAATTCCATTTCTAAAAGACTTTTTTATTGCAGTACGCGGGCCTCTCACTGTTGTGGCCTCTCCCATTGCCGGAGCACAGGCTCCGGACGCGCAGGCTCAGTGGCCATGGCTCATGGGCCTAGCTGCTCCGCGGCATGTGGGATCCTCCCGGACCGGGGCACGAACCCGTGTCCCCTGCAGGCAGACTCTCAACCACTGCGCCACCAAGGAAGCCCGCTAAAAGACTTTTTGGAGGACGATTCTTCTTTATTATGTTTGAAAACTGGCTATTATTTTAGTTTTATGTTTAAAAAGTCTGAACCCCTTACAAATTCTTCAAAATAGATTCTAGTCTGTACTGATTATGTCACACAACAAAGCTTAAGCAAATGTAAAAATTCTGTTAGTAACCAAAGAAAAAGAATACAAGAGAACAGCTTTTTATATTCAAAGCAGGCACCTGACTAGTTATCTTTTACTGATGTAGAAATTACCTTGAAGGAAATGAACATCATAGTATTGGCCAGGTTAGTTGAGAATTAATTTTGAAATTGAAGAAAACCAAAGTAGAGAGGGCAGTGTTGCTAAGAAAAGATCCAGCAGTCTCTTGTTAGAAGATCAAGGCAGGGAAGTGTTGGAAGTGACAGTGTTCCTTGGAGTGGTAGAGTAGGCTAACTTAACAAGGGACTTTTACACTTCAAGTGAGGGGCAGTGAGTGCAATTCTGTCAAGCAGGTTGGTAATTAAACTTAACAGCAAATCACAAATATAGTTCTCTCTTTCCCAGGCTATGGACAGAGAGATGATGCCTAAGAGGCTTACAACCAGAATAGTGCTAAAATAAATCAAACTTTCTAGAACAATAATCACAGAGAATTAGGAAGAAATTTAGCTTTATTTACAGGCTCAATGCACAGAATTTAAAACCATAATTAGGTTTTCTGAAGTAGAAAAAATAATAATAGCTTATTTGTAATGTCTGAAAATTTTTTATCTGTGTCTGTTAGAGAAGTATTATTCCAAATGATATTTCTATATTATCAGTTTTAGCTATTTAAGTTATCCTGCTACAGTTTAATGAACACTTTGTCATTATGAAACAAGGCCGGTGTTACTATCATTCGTGAAATTTAATTGGTTTTATCTCTCTCCCAAGTACAGCTTTTACCTTTTACTAGACTCACTCTTATTTTGCAATATTTACTACATAAAATTACAGCTGTTTGAAGAGCTCTGGGACATGCATTCAAAGAAACAAACACTTATCTGAATATCCTTCAAAATAATTTTTGAAGTAAATTCAGTGATATAACTGGGATTATTATAATTCTTGTGATACTTTAGAATTTCCACATATTTGCCAACTTAGCATGTTGAATCTATGCTTGCTTGTCAAGATCTGGAATAGACCTTGTAAATTTGCAAGAGAACAATGAATATCTTCAAATATCTAGATAGCAAACTGTGGCATTTGCTTATTTCCATGGTGTAAACTCACCCACTATGGCCAATGAGTCATGAGTCATCACTGAACAGAGTTGGAAATAGATGTGCACACAGTTGAACACAATTCATTATACAGTGTTTCCACCTTACCAATATAATAGACAAAAATAAGTCTAAACATATATAATAGTAATTCATTTTTTAATAATGGCTATATTTAATAAGTGGCTCACAAAATGCCTAAAAATTTGGCCATTAGCTCTCACAAGCTGGTAGGAGCTGGCTCTAGCATACCACCAGCTATCTCAATTAATCTGCAAGCTTCTTTGTCCTTCCCTTCCTTTCTATATTCACATTGTGATTAGTTGGAATTTGCCTAAAATATTTCCTCAAATTATCAGCTGCCCCAATAATGCCTTCTTCTATTTTGCTATTTCCAGTGTTCTAATTGATTTTAATAATTATTGAGCAAACCAGGATGTGCTAATATTGTATGAAGCCAGCACAGTCACACACATGTCAATTAATTAGAGCTGCTAGATGACTGAGACAGCTGCTTCTCCTGAATAATCAGCTCATTGGATATTGATATTTTGCCAATAGATGGCTTAAAAGGTATGTCTTGGAGCCACTATTTGGGTAAATATACAACTCATTATGTACATATAGGTAAATTGAATGACTTGATATTGACCAAAAACAAACAAACAAAAAATAGTTTATAGCTAAGAGTCAATCATCACTAGAGGAATGAGATCTGTCCTCATGCTGTAGCTTATTGACTTAATCAGTTTGCTTTTGGAATTCTCCAAGAGTTAACACTCACAGCAGTTTGGCTAATAACCCGCTGCTTCAGCTAAATAACAGTGTCAGAATCTATGAGTTATAATGTAACATTAAGGAGTATAAAGACAGTTATTCTCCAGAGGATGTTTCAAAATCACAATGAAGTAACAAGCAATTCGTTGAGGATCCTTCCCCGCCAGTTGCCAAAGCATTAGCATTCCATCTGCCAGGCAGTGGGATTAGCATTTTCCCAGTGAAGTTGTTAATGGCAACTTTCAGAAGACTAAATCAGTGCTTTGTAAAATCTCTAGGAAATCATGTTGAACACTCTATTAACATCTTTCTTTAGACACATATTATGTTAGCCTTTTTTCTTATTGCTTACTTATATTCATTTGTTTCAGCATCTATTAGATGATGAATGGCAGCACCATGAGACACTGGAACTTTTTTCTTTTTTCCACTTGAGCAATTGAAAATAATGTTATATTTACCCCTGTTAGAAATAGCCCAAGAGATATTGTTTTAAGTCAAGTTTTGGCAAAAGCTTTATCCAAACTGAAGCATTTTGAAGAATAGGGGATGCACTGTGCAGGACTTTTCTGGGCTTGCATGTTCACAATGCCTGATACTTTCATCAATCTCCATTGATTCATAGCTATGATCTTTGAAAGTTATTTGCAATGTGTGCTAGCAAAAGTACTGTCTATGGTGTTTGCCCTGAAAAATGCCTTTTTATAAATGTTTTCTAACATTTCAAACACACTTGAGACTAAGTCGAAGACTCCATATCTCACTGGTTAGAAACATGGTTGATAAAAATTAAGGCTGCAAAAAATAGTCTATGTCTACTTTTAGATTAGGAGAATGTTTCCCTGCTAGGTGCACTCTGGGAATATTAATTAAAGATAGAAAGCGAGTTCAGAGTGGTGGATTTTGTAAATTAATAACCCCAGGCTAGCACTCTTAGGGTTTTGTATGCAAACAGTCTGAGAGAGTTATGAGATGGCTTTATTGTTTTAATAAAGAATTACAAACATCTGGCAGCTTATAAAAAGTTCTTTAGTCTCTATGTTTTGTTTCTCTTCATCCTGCTCCTTTTTTTTGGCACCAAAATTACTTTAGATGTTTTTGATCTCAGAAAGTTATTAATGTCTGTTTATTTTAACCAATTTTTATAAAACAAAGGAAATACTGTTTTATATTTCTTTCAAGACAGATGCATAATTTATAGCCAATGGATTCAGCCTAACTTCTTTTAGATAACAGACATACTTATTTTTTGTGTATTGTTTCTTATTTCAAGCAAACAATTGCAAATTATTCCATTTAGTGTAATACTACTTCATTGATAAACAAATGTATGATGGCTTAATAAATAAGACAGTAGCTTATATTTTGCTTTCCTAAAGTTCTGATTGTGAATGGCTTTTCTCTAAGATAGGACACATATTCTTCCCATCTTGCTGCTGTACCATCATCAACATATGGCTTCCAAGATCATTTTGCCCATCTGCATGAGGCCAACTAAAGAGGAAAGTGGATAAAGAATCCCATGTAGAAGGCTTGGAAGTGATATACCTCTGCTGGAAGTTATATACCTTTGTTCACATTCCATTGGCTAGAACTGAGTCATTTGACTATGCCTAACCAAAAGGAAAGTTAGGAAAAATAGCTCAATTTGTTCATAACTTAAAAAGGGAATGGATCTGGTAATCATCTAGCAATCTTTACCATGGTAAATTATAGAATAATACCAGGTCACTATGAAATGAAATGATGCATTCTATGAACTTCAGCATATTAATGTTTGCCAGTATAGTGAAACAATGCTTCTTAAATATTCAAGCTACAATTCTAAAAAGGAAATAAATAAAGGCATATATACATGTATATTACCTTTCCTTTTGTTCACATTAAAGTGACGCAAATTCCTTTGTACTGATATTCATTCATTCACTTATTCATTCAGTATACTAAAATAGCCAGGTTTTATATTTTGCCTTTTTTTCAATGCTGTTTTTTTACCACTTTGTTTCTATTAATGGACCATGTATTAGCAATCTTGAAAACATTAAAGGTATAAATAAGAAGGTATTATAGTTCTGCAATCTTAAAATATGAATAATACTTTGAATATAAATTTAATGCTATTTCAAATCCTAGAGGAATTTAGTATGCTAATCTTATCTTCTTAAATTGTCTGACTTATCTGTATTTTATGCTAGTATAATCTTTCTATACTTAGCACAATATACACTTTCATGTACTATTAGAGAACATTATGAAGGACAAATAAAATTATTATTAGTCAGAAAATTGATTAATAATAGAAAGAAGACATGGAACATTTTATCTTTAGCTACTAATTTGGATGCTCATAATAACTGAAATTTACTTCATCACTTGAGGAAAATGACTCCTAACTAGTCACTGTATTTCCATTCTTCATATCACTCTCTTAAAGTCAATGAATTAGAAAGGTAACTAAGGATGAAACCTCTAAAATGTTCTTCCATTCATAATATCCAACACCGGATACTTATCCAACATTTTGCATATGTTTTCCTACTTTTGATTTATAGGGCTTGTGTTTAATTAGAAAGCATCTCTCCCAATCTAAAGAGATGGTTACAGATGAATCAATTATTATGAGCAGAGACTGGAATACAGGTAAATGAAGGAGCCCTTGAACAATTTTGCTCATAACTGGTTGTAGTAAGCTGAATAATTACCCCTAAATATATCCATGTCTTTGCCACATACGGAGTCATAAGACCAGGGAAAATAGGTAACCTTGCACAGGCAAGGAAACAGATTGTCACCTAGAATCTCAAAGACAAACCACTCCACTGACACCTAGACTTTAGACCAGTGAGACTGATTTTCGATTCTGAGTTCCAGAGTAATAGATTAAGTTTTTGTTGTTTTTAGCCACTAAGTTTGTAGTAATTTGTTAAAGTGGCTATAGGAAATGAATGCACTGGTATACAGCCAGATATCTACGCTGTAATTGGGAGAGACTGAGTCAATTCCTTTCCTACAGCAGTGGCTTAATACCATGCCATATTTACTGCTCAGATGCTTAAGAGGATGAGAAAGTCGAAGGTAATAATATGTGCTTTTGCTACATTTGAGAATATTAGTGGCCAGATGTTAGTGAATAATAGGGCTAGGAAGAGGCAGGGGACTAAAGAGGAAAATCATGAGCAACAAAAGCCAAGAGTAAACTATGGTTTTCTTTCTGAATGGGATTTCCTACTTAGTTTCTGCTGCCCACAGAACTATTGTCTTCCTTATAAAACAGACACTATTTTCTGCTAAAAACCTGTATCTCTCTTTCTGTCTCTGATACACATACGCACACACACACATACACACACAAACGCACACCCCCCCCCCCCCCATCTCTGAGGAATCAGGTCTAATATCAGAACTAGCTGAGGCTTTCATTTCTAATTTTACAAATGGATATAAATTACTTTGATAAATCTTTGGGCCCCACTCCATAACATACTACACATGAGAGGTGGCACCAAATGTGCCCACACTTAGAACGCTTAGAATAACATTTCATAAATTCTGGAAGTGTTGATCCTGAACTCATGTACAGGATGTCCTCTCTCCACTTATTGCCAATCTCTGTCCTTACAAAAATTTTAAAAACTCACAATTCCTGATGCCACTGATGATGTTCTTTAGCCATTTTCCATGCCAAATATTTGATGGCTGTGTTACATCATCTACCATTAAAAAAGAAGCATAGCACCTTGTAGGCCTCTTTTTGTTGTGGAGGCAACATGTCCCACACCTAGAAATACTGGATGAAATGCAAAGCTGCCAAACTTGAGTTAGGCCTGGAGTAGAAAAGGGCTCGGCAGCAGGTCAAAGCTCCCATGCACGCAGTCCTGCTGCTAGGGCCATACGGTCTACCAGACCTAAGGTGATGGACATGTCAGTGGTGGGAAAAGATGCTGTGTATTTTGATAGAAAACCTCAGTGGGAGAATTACAATGCAGACTCCTGGGGGTTTAGAGCAAGATTATGTCATTCATAGTGGGGAATATGTTTTCTGAAAAACAGCTCCTGGCCTGTTACTAAGTCTTAGTAGAGACAAAACACTTAACCGTGTTTCCAGAAATGCCCTTTGTGAGCTGCATTTGGTTTTCTCCCAAGTCAAAAAACTGAAGAGGCTCAACAGCAGGGTACGTGAGATGGAGTCTGGGTAGGACCAGAAGAGGCACAAATAAACTGCATGAGCAGATGGCCAGAATTCCCACATCATGCACTGTATTTACACAGAGTCCTTTCTTTTGTTATAACCTATAGTCATACGGGGGTTCTGTATAACCAGCTAAAGGAGGATGAAAAAGCCCAAACTTGATTCACATATACATTTTCTTGCATCCATGCAAGCCAAAAATGGATGGCAACTGCGTTATAGTCACATGGTGACCTTGATGGACAGTAGAAAGAGTTGTAGTGTATCTAGTCATCCACTTAGTATAGAAGAAGTGATTTGAGGTGAATATGTAAATTTGTGGGCAGTCATCAATGGCCTGGCTGTTTTGTGAGTGGTCTGGAAGAAAAAGGAATGGAAAATTAGGGACAAAGAATTCTTGGGTAGAAGTGTGTGGCTATAGACAAAGAGTGTGAAGATTTCTATATCACATATTAACATTTACCAGAACATACTCATTGTGAAAGAGGCACTGAATAACCAAATAAACCAGAAAGCTTGGCCAGTTGATGTTACCCAAACTTCATCCATCAGTCACCATGGAACTGGCACAATCAGTACGTGTACAGACTGACCACATTGACAGAGGTTGATGTTACACATGGGCTTAACAGCATGGGCTCCTACTTACAAAAGCTGATTTAACTAAGGTGACTCTGAATGCCAAATCTTCCAGTAACAGAAACCAGCACTGAGCCCTAAATATGGCACCATTCCTTGCATAGACCAACTTGGTTACTTGGGTGCAAGTCAGTTACATAAGTCTCCTTTCATCTTGGAAAGGCCAGTGATTTGTTCTAACGAGAATAGTTACAACTCCCTAATATGAATGTGCCTTTTCTGTCCACAGTGTCAGCAAGCACTGCTAACCATAAGTGATTACATGATGTCTGATCTACAGACTTGGAATCTCACAGAAAATATCATTTGACCAAAGGACCCACATCATAAAACAAAAGCAATATAGGAATGAGCCCATGACCATGGGATCCTCTATTCATATTGTATCCTGCACCAGAGGCAGACAGACTCATAGAAGGCACAGTTGAAGTACCAGTTAAGAGGCAATATTCTTCAGAGATGGAGTGTCATCCTTCATTTAGCAGTGATTTGAGAATCAAAACAATTACACAGCATACTCTAGATTAACATGACTTTAGTGTTCCATTATCTTCACCAATTTAACTTTACAATTCCAGAAAACATTTGTCCAGGAAGATAAAAAGGTAAGTTACTTTACTGTTTATATCAGGAATTTCCTGAAAGATCCATAAACTCTCCAATAGAAAAGCAACAAACAACAATTTACACTCCAAGACTCTTTGGACTCCTTGCCTCAGTATCTTTACCCTCCTATGTCCACCAATGTTAGACTATTATGTCATGATCCTTACCCAATCCTAACCAAGTCTCTATGTTTGAAAGACCTGCCTTAGAAGGAACTTCAAAATCTCAGTATCTAGTCTTTGTACTTCCTTCCCTGATATGATACTAAGATTTTATTAAGGTAGTATTCTTCTTTACTATGATAAGCAATAATCTCAGCTTTACTTTTCAATAAGTTGTCCCATTGGTATTCTGGGAGCTAGCAATCAACAGATGTTTGTACAGAAGCTTCGAATTTACTTCATAATGAAATTGAGGTATACACTATATATAAATTTATTACATTTTCTTTAAATATTTTTCTTCCTATTCTATTGTTATGCATGTGTTAGGTATAAAATGTATAGATAAATGAATCTCATACCTTCAGTGTTTGTGCAGATGCAGGATCTGAATTTGCCAGCTTCCTTGTCAAACATTATTTGCTCCAAGAAGTGCTATTGAGATAAAAAACCTTTGGTTATGTTTACAATGGCACATCTAAAGCAATCTGAACACATGCAGAAAATAATCATAAATAACAGATGCCAGATACAGATTTTCTAGGAATAGTGCTAGAATGCATGTATAACTGCCTAATAACTTTGTTGTTTAAGGATGAATAGTTTTCTTTAGAGATGTACAGGGACTTCACAATTTCTATGTATTAATTTTAATAAGAATAGGTGACAAAAGTGTTATGAATTTGGTACATTAGCCATGAAAAATTCCAGGGATGGCCATTCTGTTAATATGATTTGAGGTCCTTTCTGCTAGACCATTCATTTATGCATTGCTGTGACTGGGCTTTGTAAATCTGAGAAAGTCCTGAGAGATATGATATTCCATTCTATTGGCAGATTTCTCTCAGTAGTGAGGAATGAAGAACTAATTGGTAAATGGTTCTGATAAATGACCTTTATCTAGACATTCTTTTTTCTTCTTCTTTTTCTAACCTAGGAAGAGAAATATTTTATTAAAGTTGAATAAAACTTTTTTATTGCTAATGTAAATAAAATAGAACACCTCAATTATCAAGATTACAAAAATAGTGCATATAAATCCATTGATCTAGTAATTTTCAAAAGGAAAAAATATGTTTTATATATGATGAGTCAGGTAAATCTAAAATGAAAATAACACAAAGCAAATGTGTTGTATTTTTCCTCCTGCTATTATACAAAAGTATATTAAATTTAAAAATATAAAGAAAAGAAATACCTAGGACAGAGGTATTATGCTTTTCTATGATAAGCTGTTATATTTTTCAGTTAATAGTCTAAGCCAGTTGTTCTCAAAGCCTGACCCCTGCATCAGCAACTTCAACATCACTTGGGAATTTGTTTAAGACAAATTCTCAGACTCTACCACAAACTTACAGAAACAGAAATTTGGGGAATAGGGCCCAACAAACTGTGAGTTTACAAGTCCTCCAATATAACTCTAACATACACTAGCCTAGGAAAAAATTTAAGTTTATGTTGTATAAACACAGACCAATCAGTAACTATTTGGTAACTATTATTTGCCCAGAGAGTAAAAACAAAAAAGGTATGTATTTGGAAACAAGAAAGCGGTGTATTAAAATATAAACCTAAGTAGTGCTATACTGAGCACCTCAGTTCCCTCATCTTTTTTTTTTTTAAATATCTTTATTGGAGTATAATTGCTTTACAATGGTAGTTCCCTCATATTAAATATGTGTGGAACTAAATAATCTCTCAGTTTCCTTCCATTTCTAAGAATCTGTAATCATTTGACTGAAGTAATAACCTAAATAAAATGTTATTGTAAGCATAATTAATGAAAAAAAATGTCTATAGCTTAACATGAAATGACGACTCTTTGTGGGGAGAGGTTTAATCAAGAGCTGAAGAAAGGGTAAAATTTGCATACTCTTAGAAAAGAGGGGCACATTCCAGGTGGGACAAATGCCTTGAGCAAACCCATGGCAGAGGCAAGGAGCAAACATCCAGTGCCCAGGCAGAGAGTGAGTTGGGACATGGTGGGAACTAGGGGAGGGAAATCTCCAGGCCCTCATAGCAGGCTAAGAAGTGGGCATGTGTTTCAGAAGCCCATGAGGTTTACAAGCATAGGAGTGTCATGGGATAGCAGTGTTTTGTTGTTGTTTTTGTTGTTATTGCTTAACTCTAATAGATATGGTTGATTGATGCAAGAGAAATGGTAGGAATCTGTTAAAGGAAGTTGGTGGCAGATAAAAAAGCCCAAACTACAGTGATTTTAATGAGAAATGAGAAGTGGAAAAGCAAAGAAAGGACCTAAGGATTTTGATTGTGGGCCTATAGGAAAGGGAAGACTCAATTGTTGTGCCAGTGGTCCTCTGGGCTCCTGTTGGTTGTTTGATTTATTTGTTACTCTGAAAGTCAAATTTATGTGACGTGAAACATAAGTGGAAAAAATCTAGCATATAAACCATACAAAATTGTTGTATGAATAATTTTTATACTGCAGTGATTTTGGAAAGTGTAATATATACATAGCTATTATGTCATTGATTGTGTACTTTTATAACCATCAGAATAGCTAAATGTACTGATACTGGAGTCAGATTTATAAATTCAACTCCCAGTTTAGTCACTAGCTCCTATATGATCTTAGGCAAATTACTTCATCCTTCTTAGTCTCATTTTCTGTTTTTAAATTTTTTAACGTAATAATAATGCCTATGTCACTGGGTTAGTGTGAGGATTAAATAAGGAAATCGATGTAAAATTTAACAAAGAGCCTGGCACATGGTAAACATTCAATAAATGTAAACAAGTATCATTGAATTAAAAAAAAAATCAAACTGTAATTAATAATTTCTTATTGGATTAATAAAAAAACTTACGTGTAAAAAAAAACTTATGTGTAAAACTTTGCATGAAACATTATTGATATCTATAATTCATCTAGAAAACTTAAAAGATGTATGTTGAATGTGTAGTGATCTATAGATATATGAACATGGATGAAATCTGTTTTGCGAAAATTAATTTATCTTTAGTTAATAATTATTGGAAAATATTCTCCAATCTCTTTAGTTATAATTCATAATTTTTGCTTCTTAGACAGCTTTAATTTTTCTGAAAATATGTCCTAATGCATTATGTATTTTTAGATAATTGACTTACATCATTTAAAATATTTAGTTTGACCTAACTGAATGTTTATACTCTTAGTTTTATTATTTAGAATCAATAAATAACTGCACTGATACAGATTTAAAATGTTGTTCCAAGAACATTTCTGACATTTTCATATTTTATTCTTAAATAACAGTTACCTATTCATTAATTTACATCATTACCTCAACAAATAGATTAATTCCTGATTTTATTTCCATTAATACACTTTTTAAAATAGAGGGTACAGCAGATAGATGTTACTGACTTTCTCAATGAAGATGATGTCATTCTATTAACTTAATTTTATTTCTCCATGGAAGAGACTGTTCCTTGTGCCTTTCTAGTACATTGTCAGCTGGTGGTTTTTCTGGTCTTATATAATAAATCTATTTTAACATGCTCACTTTTCTGAGCCTTCTGCCTGCTTTCTCAGCGCTCTGCATAAGTAGTTCTGATGCTTCTGCCTCATTTACTTGGTGCTTTTAAGCTTCAAGGAACAATTTCTTGAAACATATTATGCCTATCTCCAGTATTCTTAATGCATTTTTTTTTTTTTTTTTGTGGTACGCGGGCCTCTCACTGTTGTGGCCTCTCCCGTTGCGGAGCACAGGCTCCGGACGCGCAGGCTCAGTGGCTATGGCTCACGGGCCCAGCCACTCCGCGGCATGTGGGATCTTCCCAGACCGGGGCACGAACCCGTGTCCCCTGCATTGGCAGGCGGACTCTCAACCACTGCGCCACCAGGGAAGCCCTCATGCATTTTTAAATGTTAAATGATGCATGAGTGTTCCTGTATAAACAAACAATTTCCTATCAGCCTTTGTTTCACCTTCCCTGGTCTAACATCCTCAAAATCCATTTTCTAGCATGTTCTTCAGATTCCTGCCAGTACATATGAGCCTGGACCTGTAGGTCCTTTGTTGTATAATCTTCTTTCCATTGCAGGAACTGCACTTTTCCACTTGAGTTCTGGTGAGACTTGACCTTACTTATTGGTCTAGAAGCAATAAGTGGAGGTGGAGACACATCAAAGGAAGCCACAAATCATTTTTCAAGGCATTAACTTCAGTGAGGCCTTTCCATAACCTCCAAGTAGCATGAGGCTGTGTTCCTCTAACAAGGATGGAATCTCCACAGCCTGCTTTAAGTGTCCAGGGATAGCTAGGCATTTAAAGATCTCTGGCGGCTCCACCCAAATACCCTGGCTTCAAGGTCTCATCCTTTCCTTATCAGGGCTCAGGTTTCAACATGAGAGACCTGTTATGGCTATAAGTTAAGCTTCCTATGAGGTAAATTCCTCTTAAAATTAAGACTGATTTTCAACACACACTTACCTCCAGCTACGGAAGATAAGGATTTTCTAAAGTGCTGCCAAGGACATTTTCTGGGTTTCGTACTGTACTCTAAATTATTTGATTTGCTAATATATGTCTTTTACTTACTTTCTTGGGACTTCTGTGATGTTAATAATCACCAACAACACAATCTCTATAACAAACCATCGTAGTCATTCTTTCAAGCACTAGGGCTATTACATAAACCGCTGCTAACCTTCCACCTGTGTTATATCCTAATCCATGCTAGTAATTGCGTTGTACAGAATGCTATGGATTATTATCACCTCCGTTACCAGCGGCAAGGGGGTCTTCATTGACATCTGGGCAGCAAGTGATCTAATTCCAGAATCCCATCTTTCACCCTGAGTTCCCTAGATGTGCACTCCAAGAAAAATACTTGATTGCAAGTTAACTGTAGAAAGGATCAGTAAAGGAGTGGGAAGTAAAAGAAGGATGAAAATAAAAGTATTAAAATGTGCTTTAATTAGCCAGGTTACCATTGAAGGTAACTGGAGCTCAGTTTTGAGGGACACCTCTGCTACATGCCCGAGTTGTCTGATCCAAGATTCAAGAGAGCTAGGACATTTATCCTTCAATTCACTTCTGTCAATGAATGAGTGACAATCACTAAGGACCTAGTCTAAGTCAGTTTCCGCCTTTAAAGCGTATGGGTCTAGAAGGAGTTCTCAGACAGAAAGAAGGACATCATTGACATATAAAGGAATTGTTGGTTCCAAAGGGATATGAATGGAGCTCCAATAGTGTATACTATACTGGCTGTGTCAAGTTAGAGTAATTTGCAATCTGGAGATCAGTCATCTGGTTTGACACATCCTAAATTAGCAAAAGCTTCCTAAGGATCCCAGAGAAAACGTTGACTTTAGTGTTGGTTACTAGAAAAAAAAGAGTATGACAATCCACAGCCAGGTTACTTTTAAAGAAGTAGAGATCTCAGAGTGGGTGGTACTGGCTCCATGGAACATTTTGGAAAATCTGTGGAGTCTTTTCAGTTAACACAAATGATATGAGGCCTAACCTTATCACTTAGTCATTCCGTAGCAGGGATATAAGTTTCAATGCTCAAGATATTCCCACAAAATTATTTTCTATTTTCCCACAGGACTTTCAAATGTAGATGAAACATGAATAATCAGAGAAAATAATTCTGTAACTTAATTTTAGATGCAAACACAAAGCAGTTTTTAACATTTTTCAATTTTCTAGAAATCTAGTTACTCTATATATTGAGAGTAGCTTGTTATTTATTTTATTCAAAACTTTTCTAATTTTGTTGTTTTGGAAAATTAAATCAATGCTGCTCCGAGAGACTGAGTCAACGTAACAAAAATCTGTATCAGTCTGTATTTTAAAGTTTTACATTCACAATTACTTTTATTTATACTTATTAACTATTTATTTTAAAACGTTAAGACCTTTGAAAAGTCAACACTTCTCAGTTGAATATTGCCTTGTTTGTCTCAAATCCAAACTTATTCATCATAAGTACAGGACATTTGACAAATGTAATATGTCATCTCATGTACTACTGTCACCTAAGATTTATATTCTGAAATATATATTATATTTTATATAAATTGCATTAAGATTAGGGTATATATAAATATTTTTGTTTTCAATTTTATATTATCTATTTATAAAAATAGTTTTTAGTGCTCCTTCTACCATCCAGAAATGACATTAATGTCTTGGGGTTAAAAATTATTGCTCTAAAAGGTTCCCATCAGTTTTACTTGTGATACTTTTAAAAAATGCACAGGACCAGGTTCCATTTCCCACAGATTCTGATTTATAATTTCTGGGTTGTGACCTGGGGGAATATGATTGGAATAATTGCTAAAATAGCTTCAACTATAGTATGATATATAAAATTATTGCCAACAATTTAGGCAAAAGGAAAATTCAAAGCTTTTTGTACTCTCTAAAATTAGTTTGTATATAAAATCAGAATCCTCATATTTTCAATGAATCAAAAATAGAACCAACTACTTCATTGTAATTACTTACCAAAAAAAATAAAATAATATCTACAAACATTTATAAGATACGCTTCTTGAGGACAGAATAGTTTATGTACTATTGAAGTTATATCACTAAGCAAAATAGCTTAATTACTTAAATTGGTCACTTTAAAACTAGATGAAATGAAATGATTTTAGAATTATAAAGTAAGAGAAGTAAATTTGTTTTAAAAAATGAACTACATGATGATATTTACCTTACTAAAAAAAAAAAAAAAGATTGGTTTCTATCATTACTGTGTAGTAGTAAAAGAATACCATAAGATGGTTCAAAAGTTCAATCTGAATAAACATTTAAGATGCTTGATTCTTGGTTGACTCTCAGCCACCAAACCTTTCAAGTCTGAAAAAGTCAACTGGAATTCTTATAAAAACAGTTGTCTAAGGATATTCTTGGCACTTTTTTCTTTTTGTTTATTTTTTTTACCTCAATTCTGGTGGGCCAGGAAAAAAAAAGGAGATGCACAGTTTTCTTTTAACATCATAATTCTGCTATGTTTTTCTTACCAAGTCAAGTTCAAAAACAGAAAATAATTTTAAGTTAAAAGTTAAAAACCCACATGCAAAAATCAGGAAATAATCTGGCTCTATGTACTCAAAGTTAACTTTCATTCCTCCTTTATTGCTTCTAATTTCCCATCCCCTCCCCACAGCATTTCTAGAAGCAGTGCCTTGCTTTTCCCACTTGAACCCAAAAATAGAAAGAGAAGGGTCAGAACATTATCAGTTTAATACTTTTCCTAAATATCACTGAGTGCAATGTTCTGATCAGAAGTGTACCCTCTGATTCTAACTCTGTAATAAATCCTAGATCATACTTCCAATCGTCTAAAATAATAATGAAAATATAATAATGCTAATAATACTAATTGCTAATATTTATAAGTTCTTGTTAGTGCCAGGAGCTTTTCTAAGTGCTTCACATATTAAAAATAGTTAAATTTTAAAAACCTTAAGAGTTTGGTATTTTTATTCCTCTTTTACAGATGAAACACACACACACACACACGCACAAATGAGATCTGTTTAGAGAATCTCATCAAAGATCACTTTACATTCTAACCATTTCAAATTATTTGCACATCCTTTAAAGTATGATACATTTTTTGAGGAGGCCTTGTCCAAGAGCATTGCAAAAGATGTTCCCTGTGCCTAGAATGCCTTCTCCTCAACCCCTCAGCACCCAGCCAATTCCAATTCAGGCATCATTTTATTGATCTCGTATCCCTCTCAGATTCATTTAGGTGCTTATTCTTTGTTATCCAACAGTACTTTAAAGATGTCTGTATCATATTTTCTTCAAATGATCAGTGAACTCCAAGGCAGCAATTTCAACTTTTATCAATGCATTACTAGGCACTGAATAGAACTTTTTATGGTAATGGAAATGTTCTGTATCTTTGCTCACCGATACAATATCCCTAGCCACATGTAGCCACTGAGCACTTGAATTGTGGCTCATGTGGCTAGAGAACTGAATTCTTAATTTTATTTATTTATTGACTAATTTAAATTTAAATAGCTACATAGGACAGTGTAGCTCTAGCATACAGCTGACACTCTGTACAGGTGCACAGAGAATGTCAAAAAAATGAATGTGTGAATGAAGGAATAAATTAATAAACTGAAATGACTCCAAGCCATTTGAGTAAAGAATGGAGATAGGAAAAAAACTAGAGGTAGGAAGATACGTTAGAAAGTTACCTCAGACTTTTTGTCCATCTATGCCACTTATACTCAGTCATAAACATCAGTCTTGTGGTAGAAGAGATGATGAAAACAAATGTGAAGTTAAACTCATGATAGCAGCACAGTTTCACCATTCTAAGATTATTTGACTTTAAAAGTGACTTCAGGAGCTTCCCTGGTGGTGCAGTGGTTGAGAGTCCACCTGCCGATACAGGGGACACGGGTTCGTGCCCTGGTCTGGGAAGATCCCACATGCTGCAGAGCGGCTGGGCCTATGAGCCATGGCCGCTAAGCCTGCGTGTCTGGAGCCTGTGCTCCACAATGGGAGATGCTGCAACAGTGAGAGGCCTGTGTACCACAAAAAAAAAAAAAAAAAAAAAAAAAAGTGACTTCAGGTCAGGAAAAAAAGAGACAAGTATGGCTTTCTATATTTGCTACCATCAGTATTCAGGCTTGCATATTTGTATAAATTATTTCTGTTAGAACTTCAGATCATTATTTCAAAGTTTCTTTCCCATAGCATACTGACTTTTAATACATCACATATTTATACCATCTGATGCATTCACTCCTGTTAAAAATGATCTTCTCTAGCATAACCATCTATAAAATATTTTAAATAATCAAGCATTTAAGGAAGTAGAGTCTTGTTTGGCATTTTTATTAACATAAAATTACTATAAGTATTATCAATATTACTCTTAATCATCAGCATTTGAGTATATACTTTATCACAGAAGTAATAATGCATATTGAAAATAAATCTTCAACATGACAGTTTTAAAACATACTCTATTCCTCAATTATTTTTTGCTTGCCAATAATTATTTCTTTGCTTAGCTGCTTAGAATATCCTAATTAGAAGATTAAAAGCCTTACCTTTGGAAAAAGAAGAGAAGATAAAAAGTTAATCACAGGAATTTTGATTATACAAATGAAATGCAACATAATTATAACTCTTTTTTATAGTTTACCATCACCCCATATGTTTGTGTATATTAATCTTCCATTTTCAATTCCATTTATAGTGTTTATTGATTCTATGTAGTATCTTTACTCCTACTCCATGGTACATTGCTACAAATCATTAATCTCAAGCCAATTTCAACTCATCAGGTATAAAGCATGAAAAATAAGCTTTTAAACATTTTACTTCAAAGAATAACACAGGTGTTTTTGTGGCATTTAACATAATGTATTCATACCTTAGCAAAAGATTCCACCCGCTTATGATAAATCATATCAATAACTAAGGTGCCAGCAGCTATGTAAAAGCACATTCGTTCATTCATTTTGATGATTCTTATTCAATGAAAAATGGGTGTGATGACATATGACAAGTCCTTCTGCACTGAGTGATCCCTCTTCAAGGAGGAGCATTTTGTCTGATTTCATAGAAGTATGTTGGGAGACAGCTGTCAGTCACCAGTCCCTTCAAAGATTGCCTCAGAGGCAGAGATCTGCCTGGCCCAAGGTTGCATCCCTTCCAGGATGGCTCACTTCAGGTGATTGATATCAATAGGAATAGAAAGGCCCAAGCCAGGAGGGAGGATCAAGAATGGCAGAGTAGGAAGAGGTGGAGCTCACCTTCCCTCACAAACACATCAAAAAATACATCTACATGTGGAACTATTCTCACAGAAAACCAAATGGAAACTGGCAGAAAATCTGTTATACAGCCAAAGCTGCAAGAAAGATCTCCACAAACCTGGTAGGACAGGGGAAAAAAAGCATCAGAATGGGACTGGCATTCCTGGGAGGGAATCTCTGAAGGAAGGAAGGTACACATGGGCAGGTCCTCACCCTGGGGAGCCGCCTTGCCTGCTGGGAGATCCACTGGGATGGATAGAGAGGTTAGAGGGGCTGGAGGGGCCTGGACTCTGCCTGTGAGGAGTGTGCACATGCTGGCTTGCTAGCAACTAAGGCAGAGAGAGACTGGTGCTGGCAATTACTGCCTGACCACACTTCTAGGCAGGACAGGGCACATACTCAAGGATGAGGGAGACTTATCAAACCCAACCCTCAGGGTGTCTACTCCAACAACTGTGGGCAGATCCCACCACCGACAGGGTTGTGACAGCCGCAGAGCAAAGAGGAGGCCCTGTTCAACATACAACGCAAGCTCTGGACACCACAACACCAATCATACCACCTATCAAGGTGATAATGGCCAGCACATTCTGAGGAAAGACATGATTGGCATCTATACCAAAACCAGCCTTCACACAAAAAATACTGGACTCACATAGTCTACATTAGGATGCTCTCACATAAAAACAGCCCTTAAAAACCACAGCAGATAACTGTTACTCCTAAATTCACAGAGACAGAGAAAGATAAGTAAAATGAAAAAGCAGAGGAACTACTCCCAATTAAAAGAACAAGAGAAATCCCCTGAAAGAACAAATAATGAAACAGACTTTACCAGTCTACTAGACCCCAAGTTCAAAAAGGAGGTAATAAAAGTGCTAAAGAAATTAAGAAAGATTATTGATAGGAATGCAGATCACTTGTAACAAGGAACTAGAAACTATAAAGATGAACCAATCAAAATTAGACAGCTCGATTGCCAAGATAAAAATCAATCTAGAAACAATGAATAGCAGACTAAATAATGCAGAAGAACAAATAAGTGATCTGGAAGATAGAATAATGGAAATCACCGAATCAGAACAACAGACAGAAAGACAAAGGAAAAAAAATGAAAGCAACATACAAGATCTATGGGATAATATAAAGTGTGCCACCCTATGCTTAATAGGGGTTCCAGAAGGAGACAAGAAACAGAAGGAGATTGAAAATGTATTTGAATTATAACAGCAAAACGATAAACATGAAGGTGTAAAATAGGACACCAAAATCACAAAATGTGGTGGGGAGGGAGAGTAAAAAAAATGTAGAGGGCTTCCCTGGTGGCGCAGTGGTTGAGAGTCCGCCTGCCGATGCAGGGGACACGGGTTTGTGCCCCGGTCTGGGAAGATCCCACATGCCGCGGAGCGGCTGGGCCCGTGAGCCATGGCCGCTGAGCCTGCACGTCCGGAGCCTGTGCTCTGCAACGGGAGAGGCCACAGCAGTGAGAGGCCCGCGTACCGCAAAAAAAAAAAAAAAAAAAAAAAAATGTAGATCTTTTAGAATGTGTTTGAACTTATATGACTATCAGTTTAAAGCAAGCAGATATAGTTATGGGTCAACATACATGAAAAACAGGGTAACCACAAATCAAAAATATAAAAGGTTCACAAAAACCAAAAAGAAAGGAACACAAGCATAATACAAAAGAAACCATCAAACCATAAATTGAAAAAAAAAGAAGAAATGAACAAAGACGAACTATAAAATCAACTGGAAAAGAAGGTTTAAAATGGAAATAAATACACACCTATCAATAATTACTTTAAATGTCAATGGACTAAATTCTCTGATCAAAAGACACAGAGTGGAAAATTGAATTAAAAAAAACAAAAAAACAAGCACCTACAATATGCTGCTTATAAGACTCTCACTTCAGGGTGAAAGACACACACAGACTGCAAATGAGTGAATGGAAAAATATTTCATGCAAGTGAAATGACAAAGCGGGGGTAAGAATACTCATATCAGACAAAATAGACTTTAAAACAAAGTCCATAAAGACAAAGAAGGACATAATATAATGATAAAGGGATCAATACAAGAAGAGGATATTATGCTCATTAACATATATGCACCCAATATAGGAGCATCTAAATATATAAAACAAATATTAACAGAGATAAAGGGAGAAATTGACAGGAATACAATGATAGTAGGAGATTCTAACACCTCACTCACATCAATGGACAGATCTTCCAGACAGAAAATCAATAAGGCAACAGAGATCTTAAATGACACAACAGACCAGCTGGACTTAATTGATATCTATACAGCACCACATCCAAAACAAAACAAACAAACAAACAAACAAAAACAGAATACGCATTCTTTTTAAGCATGCATGGAATATTCTCTAGGATAGAACACATACTAGGTCAAAAAACAAGCCTCAACAAATTCAAGAGGATAGAAATTATTTCAAGGATCTTTCTGATCACAACAGTATGAACCTAGAAATCAACCACAGAAAGAAAAACAGGAAAAAAACCAAACATGGAGACTAAACAACATGCTACTAAAAAAACCAATGGGTCAATGATGAAATCAAAGAAGAAATCAGAAAATACCTTGAGACAAATGACAATGAAAACACAACCTTAAAAAATCTATGGGATGTAGCAAAAGCAGTTCCAAGGGGGAAGTTCATAATGATTCAGGCCTTCCTCAAAAAACAAGAAAAACCTCAAGTAAACAACCTAACCTACCACCCAAAAGAATTAGAAGAACAACAAACAAAACCCAAAGTCAGCAGAAGGAAGGAAATAATAAATATCAGAGAGCAAATAAATAAAAGAGATAAAAAACAATAGAAAAGGTTCTTCCCTAGCCTGAACGAAGAGGGCGGAGTAGAAGGACATGCTCTCACTCCCTCTTGTGAGAACACCAGAATCACAACTAGCTGCTGAACAATCATTGACAGGAAGACACTGGAATTCACCAAAAAAGATACCCCACATACAAAGACAAAGGAGAAGCCACAATGACATGGTAGGAGGGGCACAATCACAACAAAATCAAATCCCATAACTGCTGGGTGGGTGACTCACAGACTGGAGAACACTTATACCACAAAAGTCCACCCACTGGAGTGAAGGTTCTGAGCCCCACGTCAGGCTTCCCAACCTGGGGGTCTGGCAATGGGAGGAGGAATTCCTAGAGAATCCGACTTTGAAGCCTACTGGGATTTGATTGCAGGACTTCAACAGGACTGGGGGAAACAGAGACTCCACTCTTGGAGGGCACACACAAAGTAGTGTGCACATTGGGACCCAGAGGAAAGGGCAGTGAACCCAGGGGAGACTGAACCAGACCTACCTGCTAGTGTTGGAGGGTCTCCTGCAGAGGCAGGGGCTGGCTGTGGCTCCCCGTGGGGACAAGAACACTGGCAGCAGAAGTTCTGGGAAGTACTCCTTGGTGTGAGCCTTCCCAGAGTCTGCCATTAGCCCCATCAAAGAGCCCAGGTAGGCTCCAGTGTTGGGTTGCCTCAGGCCAAACAACCAACAGGGAGGGAACCAAGCCCCACCCATCAGCAGTCAAGCAGATTAAAGTATTACTGAGCTCTGCCCACCAGAGCAACAGTCAACCTCTTCACTCCACCAGTTCCTCCCATCAGGAAACCTGCACAAGTCTCTTAGATAGCCTCATCCACCAGAAGGCAGAGAGCAGAAGCAAGAAGAACTACAATCCTGCAGCCTATGGAACAAAAACCACATTCAAAGAAAGACAGACAAGATGAAAAGGCAGAGAGCTATGTACCAGATGAAGGAACAAGATAAAACCCCAGAAAAACAGCTAAATGAAGTAGAGATAGGCAACCTTCCAGAAAAAGAACTCAGAATAATGATAGTGAAGATGATCCAGGACCTCGGAAAAAGAATGGAGGCAAAGATCGAGAAGATGCAAGAAATGTTTAACAAAGACCTACAAGAATTAAAGAACAAACAAACAGAGATGAACAATACAATAACTGAAATGAAAACTACACTAGAAGGAATCAATAGCAGAATAACTGAGGCAGAAGAACAGATAAGTGACCTGGAAGACAGAATGGTGGAATTCACTGCTTCAGAACAGAATAAAGAAAAAAGAATGAAAAGGAATGAAGACAGCCTAAGAGACCACCGGTACAATATTAAGCGCAACAACATTCGCATTATAGGGGTCCCAGAAGGAGAAGAGAGAGAGAAAGGACCCGAGAAACTATTTGAAGAGATTACAGTCGAAAACTTCCCTAACATGGGAAAGGAAATAGCCACCCAAGTCCAGGAAGCACAGCGAGTCCCATACAGGATAAACACAAGGAGAAACACGTTGAGACATATAGTAATCAAATTGGCAAAAATTAAAGACAAAGAAAAATTATTGAAAGCAGCAAGGGAAAAATGACAAATAACATGCAAGGGAACTCCCATAAGGTTAACAGCTGATTTCTCAGCAGAAACTCTACAAGCTAGAAGGGAGTGGTATGATATACTTAAAGTGATGAAAGGGAAGAACATACAACCAAGATAACTCTACCCAGCAAGGATCTCATTCAGATTCGATGGAGAAATGAAAAGCTTTACAGAAAAGCAAAAGCTAAGAGAATTCAGCACCACCAAACCAGCTCTACAACAAATGCTAAAGGAACTTCCCTAAGTGGGAAACATAAGAGAAGAAAAGGACCTACAAAAACAAACCCAAAGCACTTAAGAAAATAGTCATAGGAACATACATATCAATAATTACCTTAAATGTGAAAGGATTAAATGTTCCAACCAAAAGACACAGGCTTGCTGAATGGATACAAAAACAAGACCCATATATATGTTGCCTATAAGAGACACAATTCAGACCTAGGGATACATACAGACTGAAAGTGAGGGGATGGAAAAAGACATTCCATGCAAATAGAAATCAAAAGAAAGCTGGAGTAGCAATTCTTATAACAGATAAAATAGACTTTAAAATAAAGAATGTTCCAAGAGACCAGGAAGGACACTGCATAATGATCAAGGGATCAATCCAAGAAGAAGATATAACAATTATAAATATATATGCACCCAGCATAGGAGCACCACAGTACGTAAGGCAACTGCTAACAGCTGTAAAAGAGGAAATCTACAGTAACACAATAATAGTGGGGGACTTTAACACCTCACTTACACCAATGGACAGATCATCCAAACAGAAAATTACTGAGGAAACACAAGCTTTAAATGATACAATAGACCAGACAGATTTAATTGATATTTATAGGACATTCCATCCAAAAACAGCAGATTACACTTTCTTCTCAAGTGCACATGGAACATTCTACAGGATAGATCACATCTTGGGTCACAGATCAAGCCTCAGTAAATTTAAGAAAATTGAAATCATATCAAGAATCTTTTCTGACCACACTATGAGATGAATTACAGGGGAAAAAACATAAAAAACACAAACACATGGAGGCTAAACTCTACGTTACTAAATAACCAAGAGATCACCGAAGAAATTAAAGAGGAAATCAAGAAATACCTAGAGACAAATGACAATGAAAACAAGACAATCCAAAACCTATGGGATGCAGCAAAAGCAGTTCTAAGAGGGAAGTTTATAGCTATACAAGCCTACCTCAAGAAAAAACTCAAATAAACAATCTAACCTTACACGTAAAGGAACTAGAGCAAGAACAAACAACCCAAAGTTAGCAGAAGGAAAGAAATCATAAAGATCAGAGCAGAAATAAATGAAATACAAACAAAGAAAACAATAGCAAAGATCAATAAAACTAAAAGCTGCGTTTTATGAGAAGTTAAACAAAATTGATAAACCATTAGCCAGACTCATCAAGAAAAAGAGGGAATCTCAAATCAATACAATTAGAAATGAAAAAGAAGTTACAACAGATACCGCAGAAATACAAAGCATCCTAAGAGACTACTACAAGCAACTCTATGCCAATAAGATGGACAACCTGGAAGAAATGGAGAAATTCTTAACAAGGTATAACCTTCCAGGACAGGACCAGGAAGAAATAGAAAATATGAACAGACCAATCACAAGTAATGAAATTGAAACTGTGATTAAAAATCTTCCAACAAAGAAGAGTCCAGGACCAGATGGCTTCACAGGTGAATTCTATCAAACATTGAGAGAAGAGCTAACACCCATCCTTCTCAAACTCTTCCAAAAAATTGAGGAGAAAGGAATACTCCCAAGCTCATTCTATGAGGCCACCATCACCCTGATACCAAAATCAGACAAAGATACTACAAAAAAAGAAAATTATAGACCAATATCACTGATGAATATAAATGCAAAATTCCTCAACAAAATACTAGCAAACAGAATCCGACAACACATTAAAAGGATCATACACAATGATCAAGTGGGATTATCCTAGGGATGCAAGGATTCTTCAATATATGCAAATCAATCAATGTGATACACCATATGAACAAACTGAAGAATAAAAACCATATGATCATCTCAATAGATGCAGAACAAGCTTTTGACAAAATTCAACACCCATTTATGATAAAACTCTCCAGAAAGTGGGCATAAAGGGAACCTACCTCAACATAATAAAGGCCATATATGACAAACCCACAGCAAACATCACTCTCAATGGTGAAAAACTGAAAGCATTTCCTCTAAGATCAGGAAAAAGACAAGGATGTCCACTCTCACCGCTATTATTCAACATAGTTTTAGAAGTCCTAGCCTCAGCAATCAGAGAAGTAAAAGAAACAAAAGGAATATAAATTGGAAAAGAAGAAGTAAAACTGTTTGCAGATGGCATGATACTATACATAGAGAATCCTAAAGATGCCACCAGAAAACTACTAGAGCTAATCAATGAATTCGCTAAAGTAGCAGGATACAAAATTAATGTACAGAAATCTCTTGCATTCCTATACACTAATGATGAAAAATCTGAAAGAGAAATTAAGGAAACATTCCCATTTACCATTGCAACATAAAGAATAAAATACCTAGGAATAAATCTACCTAGGGAGACAAAAGACCTGTATGCAGAAGACTATAAGACACTGATGAAAGAAATTAAAGATCATACCAACAGATGTTCTTGGATTGGAAGAATCAATATCGTGAAAATGAACATACTACCCAAAGCAATCTACAGATTCAATGCAGTCCCTATCAAATTACCAATGGCATTGTTTATGGAACTAGAACAAAAAATCTTAAAATTTGTATGGAAACACAAAAGACCCTGAATACCCAAAGCAGTCTTGAGGGAAAAAAACGGAGAAGGAGGAATCAGATTCCCTGACTTCAGACTATACTACAAAGCTACAGTAATCAAGACAATATGATACTGGCACAAAAACAGAAACATAGATCAATGGAACAAGATAGAAAGCCTAGAGGTAAACCCACGCACCTATGGTCAATTAATCTATGACAAAGGAGGCAAGGACATACAATGGAGAAAAGACAGTCTCTTCAATAAGTGGTGCTGAGAAAACTGGACAGCTACATTTAAAAGAATGAAATTAGAACACTCCCTAACACCATACACAAAAATAAACTCAAAATGGATTAGAGACTTAAATGTAAGACCAGACATTGTAAAACTCTTAGAGGAAAACATAGGAAGAACACTCTTTGACATAAACCACAGCAACATCTTTTTTGATCCACGTCCTAGAATAATGGAAATAAAAACAAAAATAAACAAATGCGACCTAATGAAACTTCAAAGCTTTTGCACAGCAAAGGAAACCATAAACCTGATGAAAAGACCACCCTCAGAATGGGAGAAAATTTTTGCAAATGAATCAATGAACAAAGGATCAATCTCCAAAATATATAAACAGCTCATGCAGCTCAATATTAAAAAAACAAACAACCCAATCCAAAAATGGGCAGAAGACCTAAATAGACATTTCTCTAAGAAGACATACAGATGGACAAGAAGCACATGAAAAGCTGCTCAACATCACTAATTATTAGAGAAATGCAAATCAAAACTACAATGAGGTATTGACTCACACCAGTTAGAATGGGCTTCATCAGAAAATCTACAAACAACAAATGCTGGAGAGGGTGTGGAGAAAAGGGAACCCTCTTGCACTGTTGGTGGGAATGTAAACTGATACAGCCACTATGGAGAATAGTACAGAAGTTCCTTAAAAACGTAAAAATAGAATTACCATATGATCCAGCAATCCCACTACTGGGCATATACCCAGAGAAAACCACAATTCAAAAAGACACATGCACCCCAATGTTCATTGCAGCACTGTTTACAATAGCCAGGTCATGGAAGCAACCTAAATGCCCATCGATGGATGAATGGATAAAGAAGATGTGATACATATATACAATGGAATATTACTCAGCCATAAAATGGAACAAAATTGGGTCATCTGTTGAGATGTGGATGGATCTAGGGACTGTCATATAGAGTGAAGTAAGTCAGAAAGAGAAAAACAAATATTGTATATTAACGCATATATGTGGAACCTAGAAAAATGGTACAGATGAACCGGTTTGCAGGGCAGAAATTGAGACATAGATGTAGAGAACAAACATATGGACACCAATGGAGGAAAGCTGTGGAGGTTGGGGGTGGTGGTGTGATTAATTGGGCAATTGGCTTTCACATGTATACACTGATGTGTATAACATTGATGAGTAATAAGCACCTGCTGTATAAAAAAAAAAAGTAGAGAAAACCTATTTATTATGTTTATAGACATGTGCAATTAAAAAAAAAACCCACTCTTGTTACCTTCAAAACAAAAAAAAGACTACACATTTTCCTGTAAGCACAGTTTTAGTCATATCCAAGTTTTGGTATGTAATATTTTTATTATCATTCAGTTCAAAATATTTTCTAACTCCAATGTGATTTGTTTTTTGGGGGGTTACTTAGAAGTAGTGTATTTCATAACTTCTAGTTACTTTTCTGTTACTGATTTGTAGCTTAACTACAAGTCAAGAAACACACTTTGTATAATTTTAATACTTTGAAATTTGTTAAAATTTGCCTTAAGCACAATATGGTCAGTTTTAAAAATGTTCCAAGTGTGCTTGAAAATAATTTGTAATTAAAATTTTTGGAGTATAGTGACTATATATCTGCTTGTTGAATCAAATTTGCTGCTTATGTTATTTAAGATTTTATATCCTTACTAATTATTTTTTGGGGGGTCTACTGGTTCTGAAAGAGTTATCCTCTATCAGTGAATGACAGCAGCATGTTAAATCTCCTATTATGATAGTGAATGTCTTTTTTTTTCCTTGTAGCTCTGTTGCTTTATATAATTTGAAGTTAAGTGCATACAAATTTAAAACTTCCTGGCAAATTGGACTTGTTGATATGAAGTGCCCTTGTTTATTTCCAGTAACGCTTTTGCTTTCAAGTCTGCTGTATCTGTTATTATATAATTTCCTTTTGGTTTACATTTGCACAGTATATCTTTTCCAATTCTTTTACTTTCAAAATAAATGCCAAAAAAAAAAGAAAAGATCAACCAAATCAAGAACTTAGTTTTTGAAAAGATAAACAAAATTTACAAAACTCTAGGCAGGCTCACCAAGGAGAGAGGACTCAAGTAAACAAAATAAAAAATGAAATAGGAGAAACAACAACTGATACCACAGAAACATAAAAAAATCATAAGAGAATACTATGAATAGTTACGTGACAACAAATTGGACAACATACAAGAAATGGACAAGTTTCTACAAACATAGGGCCAGCCAAAATTGAGTCAAGGAGAAACATATCAATAATTTGAACAGGCCAATCACTAGAAGTGAAATAGAATCTGTAACTTAAAAACTCCCTGAAAACAAAACACCAGGACTGGATGGCTTCACTGGGGAAATCTACCAAACATATAAGGAAGAAAATATACCTATTCTTCTCAAACAACTCCAAAATACTGAAAAGGAGGGAACACTCAAATTCATTCAATGAATCCACTATCATCCTGACACCAAAACCAGACAAAGACACACAAAGAAAGACAATTACAGGCCAATATGTTTGATAAATATAGATGCAAAAATCCTTAACAAAATATTGGCAAACTGAATTCAACAATACATAAAAAGGATCATACACCATGATCAAGTTGGATTCATTCCAGGGTTGCAAGAATGGTTCAGTATACACAAATCAATCAATGTAATACACCACATTAACAAAAGGAAAAACAAAAACCACATCATCATCTCAATAGATGCAGAAAAAGCACTTGACAAAATTCAACATCCATTCATGATTAACACTTTCACCAAAGTGGGTATAGAGGGAACATATTTCAACATAACAAAAACCATTTACGGCAAACCCACAGACAATACTCAACAGTGAAAAGCTGAAAGCCTTCCTACTAAATTCAGGAACAAGACAAGGATGCCCACTCTTACCACTTCTATTCAACATAGTATTGGAGGTCCTAGCCACAACAATCAAACAAGAAGAAGAAATAAAATATATCCAAATTGGAAAGGTTGAGGCAAAACTGTCACTATTTGCAGATAACATGGTACTCTATATAGAGAACCCTATAGACTCCATACAAAAACTGTTAGAATAAATGAATTCAGCAAGTTAGAAGAATACAAGATTAATACACAGAAATCTGTTGCATTTCTTTACACTAACAATGAAATATCAGAAAAAGAAAGTTTAAAAAATCCCATTTAAAATTGTGTCCAAAAAATAGCTAGGAATAAACGTAACAAAGGAGGTGAAAGACTTATATGCTAAGTACTAAAAAACATTGATAAAGGAAATCAAAGATGATTCAAGAAATGGAAAGATGTCCCATGCTCTTGGATTGGAAGAATTAATATAGTTAAAATGGCCATACTACCCAAAGCAGTCTCCACATCTAATGCAATCGCTATCAAAATACCTATGACACTTTTCACAGAACTAGAACAAATAATCCTAAAATTTATATGATACCATGAAAGACTCAGATTTGCCAACACAATCCTGAGGAAAAAGAACAAAGCTGAAGGCATAACCCACCCAGTTTTTAGACTATACTACAAAGTCATGGTAATCAAAATAGTGTGGCATTGGCACAAAAACAGACATATAGATCAATGGGACAGAATAGAGAGCCTAGAAATAAACCCACACACCGACAGTCAATTAATCTATTAAAAAGGAGGCAAGAATATACAGTGAAGAAAAGACAGTCTCTTTAACAACTGATGTGAAAGCTAGACAGCTACACATAAATCAATGAAATTAGGACACTTCCTCACACCATATACAAAAAAAAAAAAAACCCAAAAAAACTCAAAATGATTTAAAGAACTAAATATGATATGATACCATAAAACTCCAAGAGGAGAACATAGGTGAAACAGTCTCAGGCATAAATTATAGCAGTAATTTCTTAGATCAGTATCCCAAAGCCAAAGAAATAAAAGCAAAAAATAAACAAATGAGACCTAATCAATCAATAAAAGCTTTTGCACAGAAAAGGAAACACTAAACAAAACGAAAAGACAACCCATGGAATGGGAGAAAATATTTGCAAATGATGTGACCAACAAGGGGTTTAAATCCAAAATATATAAACAGCTGATACAGCTCAATATCAAAAAAACACACAACCCAATCAAAAAATGGGCAGAGGACCTAAATAGACATTTCTCCAAAGAAGACATACAAATTACCAACAGGAACATGAAAAGATATGCTCAACATTGTTATTAGAGAAAGGGCAAATCAAAACCATAATGAGGTATCACCTCACACCATTCAGAATGGCCATCATCAAAAAGTCTACAAATAATAAATTCTGGAGAGGGTGTGGAGAAAGGGGAACCCTCCTTCAATGTTGGTGGCAATGTAAATTGGTGCAGCCACTGGAAAACAGTATTTAGGTTCCTTAAAAAACTAAAAATGGAGCTACTATATGATCCTCAATCCCACTTTTGGGCACATATCTAGAAGAGATGAAAACTCTAATTTGGAAAGATAAATTCACCTTGATATTCATAGCAGCACTATTTACAATAGCCAAGACATGGAAACAAGCCACGTGCCCATCAACAGATAATTGGCTTACGAAGATGTGGTACATATACACAATGAATATTACTCAGCCATAAAAAAGAATGAATTATTGCCATCTACAGCCATATGGGTGGATGCAGAAAATACCACACTAAGTGAAGTAAATCAGACAGAGAAAGACAAATATTATATGATATCACTTATATATAAAATCCAAAAAATAATACAAATGAATTGACAGACAAAACAGAAACAGATTCACAGACATAGAAAACAAACCTATGGTTACCAAAGGGGAAAGGGAGGTGGGGGGAATAAATTAGGGGTACGGGCTTATGGGCTTAAAAGATACAAACTACTACACATAAAATTGATAGGCAATAGGGATTTACAGTGTAGCACAGGGAGCAAAGAAGGGTAATGGTCATTTAATAAAAAGAATTTTGATTTTTTGAGAAATCACTAGTAAGAAATTTTTTAAAATAAAGAAATGTTTAAAGCTTTATTTCTGGAGGTTTTCTGCCATTTGTCTGCCTCATTCTCTATATTTTTTGACATTCATATGCCTTCTGATCATGTCTTTTTATTCTCGTCAGATTTAATGACTAGTTTGCATTTTTTTCCTTCTCCCCATTCCACCATAATTGTGCAGGATTTAAAAATACACAGATGGACCCTTCAATGCCCTTCTTCTCAATTCATGGATGGCTCCACATCCAGTGACCCACAACTCTTGAGCAACTCACTCATGCAGTCACATACTTGGAATCCTCATTACTTGACATATCTCTACCACTGATGATCATTTAAGCTCAGAAAATTTTCTGTGTCTACAACTTCTTATCTTTTCAATAATCTTAGTATTTCCCAGGGTATGTGTTCTTCAACTCTATTGAGCCCCTTAGTCTTGTGTTGCCCTCTTTAATTTCCTCAGCCCATTCTTTTTTCACTTCATTTTTCTTTGTTACTCTGTTCAGATTCCTCTGAAAAATACTTCAATTGTTTTCAATTCTCTCAATTTCTTTTTTCATTACATCCATCTAGCAGGTGTCTTGCCTTTTTGTGATTATGCCAAAAGTGATGTATATGTTGGAGAAAAATAGAGTAAACATGCACATTTATACAAATATAAAATAATTTCCAACTTTAATTTATCCTTCATTGCTTTCTTGCAATTTTTTTCTGTTTTCTTGGTCAGCTATCTTCTCCATTCTCTTCAATGAATGTATTAAACATTTTTCAAACCTTTACCTTTATGTCCTCAAAATGTTCAGTCAAAGGCTTCTCCAGAACAGAGAAAATAGGACTCCCTTCACTTCCTGACATCACCTCACATATATCTCTATGATTATCCCATTTTCCTTCCTGCCCATCATTCCACAAAATTCCATATATTTATTTATTTATTTTATTTTTGGCTGTGTTGGGTCTTTGTTGCTGTGCGCAAGCTTTCTCTAGTTGTGGCAAGCAGGGGCTACTCTTTGTTGTGGTGTGCAGGCTTCTCACTGTGGTGGCTTCTTGTTCTGGAGCACAGGCTCTAGGCAAGTGGGCTTCAGTAGTTGCGGCACACGGGCTCAGTAGTTGTGGCTCACGGGCTTAGTTGCTCCATGGCACGTGGGATCTTCCTGGACCAGGGCCCGAACCCGTGGTCCCCTGCATTGGCAGGCAGATTCTTAACTACTGCACCACGAGGAAAGCCCTGCAAAATTCTATTTTTAACCTTTGCCAATCTCATCTTTAAAAATAATATGGTTTTAATTTTTTCTTCAACAATTAATGAGTTAGAATATGTTTTATATGTTCATTGATATTTGTATTTCTGTTTTGGATTACTTTTGTAATTGAATACTTATTTTCTAATTCTTTTGAGATTTGTTTTTAGTAATAAGGATATTAAGCTGCCATATATCTTGAAATTTTTTTTTCATTTTTTTGTTGCTTTTACTTTGATTTATAATATGTTGTTTAAACATGATCTCTACCAGGATCTCAATTTTAAAAGCTTGCAGAGTACATGCTGGAAAAACAAAGTGAACTAGAGAGGGTGAGTGATACAGTTTACTGGATAACTCTTGCCTCTTTCTAAAACAGGTCACTGAACCCAGCACCACTTTATAGTTATTAGTTCAGTTTTGCCAGATGGTCTGGTTGTTTTTCCAAGAAAACTAGTTAATTATCTCTTTATTTGAAATTTTATAATGTTCAGATATTTTATAACTTAAAAAAGCTCTTTGAATGCTAAATTAAAAAAAAAATTGTAGGTTGCTGCTGCCTTGACTGCTACCAATATATGATCTTCTTCTGAAAGTAATGCTTGATCCAAAATTATATATTCACCTGTTTGCTTCTGTTTTAATCTTAGCACTGATAATTTTTAGCTTATCTCTTATGAATTTTGGCAAATGATGTATGGTAAATATTCAACTTATTTTTTTCCCAAAGGTTAGCTAACCGTATAATTAGCTCCATTTTCCCCTAGTGCTTTGAAATGGCCCATTTTACACCCCCAAATTGGTAGAATTGTTTTATATATTGCTCTTTTAGTCATTTGATTTATTGGTATATTCCTGAATGAGTACCCCACTGTAACTTCATAGAATGATGTCCAGTTTGGAGGGGCAACTCATTATCCATCATTTTCAACAGTGTTAGGATGAGTGCACGACTATTCTTCAAAGAGGAGAAAATCACCTTAATAAATTGAATAATATATCAAGTATTTAAAATTATATATCACTTTGGAGAAAAATAACAACTTTATATTGTTTTATAGGAAGTTCTCCGTCCCCCACCTTACACACACACATACACACACACAGATCTGGTACAGTTCTGTGACTTTTTCTTATGTGACTCTCAGACTTTTTCTGAATTAAGGACATAACTTAGTTGCAGAATTATATAATACTGAAAATTAGAGAATTTTTAAAAATTTTAAATGTTTTGTGAAATAATTCTATTTATAAGAGTAGGGACTTCTTGGCTTGTGTACTGTAGATTGCTAATGTGCACATAGATAAGCTTCAGAAATTCTGCAAATCTCATACAATACTTTCATATATAATTGTGTTGTCCTGGAGATAATGTCCAAAGCTTCCACTGGTTTGTCAAAGAATGTTGCAATCTAAGAATAATTAATGTCTGGTATTGACCATTTCCAAGATTTGTGACACATTAAAATATCAAGTACAACCGAAAGTTTCTAAAAGTTCTTTGATAAGTAACAGTGGAAAATAATCAAATACATGAAAAGTGGTCTATTCTAAAAATACGAGAGATTAATGCTTCAGTGAAACATTAGTTCACTAAATTAGTAGGGAAATGTAATTACAGCCACTCTTCCCTTTCTTTAGGTGATTATAGTGTCCTCCTAAAAATAGCAAATATATTAATATTAATAATTATTACAACTGTTATTGCTCTTATTGCTACCAGTTACTGAGGGCTCACATTGTTAAAAATACTGTGACAAGTACGTTAAATGCAGTATTCAATTTTACTCTCAAAAAAGTCTCAAGTATTGGGTATTACCATTTTCAGACAGAAAGTGATCCTAGGAAATTACTCAGATGATTAGTAGCTGAACCAGAATTAGAAGTTTGACTCTGAATTTCTTTTTTCTCTCTCATGTTAAAAATAAACTTTTTCTTCTCCATTTTATTTTCTCCCTGCATATTGGTTATAGAGGATGAAATAAATTTCGACAGTGGCTTTTTATTAAACATTAAAGCTATTATAATGACAGAATTTCAGCAGTTGAATCTTTTTGAGATTAATTAATCCATTCCTAGAAATTTCAGGGCAGTAATTAACTTATTACTGCTTTTCACTAAGAGCTGTATTTAGCATTAAGCATGTCAATGGTCAAAGCTGTCTTTATTAAAAAGTCAAAGAACAATCATACATGATTTTTCTTATTCACTTATTTCAGAGAGTTTTAGGATTGATAGAGCACAAATTCAAAGAAACAGAGTTTGACATCTAGAAACATATTTGTGAGTCTGTGGCAAGGGAATGTTTTCAAAGAAAGATGTTACAAAAGAAATTTCTGAAGTCATTCAATTTCTTAAGCTCCTCTTAATATCAACAGCCAATCATAATGGACTTACTGTTTAACTCATACAGTACCGAGAACTCAGGATGTGATATGAAGGAACGTTGGGAATCCATTCTAGCCTCAAGAGTTTGTAGGATTGGAATAAAAGATAAAAATAGGCATGGAGGTAAAATGCCCAAGTTCCAACTTTCCCTTCCCTTGGATTGCAACCTCCTGGGGAAGATCAGGAATATCCATATAATTATGAGAAAATCTAAGAATGTTGAAATGTGTTACCATGACATAACCTGGGAGAGGACACAGGTCTCTTGGAGAAATCTAGGGATAATAGCAAAAATGTAATAAGTGCTGAGTATGTAGCAAGCACTTTTCTAAGTGCTGATGGACATTAACTTAGCAACAACCCTCTAAATTATTTTACAAATAAAGAAACTTGTGCAGTGACATAGAGTGACCTCCCCAAGATAACATATCTAATAATCCTGGAGCTGGGATTTGAAGCAAGACACTCTGAATTTGAAGGCCACTCTCTAATAATGAAATATTCAGTCTTTCTAGGTAAAGAGTGATGACGCCTCTTTTAGGTGAGTTGCATAAAATTATCAAAATGATAATACTACAGGTGACATTTTGGAACTTGAATAGACAAACCAATTAATTAATTAGAAGAGTAGAGTAAGATGAAGAGTAGAGTAATTAATTAGAAGAGTAGAGTAAGATGAATCATGTCTGTTACTGAATGCCTATGTAATATTTTAATTTCATCATGCTAAGGTTATTGTTCTAGTACTCTAGTGTCTTTTGAGTTATGTTCGACGTTCTGCGCAAGCAAGGTGAAGGGTGTGTGTAGTAGTAGTTGACCTCATTAATGTGAGTTGCTGAAGGTTATTAAGGAATGACTTGGAAAACCTGGAGATGGTAGGAGTAAAGGCAGTATCCTAGATATATAACCTCTTATGGAAAAAAACAAGAAACTCTCGCTAAAGCAGTTTTTTATGGGGAGAACATACTAGTCAGGGTTCTCTAGAGAAACAAAACCCAGTAAATGATATATATATATATATATATATATACCAGATGTTCTGGCTCAAGCAGAGAGAGCGACTTTGCCCTTCTACCTTTTTGTTCTATTCAGGTCTTGAAAGGATTGGATCATACCTACTCTCCTTGGTAAGGATGTTCTTTACTCAGTCTGCTGATTCAAACATGAATTTCTTCCAGGAACGCCCTCATGGACATACCCAGAAATAATGTTTTATCTGGGCATCTTTAGTTCAGTCCAGTTGACATATAAAATTAACTATCATGACAGGGGTGGGTGGATTATTTTTTCAGTCATGAATAAGGTTATAAATATTGGTACAGTTTTTTAAAATTACTCATGGCAAGATCCCCCCATGGACGAGCTAACTGGAATATCTGAGGAAGTGTCCTAGGTACTGACATTTTTAGGCCTCCCCAGATGACTCTAATGTGGAGTCAAGAATATCCCTGGGAAACAAGGTGACACCTCTTTGCACTTTTCCTATACTTTTTGAAAATGCCATTATGATTTTTCTCCCTGGTGAAGGTGAAGGTGAAGGTTCGTATTGCAGTAAATTTGTTTTTTCAAATGTAACATGTCTTTGCATGCTTTCCCACTGCCACCCCCCACCCCCTCAATCCTCAGCCCCATAGACGGATGGAGTGTAGCACTGAGACATCTGCTCATTTGGCTGGATTCTAAAATCATACATCTGTTTGGACAGAAATTTTGTCAGCTCTGAGAATAAAAAATGACTTTGAAAGTAATGTGTATTTTATTTAACTGCTGACCACAAATAAAAATTAAAAACAAAAAGATTTGTTGTTGTTGGCAACTTCCTTAAATAACCTCCTTAAGTAGAACAGCTTGACTGGCCACTGGCCACTGTTTAGGTAATTTTTTTAAAAAATACTTTTACAAACAGAAAAAAGACAGCAAGGGATTTCAGTGAATGAAGCCAAAACTGTCACAACATTGATAACTTAGTCCAAGGATTTTCAGAAAGATGCATTGCTCCTAAAACTTTTACTCTTTCACATAGTTTTCATAATATTTACGTTCATTAAAAAAAAAAAAAAAACTTTTCCAACCTGAATCATAAGCAAAAATACATATTTCTACCCTGGGGTATTCTTTAAGAAACTTTTTTATTAGTATTTTAAACCCATAAGCTATAACATGTTGCTGTGGAAAAACTATAACCTGCAAGTACATAATATTACATTTATAAAATGATTTGGTTAGTAATGAGAACTAACATACTTTTATTTAAAATCAGTATACCGTGTTGTATGATTACACTGGTTTTTTTAAATTTGTTTACTATGGTGACTTTGATTTTTTTCCTATTAAATAGTATCTATGTGATCTATGTGATATTGTTATATAGGTGATACTAATGTATCACCTTTAAGATTGTAATGATATATTAGTTTGACTAAAGAATTGCTAATGTCTATTTCAGTTCTGGAATTGTTTGAGTCCCCGAACAGAAGAATACTGAAGTGGTATGAGTATAAGCAATATTCAAGGAGAAGATAGAAAAAATGTTATTTATATTTTCCTGTCTTTGTTGTGATTTTAAGCATTATCCAATAGTGTATTTATTCTATCTCCCTGGTCTGAATTTATAATTCCTTACACCAAAATCAAAGTATATGAGTATTGGAAACATAATTCTGATATTTTAATATAAGTGTGTCAACTTAAAGCAAATTTTTTATAAGCTGTGCTTTCAGTGCAATACTTATTCAGTGTAATACTTATTCAGTGCAATATAAAATTACTTTTACTTGACAAAAATATTCAAAGTTCCTTTAAGTCCTGAATTTTCTCCAGATAACCAACTATTTATTTTCAGATCATTAGTTTCTTGACAGAGATACTTGAGGAATATTGAGATTACATTTAAAATATTAGTGCCAATTGAATATTAATGTGGAATAGATTTCATTAATTATAGTAAATACATATGGGGAAACAAAGATTTTCTTTACAAACATTAATTTATTCACAGCTTTGAATAACATTATCTTGTACAAAATCAGGCATCTCTGTATATCAATTTAAGAGAAAGATTAAATACTAGCTTATTGGGGTACTGCTTTCTGCATAAAATTGTGTTAGATATTGTGGTCATTTCAAATTAGATAAGATAGCTTCACTGCCAAGATGGTGAGTGTTTAGTAAAGGGGCAAAAATTAAATAACCAGATAATAAGGTCAGAGCACTAAAAACAAAACAAAAAATACTTTAAAGAATGTACAAAGTGTTATTGATTTACCATGGCAACAGTCTATGGCAGATACACTCGATAGCTGATCTAATAATCTTTCCATTTCCTCGCTGTCTCACCCCTATGCCTGTCTTCTTTTTTTTTTTTTTTTTTTTGCGGTATGTGGGCCTCTCACCGCTGCGGCCTCTCCCACCGTGGAGCACAGGCCCAGCGGCCATGGCCCACGGGCCCAGCCGCTCTGCGGCATGTGGGATCCTCCCGGACCGGGGCACAAACCCGCATCCCCTGCATCAGCAGGTGGACCCCCAACCACTGCGCCACCAGGGAAGCCCTGCCCGTCTTCTTTTAAAAAAGAATGTCCTTGTATTAAAGTATTTGACAGCCAGGGTAGACACCTGTATTACGAAATTAATATTTTGGTAACTTCCTTCTTGTTAGTGTTTACTTTGAGAACAAGCATGTGACTTCATTCTGACTGATGAGGTTTGAGACAAAGTATACTGGTAGATCCTGAAGCATTTCCTTAGTTTTACAAAGTTTCACAAGGAAGGGATGTGTTTTCTTCTCTCCTTCTGGCTTTTGGGCATTTAATTTGTGATACTAAGATGCTTAGAAGCATTATAGGCATTTATGTGACAGGAGAGTATAAACTCAAAGATTAAAGCCAATATACTGAGAACAGCAGAGTAGAAAGGTGGAAAAACTGGAACTTTTCTGGAAATCATTGAACTAGTAAATTAACAGACCCTATAAATATGTCACCACCAGACTTCATGTTATGAGAGATCACCATTATCATCATCATCATCCTTCATTTTGTTAAGCACTTTTCAGTTGGAGATTCCATATTTCAATATAAGAATCATGTTGCTCCCATGCTAGGGTAGCATCATGTCATGCTCTCTATGTCCTAGTTATCCGGAATCCATGAAGCCATCTTAACATACTGGGTAAGGAAGTGTGAGATTCTAGAAGGCTGACTTAATGCTCTTATTTTGGTGAACACAAATGTAACCTACTCACAAGTTCAAAGTGCTGATTAGTTCTTTGAGGTTTTGTTGTAACTCCTCCTTCATAAATGAATTCCTTTATAATTGACCCCTAGGTATTCTAGGTCACCAATTAATCTGCTCTCTGTATTTTAACAGCTCAAAAATCTGCTTAGATACTGCTGCTATGATTTCCAGTTTCACTGACCACTTCACACATCAGATTTATACTATTAACTCTGCCAATACAGCTTTCAGTGGGTCATTTCCATTAACATGTTGTTGTCTTGTCAGACACTGAAAACCAATTGTTTCCCCTCTGTACCATTTCTTAGAAGGTCCACACTCTAACAATATACGTTGACTCATTTGCAATATTTCTATCCCCAGATATCTTGTTATCTTTCTTCTAGCCCTTTAGGTTTCATATGTTCCCTGGGATGAGATGATCTCCAGGAAGGTAAAGGTTAACTTGTACAGGAGTCATTTCCCTGCAGGGTGAATCCCCCTAAAAGAGGTTGCCTTCCTGCAACGCTCAATGGAAACTGGTTATATACCTAAGGCTCTAACACCAGCCCCATGATCACATGAAGGAATGGACTGGTGTTTCCCCCTTTCATAAAAACTGACAGGTAGAGTAGAGTTGGTGCCAAGTACCTGCAATGTCTTACTGCTACTGGATCCCAGCAACTGATCCCTGCAAAGGAGCAGCTGGTTCTTAATTAATCATGAAGCCCACATTTCAAGGATCAGACTTCCTTTCCCAAAATCTCATGTCCAACCCTGTTAATTCCCTGTGTGCTCACCAAAAAATGCAATCAGCTTCAGGGGACTCACATACATACCTAGGACTGTTTCTTCTCTGAATTTCTCCTAATAAGCATTACTCCTTCAGGCCTCTTTTGTGTGCACTTGGTCATTTGCCTTTGATTGCTTGCCACTTCCTAAATTGTGCACTCATAGGTAACTTGTTCCAGGAGAGACAGAGGTCACTTTGAAGGAGAGCCATCTGACATTCTATTCAGAAACCTGCTAAATGTCTTTTCCCTATCCACAGCCCATTTTGTCCTTTGGTTGCACTGATGTTAAAAACTACCTGAATCTGGGAGTGGTAAGTCCATGTTTACAGGACAAAGAGAACAGCTTGAATAGAAGAGATGGTGCACATTGACGTCTTGTTGCTACTGCTTCTGCATTCCCTAGCTGTCTCTCCCTACCCTGACAGCTCAGGACTTATCTTCTTCCTTCATCCTGACTTAGCATAAATCCCTTGCTGCACCTCTTGTACCATGGGAGAGACCTAGCTACCCTCACCAAACCATATATTCTGTTTATGACTAACTAGATTGAAAATTAAATTATAAATCCTGGCTTCTGTAACCAAATATCTGATTGGCATCATTAAAAACACAGTGGCTCACGGATTATGACACTGATCAACAATTTGATGTGCCTGTTTTTTCACTAGACTGAAATTAGTTTTAAGGTGTCATCTGAGGAACACCCTGCTAACACGTGGCCTGAGGGCAAAATTTGGAGTAGGAGAGCCACTGCTAGCAACTCTTGCTTCAGATAAATTCTGCCCCAGCAAGTAATAAAATAGAGGAAGAAGAGGCACTCTAAAACAGGAATGCTTGGTTTTCCAGGTTACTCTAGAATGGCCATGATGTCCATAGCAACCGGGACTCTCAGGAATGTTCATTAGTTGAAGCATTTCAGTGTTTGAGGACTATAAAAGTTGTGTGGCAAATATGTGGTGAGCAAGGAGAAGAATGACATTAGTTGAGGTTGGGCTTATAATCAGGATCCAAAAATATTTAGTACCTGTAGATCAGGACAAAGCATTGGGATTGTAGTCAAAGCACAGTGAGGGCCATTAAGAAAGTTTTGATTATTTGGTTTAGTTTGGCTTGGTTTTTTTCCCTATATGGGATCCAATTTTGTTTTTTCTTAAATATTGAACTAGGGGATTTTTTTTTGAGTGAATGAATGATGAATTAGACCTGAAGAATTGATAATGCAATATAGAGAGGAAATGACTATAAAGGAGTAAAACCCCTGATGACATGAAAGGGAACAAATTGCAAGTAAATGTAGTAGTACTGTCCTTCAGAAACAAGAGTCATACCTTCTCCACAGAGACAGGAAGAAAGAAGGAGTAGGTAGGGCAGGTATAGGTTTATTTTTGGAATTGGCCACAGGAAGTTGAGGCGTTTCTGACCTGATTAATAGTCAAATAATATGTGCAAGAAAGATGACAAGATTGGAGGACATCACTAAGTTTCAGTATTACAATTTCATAGAAATGCCAGTCTACCTGGTTGTATGATTTTCTTAATCAGTGCTCAACCCAAGAGAAATACCAAAGGTGATGTAGGATTTGTTTTTTTCAGGTAAGTAATGAGAGAAATGGGCAAAAACAAATGGAGAATAGAAATGATGGAACATAAGATGGAATAGAAGGGAAGCAATTACAAGATGGATTTCCTGATTGGCAAAAAGGTGGTGAAGTGAATTGACTGGAAGTTTCAGTGCATAGAAACAAATATTTTTTATTAGTCTTTCTGAGTAAGTAAGTTGGAATGATAGAAAATTATAGGTGATTTTGGAAGTGGCAAATACAGCTAGTGTATTAAATTTATTTCAGAGAAATTAAGCACTTTAACAAAGGCAGAGTTGAGAGTTACTTTGTGTAAAGATTCCATCCTTTATGCTCTCATCCTCGGATACATCCTTCCTCTAAGAAAGAGTACAGCTTTACTTTCTAAGGGTTCCTTCCCTCATTCTTCTCAAGATTTTCTGAGTAGAAGTCCTCATCCTTCCTGGAGAGGTCTCCTAGTGTCTTTAAAAGAAGAGACAGTCTCTTTTACCAGAAAGGTAACTTGACAGTAGCTAGAGGTAGTTCATTCTCTACCTCTGACTTGAAGAGGAGGTAATTTATTCATATTAAATATACAGACTGTTTTTGGTGGTATATTACATATGATTTAGTGTTCTAGGTTATGTTTTTAAAATAAAGAAGAGTCCCCCAAATGCTTTTAAATCAAAAGTCTACACATACGATGCCATTTTTGCTTGACTGAAATTACACATTTAAATATATTTTACTTCTTAAGGGGCTTCCTTGGTGGTGCAGTGGTTAGGAATCTGCCTGTCAAGGCAGGGGACACAGATTTGAGCCCTGGTCTGGGAAGATCCCACATGCTGTGGAGCAACTAAGTCCATGGGCCACAACTACTGAGCCTGCGTGGCACAACTACTGAAGCCTGAGTGTCTAGAGCCTCTGCTCTGCAACAAAAGGAGCCTGTGCTCTGCAACAAGGGAAAACCATCCACCACAACAAAGAGTAGCCCCTGCTCACTGCAACTAGAGAAAGCTCGCATGCAGCAACAAAGACCCAGTGCAGCCAAAAATAAATAAATAAAATAAATAAAAATTTATAAAAATAAAAAATAAAGATATTTTACTTGTTAACATTTCTTCTCCACAGTAATAAAAATGTAGAATGTCCTCAAAACACAAGAAAAATTCCAAATAACCTAATTTACCACTTAAAAGAATTAGAAAAAGAAGAACTAATAAAACCTAAAGTCAGCAGAAGGAAAGAAACAATAAAGATCAGAGAGGAAATAAATAAAATAGAGATAAAAAAATAGGAAAAAATCAATAAGACCAAAAGCTGGTTTTTTGAAAGGATAAACAAATAGACAAACCTCTAGACAGATTCACCAAGAAGAAAAGAGAGAACCGAAATAAACAAACTAAGAAATGAGAGAGGAGAAATAACAACCAATTCTGCAGAAATACAAAATATCATAAGAAAATATTATGAACAGTTATATACCAAAAAAATGGACAATCTAGATGAAATGGACAAGTTTCTAGAAACATGCAGTCTGCCAAAATTGAGTCAAGAAGAAACAGATCATTTGAACAGACCAATCACTAGAAGTGAAATAGAATCTGTAATTTTAAAATCCCCTGCAAACAAAAGCCAGGACTGGATGTCTTCACTGGGAATTATATGAAACATACATAGAAGAACTTATACTATCCTTCTCAGGCTCTTCCAAAAGAATGAAGAGAAGGAAACAATCCCAAAGGCATTCTATGAAGCCACCATCTCCCTGATACCAAAACCAGACAAAGAACCTACCAAAAAAATAAATTACAGGCCAATGTCTTTGATGAGTATAGATGCAAAAATCCTCAACAGAATATTATCAAACCGAATCCAACAATACATAAAAAGGATCATACCCCATGACCAAGTTGGGTTCATTCCAGGGTCACAAGGATGGTTCAACATATGCAAATCAATCAGTGTGATACAGCACATCAACAAAAGAAAAAACAAAACCACATGATCATCTCAATAGTTGCAGAAAAAGCATTTGATGTAATTCAACATCCATTCGTGATAAAAACTCTTGCTAAAGTGGGTATAGAGGGAACATACTTCAACATAATAAAAGTGATTTATGACAAACCCACAGCCAACATAATACTCATTGTTGAAAAGCTGAAAGCATTCTCTCTCAATTCTGGAACAAGAAGACAAGAATGTCCACACTCACCATTTCTATTCAATATAGTATTGAAAGTCCTGGCCACAACAATCAGACAAGAAAAAGAATTAAAAGTTATCCAAATTGGAATGGAAGAGGTAAAATTGTCATTATATGTAGATGACATGATATTCCATATAGAAAATCCTAAAGACTCCACACAAAAACTCTTAGAACTGATAAATTCAGCAAGGTAGCAGGATATGATTAATATACAGAAATCTGTTGCATTTCTTTACATTAACAATGAAATATCAAAAACAGAAAGTAAAAAAAAATAATTCCTGTTTAAAATCATGTCAAAAAAATACCTAAGAATAAACCTAACCAAGGAGGTGAAAGATTTATACACTTGAAAGCTATAAAACATTGATAAAGGAAATAAAAGATGATTCATGGACAGGGATCCCATGCTCTTGGATTGGAAGAATTAATATAGTTAAAATGACCATACTACCCAAAGCAATCTACAGATTTAATGCAATCCTTATCAAACTACCCATGACATTTTTCACAGAACTAGAACAAATAATCCTAAAAGCTATACAGAACCACAAAAGGCTCAGAATTGCCAAGGCAATCCTGAGAATAAAGAACAAAGCTGGAGGCATAACCCTTCCAGACTTCAGACAATACTACAAACCTATAGTAATCAAAATGGCATGGTATTGGCACAAAAACATACATAGATCAATGGAACAGAATAGAGAGCCCAGAAATAAATCCACACACCTATTGTCAATTAATCTTTGACAAAGGAGGCAAGAAGATACAATGGAGAAAAGACAGTCTCTTCAGCAAGTGGTATTGGGAAAGCTGGAGAGCTGCATGTAAATCAATAAAGTTAGAACCCTTATACCACACATAAAAGTAAACTCAAAATGGTTTAAAGACTTAAATATAAGACATGACACCATAAAACTCTTAGAAGAGAATATAGGCAAAACAGTCTCAGACATAAATCATAGCAATAATTTCTTAGATCAGTATCCCAAAGCAAAAGAAATAAAAGCAAAAAATAAACAGATGAGACCTAATCAATCAATAAAAGTTTTGCATGGATAAGGAAACCATAAACAAGACAAAAAGACAACCTTTTCACTGGAATGGGAGAAAATATTTGCAAATGATGTGACTGACAAGGGGTTAAAATCCAAAATATATAAATAGCTCATACAGCTCAATATCAAAAAACACACAACCCAATCAAAAAATGGGCAGAGGACCTAAATAAACATTTCTCCAAAGAAAACATACAAATGGCCAACAGGCACATGAAAAGATATGCTCAACACTGTTAATATTAGAGAAATGCAAATCAAAGCCATAATGAGGTATCACCTCACACCAGTCAGAATGGCCATCATCAAAATGTCTACAAATAATAGACGCTGGAGAGGGTGTGGAGAAAGGGGAATCCTCTTACAATTTTGGTGGTAATGTAAATTGGTGCAGCCACTGAAAACCAGTATTTAGGTTCCTCAAAAAACTGTAAATGGAGCTACCATATGATCCTGCAATCCCACTTTTGGGCATATATCTGGAAAAGATGAAAACTCTAATTTGGAAAGATAAATGCACCTTCATGTTCACAGCAGCACTATTTACAATAGCCAAGACACGGAAACAAGCCACGTGCCCATCAACAGATGACTGATTTAAAGAGATGTGGTACATATATACAATGTAATATTACTCAGCCATAAAAAAGAATGAACTATTGCCATTTGCAGCAACATGGATGGATGCAGAAAATACCATACTAAGTGAAGTAAGTCAGAGAAAGACAAATGTTATATGATATCACTTATATGTGCTATAAGTACTCTACACTCTACCATACTCCATACTCTAGTAAAACTGTAAGCTTATGAATATGTCATTTGAGTTTATTTCTTTGTGCAACAGTAGGTGAATATTTTAACTGATCATTTGATATATGAGATCTGTAGAAAAAGTTGTAACCTGATTGAAAATGCATCAAAAATAATTTAAACCCAAGTTAATGGCTATAATTCTATACATTCATATTTAATTTATAGGCATACTTCTAATAATTTGCCTAATAATGAATAAAATACATGAAGACCAGTTATTCATCATAGATAAACATAAAGACACAACTTTATTGTTCTACAAGCTTTCTGTAATCATCATTTTACTTGAAAAGTCAGTGTCACAACTCCAGAGGCCAAGTACTCCATTTCAGTTATAACTATTTTTAATGACCTAATAATGTTCATGTAATAATTCAATGGTAATAGTCTCTCTGAAAAATCTAAGATATGTGTCACAATTTACATGTTTATCTAACTGTAGTATATTGATAGGCTTGATATGTATAAAAGTTACATCATAATACTTGAGAAACACCCTGTATTAGTTTCCTATTGTTATTGTAGCATATTACCGTGAACTTTGTGCCTTAAAACACCACAGTTTTACTATTTTACAGTTCTAGAGTTCAGAAGTCTAAAGTCAGTGTCCTTGAAGGGCTGTGTTATTTTTACTCCCTTGTCTTTCCCAGCATTTAGAGGACACATACATTCCTTGGATCATGGCCCCTTCCTCCATCTTAACCTCAGCTTCTGTTGTCACATGTCCTTTCTCTGGCTCTGATCCTCTTACCTACCATATAGGAGAGCCCCTGTGATTATATTGGACCTACCTGAATAATCTGCCATAATCTCTCCCCTTCTCAATATTTTTAATCCCATCTGCAAAATCCTCTTTAACATGTAAGATAATATATTCACAGGTTCCCAGGGGTAGGGTGTGGACATTATGGGAGTCATTATTCAGTCTAGCACACACACACCAGAGAACATGCTTCAGAATTGAACATTTTTACAGAATGACTTCATGATTAATGAGTATCATTAGTGGTCTAGATTGTAATTAGTAAAAATTCTTAATGCTTCCCCTGATGTTATAAACCTTATTCAACCTGATATAATCCATCTGCATTGTTAAATAATTTCAACTCTGCTAACTCACTTTGAATACAAAATACTATTATGATTTTAAGAAATACTGTACTCAGCATTTATTCTATTGAATTGCACATTTCGGGTTAGGCATTTTGTGGAGGCTAAAGATACAAAGATGAGAAGTGATTTCTGGCAAAGATGACAAGAACCACCTGTGGGGCAGGTTTTTTCCAATCACCTTTTGATATGGAATACTGGTGAAGAATTCAAAGAATTAGTCATTGGTTTTTATTTTAAAAGATAAAAAGGATTTTGACTAGTGGAGATAGAGAGAGGAGAGAAAGGCATTCTAGGGAAGGAGAACCATTTGTGAGAAGACATAGGACAGAAAGCATGTGGTTGGAAACTTACCAGAAGCTAGACTGAAGTCTGGATGATGTGCATGACTAGATCATGGCTTGATTATGGCTTGAAATACAGGTTAGGATCAGATTATGGAGAAATTTTAATGCTATACCACAAAGTTGGAATTCTGTCATAATGTGAATCTATTAAATAATTCTAAAATAGGATGTGATTATTTTGAGATGCATTTGTTTTAAGTATTTACTCTACTGCAGACATTGTTCTTGATACTGGGGATGCATTATGAACCTTGTATACCCTAATGGCCAGTTAATAGTTCATGAAATCTAGTCTTTTAATTTGACTTTTGATTTGGTTTGGTCTTTATCATTTAATAATTCCAATATAAATAGATCATATTGTGTGTTTGTGAGTGTGTATGTATGTATTTTATTAAATAGCAAGATAACATTGTCAAATAGGGTGATAGCATTATAAGGTTGTATATCTAAGAAGGGATGCTTCTCAGTGGAATTTTCCTTTTTCCAGAAGGGGGCAACACAGCCCTTGTGTAAGTAGGGAGACTAGCTTTTACCAGAATGTCTACAAGCAAGTGTTTGGAAAATAAGAGCATGGATTTTATCACAGTTCTTCTCAGCCTTAAAAAAGAAATCCCTGCAGAAAACGTTGCCCCCTTAGAAATACATAAATTTCTTCAGACCAGCGTCCATCTAGTACTGTATTAATTTATGCTGATTTCCCCATCTGAGTGTCTGATGGAAAATTTTATTCCCCTCCACCCAAGACCTCATGAAAAATTGTTTCCATTCTCTACATGGATTTCTCTCTTAGCATAATAATAATTTTTTTGTTCCAATTTATCTTCACTTATATTAAATCAGCATTCAAATCCATTTGGGTATAAATGTATAACAAGATTCTTAAGACTTTTTTCTCCTATCCAGTCTTTGATTGATGTAAAATCACATCCATGGCATGACTTTTTCTATCAGTTGTTAATACATGTTCTGCTTCACAAACTTATTAAGTCAGATTGATTGAAGAGATTCTAGACAGTAATACTAAAAGTCCTCATATATCTTCATGTAAGTCAACAACTAAAACACTTATAAACATATCTGTCTTTAAGCTTTGCTTTCAGAGCCTCTCTCAACTTCCCTTTGCACGTTGAACATTCAGGCCTTTCAAATCTCCCCTGTTCAACCTCTCCTTGAAATGTCATATGACTAATGATTTACCTTCTCCTGTCTCACACAGGGCTCATTAGTAAGGCTTCCAAATTAACTCATTTCTTTTGCTGTAATTACCCAACATACTACTTTTAAAGACAATAATTATCTTGCTATGATTACTCCAAGCTGGTCTTATAGAGAATCCCAGCATATATAAAGAGACATTAAAAAGGAACCTATGATTTATGGGAGGATATATTGAAAGAGTTTGGGTGCATTATTTGTTCCTTGAAAATAACTTTGTGATTCTTCTGAAGAGATTAAAAATTGAACTCTCTTTGGACTTTAGTTTCTTCGTTAGCATAATGATGGGGTTTGAATAGATGTCCTGTGCTTGCTCTAAAATTGTCTAGTTTCATGATAGAGTTGTGCTTTGGCATAGTCAGGGAATATTCATCACTTTAGTATATCTATCTGCATAATGAATAGATATTCCTCAGAGCTCTACACTTTCCTCATATTCAATCAAGATGATGGTAGGCCTCTAGGCTCTCTTACTGGCTAAGTGACTTACACATCCATTCTACCTTTCAAGGATGTGTGATTCAACTTCACATTTCAAAAACCTAACACACTTGGAACTCACAGTGTCATCACTGGATATCAGAATCTGTGACTATTCAGTGGGTAGATATCAAGGGTCTGCTTACTAACATGCAGAAAATAATATGCTACCATATATTCCTCAAAGTTTCATGTTTTAATGTCTTTACTGGTCATATTTTGTTTGCTCTTAGCCATATTGTTTAAATTAATATTATGGAATTTATTGTACAATGAAAAATTACTAAATGTCTTAGCAATATTTTTCTCAATTATCAATGATAAAGTTAATTTAGAATAATAACATTTAGAAATAATGTTGATGATATTTAATAATGTCCTAAAACATAAATAAGCATTTCTGCAAATATTTATATATCTGCAAATACTAATATACTTATTAAGCAAATGTATGGAATGTGGCTTCTATTTAGAGTGGGAAAAGTAGTTTGCTAATATTTGCTAGAGCATTTTAAAGTCAGCAAGTCAAAAACATAATTATAGTTGTCAAATGCAAGCATTTCTTGTGAAATACAAATTTAATGTTTATGCATTAATTTGGGTAAAATGTTGATCTATTTTGTTATTATGCAAATATATTCCAGATAAAATACTTATGACTTATAATTCTGCAGAAAAGTATGTCTATATATGTACAATGCTCTAATTTTTCCATACAGTACACAAGCAGTGGATTAAGTAAAAGAACAAAACAAGTAACTTAAAGTCTTATGTTTTACTCAGTGGTGATATTAAAATTATGTCCTATTTTCTCCATACTAGCTGAAGTTCTTAAGAAAAACATAAAAATCATAATTACCAAATCTGACCAGTCTGTAAATCAAATTAATTACTTTCTCAGTCATTTCAGATCTTTGTTTCAATTTTAATAAGTTAGTATAGTTTCCAATGAAGTTGGGTTTATTTTGTTAATATGACAGGTTTTGCATTCCTAGACTTAATCTCACTCAGTCATGCTGTATATTTAATGGCTTGGATTTGAAGTATTTTGTCTGGGATTTTTATGTGGATTTTCATGAGACAGCCTGGTCTGTAGCTTTTTTTTCTGATGTGTGTGTGTGTGTGTGTGTGTGTGTGTGTTGCCTTTGTCTAATGTTGGCATTAGGGTAATGTTGGCCTTATATAAAGAGTTGAGAAGTTTTGCTTCCTCTTCTTTTTTTGGAAGAGGTTATATAGAATTGGTGTTAATTCTTTAAATGTTGGTAGAATTCTCTAGTAAAATCATCTGGGCTTTGAGTTTTCCTTATTGGAAGCTTTTAAATTAAATTAAGTTAAATTCATTATTTTTTAATAGTTTCAGACTATTATGATTGTCTATTTCATTTTGGGTGAGTTTCAGTCATCTGTGTTTTTTGAGGAATTGGTCTGTCTCCTAAGTTGTCAAATTATCTGTGCAGAGTTGTGCCTAGTATTCCCTTATTATCCTTTTAATATCTGCAAGGTCTGCAGTGATTTTCCCTCTTTTCATCACTGATATTGGAAACTTGTGTCTTTATATTGTTTCTTTGACTGTCTTACTAAAAGTTTATCAATTTCCTTTTTAAAGAAGCAGGATTTTGTTTTATTGATTTTCTCTATGGTTTTTCTGTTTTCGATTTCATTGATTTCTGCTCTTATCTTTATTATTTCTTTCCTTGTATCTATTTAGCTTCCTTTTGATCTTCCTTTTCTAGCTTCTTGAAGTCAAAGTGCAAAAGCCATGCCAAATCTTATCGGAGACTGAGGCAAAAGAAAAAACTCAGTAATATCGATCCTGTCTTTAATTAAAATGTGGATAATTCTTATACTATGGATTTTTGTATTAAATTTTATTTAAAAAATACTACATTAAAGTGTTACTTATCTTAATTATTGAGGGTTTTGCTAATCTTAAAATTTGCCTCTGAGGTAAGTACTTAACTAGCCTGACCTTAGTACTGGTCCTGCTTAAATATAACTTTTTATTAAGATATATGTAGGATATGATTTTGCCTCTGTAACACTTCTAAAACAGCTCCCTAATGATAGTAAATTAGGGAACTACTTTTCAATCATTTCATGACACTTATTGTCTTAAGCTGAGTTCCCCAGAAAGCAGACTCTGAAGAGTAGATTTCTGGGCAAGTGATTGCTTTAAAAATTAGTCCCAGGAGCTTACAGAAGAAGCATGTAGGTGGAAGTACATGGGAGGGAAGAAGCCAAGAAAGAGTAATATTTTAGGTAAGATTCTAGGGAGAGTAGCTTCAATCTGATCTTGCAGGGGAGCTTGAGAGTGCAAATTATGCCTCAGTGTTGTCCCTATTTGAAGGAAGGAAGCCTACCTTCCATACATGTGAACCCATCTAAGGTCAAAGTTGGACAGGGAGTGGATTGGGGATGAACTCCCAACCACATTGACTCTGTCATGGAAGGCAAAGCAGCTCCATTAGCTTGAGGCCAGTCTTCAGAAAAAGAGTTAATATACTGACCTATGTGAAGCAAAAGGGTCATGCAGCAGAAGTAGCATAAAGAAATGGTAAAAATAAAGGAACCTGTACAGATTTCATGTATTATGTAAGTATATATCAATTAAAAGTATAGAAGGAATTTCAGGATCTAGATACTGTAATATGAACTAAAATGACTAAATCTGAATATTTCTCATCGGCTTTAAATATACATACATGTACATATATTATATATACATGCTTTATATACATACACACACGTGTGTGTGCATACATACACACATTTCTCTCTCTCTCACCCTCTGTCTCTCTCTATCTCTAAGGATTGACTTTTCGGTACTATTTATTTAAAATAAAACTTTAATGCATTTTGGGAGAATAGATAAGCTATCAGTTGTATAGCTAAAAAAGATATTAGAAGGGTAGCTAGATAAGATATTAGAAGTGATTTCTACATTTGCTTTAATGCATTCTCAAAAGTGTAAGTCAAAATTCTCTGTGTTATATTTGAAATTTTTTGCTCTTGTAACACAAACTAATTTTGAAAACCTATGTACCACCTCAAACATTTTTAAGTAGACATATATATTTTATCATTACAAAATTTAAAACAATTTTATAGCAATTTAAAATGAATCCATTTAACATATATTTATATATGTGTAATAATATGTTACATAATAATTCATTTGTAGAAATAAGGTTATGTAAAATATGTTATATTAAATACATGCTAACAATGATATACTAATTTTAATATATTAATATAAATCACTATTATATCTATATATAATTGTGCTTTGTTTTCCACCAATATCTATATAAAAATACATTTAAAAAATTTTTCTTAACAGTCAGGCATTTTACCTTATTCCTTTTCTCCTTTGAATTAATATTTCCATCCCACTTGCCAGTAGAAATTTATACTAGTATTCTATTTTAATTGTACTTTAAAAAAATTATTCAAGCAAATTATTTTTTGGAAAAGAATGTATAAGGAAATTGATTATCTTAAAATTTATTCCTTAAACTTATCCATGTTCCCTTACCACCCAGAAGTATGCATACACTAGTTTGAAGACCTAATGTTATGACAGTTTTTGAAATATAATTACATAATTAAACTGAAATATATTATGAATATTTATAATATATATTTACATTAAAAATAATCTATTATAAGGTTTTAAAAACAAAGCTTATACATTCTTTAAATTATCTTGGTTGTATTATAAATCATCCTTACATTTTCCCTTCTCGTTCCTAGAAAATTATATCTCCATAATTGGGTAAAATATTTGAAATATTTGACTCTGTATATTTTACTTAAAAATAAAATATTAAATATTTATGACAACATAAAATATATGTATCTATTCCTCCTTTTATTCAAACCAAACCTCCATCAATGCAGAGATATACAATATTATCAACATTTAAAAGAAGTGAGGAGAGTGATAGAGACTGATACCTATACCACAGGTGATGCTGTATTGTTGTTATTTTAACTCCTGCTGAAATACATTCTATTATTTTCTTTGTAAACTAGAAGTCATCTTTAAATGTTGTCTTTCATCTCTCCTTAATTCAGTTGAGCAATATATAACTGTTATTATGTTCTGTCTCCACCACAAACACAAATATTTCCAGGGATAATTACAATTAAGATTTTAGCATATGAAAAACTTATTAAAGTCTTCAAACAATTGTGTGAATTGTAGTCCTAAATCAAAATTATTTTGAAGAATATGAGTATGACTCAATTCTGTTAGGAAAATACCACACACTCCCCAATTGCTTAATGGTTGTACTTAGCAAAATAAATTAGTGTGCTAAAATATAATGTGAATATAATGATTGCTCTGTGTTTAGAACATTAAATTCTTTTTTTTATGTAGGTGAAAGAATGATTTAAGTTCTTTTATCCTTCAAAATAAGGATATGTGAGAATTATCCCATTTAAAATATTTGTTTTAATTATTTCTAGGAAATTAGTATAGCACTTAGAAATCATAAAAGTTAAAAATTGAAAAACACAATATTCTTATTTTATCGTATATTGTGCCTTTAAACATTTCAGAAATAAAGCAAAAAATAAATAATTCTCAGGTCAAATGAGTTACATTAGCAAAATATACCAAGGGGAGTGATGTAATGAGGTAAAATAACACAAACAATTAACTCTCAAACACTGAGGCATTTTTAGAATGGTATTGACTTTTCTGGATATAATTAAGGTATCAAAGGAAATGCAACTTAAACTCATAGATCCTAAAATAATTTACTGAATTTGTAATTTTGCCTCAAAGAGAAAGCATAAATGGTCTTTCCATTGGAATAACAAACCAAATGCCATTATATTTATTTCTTAATGAATTTATAAAATTACACAAAATCAATTTTAAGAGTTTATTTAGAAACAAATATCTAATGGTCTAAATGAGGTAAAAGCAGGGATACCATTTGGAGACTATATATATATATATACATATATATATATATATATATATATATATATATTTTTTTTTTTTTTTTTTTTTTTTGCGGTACGCGGGCCTCTCACTGCTGTGGCCTCTCCCGTTGCGGAGCACAGGCTCCGGACGCGCGGGCTCGGCGGCCACGGCTCACGGGCCCAGCCGCTTCGTGGCATGTGGGATCTTCCCGGACCGGGGCACGAACCTGCATCGGCAGGCGGACTCTCAACCACTGTGCCACCAGGGCAGCCCAGGAGACAATATATTTTTATTTCATTAGACTGTAACTTTCTGAAAGAAAGTATCTACTATATATTAAGATACTTTTCTTGATTAAGGATAACTATATGTAGATTATTAAATCAGTTATCCTACAATCAATTATTTTATATATGAGAAAGTACAAATAAATTGTGTGGGGAAAGAGCAGACATTGCTCAGATGAAATAGCAGAGGAAAAATTTAGACAACAAATATTAAGAGAGAAAGATGCTATTGGCATAGTCATTCTAATAGAATCAATAGAATTAAAGGATATGTATTGTCACACGTGAATGGAATCACAGGAAGATATAAGAAGATTGCATTGGCAGTACTTAGTGAAATTAAACTTGTGCTTATTCTATGGCAATTTTTTTTCCTGATACATATTAGAGAAGTTGGATGTGACTGGAGATCCATTACTACAAGGAAGAAAGTAAAATATTGTGCAGGTACATGTGGCATTTATGCAGCAGTTAGAACCTATGGATTTATGTAGAAGACCTGCAACAGGACTAATTTTCTGAAATAAAAATTTAAAATTATACAGAATAAGTTCCATAGTGACATTTTTATTCAAATTAAACACACACATCCTACCACTACCACCAGCCACACTATATTGTGTTTTCACAGATGTGCAGATATTCAAATGATATATCAGATGTCTTACAGAGAATGCACATTGGAGTAGGGGAACAGAAGTAAGATGCATGATGGCTCAAGAATAAATATATCTATTTATTTATATGTATATATATACTAAAAGCTTCTTGCTAATTATGTCAATAATGGTAATATTTTCCTAAAAAAGGTAACTACGATGCAAGTATAGAAACAGACAATTTATGATTCAATTATTGCTTACTTTCTCTAAAATTCAGTGACCAACAATCATTAATTTACCATTGGCTCTAAGTCTTTCCCATGAAAAATTATTTTGTTAGCCTAATATGAGTCCTAATATTAAAATACTTTATTGACATCACTATATATAATAATTTGATCTTTAAAAATCATGCTGACCTCTATATTCAGGTAGGATGAAGTAGTTCACAGAGGATAACACTTCTGCTGAGAACAACATGAAAAGCCAAGCAGATATAAAAAAAAAACTATACATAAGTATGTACATACAGAAACAGATTTGCAAAAGCAACTGTATCTACAGAAAGTAAAATTCTAGACAGTCTTTCATAGTTGATCTGAATCTCTACTGCTGTACCTGGATATATTTATTAATGCTGTGCCTTGCCCAGAAGCTGAAATTCTAGGATAGACCCAGGAAGAAGACTGCAACCGAGGGACAGAGAACTCAATAGCTCTTTTGGTAGTAACATGGGGTTGGATGGGGAAGACAAACAAACAAACAAGAAAACAATCAAACGAAAAGCCTCTGCACTGCCTAATACTTCCTAGAAGAGACACATCTTAAAGATGACACAAAAAAATATTGAAAATAGAGGGATGAACTAGAACTCTCATACACTGCTGATAGAATTATGAATTGGTACAACCACTCTGGAAAACTCTTAAGCAATATGCCAAATCTGTGACCCAGAAATTACATTTCTTGCTATAACCCATTCAAATTACATTTATATGCTCACCAAAACACATGTAAAGAATGTTCATAGCCACACTATTCATAATAGACAAAAACTGGATCTACCTAAATATTCATCAACACTAGAATGAATAAATAGTTTGAGGTATTTTAACAATATTAAATTCTATACAGAGATGAGTGAATGAATTATAATTTTATGCAACAGAAATACATGTTGAGTAACATGTTATAAATGAGTACACTACTATCTTATTTCATGTAAATTAAGTTCTAAAACAAGAAAAATTTATCTATAAAGTTATAAATCACAATAGTAGTTACTTCAGAAAAGGTAATAGTGACTTCAGTGAAGACAAAGAGGGTGCTCTGTGAAGCTGATAATATTCTCAAATCTTGTGCTGGTTACCTGAGTGTCTTTAGTTTATAAAAACTTTTGTATCTTCACACTTACAATTTGTGAACTTTTATATCTATGTCTGTAAGAATACTTCTATACAAAGTTTTCAAAAGAATATAGGAAAAAAAAGAAAAGAAATGTGTGTGGTGAACTTCACCAAGTCCTGATGCATAGCCTTGAAGGGATCAGTGTAGCCTTTCAAGAAATCAGAAACTGCCTGCTCTTTGGGTCTGAGGGAAACCAAAAGGCTGATTTGCTGTCTTTACAGCTAGGAGCCAGGGACAGAGCCAAATAAGCATTCAAATATCTTTTAATACCAAGGAAGAAAATGCTTTGGTGTGCCATGAATAAATGAATGAATGAATGAACGAATGAAAAAACAAACGAAAGAACAAACAGAAATAAAAGTAAAGGCAGCATAGCTTGGATGGAAGCTGGAAAAGTTCTAGTTTCCTCGCTACTGTATAAGAGGCATAGACAGCTAGACATATGGTGGCCTGCAATTGTTTCACATCCTTCTTAGATATGGAGGGACAGTTGTGACTCAAAGCAGAGCGTCTTTAGAGAGTTTTGAGCGTACTAGAATCCAGCTGTACCCTCTTGGGCAATTTTGCATAGCCTTCCTCTGTGGGGTGGAGTAGAGAGATGCTTTTTTTTTTTTTTAACATTTTATGTACTATTGAAATGTTTTTTTACACAAATCAGATTGCATTTGAAAATTAATAGGTCAGCTTTCATTTTGTCATTCATTCATGATTTACTTCCCTTGAAAGTATTGATTTTATGGAAATTCCATCTTTAACACTCATATGAAAATTCTGACGAATTAAAATAGGTGAATATTACAAATTTGCATGCTTCTGACAAAGGAATTTTAGCATGGTTAAGATATTTTCCTTTAATATGCACCAAGACTGAGTAAAAATACACATAATGTATCCTAAACTGTATTTTTAAAAATATTGTAGGGGAGACCTTCAAGATGGTGTAGGAGTAAGATGAGGAGATCACCTTCCTCCCCACAAATACATCAAAAATACATCTACATGTGGAACAACTCCTACGGAACACCTACTGAACACTGGCAGAAGACCTCAGACTTCCCAAAAGGCAAGAAACTCCCCATGTACCTGGGTAGGGCAAAAGAAAAAAGAAAAAACAGAGACAAAAGAATAGGGATGGGACCTGCACTTCTAGGAGGGAGCTGTGAAGGAGGAAAAGTTTCCACACACTAGGAAGCCCCTTCACTGGTGGAGACGGGGGGTGGTGGGTGGGTGGGGGGAAGCTTTGGAGCCACGGAGGAGATCTCAGCAACAGGGGTGCAGAGGGAAAAGTGGAGAGATTCCTGCACAGAGGATCGGTGCCAACCAGCATTCATCAGCCTGAGAGGATTGTCTGTTCACCCACCAGGACAGGTGGGGGATGGGAGCTGAGGCTCCGGCTTTGGAGGTCAGATCCCAGGGAGAAGACTGGGGTTAGCTGTGTGAACACAGCCTGCAGAGGGCTAGTGTGCCACAGCTAGCCAGGAGGGAGTCCAGGTAAAAGTCCGTACCTGCATAAGAGGCAAAAGACCATTGTTTTGGGGTGCACGAGGATAGGGGATTCAAAGTACCACCTACATAAGATCCAGAGACAGGTGCAAGCCGTGGCTATCAGCATGGACACCAGAGATGGGCGTGAAACGCTAAGGCTGCTGGTGCAGTCACCAAGAAGCCTGTGTGCAAGCGCAGGTCACTACCCACACCTCCCCTCCTGGGAGCCTGTGCAGCCCACCACTGCCAGGATCCCATGATCCAGGAACAACTTCCACGGGAGAACGCACGGAGCGCCTCAGGCTATTGCAACATCATGCCGGCCTCTGCTGCTGCAGGCTCGCCCCACATTCTGTACCTCTCCCTACCCCTGGCCCGAGTGAGCCAGAGTCCCCTAATCAGCCTCTCTGTTAACCCCCTACTGTCTGGGTGAAGAACAGATGCCAGATGGCAACCTACATGCAGAGGTGGGGCCAAATCCAAAGCTGAACCCCAGGAGCTGTGCGAACAAAGAAGAGAAAGGGAAATTTCTCCCAGCAGCCTCAGGAGTAGCAGATGAAATCTCCACAATCAACTTGATGTACCCTGCATCTGTGGAATACCTGAATAGACAATGAATCATCCGGAAATTGAGGGGGTGGACTTTGGGAACAACTGTAGACTTGGGGTTTGCTTTCTGCATCTAATTTGTTTCTGGTTTTATGTTTATCTTAGTTTAGTATTTAGAGCTTATTATCATTGGTAGATTTGTTTATTGATTTGGTCGCTCTCTTCCTTTTATATATATATATATATATATATTTCCTTTTTATCTTTTTATGAGTGTGTATATGTATTCTTCTTTGTGTGATATTGTCTGTATAGGTTTGATTTTACCATTTCCCTAGCATTCTGTCTCTCAGTTTCTTTTTCTTTTTTTAGTATAGTTTTTAGCACTTGTTATTATTGGTAGATTTATTGCTTTGGTTGCTCTCTTCTTGCTTTCTATTTTTTTAGTACTCTTTAATTTTTTTTTTTTTTAGTACTCTTTAATTTTTAATAATTAATTTTTTAAATAACTTTATTTTATTTTATTTTATTTCTTCTTTTTTCTCCCATTTCTTCTAAGCTGGTGGCTGACAGGGTCTTTGTGCTCCAGCCAGGTGTCCGGCCTGAGCCTCTGAGGAAGGAGAGCTGACTTCAGGACTTTACTCCAACAGAGACCTCCCAGCCCCATGTAATATCAATTGGCGAGAGCTCTCCCAGAGATCTCCGTCTCAGCACTAAGACCCAGCTGCACTCAATGACCAGCAAGCTCCAGCGCTGGACACCCAATGCCAAACAACTAGCAAGACAGGAACACAACCCCACCCATTAGCATAGAGGTTGCCTAAAATCATAATAAGTTCACAGAAAACACACCACTGGACGAGGTCCTGCCCACCAGAGACACAAGATCCAGCCTCATTCACCAGAACACAGGCACCAGTCCCCTCCACCAGGAAGCCTACACAACCCACTAAAGCAACCTTACCCACTGGGGGCAGACACCAAAAACAACGGGAACTACAAACTTGCAGCCTGCGAAAAGGAGATGCCAAACACAGTCAGTTAAGCAAAATGAGAAGACTGAGAAATACACAGCAGAAGAAGGAGCAAGGTAAAAACCCACCAGGCCAAACAAATGAAGAGGACATAGGCAGTCTACCTGAAAAAGAATTCAGAGTAGTGATAGTAAACATGATCCAAAATCTTGGAAACAGAATGGAGAAAATACAAGAAACATTTAACAAGGACCTAGAAGAACTAAAGAGCAAATAAACAAGATGAACAACATAATAAATGAAATTTAAAATTCTCTAGAAGGAATCAAAAGCAGAATAACTGAAGCAGAAAAACGGAGAAGTGAGCTGGAAGATAAAATAGTGGAAATAACTATCACAGAGCAGAATAAAGAAAAAAGAATGAAAAGAATTGAAGACAGTCTTAGAGACCTCTAGGACAACATTAAATGCACCAACATTTGAATTATAGGTGTCACAGAAGAAGGAGAGAAAAAGAAAGGGACTGAGAAAATATCTGAAGAGATTACAGTTGAAAACTTCCCTAATATAGGAAAGAAAATAGTTAAGTCCAGGAAGCGCAGAGAGTTCCATACAGGATAAATCCAAGGACAAACATGCCAAGAAACATATTAATCAAACTATCAAAAATTAAATACAAAGAAAAAGTATTAAAAGCAGCAAGGGAAAAGCAACAAATAACATACAAGGGAATCGCCATAAGGTAAACAGCTGATCTTTCAGCAGAAACTCTGCAAGCCAGAAAGGTGTGGCAGGACATATTTAAAGTGATGAAAAGGAAAAACCTACAAGCAACATTACTCTACCCAGCAAGGATCTCACTCAGATTCAACGAAGAAATTAAAGCCTTTACAGACAAGCAAAAGCTAAGAGAATTCAGTACCACCAAACCAGCTTTACAACAAATGATAAAGGAACTTCTCTAGGCAGGAAACAGAAGAGAAGGAGAAGACCTACAATAACAAACCCAAACAATTAAGAAAATGGTAATAGTAACATACATATCAATAATTATCTTAAATGGATTAAATGCTCCAACCAAAAGACATAGACTGGCTGAATGGATAAAAAACCAAGACCCATATATACACTGTCTATAAGAGACCGACTTCAACCCTAGGGACACATACAGACTGAAAGTGAGGGGACGGAAAAAGATATTCCATGCAAATGGAAATCAAAAGAAAGCTGAAGTAGTGACTCTTGTATCAGACAAAGTAGACTTTAAAATAAAGACTGTTACAAGAGACAGAGCAGGACACTACAAAATGATCAAGGGATCAATCCAAGAAAAAGATATAAAAATTGTAAATATTTATGAACCCAACATAGGAGCACCTCAATACATAAGGAAAATGCTAACAGCCGTAAAAGGGGAAATCGACAGTAACACAATAATAGTAGGGGACTTGTAACACCCCACTTTCACCAATGGACAGATCTTCCAAAATGAAAACAAATAAACACAAGCTTTAAATGATACATTAAATAAGATGGACTTAATTGATATTTATATATATATTTATAGGACATTCCATACAAAAACAACAGAATACACTTTCATCTCATGTGCTCATGGAACATTCTCCAGGATAGATCATATCTTGGGGCACATATCAAGCCTTGGTAAACTTAAGAAAACTGAAATAATATCAAGTATCTTTTCTGACCACAATGCTATAAGACTAGATATCAATTACAGGAAAAAATCTGTAAAAACTACAAACACCTGGAGGCTAAACAACATACTGCTAAATAACCAAGAGATCACTGATGAAATCAAAGAGGAAACCAAAAAAAACCGAGAAACAAATGACAATAAAAACAGAACCCAAAACCTATGGGATGCAGCAAAAGCAGTTCTAAGAGGGAAGTTTATAGCAACACAATCCTACCTCAAGAAACATCTCAAATAAACAACCTTACACCTAAAGCTATTAGAGAAAAAAGAACAAAAAAACCCCAAAGTTAGCAGAAGGAAAGAAATCATAAAGATCAGATCAGAAATAAATGAAAAAGAAATGAAAGAAATGAAAGCAAAGATCAATAAAACTAAAAGCCAGTTCTTTTAGAAGATAAACAAAATTGATAAACCATTAGTCAGACTCATCAAGAAAAAAAGGGAGAGGACTTAAATCAATAGAATTAGAAATGAAAAAGGGGAAGTAATAACTGACACAGCAGAAATACAAACCATCATGAGAGATTATTGCAGGCAACTCTATGCCAATAAAATGGACAACCTGGAAGAAACAGACCAATTCTTAGAAAAGCATAACCTTCCAAGACTGTACCAGGAAGAAATAGAAAATATGAACAGACCAATCACAAGCACTGAAATTGAAACTGTGATTAAAAATCTTCCAACAAACAAAAGCCCAGGACCAGATGGCTTCACAGGCGAATTCTATCAAACATTTAGAGAAGAGCTAACACCAATCCTTCGCAAACTCTTCCAAACTATAGCAGAGGGAAGAACACTCCCAAACTCATTTTATGAGGCCACCATCACCCTGATGCCAAAACCAGACAAAGATGTTACAAGAAAAGAAAACTACACGCCAGTATCACTGACGAACATAGATGCAGAAATCCTCAACAAAATAATAGCAAACAGAATCCAACAGCACATTAAAGGGACCATACACCATAATCAAGTGGGGTTTATCCCAGGAATGCAAGGATTCTTCAATATATAAAAATCAATCAATGTGATTAAACTATATTAACAAGTTGAAGGAGAAAACCATACGATCATCTCAATAGATGCAAAAAAAGCTTTCGACAAAATTCAACACCCATTTATGATAAAAACCCTTCAGAAAGTAGGCATACAGGGAACTTACCTCAACATAATAGAGGCCATATATGACAAACCCAGAGCCAACATCCTTCTCAATGGTGAAAAACTGAAACCATTTCCACTAAGATTGGGAATAAGACAAGGCTGGTCACTCTCACCACTATTATTTAACATAGTTTTGGAAGTTTCAGCCACAGCAATCAAAGAAAAAATAATAAATAAAATGAATCCAAATCAGAAAAGAAGAAGTGAAATTGTCACTGTTTGCAGATGACATGATACTATACATAGAGAATCCTAAAGATGCTACCAGAAAACTATTGGAGGTAATCAATGGATTTGGTAAAGTAGCAGGATATAAAGTTAACACACAGAAATCTCTTGCATTCCTATACACTAACGATGAAAAATCTGAAAGTGAAATTAAGGAAACACTCCCACTTACCACTGCAACAAAAAGAATAAAATACCTAGGAATAAACCCATCTAAGGAGCCAAAGACTTGTATGCAGACAACTATAAGACACTGATGAAAAAATTAAAGATGATGCAAACAGATGGAGAGATATACCATGTTCTTGGGTTGGAAGAATCAATATCGTGAAAATGACTATACTACCCAAAGCAATCTACAGATTCAATGCAATCCCTATCAAACTACCAATGGCATTTTTCACAGAACTAGAACAAAAAATTTTACAATTTGTATGGAAATACAAAAGACCCCGAATAGGTAAAGCAATATTGGAAAGAAAAATGGAGCTGGAGGAATCAGGCTCCTGGACTTCAAACTATACTACAAAGTTACAGTAATCAAGACAGTATGGTACAGGCACAAAAACAGAAATATAGATCAATGGAACAGGATAGAAAGCCTAGAGATAAACCCATGCACATATGGTCACCTTCTCTTTGATACAGGAGGCAAGAATATATAATGGAGAAAAGACAGCCTCTTCAATAAGTGATGCTGGGAAAACTGGACAGCTACATGTAAAAGAATGAAATTAGAACACTCCCTAACACCATACACAAAAATAAACTCAAAATGGATTAAAGACCTAAATGTAAGGCCAGACACTATCAAACTCTTAGAGGAAAACATAGGCAGAACACTCTATGGCATAAATCACAGCAAGATCCTTTTTGACCCACCTCCTAGAGAAATTGAAGTAAAAACAAAAATAAACAAATGTGACCTAATGAAATGTAAAAGCTTTTGCACAGCAAAGGAAACCATAAACAAGATGAAAAGACAACCCTCAGAATGGGAGAAAATATCTGCAAATGAAGCAACTGATAAAGGATTAATCTCCAAATTATACAAGCAGCTCATGCAGCTCAATATCAAAATAAGAAACAACCCAATCCAAAAATGGGCATAAGCCCTAAATAGACATTTCTCCTAAGAAGTTATACAGATTGCCAACAAACATCTGAAAGTATGCTCAACATCATTAATCATTAGAGAAATGCAAATCAAAAGTACAATGAGGTATCACCTCACACCAGTCAGAATGGCCATCATCAAAAAAATCTAGAAACAATAAATGCTGTAAAGGGTGTGGAGAAAACGGAACCTTCTTGCACTGTTGGTGGGAATGTAAACTGATACAGCCACTATGGAGAGTAGTATGGAGGTTCCTTAACGAACTAAAAATAGAACTACCATACGACCCAGCAATCCCACTATTGGTCATATACCCTGAGAAAACCATAATTCAAAAAGAGTCATGTACCACAATGTTCACTGCAGCACTATTTACAATAGGCAGGACATGGAAGCAACCTAAGTGTCCATTGATAGCTGAATGGATAAAGAAGATGTGGCACATATATACAATGGAATATTACTCAGCCATTAAAAGCAATGAAATTGAGTTATTTGTAGTGAGGTGGCTGGACATAGAGACTGTCATACAGAGTGAAGTAAGTCAGAAGGAGAAAAACAAATACCGTGTGCTAACACATATATATGGAATCTAAAAAAAAAAAAACCAAAATGGTTCTGAAGAACCTAGGTGCAGGACAGGAATAAAGACACAGACATAGAGAATGGACTCGAGGACATGGGGAGGCGGAAGGGTACGCTGGGACGAAGTGAGAGAGTAGCATTGACATATATACACTACCAAATTTAAAATAGATAGCTAGTGGGAAGCAGCCGCATAGCACAGGGAGATCAGCTCGGTGCTTTGTGTCCACCTAGAGAGGTGGGATAGGGAGGGTGGGAGGGAGACGCAAGAGGTAGGGAATATGGGGATATATGCATACATATAGCTGATTCACTTTGTTATACAGCAGAAACTAACACACCATTGTAAAGCAATTATACTCCAATAAAGATGTTAAAAAAAAAAGCTGGAATAAAAAAAGAAAAAAATCATTAATTAGAAATTTAAAACACCACAAGGATTTACTGTATAACACAGGGAACAATATTCAATATCTTGTAATAACCTATATCTAACAGAAAATAAACTGAAAAAAATATATAACTGAATCACTTTGCTGTATACCTGAAACTAACACAATATTATAAATCAACTATACTTCAATTAAAAAAATAAAAACTTAATTATGTTTTAAAAGAAATAAAAAATAAAGAAATATATTTTAGGAACCAGAAAATATTACAGGTATCTTTGAACCTAATTTTAATTAGTTGTGTGGCCTTGGGCAATACATTTCCTTTCTGAGTCAGCCTTCTCCAAATTGTTTTGCTCAAAATCAAGGAGAAAGTGAATCTCTGTTTAAATAAACTTGAAAAATACTATGTTAAATAAGTTAAGATAGGATTCATTGCAGGAAAACTTCAGAAACTTTAGCACAGTAATATGCAAAATGTACCTCTACCAGAGGAATTTTGGATGCAACATCTTCCAAACTTTTTAAACATAAATCCCATTTTTATTATCATTTTTTTTCCTGGGGGAGGGGTTTAGAAACATTGTTTTAGTACAAAATTTATGTAGATGTATAAAATCACTCTAGAAATATTTTCTAAATATGATTTCATTGGCATATTTATTGGCACACTAGGTTTCATTAGCAGATTAGTCAATTAGATAGAGTAAGAAATGACTTTATTTTGCCATTTCAACTGAATGTTAAATCTTATACAATAGAATAACCACATATACTAGTTAAAGGACAACTAGTGGTCAGTAGCATCATTGTATCATGATAATCAATGACTAATTCTGAGAGAAACTACCAGTCAATCAATACTGAAATGTTAGTAAAGAAATTGACAAGGTATTCAATTATACTAAGAGCTAAGGAGATTTGTCAACATTTCATGCATAAGTTTAATGGATTGATTACCAAAGTTAATGTGAATGTATTGATCACCTATTCCAAGTTACATTTTCTTAGACTATGATGAGATTATCTCTATCATTGTTCATATTAAATTAAAGTGAACATTTCTGCAATGTTCACTTTGTAGAACATTTCTATAAAGGTGTTTGTAGACATTAAAGGATAGATATGCTTTGATTAAATATTGAAAAATCAATTTTTATACTAATTGATTTAGAAGCTTTTAAAAATTTATTTCAATAGATTCTTGCACTGAGAGCAGTGATGCTGAATATTTAATTTAATGAATAATATTGATACTATTCCCTATGATTGCATAGTAGATGGTATAAGTTGCAATTACAAACCGGCAGCCTGCAGACCAAATTCATCTCCTGATTGGGTTTTAACTGGACTTCATCTTGTTCAGTTTTTATTTTAAATACAACTTTAAAAAATAGAGATATTTAAAATTTAAAAAAAAAAAAAACATGTAGTCACTTTGGGCATGTGTTACCAATGGCAACAGTCACCTGGAGCTGAGAAGTGGTTATCTCTTTAGATAGGGCATTCATTGGCTGTCCAGCTTACACTGTCATTCAAACAATCCACACCTACACATTTTTATTTTTCCTCCCTACTCATTTACATGACCTTGCTGGCTCCTCTAGAGCTGAGTTTTAAACTCCTGATATAAATAATCTGAACAATAACAACACACAAAATATTGTTCTATATCTGAAAATGAAACATTTTCATTGGAGAAGCAATAAGGAGAGTTTGGTTTTAATCCCAAATCTACCCCTTATTTACTGTCTAATAATTGTCAAACCATTAAATTCCACTGGCCTTAGAAATATCTTCTGTGAAATGAAGGGAATTTTTATGTCTCTTTTGATTTTAAGAATCTATGATCCCCTAATCAATAAGTTTTTTAAAGGAAAATAATAGATTAAGCCTTAATTTAGAATGATTCTTAAAACTTTCACAGATAAATGCTACCTTCATTAGAAATTGTCAGCACTCAAAATGGTACTGCAGAAGCTTATGTACAGAGTAACTGTCCATGTACCTACAACTACTATGAGCAGGGTTAGATTCATTTTGTTTACTTCAATTTGACATGCTACATGTCTTTTAGTAAGAAAAAAATGAAAAGTGAATGTCTAATGAAGGAATGGAATACCTCTCATCTTAGCTGCTAAGTATCAAATGTCATTGTTCATGGAATCTGATTACAGTCTTGGTCAGGGTTCTGTAATCCTATGCAAAATATATGGGAATCCACAGAGGGTGGTGATGGCTTGGTCACTTTAATGGCAGAGTACATACATAACACAGAAGCCGCTCTCTGAGGGATCCTCAGGAAGAAGAGCTCATAAAACTATTAGCTCATGAAATTAAGTCCCCAAAATAGCCACTAATCCATCTGAACCTCATTTTTTGCAAGATAGTTCTGATTTGGCACTTCGTTTGTGGTTTGGCTTTGTGCCCACTTTACCCTGCCAAATTGTGGTAGACTTGATCTCTTTTCCTGATTCCCATGTCTTGCTTTAGTTCTTTTACTTTGGTTATGTGCGATTCCCCAGGAATATTATAGAGAGCATTTACTGCTGCTGCTGCTGTGTAACACCCCATACTTAAACATCCTTTGTATTTTGAACATTGTTTCACTATTATATGATTTGGGGTAGAAGGTAGGTCTCCACTTTCTACTACAGAAACTTAAGGTTCCAAACCTCTGCCCACCCCATCCACCCCACACATACACACCTTCAACACACATGCAGACACTTCTCTCTACTTCTTGGTATCCGGAATGCAAGCATGTGGACTAAATGTGGCCAATTAGGTATCCAGCCTGGACATTTGGATCCCAAAGTATTATAAAAATGTAAGAATACATTTATACTGTTCAGAGTCAGCCTTTACCATCTACCCAGCGTTCTGTATTGGTGGTATTCATAATAGCATCATAACAATATTTTTTCTGGGATGTGATAGTGGCTCTATTCCTTGCCCAGCCACCTTGCTTTTTGTCAATTTTTGAACCAGGTTCTCAAGCTTTTCCACAGATTCCCTGAAATACAGATACCTTCCAACATGCTTCTGCTTTTGTAATGTATTCAAAATCTTTTTCTATTGCTTATAACCATGGACTTTGATATAAAAGACATCTTTGCAGATTAATAAGGTTTAGTTTAACTGCTAAAAACCACAGACATTTGAACTTTTCTTAGGCCTGACCAAGTGAATTCAAGCTCTTTTTCATGTGCATCCCCTAAAGAACTAGCTGTGTCCAAAGTTACATCTGAAGCCCCAAAAGCTGATGGAAAAATGAATATTACCATATTGGTTATCTACCACAACATCTCAAAGGCACACAGCAAAAAGTGCTTGTTTCTCATGCATCTGTAGGTTGGTTAGACTTAGCTGATCTAGGCTTTCTGACTGTGCTTCAAACTCTAACTCCAACTGGCATTTGCAACTCTCTGTGGGTTAGCATCCAGTCTGCTTCACATTTATTTATTCTGAGCCCAGGCTGTTAGGCTTCCAGGGGAAGTTTGTACAGCACTGACAGAGGCACAAGAAAGCAAGTGGAAACATATGAGGCCTCTTGAGGCCTGAGCTGGAACTGCACATTATTTTTTCTGCCCATGTTCCACTCTCAAAGCAAGTCACGTGGCAGGGCCCCAAGTCAAAAGGCTGGGAAGTCCATGCCATTATTGTCAAAGGATATGGTTATAGGGAGTAGGGAAGACTTAGGGACAATGCTTCAACCTACTACAATTACCCAAGGTACATATCAATTTAAAGGTCCAACAATATAGCAAAACAGAGCAGACAACTAGCAATTGAGATTCAGGATTAGGTCAGAGAGAGAGAGGTATTCTAAAAACCACACACCTAGACAGGAATGTAAGATTGGAACAAAATTATTATGGAACTGATGTTACAAGCAGAGCCCTAAGCTACTAGAGAAGAAGCGATAGAGACCTTGCTCTTGGATAAATGATAAGTTTAGAGCATGACAGATAAGCAAGAGCCCTTAAATTGGTTGTGGAGGCTAAGGAAAGAGTCTTCAGTATCCAAGTCAACATAAACACCATCTTCTGGATTTAGTGAGTTAATACAGGCAGTGTTTACACACATCACATATCAAAAAAAAGTCACTATTATTACCATAATGAAATATTTAATAATCTGCTACATTATCATGGTTCCCAGATGAGTTATGACCTCAAGAACCTCTTATATTTCAGATTAAGTAGAAAATGAATTTTAAATTTTATCTTATCATTTGCTACAAAGTAAAATTCAACATAATTTAATCTTGGAGGTTAAAAAATGCATTTCACACTCAGAAGTGCAGAAAGCACATGGACTTCAGTGTGGCAAACATTCACAACACACTAGACATGCATGATTTGTATTTAATGGCTACAACAGGGTATTGAAAGCTAAAATTCAGTGACGAATTTTATGAAATAGATAAACCTATCTTGTTCCTTTATAGCATTCATTGGGATTACTTCAGAGAATATATTAGAATGTCTCCTAAGTATATTTTACCAAAACCATTCAAAATATTTAAATGTTCATAGTATCAATGAAGGTAATTTTACCCTGTCTCAGATCTAGAAGGCTGAGGTGGTCATTCCTTATTTCATTGCAAAATAATGGCTATTCAAATAACGTGTGGTGGGGAGAGGGTTTAATAATAAGTCTCAAGATAAGAAATCAAGGATGCTTCTATCTTCCATCTCTGTCATCACTTGCCCATGGTATGCAGGCATCATATTTCTGTTCCAGAAAGAAAATGTTTCTTTCCATTGTTAATATAATATTTTGATCCTGAGAAGACCTTGCAAAAACAAGCAAAAAATATGTGGCATATTTCTCTGTATTCTATGAAATTAAAGGTCTAAAATGAATAAAAACTATGTGATATCTTTTTCAATGGCATTAGGTGATGTTTTATATCATAACTAAGTAATATCTAAGTACTATCATTATTCAGAACAATAGAGGAACCATATACCACCAGTGGCAAAGTTCAAGGATCACCTTATAAATTCAGAAAATGTCCAGATTGTTTCCACAAGAATTATTAAATAAATTAATTAAAAGTTTCAGACAGGATTCAATTGCTAAAAAAATTCACAGGTGACAAAATAACAATGCTTGTCAATCACTGGTTTAGTCCAGGGAAAGGATATTATATAGCAACAGCATTAAAGTAAGAATATGCACTTCAGACAAAGGCGACCTCACAGCAGTATTCAAAAAGACTGGATGGGGTTCATATTTACTTCTCTCTACAGGGTCATAGTGGTGTTCCTTCTCTCTATGATCAGGAATTACCTACATCTGCACAGAACACCTCAGAACCAGAAAGCTCAATCTGCTATATTGGCTGGCGCTTTTTATACTCTTCTGTTCTTGTAGGCATAGTATTGCTATATGTACAGTCCCAGAGGAAGAACTCTCCTGGTCTCACCAAAACAAAATGTAAACCATCAGTTTCACTCTATCAATCAGCAAGTTGATAAGTTGAAACATCTTCACATCCAAGTAAGACTAAAAAGATACTTAGTATATTAAAAGTTTATTAGTTTTTAGTTAAATGTAGATCTTTTGTAGTAAACAGAGGATGGCTTTGTTTACTTGAAAATTTGTGATTATCCACATTGTCAAACTCGTACTTTAAATATATATTTTTCAGATTCTCACTTTCACATTTTTATTTTTTAAAAAAATACTGGTAAAATTTACTATTTTGTCAGTTGAGAACATAACAAATATGCTTTAAACTTATGTCTCTTTGATGCACAACAAAAGAACTAATAAAATTAATAAAGATTAATATTTTTTCCTATGTGAAGACATGTTTTTCTTTTCCATCTTGTGTTCAACATCTAATGATTGTGAAAATACTTACCATGTAGCAGATTTTTCATCTCACTTATTCATAATGACATTATATATTGTCAACTTTAAAAATGAAACCAGCCACTTATCTTACCAGCAAAATGGGTTTATTTTGGGAATTGCACTTAGGACGGGCAAGCTATGGTGAATCATAGGCAAGTCCAGAGAAAACAAAGAGAGACACTTGCTTTTATTAAGCTTTAGGAGAAAATGGGGTTGTGGTGCTTTGTTGCCGGGGAAGTGAGATCTTTCTTCTTCTTAAAAGCTGGACATAAAATTCCCATGTGATTAATGTCCTCCCTTGTCAAAATAATTCTTATCTTCCTTCTTCCTGTTGTTTATGTAGACTGCAATGAATGATACAAATGTGAAAGTTCCCCCTTCAGGGCTTCCTGACTCCATTTTAAAAAAGGTTTCCTCATTTATTTAATAACACTTATTTATTGTAATAATATAATTATATTTATTATATATTAATTATATGTGTAATTATAAATTATAATATTATTACATATGATCTAGCCAAAAGAGCATTAAACAATTATCACATTGGTTGTTTAATTCAAATCACTAAAAAAAATTAGACTAACCTTGAAACTTTAAAAAAATAATTTGAGGGCTTCCTTGGTGGCACAGTGGTTGAGAGTCCGCCTGCCGATGCAGGGGACACGGGTTCGTGCCCCGGTCCGGGAAGATCCCACATGCCGCGGAGCGGCTAGGCCCGTGAGCCATGGCCGCTGAGCCTGCGTGTCCGGAGCCTGTGCTCCAAAACGGGAGAGGCCACAACAGTGAGAGGACCGCATACCGCAAAAAAAAAAAAAAAAAATTGAATATACACCTAGCACAACAATGCATGCAATTGCTTACCAATTCTCTTAAGTAATTAGTGTCATAGTTTGTTCCTAATAATATGAAAAAAATTATTTAAAAAACTATTTAAAGAATTTTTAAATAGAAAATGCTATATATATATATATATATATATATTACATGTAAGCATTGGATATCTGCTATCATATTATCAGAATGGATTCTTTTTGAAACTAGAGTGGGTTTGGTTAGTAGAAATACAAGGTCACTCATTGCATTAATGACAACAATCATAATAAATAGACAAAAAAACACGAAGAGTCTATCAATAGAGAAATCATAGAATTATACTGCATGCACTCTAAGGTTTAACTCCATAATGTTAAATAAAAAAATCTATTGTATTGACATGGAGTAAGCAAACTTATATTGTTAAAGGAAAAATATTCAAATTGCTGAAATAGAAAGTCTGGGAGATATGATGATTTTTTTTTTTTTTTCAAACCAGTGATTGTTGGTGGAAACAGAATGGGATAGGAGACAGGCTTAGGGAGAATTTTCTATTTTTCTCTCTATATATTTGTATTGTTAGAACTATTTTTTCCTCATTCTTAACACATAATAATATGTTACCTGCATATAAAAGCTGTTAAAAAGTTGAGGAAAACACATTAAGCAGAGAGGGCATTACACAAACTCAGAGAAGTTCATAACTACGATATCTATGCCAGGAAGTACCAAAGTTCCAGTATCATTAGAATACACATTTCAAAATGCAGTACTGGGAAGATATGGGGGCTAGATAGGAACTAAGACTCAAAGACTCTTGCTGAGTTGCTTAGTCTCTTTTGCAGGTGATGGAGAGAGACTTTTAGATCCTAGGTAAAGGGTGGGGGCGAGTGACACTTTCAAATAAGTTTACACTTTCAAATTGAGTAAACCAGATAATTACTAGGAGCTGTTGATGAGATAATGAAATATGAGGTGGGTAGGGGGTTAAGAACCAAGACAAAAAGGTTAATGAAATAGGTGAGAAATGATGAGGACCTTAATATGGCAATGAGAGTAGGTAGAAAGGATAAATAATGTTGGATGTGTTGAGTTTTAATGACTGTGTGTCATCGGTGTTGATATGTTGAGCAAGTTGTTGCACATATGTGTGAAGGGCAAAGTGAAGTTCAATACTAGATATAAAGATATAAGCATTTTCCAGCCCATATGTAGTAATTAAAGTCATTTATAGAGTAAATGAAATCCCCTCCGAGAGAAAGAACAGTAAGACCAGGGCAGAACCCTGGGAAGTACTACTTAATTGTGCTCAGCTGAGAAAATGATGCCCCATAAAATGGAACAGTGAGAGAGCAAAGAACGGAATGGAAGGGAATAGAAGTATCACAAAAAACTAAGAATGACTCAATAGCATATGTAGCAACATTCCAGGAATAATTTGAAAATTACTAAGCATGTAAAAATTTTTGTTAGAGTATGAGTCACATATATCATGATTTCACATCTTTTGTGAATACAATCTAAATGGAAGGATTTAATTACTAATTAAAACCTTGACATTTACCTCATTTAATTTCCACAAGAAATATGTATTTTAACAAGATCAGTAGATAAAGGGAACATCAATTGCTTGATGACTATACATACTCCATTTGCACAAGTACATGTGCTGTGATTGCTGCCTAAGTATGTTAGGATAAGTAAGCACTTGGATTCTCTACCTAGTTTACCCAAAAGGTAAAATCTCCCAGAGGATGATGTTTAGAATTAACAAGACCCACTAATTAAATTTAATTAGGTCAACCTGCATGAGGTAATTAGCATAATTAATTTTGATTTCGAAGTGCCTCAAAGAGAGGCAGTCTTTGTGTATTTTCAAAGAGAACTTCAGTGACAAAAAGAAGAAAAGGAATAAAGGAACCAAGTTTGAATATTAGAAAAAGGACCCAAAGTAATATTAGAAAAAGGACCCATGTACCGCAAAAAAAAAAAATAATTAAAATAATATACCCCCAAATATTTTCTAATTAATGTTTGATCCCATTTAAATGGCTTTCCCTTGGCTCTACATGGCCTTAGTGTTATTGATATTTTCTTACGGTATTGTCTAAAAGACATAAAGGACTAGCATCCCTAACATAGATTCCCTTAACAATAAAACAAAGAAACATCCAAAGGGCATAAGATTAAACCATTTAGTATCCTGTTCACTCTTCTAAGAATCAAGAAGATATAAATGTGTGATCACTAGTGAAAAAAGCATGTGTAATCATTAAGTAATTTGCTTCAATGATAATATCTGATTCATCTTAATGGAAGCGTTTTATTTGGAGGAGTGTGACACTGAATAGGATGTATAGATGCCAATTAAAGACAGATAAATTAACACCAATGTTTGAAATTCTCATTTAGGAATAATCTGTGAACTGGCTCTTTCTCAGGTGAGATCGCTGCACCTGTCAAAGAAGGCAATGACGTTTTTGAACCCATGATTATTTATAAGCACTTACAGCTCTTTCCTAAATCAAGTTAGTTTCCATGGAAACAGGAATTATCTGTTGAAGTCTGACCTTTCCTTTGCATAGTTTAGTTTTGACAGCTATGTGAGCAGTGTTTTAGAAAGCACATATATCCCAGGGTCCTTACAAAAGATATACAAAGCAGAAAGGAATTGAAAATGCTAAGCTTTAAAAATGCAGTTAAGTTTACCTAACTTTTTAATGTGACTTTTCATTTCTTTAAGAGTATGTGAGTTTTATTTTGAGCCAGTGTTACCTTGGAATGTTCAAAATTAAGAGTTGGAACAAGGTAGAGAACTACTGTTATTATTATTTTGTCACATAAGTAAATATTAGAAGGAAAACAAATACTTGTATGAGGAAATAATCTCTCAGCATATAATGGACATGTACACATCATTATTTTTTTCAGTTTTGAAAGGATCAAAGCATGCTAAATGATTTCCCAATGTCATATGTCAAGTATTTCAATGTGCGGTTCATGTCCTGGAGATTTTAGGGCATCAGTTCTTTTAATTTCAGCCTTTAAAATTATGAACGAATGAAGTAATATTAAGTGGTAGAAAAATTTACTAAAATATTGGGGCCCGTCTTCTAAATTTGGTTAATTTTAAGGCTCGATAAATTATGGCTATATTTTTATCTGCTTCTGCATCTAGAGAGATTATTTTTAAAGTGTTTTACTAGTTTTCATATTTGCGAAAGAAATCAATGACTACAGCTTTGGCAATGTGGTAGTAAATGAGATAAAATGATTTATTAAAACCTGATAGACTAGAATTTTACAACAGATAATCTCAGAAAGCACATAATTATGGCAATTGTCATTAGAGCTTCATATTCAATAAATATAACTTATCAAGTGTACTTAAGGACAACTCATAAATTGTTTTCTGAAAAAAATATATTTAACTCTATTTACTAATTTTAACTTTCAAGTAAATAATAGAAAATAGCAGCCATTCCAAAATGAAGAAAAATGTTTCATGAGGAAAAAAAGTTATCTAACTGAGATGACCACCTCAAACATAAGGGCGAAGTACTAAAATAAAATTCAATAATGAATCAAATGTAAAATAGATGAGTTTCCACATTAGTTTGACAGAATAACCTTAAAGAGCTTTGAAGGACATCACAATATAATTTCATGTTTCTTAAGAAACAATTTTTAAAGTCATAAATTATATAAAAATATTGTGTATTGCTTACTTCTTTAGTTTAATACTCTTATATTTTCATATTTATGATTTTTTTCATATTTATGATAAAATTTGAAAACCATATTGACAAATTCCCTCTCCCTTTCAAATCTATTTTATGTGTTTCTATACTTTCTAATTTTATGACTTAATATTTAAGTATCATCTTTCACAAAGCGGAAACATACATCAAATAAAATAAAGTTATAGATTGAATTTCTGCAGTTGCAGAACACACTTTGATTTTTTCCTGAAATGAATAAACATATTTTTTAAGCTTTAGCTTCTATTTTCCTCCTCTTAAATTTGATAACTTAGTCCCTGAAGGAAGTAGATTATATTGTTATAGGTTTGAAAACCGGTATCACAGAAAAGGTATATGCTAATGGGTTATTTCAGTGAGACTTTGGTTGAAATGCATAATGACAAGTCTAAGTTGAACAGAAAAATAATCTGTAGTTGGACTCAGATAAATTTGTCTGAGTCTATTCTGATTCAGAAAAATTTAGAGTGGGCTATAGAAAATAACTTTACCAAAATACTTAAATAAAAATTATGGTTACCAAGAGGGAAGGAGAGGGGGATAAATTGGGAGATTGGGATTGACATATACACACGACTATATATAAAATAGATAACTAATAAAGACCTACTGTATAACATAGAGAACTCTACTCAATACTCTGTAATGACCTATATGGGAAAACAATCTAAAAAAGAGTGGATATATGTATATGTATAACTAATTCACATTGTTTTACAGCAGAAACTAACACAACACTGTAAATCAACTATACTCCAATAAAAATTATAAAAAAAGGAAAAAATGAAAATTCCATTACAGTTCCCAACATTTAAAGATTATATTTACTACTCTTAAAACTGCTCTAGAAAGGAACCAGGACTCCTAGGAGAGATGCCTGATTTGAGGACTGAGGCATGGAAAGTATATGAATATAAAACATTGTTTTTTGAGCTGAAAAGTAAAGTGATATTCAAAGAATGATGTGGACATATCAAAAGGATACAGGAGCCAGTTTGAGCAAGCAACCCCTTGTCAAATAAGAATTTTTGAGAATCTAGTAGGCTGCAAGGAGAACATTCAACTGGCATAAGACTGAGGAGTGGGGGTATTTTGGATGTGCTACACTGAAATTGAGATGTCTAGTGCTGCCTTTGCCTTAAGTTAGCTCTGTGTCTCTGGATAAATCACTCTGAGGTAAATTCCTTCATTTTGAAATGAAAATGTCTAAATTTACTTCCAGTTTTAAAAATCTATAAATAGAGAATTTGAAGAATAAAGAAATGAGAAGTCAATAGAAGATCTCTAATAAACCGTTTAACTAGAAAAATTATGAAAAGCAATAATTTAAAATCTCTGGAAATTGTCCTAAGGGCACACAGCAAATTTAGAAACATTTGTTCAAGTAAATCTTCTAAATCTCAGTAAAAGTAGCAAAAGCCTGTGACATTTGAGCCACAACCACCTTCCCCCACCCTCCGTGGCTCCTGCTCATCCCAAGCTACATCTTGTGAAAACTACCACAGGAGTTCTAATCCAGGAAGCTGTGGCCAAGAAGATGAGTTCTCTCTCTTTCCTTAGGTCCCATTCTGGGCTTTGGTTTCCAGCTAAGGTTGCAGGGTGGGAATAGAAATTCTATTCCAAGCAGATGTAGTTGAGAGAATCAGGATACCCTTGTTCTAACCAGCCATTACTCATAGAGCAGAAGCAATTAGAGCAGGATGGTTATATAAAGTAATAATTATAACAATGTATTGCTGAGTTTACAACACATATTGACCTAAACGTATGACAAAAACAACAGCACAGATAGGAGGATGAATGGAGCAACATAGGGAAAAAGTGTCAGTATTTCACTGGAACTATGAGTATAAATCTAAAGTATATTTTGATAAATTAAGATACAACCCCTAGAACAATCAGTAAGATAATAATTAAAAAATATAATTAAATTTATTAAAGCAATTAATATTTTACACTGAGAAATATCTACTAACTTAAAAAGAAATTTGATAAGGAGGAACATAGGAACAAAAAAGATGTGAGACACATAGAAACAAAAAGTAACGTGGCAGATATAAATACAACCATATCAGTAATAACACTAAATGTGAGGATTAAATATTCCAATCAAAACACAGAGATTAGATTCGATAAGGAAAAACAAGAACCAACTAAATTGTCTTAAGGAGACAAACTTTATTTATTATTATTTTTTTTGCGGTCTGCGGGCCGCTCACTGTTGTGGCCTCTCCCGTTGCGGAGCACAGGCTCCGGACGCGCAGGCTCAGCGGCCATGGCTCACGGGCCCAGCCGCTCCGCGGCATGTGGGGTCTTCCCGGACTGGGGCACGAACCCGTGTCCCCTGCATCGGCAGGCGGACTCTCAACCACTGCGCCACCAGGAAAGCCCAGGAGACAAACTTTAGATTTAAATACACAAATAAGTGCAAGTAAATAAAAAAAGAGACATCATGCAAAAACCAACCTTAGGAGAGCTGGGGTGGCTGTACTAACATCAGGAAAATAGACTTCAAGCAAGAAATGTTACATATATAAATAGGGATATTTCTTATGACAAAGACCTCAATCCATCAAGAATAAAAATGGATGGCCCTAGCAACAAAGTCCCAAAACACATGAAACAAAAACTGACAGAACTTAAGGGTGAAATATTCAATACAACATTAATAATTAAAAACTTCCATACCCTATTTTCAATATTGGGTAAACAACTAGAAAAAAATCAGTAAGGATATAGAAGATGTGAACAAAACTATACATCAACTAGACTTATTTATAGTACATTCAACACAATAATAGCAGAATATACATTCTTCCTGTTTATGGAACATTCTCCTGAATATAAAACAAGCCTCAGTAAACTTAAAGTGATTCAAATCGCATATAAAATATGTTTTCCAACCACAATGGAATGAAATTAGAAATCAGAAGCAAAAAAGAAGTTTGGGAAGTTTACAAATACATGAAAATTAGACAACACACTCCTAAATGACCAATATGTCAAGAAAAAAATCACAAGGGAAATTTAAAAATAATTTTAGATGAATGAAAATACAAACACAATATACCAAACCTTATGGAACATAGCTAAAGCAGTGCTCAGAGGGAAATATATAACTGTAAGTACCATGCTTAAAAAATACCTCCAGAGTATAATGTGAAACTTGCACAGTGCTTTTAATGCTTTTAATTGTGTCACAGCTTGGGATAATTAATTTTTCTGAGCCTTACTCTAATCTTCTTTATAATGAAAAAAAAAATTCCTAAAGTTCAAGGTACTGAAAGCACACATAATCTCTCAAACACATATATCAATCTCTCAGCAAATGATACCTCTTCATCCTCCTCTTTCTTCTCTTTCTCTTCCTTTCAGAGTAAAAAGAAACCACTTCATCTTATATAACTTTTAATTCTAATATTTTAATATTCTAAAATAATTTTCTAATAGAGAAAAATAATAAAAATATTTTTAAAATATTAAAATAATTGAACTTTATTTCAAAAAGAATTTCAGTATTTAAAAATGTCTTCAATATTATTTTTGTTACTACTCTAGGTTCTCACTGAAATATGAAAGGGCAGAATTACACATATGGATGAAACAGAACAATTTCCTTGGTTTACATGAAGTATGAGGTATATCAAAGAGAATGTTTAGTTTTTGTTGTAATATTTCCAGAAAGATAATAAAATAAATTATTTTCATGTAAGAACACAAAGTGGTATCTCTAGTCTGTTCATACTATTGATACAACCCTGTTTTCTCCAAACTCTTAGAGAACGATAGAAAGTAAATATCACTTCATATTCCAAATGAGATGGAATTATGCAAACTAATGGAATAGAATTCCTCATGCTGTAAAAAATGCATGATCACATTTTGGAAAAATCCACTTAGGAGACAATGTTTCTCATTGCCCCTGCCCCCTGTCAAAAATAGCAAGAAGAACAAATACCAGCCCTCCAGGTAATTCTAATGATAAACAGTACCAGAATTTTGATCAAGTGCTTAATTCTTACCTTAAGGAATAACTTAAGCCCCTAAAATACCAAGTTTCTGTGTTAGAAATAACTAATCGCTACTGACACAGTTCCTCTGGGCGTGCGTGTGTGTGTGTGTATTTGTGCGTGTGTGTTAAGATAATCAAACTTACTTTCTAGACTTTTAAAAATTGTAGGAAAATTAGAACTTTTAAAAAATAGACACAAAAATATACTCACATACTATGTTTGCAAGTAAATGAAAATGCTGCTTAACGCATACCACCATTTCTTCAACTACTCTGATAAAATATATGTAGGCTTTACTTGGAAGTAGTCATAGCTTCTAACAAAGGTTATTTTACCAGCTATAGCTATGCCTGTTCTTATAGCAACATCACTGTATTTGCTTCTATTCTGGAAAAAAATTATGGATATTATTAACTCTCATTAAGGAAGAAAGGAAAAATATGAATTTACAGAATGGTGGTACAGAAAGAGAAGGGGTTTTAATAACAAAATTTGAATCCTGTTTGAATTTGAATCCTGTTTCTGTCACTTACAAGCTTAGGGCATTTAATCAACCTTTTTAAATTCCAGTTTTCCCATGTGTGAAGTGTAAGTAATTAAATGTATAGCATTATTGAGAAAAGAAAAAAAAGTAAAGCATCTATCACTGTTTCATAAATAGTCTACACTCAGTAATTATTAGTTCTTGTCTCCCTGTTCTACACTATAATCAAAATATGACACCTTATTAGAAAGAGTTAGAATCACTGATATATTTATATTATGCTATATTATATTTAGAAGGTAAATTATTCAGAAATATGTGAGATGGTATAATAAGAAAAACTCCTTCCTAATTTTCTCTAATTAGCTCAAACCCTCTTCCAACCTCTGTACTTGTGTACCTAGTTGCCTTTTTCAAACCTCTCTTGGCTATCTCCAAAATAGCTCATACTTAATCCAACTAAACTAAATTGTTGATTTCTCCTTCCCTCCATGTCCCTTCATAAGAGCTTTTTATTACAGACGTTTCCAAATTAGTAAACAGTCCCACCATCCACCCAATTACACAAGTCAGTCTTGGGATACTTTTAACACTTCCTTTCCCTTTCCCCACATCTAAACTAACCCATCTGTCTCATTTTGATTCTACCTCACAAAAACATGTATCGTCCATTTCTGTGCTTCATTTCTGGTGCAAATCACTATCATTTTTTTAATCTGAAGTACTGCAGTAATTTCCTGACTGGTCTCATCTCTGATTATCTTGTCATTTTCCACTTTATTTTCCATACAGCAACTAAGGTGATAATTTAAAAACACAAATTGCTTTGTTACTGTTGCCTGAAACTGTCCAATGGCTTCCTTTTCCACTTAAAAATTATATCCATGCTTCTACACATGACTTAACAGGCATCCTGTGTCCCAGTCCCTACCTGGCTCTCCAAACTCTTCTTATGATATACCCTCTCCCTACTGATTGGTACATCCACAAGGGTCTCTCAGGTCCTTAAACATGCCAAGTGCTTTCCCACCAAGTGCTATTCCTTCTGCCTGAAAATCTTCATCGCTCCAATTTTCACATAATTGGCTTCTGCTCATAAGTCTCACTTTAAATTTCTTCTGAAAAGTATTTTCTGGCAACCCAAACTAACTTCATATGCCCTATTACTTCCTCTGAAAACACCCTGCTCCTTTCCTTTCTATTACTTTTGGAGATATATTATTATATACATTTTAATTATATACATTGGGTAGAATTTCATTCCTCCTTACTTTCTCTTCCAGGCAAGGAAAGATTTTTTTCGCATGACACAATAAAGAAAACAAAATTAATGGCATAATATGTTCATTTATTCAACCAAAGAATATATGAAGGGGTAGAAAGTAATGGACATAGGAGCAGCAGCTATTTTATATAGATTATTCAGATAAGAACTTTAAAAGATGAAGCAACATTTAGCACAGATAAGAATGAACTGAGTGAGGGAGACAAGAGGAAGTACTTTCTAGGCAGGGAAACACAAGCACGAAGTTCTGAGATAGAAATATTTTTAGTGTGTTTGAGGAATAGTAAGGAGGTCAGAGTGATTTAAAAAGAGAGAAGACAAGAAAGAGGGTTGAGGTGGGTCTAGATTACATAAGGTATCATATATCACAGCATGGGTTATGTTTTTATTCTAGTGTGAACCTTATTCTATTCAAGGCAATAGATTTTGTTTTTCTTGTAGATTCTCCTGTCTGAAAAACTGTGAAGACCTAATATATTCCCAAGTGTGGAGCAGCCACTGCTACTGGAGGATAGAATCAATAGGGAGACTCAGAATATGAGCACATCTAGGATGGAGCTGGGACCCTGAAGTACAGTTGAGGGAGTGAAAGACTAAAGGGATGATTGAGAAAGGATGGCAAGGGAGGAGTTGGAGTGTAGAAGAAGAGTTTTTAGACACTATCCAGGCTAGTGTGGTATGAGAGGTAACTAGTGGGAACAGTAGGGGATATTTTGCACTATTCCCTTAAGTCATGAGTTTGTAGTCATCTAAAATAATATTTCTTTATATGTGTCTAGACAGCGTGTTGTGTCTAGGCAATGCAAGAAAATATAAGCAGTTAACTTTGAAGGGAATTATCTACCATATTTATTGATCTGTGATATTATATCTGACCTTGCATGAATCATGACAAACTACATGATCAAATCAGGAACATAACAGCATGCTACCTGAACTATAGGCAGAATGGTGCAAAGAGAGAGTAGAACCAGTAGGGGCAGCCCTGGAGTTAGAAACACCCTCTCGGGGGAATCCACCACGGTGGAAACAGATATGACTATAGCGTTAAGGCAACTAGAGAAATAAAACTATAGATGAAAGGACATTTCAGAGACTTCCACTTTCAGCTTTGTCACTTAGAGAGTTTAGAAGTTGTCACTTCCATCCTTACAACAGGAAAATATCTAAGCAAACTGAAGTCATAACTTTTCTTGGACACATCCATGAAATGAGGTTGCAAAGCAAACAAGCATCCCAAAATCTGGAGAGACAAGTGAGTTCAGAGAATTACAGTCTACATTAGCTTGCATGGAGCAGAAGGCTCTGGAGCCATAATTTGGAAGAAACACTTCAATAGTAATTTTGAAAAATTGCTGGAGGCAGAGTGCCCATTAGAGTGAGACCCACACAGGAGTTTCTCACTGTCAATAGAGAAAACCAAAGCCAATTCGTTAAAAAGTTCAATAAATTTGATAAACCTCTAGCCATATTAACAAAGAAAAAGAGAAGACACAAGTTACTAATATCAGAAATAAAAGAGGGGTCATTACTACTGATCCCATAACATGAAAGAATAATAAAAAATACTATAAATAATTATATAACCAGAAACTTGATAATTTAGATAAAATGAACAAATTCCTTGAAAGACACAAGCTACAAAAAGCTCATACAAGGAGAAGGAGATAATCTTCTTAGGAATATGTCTATTAAAGAAATTATTTCATTAATAACCTTCCAAAAAGGAAAAGGCCAGGCTTAAATAATTTCACTGGTGAATTTTACCAAACACTTAAAGAAGAAGTGGTACCATTTCTCTAGTCCAGAAAATAGATTGAGTTAGGTATCTAGATTTAATTATTTACTGAAATAGAGAAGTGGGTAGACTGAGACAAGGATAAGAGTTTTCTGGGAGAAGCCATGTATCATATTTTGATTAAATTTAGGTTTCTCCAGAGTTCTCAATATGCTCTAGGAAGCTTTACTTTTCAATTAATTTGGGCAAAAGGGAAGAAAACAAAAGTATTACATTAACAGAAAACTCGCTACTAAGATAGATATCTCATAACTGAGACCAAATGATGGTGAAAGATTGGTGTAAAGCTTAGTGGGAAAATGTGGAACTACAATTAGTGGTAAAAGAAAAGGTTTAGGTCCAGGATTAGATGAGAAACACTGAAGCTGGTTATCTAGCAGAGGAAAAATATGAACAGTTATGCTGTTAGCATGAGTGTCCTATGCAGAAAATGGTATACATGACCACAAATTGCTGGGGAGTATAAAAGAATAATAGTAACCCACAAACTGATTGTGGATCAATTTATGTTTCCCAGTGGACCTTCAGAAATACCACTGGGAAATGATGTATGATGACACTGAAAATTTGCAGAAGGAACAAGTGTTTCAAAATGTGACACATACTCAATTTTGTACAGCAAAACCACTGACCATTGAAAACCTATTTATAAAGGACTCAGACCCCCCAAACTAATATTATTATGCATTAAGGCCCGTACTGGATAGCCAGAACTTAAGAAACCATTTTACTATTCGTAAAAACCAATTCACATGTTTTTTCCCATGAGAGTCCTATCTGGGACCTGGAATCTTGGAAAAGATATTTTGAGAGAAGTGACTGCCTGCTTACCAGCCCTCTACCCAAGTCCAACTCTGAGCAAGGAAGAGATTTTAAGAATACATTGCTATATAAACAATATTGGGACATACCAACATCATGTGCCTCTGATACAAGGCACTGAAAAGGACACAACATCACCCCAATGACATTCTTTACAAAATGTATAACTTGAATCTAATCATAGGAAAAATGCCAATTAAGTAAAAATCTACAAAATACCTATCTTCCACTCTTCAAAAATTGTAAGGCCAAGAAGATTAGGAAAATCTGAGAGAGTACCCCAGCACTCTGTACTTTCAGATCCTTGGCCAGGGTTAGCTTCACTGGGAATATCCTTCCTATCACCATTTCAGAAGATCTCTTATGTATCATCCAAAGTTCAGGGTCAAAGGCTCCTGTTCTTTGAAGAATTCCTGTGTGCCTCAAACAGGTTTGTCACTCTTCATTTTGTGATCTTCTGACATACTTTATCTTTCTTATGGCCAATTAGCATACATACTAGACTTGTACATATTTCTGCTCTCTTCACTATGGTATGAGTTTTGTGAGGACAGAGACCAGGTATTCTTACCTGCCTATATCCAGGACCTAACCCAGTACTGAATATATCATATGTCATATTTTGTTGAATGAAAACTTTATTTTTACTAAGCAGCTCGTTTTCTCCCCTAGAATAGATACTAATTACTGATACCATTAAAATTTCTCCAAGTTTCTAAATTCATAGAGCATAATGAAACAGAATATTTGATGAACCTTAATTCTCAGTAACACAGATAACTTTCCTGATAGGTTTTGGTATTTGTGGGCAGCAGGCTTGTAAAGGTGGCAATGGCCAAGGACAGTAATCTTTTATTTATTACATGCCACCTGGTATACTTTTCATATCAAACACTAGAACATAGTATTTGAGTTGTGAATAAAGGTTACAACCACTTGAGAAATCATCTATGCAACTGCACTAATAGAAATGAGTTGAAAGAAGGCAGGCTATTTAAAATATTCATTTATAATTTTGCAGATGAGAACGTTTTTTGATGTGGTTTTTGATTTCAGTTCCTTTGGGTTTTTCATTACGGTTAAAGTTGCTAAGAAAGTAGATCTTAAATGTTCTCATTACACAGACAGAAAAGGTAATTAGGTGAGGTGCTGGAGGCATTAACTAACCCTATTGTGGTAATCATTTCATAATACATAAACATATCAAATCATGTTGCACATCTAAAATGTATACAATGTTATACATCAGTTATATCTCAATAAAGCTGAAAAAAGACATAATGATATTTAAGAAATCAGGGAGAGCAGTCTAAATGATTTTGGGTGTGTATGTGGGGAGCACTGAGGCTTCCTTGTTCCCATCCATTTCTTTTCACTGGGGAAAAACTGAGTTAAATTAGCAAAGTTATTTTCATGAATATTTTCAGCTACTTGAAAAGATTTCCTTTATGTTCTCAATGAGCCCATAAGATAAAGACAACATTTAGCAGGAAGCCATGTTGACCACCTTTTTTTAGTGACTGAAAAAGTTCTTTGGTAGTGTGCTAGTTAATTCAGAAACAGTCTGTGTTTCATTGCTCAGTCTACACAGGAAAAAGTATTAAAATATTCTACTACTTCATAAATGCCAGATCCCCTCCAAACCACCACCTTGGCTGATGTAATATATATATTTCCAGAACAGATCCTGGAACATCATAAGTACTTTACCATCAGTGAGAGAGATGAAGTCAGTGATGAATAAATACATCAGCCTACAATGAAACATTTGGTTTAAGAGTTCACTAATTAGAAGTTTACTAGGTCCAGAAACTATGAAAGATTCCATTTTTAAAAGCATTGCCTCTGCTCCTGTTACATTTAGATTTCTCTTTGATACCAGGGAGTTGTATGCACATTCTTGCCTTTGCTCACTTTGTGTTTGATCATCTAGAATATCACCCAATTCATCTTCTATGTAGCACATTAGCTATTTTGAAAATTCTAATGGTGTTCAGATTCTTCCCTTTAATATTTCCTACAGCCATTCCATTATTTCAATCCCATTAATTTTCATCATCCTAATCCAGAAGCTTGAAAATCTCTGATGACCTTCTTGTCCCTATTCTACCTCTACTCCATCCATCAGCAATCCATCACTTATTATCTTTTCCATAACAAAGGCTCCAAATTATCTTCATGTGCCTCATATCTAAAGCACAATACGTAGCAAGATATACTTAATCTGTTTTCTATTATTCTACAGTATGAGCCTTCCACAAACAAGCTAATGTAATTTTTTCTCCAGATGGTATTTTCTCTGTTTATTGATGACCATATTACACAGTTAAACAACAGAAGCTTTGCGTATTTGAGAAAACTCACATCAATTATTTGCTTCCTATTGGTTAGATTTTCTCTGACCAATTTCCTGTCTTTCTCTTAGGCCTTCCTTCCTCCTTCCCTCCCTCCCTCCCTTCCTTTCTTTTTACATGAAATCTACTCTCTTAACAGATTGATAAGGGTACACCACAGTATTGCCATCTATAGGCAAAATGTTGTACAGCAGATCTCTAAAAATTATTCATCTTGCATAATTGAAATTTTATACCCATTGATTAGCAACTAGTCATTTCTCCTCCCCCTCCAGGCCCTGGAAACCACCATTCTATTCTTTGCTTCTATGAGCTTTTCTCATGCCATTTCCTCTACCTGAAAATATTTTTTTCTTTTATCACTTCACAGTAAATGCTTCCTACTATATCTACCCTTACCAAAGTTCCCTTATTACAATAATGTTCAATACAACACTTGTTTTTGTCTTACCCTTAGCAATTTCCCCAATAACTAGTACAGTGTTTGAAATTTCATAGGTTCCCAATCAATGTAGGCTGAATACTACATAATGCTTTTCCAGGAATGCTAAGATTTATTATCTTCTCTTTATTTTAATTTTACATGACTTATTTGTCTGTATCACTTATTTCTGAGAACTTCTATTTTCTGATTCCTCAGAGAAAGATAGAACCAAGCTACCTATTATGTCACTGACTTGCAAGTTCAACATTTGTGAACTCCTTCCTTTGGGATCTGGGAGACATAAGGGCTTGGAAGCCTAGGTACTGAGAATTCTCATTCCATTCACAATCAGAAACTATGTTGGTAATACACCTGGGTGTATATGCTTATTAGAATCATAGATAACAAAAGAAAAAATTGTGTATAAAGATGATTGACACCAGGGGATAAGGTGGGGAGGGATAAATTGGGAGTTTGAGATTGACATATAAACACTACTATATATAAAATAGATAACTAATAAGAACCTACTGTATAGCACAGAGAACTCTAGTCAATACTCTGTAATGGCCTATATGAGAAAAGAATCTAAAAAAAAAGTGGATATATGTATATGTATAACTGATTCACTTTGCTGTACACCTGAAACTAACACAACATTATAAATCAACTATACGCCAATAAAAATTTAAAAAAAAAAAAGATTGGGCTTCCTTGGTGGCACAGTGGTTGAGAGTCCGCCTGCCAGTGCAGGGGACGCGGGTTCGTGCCCCGGTCCCGGAAGATCCCACATGCCGCGGAGCGGCTGGGCCCGTGAGCCATGGCCGCAGAGCCTGCGCGTCCGGAGCCTGTGCTCCGCAACGGGAGAGGCCACAACAGTGAGAGGCCCACATACCACAAAAATAAAATTTAAAAAAAAAAAAAAAAAGATGATTGAGCTATTTAGACCAGAGTTAGAACATGATGAGAGAATGACATTCGTACTGTCAGCTACTTCTTTGGCTGGTGACCTGAATTGAACTAATAGAACAGCTTTTATCCTCTTTGTTCCTCAGACTGAAAATACACTTGCAACACAGCTCAGTTATGTCTTTGAGAGCCTGACCTACATTGGGTCTTCTTGAAAGTACAGTGAGATAAGCAGACAGGGAACCCTAAGGCCCCTCACTTCTCATGGAGGTGGACAGATCTAATATTTCCTTGGGATACATTCCTAATAAGAAATGTTACATTGCTTTCTTCTAGATTGTTGGGTTTTTTTTAAATTAATAAAACATTAGCTAATAACTTCTGTTCAGTTTTCTCTCCTTAATAGTAAAAAAAAAATAAAGTTTGAGAGCACTAATTTAAAAGTCCACAATATTGCTGCTTTAATTAAAGTGCTCCTTTTTTTGAGCTTCTTTGGATTGCCAGTGTTTAAGAGAACAGCTCTTCTTTTTTCTTCTCTGCTTCAGCTGATGCCTCCTCCATACCTTAGAAGGTTATCTGTCCTGTTCATTTCACAGCAAATCTAGCAGAACTGATGAGGTCCAAAATAGGCAAAAGGTCATGATTCAGGTATCTAAGGCTGAGCAATCTTTTTCATGATTATTACAAATTAATCATTGCTACTGAACATAGGCAATTTCTAAAGGTAAATGTTTCAGTTGATATTACTTCTGAATTTTAAGTAGTTAAATAAAATACTGAGTTTTACAGGAATAGTACCTGTTACAAAATACCTAGACAATACTGCATAGTGTAAGGACCAAAAATTAAGGGTGGAGATATTGGGGAATGAGGTGGCTTAGGGGATACCAAAAGGAAGCCAATTTTGTGTTCTGTCTAGCTCCTCTCTGCACCTTTGATAAAACCATTTGAATGGGATCATATTTGCTTCAGACAAAATAATGTGGGAGGTTCTTGTAAATATGTTTGGCATACTAGCTATTTTCTCAAATGCCAGTTAATTTACTCTTTTCTACTATTTCTTTCTCTCTCGCATTCCCATAAATATAATTCCTTGTACTAATGGAAATGTTCTCTAATAATAATTTTCTTTCTTAATTGCTTTAAGATCCAAGGAGATGATCTCTATTAATTGAAACTTTGCAACTCACATGTAATGGCAACTGTTGCTGTTAGTACTCAAGCTTTGCAAATGTAAACCAACACATTTGTGTCCTCCAATAAAGCGTTTCTATGTCATTTCCAACCTCACATAAAATAATGGAGTCTTTCTACCCCCCTCTTAGTGCCCTGAGATAGAGTTCATAATTTAGCCTTTCCTAATTTCCAATCTAAAAAGTATACAAGTGGAAGATTTGAAGTTGTAAAATATCTGATATTCCATATAAACATTCTAGTGAATAGCTCTTTGTAAGAGTATGGAGCATTTTAGATACATGGAAGAGAGTCATAGCTATTGATGTTTTTGTTTTTATAAAATAATGCAAATGCAATGATTTACTTTTAAGTTTGATTATATGAGTACAAGAGAATTTTAACAATCATCTATGTTGAATACCATCACTGACAATTAATTCACTACCTCAAACAGTAACGTATTGGAGTTTCAAGCTTCTTTGATATTGTCCTGATAAGCCTCTTTTGTATCAAGTCTTATCCTACAAATTAAAAAAAATATTCATATTCTTACACTTAAAAAATAGCTTATTGTCATACTATTATGGTCACTTCCAGAAGTCACTCTTATTGACAGAGAATTTCTTTAAAAATGTGATTCTCGGGCTTCCCTGGTGGCGCAGTGGTTGAGAGTCCGCCTGCTGATGCAGGGGACATGGGTTCGTGCCCCGGTCCGGGAAGATCCCACATGCCGCGGAGCGGCTGGGCCCACGAGCCATGGCCGCTGAGCCTGCGTGTCCAGAGCCTGTGCTCCGCAACGGGAGAGGCCACAACAGTAAGAGGCCCGTGTACCGCAAAAAAAAAAAAAAAAAAAAAAAAAAGTGATTCTCATAAGTAAAAGCAATACAAGTGATATAATCAAAGCAAATTAACATCTCTTGGACTTAGTCAACTCTGATTGATTTAGGGAGGAAAAAATCAGTTATAAGGATAAAAAGTTAAAAAAAATCTGGGTGGCTCCAGAAAATAAGGCAGTAGGAATTGGAATCTTTTTAGGGGTTGTCATTAGAATAACTCTGCTCCAACTATTTTCTGTCCTTGAGTCACTCAGCTCAAGATTCAGTTTTAAAGGCTGATAGGCCTATCTGCATTTATGTGCCAATCCCCTTCATTTGGTGAAGTAGATAAGCGAAGCTTTTTGTTAGAAATTACTATTGAGGTCATTTGTAAAAAGTCACCATCAAAGAGTATTACTAAAGGAGAGAAATGGAATGTTACCCAGATAAAGACAACCAATGCCTGATTCAGCAGGTCCAGAACCCTCCAGCTTTTCTGCCTATGACTAGATACCTAAATCAGCACGACCTTCTGAGCAGGCCCAGTTGTCTTCAAATATAGAAGAAGGTGATGGAAGAGTGCTGCTTTCACTTTAGGTATAAGCTGGTTTTTTTTTTTAATCCTTTAATATTTGTGTAAAATTTTGATCCCAAATTTATTTCTATCAGCTTTTTACCATTAAGAATACTGAAGAAGGGCTTCCCTGGTGGCGCAGTGGTTGAGAGTCCGCCTGCCGATGCAGGGGACACGGGTTCGTGCCCCGGTCTGGGAAGAACCCACATGCCGCGGAGCGGCGCGTCCGGAGCCTGTGCTCCAAAACCGGAGAGGCCACAACAGTGAGAGGCCCGCATACCGGAAAAAAAAAAAAAAAATACTGAAGAAAAAGAAATCGACTGACAGACAATACACAGACACACACACATATATATAGAGAGAGAGATATACATACATACATAGTTTGATCATCTAATTGTTGGAAAATGGTGATCTCATTATGCTTTTCTGTATTTTCTAGGTCATCCTCAACAGATAAGTATTTTTAAACTTTTATACGCTGTGGCATAGAAAAATATTCTCTAAAACATCTTTTATATGTGTGTACATGTGTGTAGACAACACATATTTTTCCCAGAGGTGTAAATAGGTTTAAGATAAAAATAATTCCATCATTAAGAATACTTATGATATGCTGCTGCATATTCTAGCACCTTTCTGGAGACCCACAATTCATATTAATATATTAAAGGCTTTGTGTGTCCCTGATGTCAGATAGACATCAAGTCAGATGGAACTGGATGTAATTTACTTTACATGTTTTTAATGTATATGCTTTGGTCTATTTATGCCATCTTTTAAAATTTAAGTTTTCTCAACAATTGAAAGATAATAGTAATACCTGCAATTTAAATGATAAGAGCACAAATTTAATCATATAAATCTGGGTTCATACCTTAGTTCTTGAACTTCATCTTTGTGTGTTTAACTTTTCTACACTTTAATTTTGCTCACGTATATAACAGAGATCATACTATTAAGGTAATTCTCAGAGTGTTGGGAGGATTAAATTAGATAATAATTATGTACAGAACTTAACATGGTGCCTGACATACAATGAGTCTTTATTATTTGGTGACTACTATTATCATTGCCATTACTGTTGGGCTATTTGATGTACCAAGTGGATAACATATGTAAGCTCTCAGCAAGGTGAATAATACAATAAATGTTTATTAAGGGCTATTGATGGTGTGGTGGTGGTAGAAAAGATGGAAAAGAGGTAATGTGTGTGGTGTTTCTTTTACAGAAATATTCCCAGATCAAATTTTTGCAATCATTCTATATTCCTCAGAACTTTGTGGACATTATTACTTATTCATATATATGCTGAAACACACCCTAAGCTTTTATTTTGTGGGGAGAAGCTTGGCAGGAACTACCTAGGCCTACCTCTGTGTGAATATGCCATGGCCTTCTGGTCAGGCACCTGTCCTTGTTGGGCTCCTCACATTTCAATGGGGATGTTCATCTTACCTTCTGTTTCACTGATTCTTGCAGCATATGGCCCTGCACAAACTGGCAGCACAGAATAACTGTGTTCCAAGTATTTGTGAGGGAGTATGACCTTGACATTGAGTATCAATAAAATTGACTTAAAAGAAACATTATGTTGAATTTTTTTTAGTGACATATTTAAATCTCTCTCTAGATAAGCTAAAGAAGTCTGTTTTTAGAAATTTTATCATGGGATTTTGCTTAAGACTCCTCCCCTCCCAAATCTCCCTAATATCTAGTTTTTCATTTTAATGAACTGAACTTTGAGTTTTTTGAAACTCATCTTTATATTTATTCTAAAGGTACTGTTGAAGATATGTACATTGTACATTTTTTCTTTTTTTGAGGATGAATAAGAATTTCCTCTATGGTCTCTGTACCAGGAATATTTGTACTACTCTGATTCAGTTTATCTTCAACTTATGAAGACTGTACATCTTATAAGTAATCATGTTTGCACTTTAAATTTCGGTTGCTAAAATGTTTTAAGTCAATTTTTGCCATCTACCCCTTCCAAAAATAGACTGCTGTATATTTTGTATGATGTTAACATCACTTCTGGCATTACGTTATCTGTAATTAACCAGTCCTTTTAATTTTTTAATGAATTTCATACCAACTACTTAAAAAAAATAAACCTTTTATTGAGGTGTGATATATATGAAGAAACATAATTCATAAGTGTATAGCTTAATGAATTAGCACAATGGAAACACATCTGTGGAATCATCACTCAGAGTGAGAAATAAAACATTACTAGCAGTGCAGATGCCCCCATATTCTCCCTTTCAACCCCCATCATCCTCAACTTCAAAGTCAGCCAGTATCTGTTTTTGCATATGATGAAACTATAGATTCTATGATTTAATATTATGCTTCTGAGATTCACCCATGCTGCTGCATGCAGCAGTGCATTTACTTTGCTTCACTACAAAAATATTTTTTAAAATCTCCCACTGTTTATCCATTCTTCCATTGAAAGAACAAGGATGGCATAATTATGTCCTCCTATTGAACTTACCCTTCTATCATTATGTGTTCCTTTTTATCTCCAGTATGTTTTTACTTTAAATCTACATTTTAGACAGCTTTCTCTTGATTAATCTTTGTATAATATGTTTTCTATATTTTTATTTTCAACTTATCTGTGTTTTTCTTATAAACAACATATATTAAGTCAGCCTTTTTCTGAACATGCCCCCAACTGTTCTTCATTTCTCCTTTCTTGCCACTTACGTATTATTTTTATGTACTATTTTATTTTCCCTCTCTTTCTAAACTTTTTATATCCACATGCACCTTTAATTCATCAAGTGTAATATGTACAAGTAGTCTGTCCACATCATGCACAAAGGAAGGATATTAAAACTCTCCAACTCCGCTTAATACTTTTCCATATTTTGTGCTATCAGTTTCATACATCTTAGTCCTTTATATATTTAAACAATACAACATTATTTTATTTGTATTTACCCACATTGTTACTTTTTGGTTCCATTCTCTTTATTCTTTTCTGAATACATGTTTTCATCTGTAAATACTGTTTCTATAACTGCCCTTTAGTTTTTCCTTTAACATTCGTTCACTGTTGATAAAGTTTTTTGTTTACCTAAACCAGTCCATATTTTGCCCTAATTTATAAAGGATAATTTTTGCTCTACATACAATTCTATGTTGGAAATTATTTGCTTTCCCCATTTGAAGCTATTATTCTCCTTTTGGTTTCCATAGTTTATTTTGAGAAATAATCTGTCAGTGTTAATGATGCTCCTTTGAAGCTTATATGTTCTCATCCTTCATATTCCTTTTAAGATTGCCTTTTTTGGGGGTTTTCAGCAGCTTTACCATGAATTGTCTAGGTGTATTTCTAGGTGGATTTAGACTTCTTGGTGATCATTTCTTGATGTCTATCATCGGTTTTTGAAAACTCTGAACCATTATATATTTAAATAGTTCTCTGTCCTATTCTATATTTCCTCTACTTCTGGCCTTCAAGTTAAATTAAACTGATGTTTCCATCTCAGTGTCTGTCCTGACAATGAAGTAGATAACAAACACATTAGGTTTCTACCTGGCAATCTGTTCTTAACATTTGTAATGTATTTTAGTTTCCTTAGGATTACAATTCCTTCAAAATTTGTACAGTTTGATGTAACAAAGGTTTTTTTCTATCCCAGTTAGCTGTTCCTATCTTACATCTTTGGAATTTGACCTTTTAAAATCTGTGCTTACCAGAATATACCACGTGGAAGTTTGATGGTGTATACTGATGTTCACCTCTCTTTCCCTTTCTTGATAGCATTTGTGAATATTCAACATATATTTATTTAAATAATGTTTACAAATCAACTACTAAGTGCCAGATACTATTCTATGTTTTAATAAAGTTTACACTTTAGTGATTGTGTTCCAAATATAAATTTTGATTCTCACACACACAAAAAATTTATTGAGTCTGATCTACACAGTATGAATATCACTGCAAACTCAAAGGAGAACAAAATCAAAGCCCCTAATGTTAAGAAACATAGTATGATATTTGAGATAGACTATATAAAGCTTGTTGAAATTCTTAGCTATGTATTGAGAAAGGTATACAGAAACTATAATGGAAACAATGAAGATGTGGAGATTAATTGGTTCTTAGAAGACAAGGAAGACTACATAGACTACATAGAGACAAAAATAATAGAAGTCTTGAGAGAAAATTTGGATTTGCCAAACAGATAAGTTAGAGCGGGAAGGAAGAAGTGCCAGGCAGAGGAAAGTTCCAAAGGAACACAGATGTCAGAGAGCAGAGCATTTTTAGAAAAATGCAAATAGAAAATGCCAGGACAGAGAGATCTATGAATTTTTTGCATGTGTGTATATGTATACATGTAGTTGGGGCATGGTGGTGTGCACGTGTGTTTATTGGGATTGAGTGGGGCATTGAGGTAATTGAGAGATACAATGAAGTATTAGCAAGACTATACCATTAAGTGCCTAGCTAACAGTTTCAAACTATCTTGTTACTTATGGGCAGTCTGACAAATTTTAAGGCAAAATATTATAAATTCATGTTTTCAGAAATATAAGTTTTCTATGATGGGATAAGTTTGAAAATTTTTTGTAAAATATTACAATGTTCTTTCCTCTAGTTTATTGTGTGAACCTGACAATGATGAATATTACCTTTCACAGCTATTTCAGACAGTTTAATGATATGATCAGTATCTCTAACTGTTTTCATCACTTTCACGTCACCAACCATCACTTCCCTTTTTGTGATAATTGTTTAGAGAAGCATTTCCGTTAACTCTTGTTCACTCTTCAGAGATAAAATTGTCAGTAAAGAAATAACAGCATTTATCAGATTTTCTACTTTAAGTGGAATGAGAACTGTAGCTTTTACCTGGATTGAAGTTCTTATATATAGTATGAGGGCACTTGTCCAAGGTGTTTTTAAGCAATATGTTATTAATGATTGTTTATGTATGGATTTGAGAATTATATACAATAAAATAATTTACAGTGACTAAAGGTTATTCCTCTAATAATAAAGTTTTACTCATGTTCATATATGGTTAATAACTGTGGGAGAAAACTAGCAAGCTGAGAATTACACAATACCTGCAACCAATTTTATCCAGGCCAGAACCAGACCCCAGAGTAATTCATCATTCATAGATGAAGTGAACACAAATTATTATATTGCTTAGCTTACCAAGAGCATTTTGTGGGGTTTATTAAAATATGAAAGGGCTTTCTCATTCCCTCACTACTTACACATTTATTAGCTCTCAGTTTGTTGTAAGAGAGAGCTTTCCCTTCTTTTCATTTATTTATTCAAGAATTATTATTATTATTCAAATAATTATTTTAAGCGTTATAATCTGTTACTATCATTATATATTTTTATATTCAAAGCACTCATAACTTGGTCATTTGGAGGCCCTTAAAGCTGGTTCTTGTATCCTCCTAATGTGCTTCCATCATTCTTTGAACATTTCCTTATTTCTGGTATAGCAAGATGTTTCAAGGTCTTTTGGTACTTTGCCAGCACCAGTCCTGAAATCAGCAGTTTCACCAAGAAATCTGATTACTTTTAGTTGGTTTAGAAATCAAATATGGGTTCTGGGTGCTAAGTATGCTCATTGCTACTGGGATCACTGACTTAAGACCTTTTAGAGAAATGAGCCAAGAAACACATGCACACATGTGTACACAGAGTATATTTCATCCTCCTCCCTTTCTGTATTTGTAATTCTCTGAAATGAGAAGCATGGATGCTGTTATACATGATATCTTCACTTGTTTTCTTAATCCTAGACTGCTCAGTTTCAGCATTGCCTACTCATACCAGTACGAAAAAACAAACCTGCTAACTAGAGCTTAACATTTATTTACATTTCTGTAAATACTTAGCCTAAGTATATATAGTCAAATACTGTTTGAAAACCACCACAGTACTAATCCTTTCAGGCAAAAATCATCAGGCTAAAATGAAATTTTATGAGAAATAATATATTGACATAATCCCAAAGTATCTCCCTACAAGATACTTATTACCTATAAAGGGAAAAAGAGTAACATTAAAGTAAAGAAACCTGGCAGGCACCATTTTAACCGAGTGATAAAAGTTAAAGGTAGTACAAAAGCTTTTAAGCCTAATTAAACTTAAAAGCTTTTGTACAACAAAGGAAACCATAAACAAGATGAAAAGACAACCCTCGGAATGGGAGAAAATATTTGCAAACGAAGCAACGGACAAAGGATTAATCTCCAAAATATACAAGCAGCTCATGGAGCTCAATATCAAAAAACAAACAACCCAATTAAAAAATAGGTGGAAGACCTAAATAGACATTTCACCAAAGAAGACATAACAGATGGCCAAGAGGCACATGAAAAGATGCTCAACATCACTAATTATTAGAGAAATGCAAATCAAAACCACAATGAGGTATCACCTCACACCATTCAGAATGGTCATCTCAAAAAATCTACAAACAATAAATGCTGGAGAGGATGTGAAGAAAAGGGAATCCTTTTGCACTGTTCGTGGGAATGTAAATTGATAAAGCCACTACGGAGAACAGTATGGAGATTCCTTAAAAAACTAAAAATAGAACTACCATATGACCCAGCAATCCCACTACTGGGCATATACCCTAAGAAAACCATAATTCAAAAGGACACATGTACCCCATTGTTCATCGCAGCACTATTTACAATAGCCAAGACTTGGAAACAACCTAAATGTCCAACGATAGATGAATGAATAAAGAAGATGTGGTACATATATGCAATGGAATATTACTCAGCCATAAAAAGGAATGAAATGGGGTCATTTGTAGAGATGTGGATGGACCTAGAGTCTGTCACACAGAGTGAAGTAAGTCAGAAAAAGAAAAACAAATATCGTATATTAATGCACATATGTGGAATCTAGAAAAATGGTACAGATGAACCTATTTGCAGGGCAGGAATAGAGGCATAGATGTAGAGAACAGACATGTGGACATGGTGGGGAAGGGGAGGGTGGGACAAATTGGGAGATTAGGATTGACATACGTACACTACCATGCATAAAATAGATAGCTAGCAGGAACATGTATAAAGCACAGGAAGCTCAGCTTGGTGCTCTGTGGTGACCTAGATGGGTGGGATGCGGGGGTGGTGGGAGAGAGGTCCAAGAGAGAGGGGATATATGCATACATATAGCTGATTCACTTCATTGTATAACAGAAACTAACAAAACACTGTAAAGGAATTATACTCTAATAAAAAAAGTTAAAGGTAGTAATAATTAGAGGCAGACATGTATCTTCTGATACAGTGCTCTGAGGAGCACAGAGAATCACATACATGGTATTTCTGCCCCCAAAACACACATCACCAGAATCAAATCATGAGGAATATACAGACAGATCAAAACTGAAGAACAATGTGCAAAATAAATGTTCTTTTACTTTTCAAAGAGTCAAGCTCATGGAAAATAAGAAAACCTAAGGTACTGTTCTACTTTAAATGATGAAAGAAAGAAAGGGAAAGAGAGAGGGAAATAGGGAGAGAGCGAAGAAGGAAGGAGGGAGGGAAGGAAGAGGAAAGGGGAGAGAAGAAAAAAGAAATAAAAAAGAAAAAAAGAGAGGGGGGCAAAAATATATGACAATTAAATGCATTGAATAATTATGGATTGGTCCAAGACCAAATTATTTTTTTCTTTTAATAAGGACATTAGTAGAATGATTGGAAAACTTGATAAGGTCTGTGTATTAGACAATAATATTGTATCAGTGTTACTTTCCTGATTTTGAAATTTTCAGTGGTTATGTAGAAGAATGCCCTTGTTTTTAGCAAATATACAGTTAAGTTTTTAGAAGCAAGGAGCATCATGTCTACAACTTACTTTTGAAAGTTCCCCCACCCCCCCGAAAATGTAAATAAGAGAGGTAGAGAGGATGACAAGGCAAATGGAATAAATTATTAACATTTGGGTAAGCTGGGGCAGTGGCTTTGAAAATATGTGCACACTTGTTACTTCTTCCTTCAAGAAGTAAAGGGCAATTCCTCTCCGCTTGAGTTTGGCCTGGATTTAGTGATTTGCGTCTATCAAAAAGAATAAGAAAGCAATAGCGGAGTATGAATCTGAGATTATGTCATAAAATGCATCTATCTTTCTCTCTCTCTCTCAGTCTCTCTCTCTCTCCCCCCGCCTTTCCCTCCCCTTCTTTCCATTGCCCCTTCCCTTCTCTCTGGAAAGCTAGCTGTTCTGACATGTGAGCAGCCCTATGGAGAAGTCCACATGTCAAATCAAGGAACTAAAGCTGCTTGTCAACAGCCATAAGTGTTTAAAAGCAGATTCTTCAGTCCCTTCTGATAACAGCAGCCCCAGCCAACATCTTGGCTACAGCTTCATGAAGAAACTCTAAACCAGAATCACTCAGCTAAAGTGCTTCCAGATTCCTGACACTCAGACACTGTGTGAGATAATAAATGTTTGCTGTTTTAAGGTGCTAAATTTGGGAGGTTGATAAACAATATTAGGTAATTAATACAATATGTGAAGGGTTTATTGAAATTCTTTGAGCAAATTTTGTATCTTTTTCTGTAAGTCTGAAATTATTGATATTTCAAAATAAATTTTCTTTTTTTTAAAAAGAGAAAAACATCTGGAAGAGTGTTACATATGCCAGATTTTCCAGGCTCCACGTCATAGCGGAAAAAGGAGTTTACTGTGCATCTGGAGACTTACTGGCTTCTGTCATTCTTTTCTCAGCAATATTTATTGCATCTCTAGCCTTTATCTAGTCTGTAGAACACCACCAAAGAAAGTCACCTCACATAAATGGTCTTCTTCCTCATTCAAATACATGTATAAATACATTTCCATGTGTAAAAATGAAATATGCCATGGGGTTTAATTTTGAAATTTCAATTATTATTATCAAACGTACAAAAAACTATATGATTCACTCCATGCTCTGAAAAATTTACTCTGTACAGGAAGTAAATTATTGTCTCCTGAGCAACGACAGAAGTAAAAATGGATCTTGAGTCAACTTGTCATACAACCTATACCTTGCCAACATAGGACAACCAAAAAAGAAACCTTCCTTTTTTATGAATTAAGTAAGAGCTAAATTCCTGAAGAAGGAAAAGGACAAAATTTTATTTTGTTTAATGATTCTTCAATGGTGGGAGAAAGCATCAACTGCTTTGTTTTATTAATACTCACAGGTAAGTTCATTCACTCGTGTAATTTGCAGTAACATTTCGAACGGAAAGAGATAATTTAAACAAAATTGAATTGTATTCAATGTCTCTATAGTAGAGTTTTTACTTTGATTTATTGGAATATGAAACAGAACTTAATTTTTTTAAAGATGCATTAAATTTGCATATATATAAGCACACATATACATATGTATACATATATAATAATGTATAAAGCACATGTTTAATATATAATACATATATGTATAGACACATGTATATATGTATTATATATATACATACACAAACACATGGATTGCCATATGGACTCTATGTCAACATACACCCTTTATTTTCTTGACTGTACACCTTCTGCCTATCTTTCAGGACTTATCTCAAATATAGAAATATTTCTTAACATTTCCAGTTGACTATGATCCTTCTTTCTGCTAACTTATATAGTTGCCTCTATATTTTAAAATTTTATGTCACTTTTCTCACATCATCTTGTACCATTAGTATTTGTGTTCAGGAGTCTATCACACTGCATTTCTATGATATTTGATGCTCAGTAAAAGGTAGGAACAAATGGTTTAAAATTTTATACTCTCAAGAATATTTTCAGGCTGAGTATCTTGCTTTTAACCAGAATACAAAACTCAGAAATTATTAAAGTAATTAAATTTACTATTTTAATTTTGAAAAAGACTCTCTTGTCATTTATGGCTCAATTTAAGTATTCACAACATTCCTTAATTTATTCTACATACACTATTTTGACAGTTTTCAACTTGAGGTCAATTTGTTTTAAAATAATATAATAGAGAATTTTGACATAAACTTATTTTGCAATAAATAAATGGAAAAGATATTTACAACATTTTCTTAAAATAATTTCACAAATCTTTTATAGACACCATTCGTAAATGCTTCTTAATTTTTTAAAATTTTACAGCACTAACTCTATGTGATTATTTGCTTTTACTGTTTCATTCAATCCTGGAACCCTTTAATTTGTCTCTGCCATCCTTCACATTTTCCTCATTTCTCCTTCTGCCTTTTTATCACCTACAGTAAAATCAATTCAATCACCTGAAAAACTAAATTGAGGACAGCAGCTTATTAAGAGGAGGAACAGAGCAATCCCATTTGATGCTAAACCACCTACTGAACACAAAAAGCTCAGAGGTTGACAGAAAAACATTTCTATTCCTTAATCTTTTTATTTTTAGATGTTATTGGTTCTGAAATGACTAAAACATTTTGAATGTTATGTTATAGCTGGAGGAATTTTTAAAGAAATATAGTTATCAATATCTTCATTGCCATCTCAGAAAAAAATGTGGCTTTTACTTTTGTTAAGCATCAAGACTGTGTGGAAGTAAAATTTCCAATTTAACCTCTATGTTTCATATAACTACCTTAACTATCTGCTTACCTTCATTTCTTACCTTAATTTGTCTGTAATTATAACACATTACATACTATTGGTAATCTCTTTAATCTCAGAAAAACTAATTTGCCTGCATTTCACATATAGCCATATGGTCTCACTGACCATCATCAAGGGAGAAATCTGGGCTATATTCCTCATCAACTTGCTTGTTATAATCAGTAGTCTTATTTCCAGGCTCTTACCCCATGAGTCAGTCAGCCCTAAAAACTTGACCCATAAGAAAAAAAATAAATTCTAAAATATCCAGATTCATAACTGTTTAATTAAAATAATATTTCAGCTCACAGTGTTCTATTCTTTTCCCAAGTTCAGTTAGCATTCTTATTACTAATGCTTTGAACTCATTATCTGGTAAATTATTTATCTTTGTTTCATTTGGCATTTTTCAGGTTTTTTTCTTGTTCTTTCATTTGAAAAAAATTCCACTATCTTCTCATTTTGTTTAACTTTCTCTGTCTCTCTGAAGCAGTTACTTCCTGAAGGGGTGTTCTAGAGTGAGAGGGTCCTTATGCAGTCTGCATGTGCTCAGTGGCTTTGATGGGAGAGCTGGCAGCTACCACCTTGGTGAGAGCTAGGGCTGGAGATGGAGTGGCTAGAGCCAGAGTCAGGTGTAAGCCAGGACTTCTATGCTCAGTGGCCATCACTTCCTTTTTGGGAGTGGAGTCACGTCCGAAGGTACTGGAGCAGAAGCCCTGAAGTTTGGATCTGAGCTGGTTTCATTCCATCTAAATGTACACTCTTTCCCCAGCAACTATATCTTCACCCGGGCAAACCAGCCAGCTCTGGTGAATTTTCAGTCTACTACTTCTGCCTTGTTCCTGGGAGTAAGCAAGCATGTGCGCATTGGGACTTTGATCAGTAGCTGTGAATCAAACCTCAACTTTGCCTGTATATTTATATCTGAGAAAAGGTTTTGAGACACACATAAGTAAGCAATATACAAGGGCAAAGGCAAACTATACATGTGAAAATTGAACAGAAAAGTAATTCTAACATTGTATATAAAATCACTGCTGCAGCAGAAGTATAACTCCTTCAAACCATTTCTAAAGATCTAAATAATAATCAATTTTGATAAGTATTTACTACGAGAAAGAAAAAAAAAGGAACAGGGCAGTTATTATTATTGGTTTGGTTTCTATAGAAAAAGATCCATAATAAAAAACAAGCAAGCAAAGAGGTTCAAGTGCTTTCAATGTAAAACTTAGACTGCAAATATCTAAAATTATAGTTACAGAGGAGAATATTATTTAACATGGCAGTGTCAATATGGCAATATTTCTAACAAAAGTCACAATGTAAAGGATGGAATCCTAGCCAGAAAAATGATATATTCAATTTAGAAGAATTTAAGGAGGGTTTCATAAAGGGACTATATACAAAGATGTGGTTAGGGTATAGTGAATTACAGAGGATAGTATAATATCCCTTATTCTAATAACAGGGCAGTAAAAACAGCTCTATTTAATAACAGGGCAGTTACAATTCCTACATCTGAAAAGTAAAGGCTAGGGAGTGATTACTGTGGAGAGGGCCATGTTAAAAGAAGCTAACCTATTTTTTTGAAAAAAAATTTTAAAAATCTTAATTACTGTAGTTAGAGAAGAATCTCAAGGAATTTCAAGAACATACTTTGCTTACACCTGTACAAATAAATTTAACTGAACTGGATGTAAAGGATAACGCTTTAACAAATTGCCTATTGCTAAAACTGACCCTAGAAGAGCAGATAATCTGAACAATCCCTTTAAAGAAAATATAACTGGATGAATTATTCATAACCAAATAGAAAACTGTTAAGAGTTTTACAGTAAAAAGTACTAGTACCCTATTGTTTATATGAACTAAGCAAAAATAAATACAATACATAAGTACAGGAGAAACAGGAATCTTCAAGATCCAGTACTATTTAAACTTTTCCTGAGCTGACAGACAGAATGAAATGTTCTAAATTATTTTTTTAAGTAGAATATATAAGATAATTGTAAAGATACGAGAACTATAAAGCCTTTTTCCTCGTGAATGTCAATAAGAAAGAATGCCAATTAAAAGATTGGAAATACAATCATGAAATACAATCATGTTGAAGATGAGGTAGCTGAATGGTAGTGCTACCATTTGGGTGGGTCAGTCTTTCTTTTAGTAATTTCTGGGATCTTCCTTAAAAAGAGTTAGTAGTTGTTAAGAGAGTAAATCCTAAGAGTTCTCATCACAAGGAAATTTCCTTCTTTTCTTTTTATTGTGTCTATATGAGATGATGGATTTTAACTAAACCTATTGTGGTAATCATTTATCAATACATGTAAATCAAAACATCATGCTGTATACCTCATACTTATATAGTGATATATGTCAATTATTTCTCAATAAAACTGGAAAAAGAAAAAAAACTGGAAAAAGAGAACTAGTAAATGAGAATGGTATAGCCTCTTAAACTTCTACTAGATTCTTCTATGGTGTTGATCCTTGCCCTAAGCTCGCATTAATTTGTCTTTACATCATGTATATCAGTTTTTATTTGCAGAAATCAGTTGCTAACATCCATATAAAGCTACTGAATCGACTGCTAACATCTCATCCTAAAGTTATGGAATATATTCTACATCTAACATTTTCATTTCAAAATCATTTGGCACATGCACCAACATTGATTTATATGACATTTTGTTACTTAAATCACTATAATTTTCCAGACTCTTCCTTTTACAATAAAAACCTACTTAGCGAGTTTTTTCCTTAAATGGATGCTGAAAAATATAATTGAAATGCTTTAAATTTCAAAAAAAATACATGTTTTCTTCAGAGCAGGAAAGTTTTTTAAAATATCTTACCCCCCTTCTATTCTTTATTGGATAAGTTACACTGGACCTTGTGAGGGATTTTTAATGACTAAAAATCTTGCAGTGCTTCATATTATCTTTCTCAGCACAGCCCATAAGAGAGCAGTAGAATAGATTGAGGTGAATGCAAGGTGAATGTCTTGTGTTAACTTTTGGCATAAAATTCCTAATGATGATTTTTACTCCCATCTCACCAACAAGAAATGCCGATTAATTACAGTTCTAGATTTACCAAACGATGAGCAGAGAAATTATCTATGCTATGTTATTAAGCTGTTTTCATTTTCCACTTGCTTTTTAACTTTTTAACTCTAAGGTGGTATATAAAACACAATGTTTATTTTAAAAACTATCTGTCTCAAATTATCTCATACCTTAAACCTATTTGGTGACATGTAACAATGATACTCATAGTATGTTGCTCACAAGGTTTTCTTGAGGATAAAATGAAAGTATAAATGTGAATGTCCTTTTTTAAAAAAAAGTAAAAGATACAACATTATCTATTATTTTGAAAACTTTTTGGAATTAATTGTTATGATAAATATGTGTTGGTTAAAAGTTATATATGTCAAACTCTAATTTTCAAAGAAATACGTGTACTTGGGATAAAAATTCACTAAACTCTAGTTTGATAATTTAGATACATTTCAGAATTTAAAGCCAGTGTCATCATTATTCTAACAAAATGGAAGCACAGAAGTTGTAAATGTGTGTGTGTGTGTGTGTGTGTGTGAATACACATTTATTCCATAGCTTCTATATATAGGTATGTGTATATATATATTATATAGCATTGGATATCACTTATATATTATGTAACATATATATCATTCATAAATGGCACATATATAATATTTAGCATATATATCTGCATAGTTATATATGTATATGAACTAGATTTGTAGTTATAAAGATATTACCACAATCATATTTTTGGTACTACACTGTTACATACAATTTACATATACTTATTTAATTAGAGTTTTCATGTGTTCCTTCAAAAATATAAGGCCATATTAAGTAAATAAACTTTTTCTCATTTTGCATATGAAGAAATCGAGGCTTAGAGAAGTAATGTAACTTGCTCATGGTCACAGTTATCATTGAAATTCAAATTGATCTGGTGAAAAGTATGTACTCTTTGCATCATATCATGTTATTTTGACTTTTAAAAATGCCATAGCTCATCATTTCTTTCTATTTAATTATTTTTCCTAATTTCTTAATATATTCCTTAGTAGCTTATTCATTCTAATCTTTAAAAGTAGGTATAAAACACCTTTGATGATTTTATCATGTTAGGTTAAAAATTTTACTCATGGTAATTATCAATTATCTTGGTGTGTTTGCTAGGCATACCTATGTTTTCTAAATTACATAGGTTAGTGATGTATTATACTCACACACAAACACTTATATAAATTTTATACAACAAGAAAGGATATAAAAGATAAGAAACCATGGTAGAGCTCTAGGATATAAGGTCAGTAAACTTGGCTATTATGAGATGTCACTAAAATGTTTTTCCATAAAATAGGATTAATATATTTTTTCAATCAACAGTTCTGAGAATGCAGGAAGATAACATATGTAAAAAGGTTCCATAAATTGTAAAGACCTCAATAAATGTTAGAGTAAATTATACTAAAATTAAATCTTGAATTTTGAATAGAGTGTGAATTATATGATTATAAATATAACTTTACTTAAATATATATACTATAAAATATATAACCATAAATTACTCTTACTATATAGTTATCATGTATATAACAACATATTATAAACCTTGGCACTTTGATAATCTAAACATTTGATAATCTACTAGGAACTAATTTGCATTGAGGTTTGTCCTTTCCATTATTATAATATCAGTAAAAGAAACTCATTTCACTCTATGTTATAAACACATTTGGAAAAAATTTTAAGATATATTTGCTTAATTTCTCTTGTAGTTTTGAGTAATTCTCTGTTGAGAATGGAATTTTCAAATTAAATATTAAGAAAGTTAAAATGAGATTTAAAATATATGTACTGTACTTGAAAATGTCTCTAAACACTTCAAATTATTAAAGTCTACATAGTGTATTAGTATTTCACACTACATGACACATTTGATTTTAGAGAAGACTATTGATACACCAGAATTCAATGTCAAAAACTGAAATATTTATATAATTTATGTAACTAGAATAATTTATTATACCATAGAACATTTACATTTGTTTATAATTTTTCCCTTACATAATCTCTTGATATTTCCAACCATTCTATAACAATTGCAGAGCAAGTATTTTCTCTACTTCAAAAGTCAAAGATATGTACTCTAATGTACTTTGCCTGAGGTTACACAGTTATCCTGTTATGACCCAGGGCTAGAATCATGATCACCTAAATCTCTATAAATGGAAGCAAGGTGTTTCCTTAAGGGCTAAAGGAGCTGATTACAGTCATTAGACTTGTTATAATCTCTATATAAGTGGCATTAAGCGAAAATATCAAGTATTTTAAGCACAAGCTTTCCTATTTCCATGACAACATTGTAAACAAGATAAAGTAATGTTGACTAAATAAAAGTATGTTTATTATGATACACCACTGGATAGGCATTTGATAATATTCAAATAACGCTAAATAATCACTGAATGCATGTGATATAAATTTTGTTATTTCTATACAATATAAACTGAAGTGATTTAACATAACAATATTCATCCAGTCAACAAGTCTTTACTATGTGTTCAGTATGTGCCAAGCACTGTTCTAGGTACTTAGAATTCATCAATGAACAAAACACACACATATTCCTGTTTTTTTGGAATTAACTTGTTAGAAAGAATGAGTAACTTTAAACAGTAAACAAAATAAAGTATGTTGGGTGGTAATAAATTCTATTGGAAAAAGAAAGCAAATTGAGCAGTGTCAATGAGGGGTGACAAAAATATAGTGGAGGGAGGGGTGTTGGGTAGCAATTTTATAAAGCATGGCCAAGGAAAGCATCAACAAGAAGGTGAGCAATGACTTCCACATGATAAACAGTAAATCATACAGATTTACAGAGAAGGAAGTTCCAGGAAGAGGAAACTACTGCAGCAAGGGCCTATTGTCCTGGAATATTTGAAGAAGAAAAAGATCAGTATGACTGGAGAAGAATGGGCAAGAGGGAGAGCAATAAGAGGTGGGATGAGAGAGGAAGCAAGAGACTGGCTCAGAGAGCTTTGCAGAGCTTCAACATCTGCTGCTAGTGCAACAGGAATTCCTCAGATTTTCCTATGAATCAGAGGAGCAACATCAACTGATACATGTTTTATCAAAATCACACAGTGTTGTGTTGATAATGCAAAGCAGGGGGGCAAACTGGAAGCAGGGAGACCAGTTAGGAAGCTAATGAACTAATTCAAACAAGAGATGATGGGTAGCTTGAATAAAGTGGAGATGGTGCAAAGGGGTCTGATTCTAGGTATATTATGAAGGGAGAGCAAATATGATTTCATGACAAACTGTATGTGGTATGTCAGAGAAAAAGTGAAGTCAAGAATGACACTAAGGTTTTTGTGTTAAGTAACCTAAAGGATAGAGCTATCATCACTAAGATAGGAACAGATTTAGGGTAGAGAGATAAGAAGTGTTCAGTTCCAAGCATATAGTGTTTCATATGCCTGTCAGTTTCATCAAGTAGACAATTGGATATGTGACTAGAGCTACAGAAAATGGTCCAAACTGAAGATATAAATATGAAAGTAGTTGGCATAGAAATGGTATACAATATCAGGAGACTGAAATCAGCAAAGGAGAGAGTGTAGGTAACACAGAAAAGAGCCAGTGACTGAGGACTGAATCACTATAACATGAAGAATTCTAAGGGAAGAGAAAGAATCAGTAAAACATAATTGAAAAAAAAAAAGAAAAGTGCTTCCCAGTGAAGTAGGAGCAAAAGCAATGAAATGTGGTTTTCTAGAAGCCAAGTGAAGAAATTATAACAAGATATAGCACACAGTAAACTAAATGAGTACAAACAATCAATCATCGTCAATATAGAGTTCAAGAATAGTTTCACTGGTGGTGAAGGAGGAAAACACTTTTTTGGGTGATTGAATAGAGAAATGGGAAGAGAGTTATTAGACACTGACAATGTAGAGAAAAGTCTTTTGATGAACCTTGCTGTAAGAAAAGCAACAAAATGTAAAAAAAGTTTATGTTTGTTTATTGTGTTTTTAAAAAGACAGAATGAATAATGCATATACCTATTTCTTGTTTATATGTCATTGGGGATGATCCAGTAGATTAGGGAAAATTTATGATGTAAGAGAGAGGATAATTGTAGGACCAAAATTCTTGAGCAGGAAAGAGAGGATGGGATGTGGAGACCCAGTGGAGGGACTGGTTTGAGATGAGATCAATTTAATATGATGCATCATACTAACACAGCATTGTAAATCAACTATACTCCAATAAATTTTTTTAAAATATGATGCATTGTATAATTCTATATAGTATACACCCTAAGTCTTAAATCTGGTTTCTATATATTCAAAGATATTTCTAATTTAATGAAAATTAATAACTGGATAAAACAATTTGTTCATATTTCCTGTAAAGATGGCAACAAGATCCATCTTAACCTTGTAATATACAGCTGAGTACAGTTAAACTATGTTCAGTGTTTAGACATGACATATACATTAAAATGACTCATTCAACAAATACTTTCTGAGTTTCCTGAATTAAAAGCACTACTCCTTGTCAAGGCCTGGATTAAAATAAGGCTAATTAGAGGTCGTTGGATTTCACATCTGTGTATAATTGCTTTAAGTTTTTGACTAGACTATGAAATAAAAGATGAAATAAAAGATTCAATTCATAACCCCATGAGTGAGAAGAACTTGAAAAAAAAGGTGTTTAAATTTAAAAAATGTAAAGCGTCAATTAAAAATACTTGGGTTTTTAAGACACTTTGGAGACAATTATGATGTGATTTTCAAGTCTGATTTCTTAATGAGTCAGAATTCTTCTTCATGATAATTTTTGCTTCTTGAAAAGAGTTAATACTTTCTTTTCACTTTGTAAATGCTATGAATTGATCTGTTAAATATTCAGGCATCTCTCCATGGCATAACAGTCAAAATTGTTATTTTTGAAAGGATTAAAGCAGATATATAAAGAAAATAGATAAAATTTTAAGCTACATAGTCAAAGGACTATTTTCATAAAAATAATATTTTATAAATATTGATCAGAGTTAAAATTGAATATTAAATAAACACATTGCTTTAAAAGAGACATATGCAAATATTTTCCTGGAGTAGTATAACAAAATTTTTGTATAGTTCCATTTCTTCTTTAGATATTAGATTTTACATTTGGTCTAAAAACATAACAGTTATATCTGTCCACCCTTGTCCAATTAGTTTGAATTTTCCATGCCTTTGTTAAAGAGTATATTTTATTTTCTGATGGCTTTATAATTTTTAAGTATTATATTTTAAAGATATATTTAAATTGTCTTGATATTATGTTGCATCCTAATGTAACTTTTATATTTATTCATGTATATTTATAAATACATATACCTATTTCTGAATATCTCCCATATCACAGGAAAGTTATTACCACCAATTTGTAGCTGTTGAGTGTCCTTCAGTCCTTTTTGTACTTATGACTATTCTTTTCTGACAGTATCACATCTTCAATACTTTACTCCCTTCAAATATTATGTTATTATCTAGCTTATATGTTCTTATCTATCATTATCTTTTTCTCCTCTTAAAGGCATTTGCACCTTCCCCAAACTCCATTTTCCGGTGTTCTAGTTTGTGAAGTTGTCTGCATTCAGAGCCTCTCTTTATTACAAACTGATTCTAATTTCACACTTATTTATATTGTTTTTATTATCTGCATATCACACAAGAATGTAATTACCATGAAAGAATCTGTCATTGGCATATAGTTCACTCTTAATAAGTATTGGTTAACTGAGTAAGTGAATGAATATTTGCACTCACATGAAAGGATATGCTCTGCATTAATAAGAATATAAGTTTAGCTTCTGCAGCAAAGAATCAGAATAACAGATACAGGAAATATCAATATGTCAGGGATTCAAGTTCCTTCCAACTTATTGCTCTGCCATTTTATAGAACTGCTCAAATCCATATGGTCCACAGGATCACAACCAAAGCTGTGAGAAGAGGAAAAAGACACCATGATCTCTTTCACTTCAAGGTCATGTATCCATTACTTCCATTAGCACTACCTTAGTCAAAATTAGTCACATGTCCTCAACCTGCTGCTGGGATTCTAGTCTTTATTCTAGGTGAGTCAGTGTCCAGGTAAAATTTAAGAATCTGTTACTAAAGCAAGAAGGGGCGGTCGTAGCAGCTTCTGTCCTTTCACCTATTTATAAACATTTATTATTTTGCCTCGTTTTTTATTTTCAGCCTTTGATTTAAAAAAGTAAACAGACTGTTTATACTCTTAGAAAATAAAGTGCAACATAATCAACTAATTTTATCAAATAAGAAAATATAATAGGTTAAGTTCTTAACAATTGCATCGGAGGAAACCAAAAGCTTTTCCTTTGTATTTTCCTTCTAATTTTGATTGAAATTAAGAATGCTGCATAAATACAGAGAAAAATATCTGAAATGAATCAACTATATGAAACACAAATACACACACACCATATATGTACATATATATACGTATGTGCATGGTATACATACATGCATGTACACACACGCACACACATTACTTCTCTACTCCTAAAGGCATCTGTATCTTCTCAAAACTCCGCTAGTCTAGGGTGCGCCAGGACAGGGGATTAAGACTGCTGCTTAAAGGAGCTCCAGAGACCGACGTGAGCCGCAGCTATCAGTGCAGACCCCAGAGACGGGCATGAGACGCTAAGGCTGCTGCTGCAGCCACCAAGAAGCCCGTGTGCGAGCACAGGTCACTATCCACACCTCCCCTCCTGGGAGCTTCTGCAGCCCGCCACTGCCAGGGTCCCGTGATCCAGGGACAACTTCCCCGGGAGAACACACAGCGCGCCTCAGGCTGGTGCAACGTCACGCTGTCCTCTGCCACCACAGGCTCGCCCCGCATCCATACCCCTCCCTCCCCCCGGCCTGAGTAAGCCAGAGCCCCCGAATCAGCGGCTCCTTTAACCCCCGTCCTGTCTGAGTGAAGAACAGATGCCCTCAGGCGACCTGCACGCAGAGGCGGGGCCAAATCCAAAGCTGAGCCCCAGGGAGCTGTGAGAACAAAGAAGAGAAAGGGAAATCTCTCCCAGCAGGCTCAGAAGCAGCGGATTAAAGCTCAACAATCAACTTGATGTACCCTGCATCTGTGGAATACCTGAATAGACAAGGAATCATCCCAAATTGAGGAGGTGGACTGGGAGCAAGATAGATTATTTTTTCCCCTTATCCTCTTTCTGTGAGTGTGTATGTGTATGCTTCTGTGTGAGATTTTGTCTGTATAGCTTCACTTTCACCAGTTGTCCTAGGGTTCTGTCCTTTTTTTTTTTTTAACTTTTAAAATTGTTTTCTTAATAATTATTTTTTATTTTAATAATTTTATTTTATCTTACTTTATTTTATTTTATCCCCTTTATTTCTTTCAGTCTTTCTATTTTTTCTCCCTTGTATTCTGAGCCATGTGGAGGACAGTCTCTAGGTGCTCCAGCCAGGCGTCAGGGCTGTGCCACTGAGGTGGGACAGCCAAGTTCAGGACACTGGTCCACAAGAGACCTCCCAGCTCCACGTAATATCAAACGACAAAAATCTCCCAGAGATCTCCATCTCAACACCAACACCCAGCTTCACTCAACGACCAGCAAGCTACAGTGCTGGACATCCTATGCCAAACAACTAGCAAGACAGGAACACAGCCCCATCCATTAGCAGAGAGGCTGCCTAAAATCATAAGGCCACAGACACCCCCAAACACACCACCAGATGTGGACCTACCCACCAGAAAGACAAGATACAGCCTCAGCCACCAAAAAACAGACACTAGTCCCCTACACCAGGAAACCTACACAACCCATTGAACCAACCTTAGCCACTGGGGACAGACACCAAAAACAACGGGAACTACAAATCTGCATCCTGCTAAAAAGAAACCCCAAACACAGTAAGATAAGCAAAATGAAAAGACAGAAAAACACACAGCAGATGAAGGAGCAAGGTAAAAACCCACCAGACCTAACAAATGAAGAGGAAATAGGCAGTCTATTGGAAAAATAATTCAGAATAATGATAGTAAAGATGATCCAAAATCTTGGAAATAGAATAGAGAAAATGCAAGAAACATTTACCAAGGACCTAGAAGAACTAAAGAGGAAACAAGCAATGATGAACAACACAATAAATTAAATTAAAAATACTCTAGAAGGGATCAATAGCAGAATAACTGAGGCAGAAGAACGGATAAGTGACCTGAAAAATAAAATAGTGGAAATAACTACTGCAGTGCAGAATAAAGAAAAAAGAATGAAAAGAACTGAGGACAGTCTCACAGACCTCTGGGAAACATTAAACGCACCAACGTTCGAATTATAGGGGTTTCAGAAGAAGAAGAGAAAAAGAAAGGGACTGAGAAAATATTTGAAGAGATTATAGCTGAAAACTTCCCTAATATGGGAAAGGAAATAATCAAGTCCAGGAAGAACAGAGAGTCCCATACAGGATAAATCCAAGGAGAAACACGCCAAGACACATATTAATCAAACTATCAAAAATAAATACAAAGAAAACATATTAAAAGCAGCAAGGGATGGGCTTCCCTGGTGGCGCAGTGGTTGAGAGTCCGCCTGCTGATGCAGGGGACACGGGTTCGTGCCCCGGTCCGAAGGATCCCACATGCCGCGGAGTGGCTGGGCCCATGAGCCATGGCCGCTGAGCCTGTGCGTCCGGAGCCTGTGCTCCACAACGGGAGAGGCCACAACAGTGACAGGCCCGTGTACCACAAAAAAAAAAAAAAAAAAAAAAAAAAAAAAAAGCAGCAAGGGAAAAGCAACAAATAACACACAAGGGAATCCCCATAAGGTTAACAGCTGATCTCTCAGCAGAAACTCTGCAAGTCAGAAGGGAGTGGCAGGACATATTCAAAGTGATGGAGGAGAAAAACCTACAACCAAGATTACTCTACCCAGCAAGGATCTCATTCAGATTTGATGGAGAAATTAAAACCTTTACAGACAAGCAAAAGCTGAGAGAGTTCAGCACCACCAAACCAGCTTTACAACAAATGCTAAAGGAACTTCTCTAGGCAAGAAACAGAAGAGAAGGAAAAGACCTACAATAACAAACCCAAAACAATTAAGAAAATGGGAATAGGAACATACATATCAATAATTACCTTAAATGTAAATGGATTAAATGCTCCCACCAAAAGACACAGACTGGCTGAATAGATACAAAAACAAAATCTGTATATATGCTGTCTACAAGAGACCCACTTCAGACCTAGGAACACATACAGACTGAAAGTGAGGGGATGGAAAAAGATATTCCATGCAAATGGAAATCAAAAGAAAGATGGAGTAGCAATTCTCATATCAGACAAAATAGACTTTAAAACAAAGCCTATTACAAGAGACAAAGAAGGACACTACATAATAATCAAGGGATAGATCCAAGAAGAAGATATAACAATTGTAAATATTTAGGCACCCAACATAGGAGCACCTCAATACATAAGGAAAATACTAACAGCCATAAAAGGGGAAATCGACAGTAAAACAATCATAGTAGGGAACTTTAACACCCCACTTTCACCATTGGACAGATCATCCAAAATGAAATAAATAAGGAAACACAAGCTTTAAATGATACATTAAACAAGATGGACTTAATTGATATTTATAGGACATTCCATCCAAAAACAACAGAATACACAATTTTCTCAAGTGCTCATGGAACATTCTCCAGGATAGATCATATCTTGGGTCACAAATCAAGCCTTGGTAAATTTAAGAAAGTTGAAATCGTAACAAGTATCTTTTCCGACCACAACACTATGAGACTAGATATCAATTACAGGAAAAGATCTGTAAAAAATACAAACACATGGAGGCTAAACAATACACTACTTAATAACTAAGTGATCACTGAAGAAATCAAAGAGGAAATCAAAAAATACCTAGAAACAAATAACAATGGAGACATGACAACCCAAAACCTATGGGATGCAGCAAAAGCTGTTCTAAGAGGGAAGTTTATAGCAGTACAATCCTACCTTAAGAAACAGGAAACATCTCAAACAACCTAACCTTGCACCTAAAGCAATTAGAGAAAGAAGAACAAAAAAACCCCAAAGTTAGCAGAAGGAAAGAAATCATAAAAATCAGATCAGAAGTAAATGAAAAAGAAATGAAGGAAACGATAGCAAAGATGAATAAAACTAAAAGCTGGTTCTTTGAGAAGATAAACATAATTGATAAACCATTAGCCAGACTCATCAAGAAAAAAAGGGAGAGGACTCAAATCAGTAGAATTAGAAATGAAAAAGGAGAAGTAACAACTGAAATAAATAAATAAATAAATAAACCTCCACTAGTCGAATGTACCAATTTGGGTAGTTTTTTTTTTTTTTTTTTTTGCGGTACGCGGGCCTCTCACTGTTGTGGCCTCTCCCGTTGCAGAGCACAGGCTCCGGACGCACAGGCTCAGCTGCCATGGCTCACGGGCCTAGCCACTCCGCGGCATGTGGGATATTCCTGGACCGGGTCACGAACCCGTGTCCCCTGCATCGGCAGGTGAACTCTCAACCACTGCGCCACCAGGGAAACCCTTTTCTTTCATTTTGGGTAGTTTTTGATAGTTATCTGCATGAAGTGCTCCTATTTATTATTTTTATGAATTTGCTTCTATTAGGGTGTTTTAAACTTCTCACATCTGCTCCAAAAGATAGATGCTGCACACCTAACCATACATTTTTAGGAGACAATAAAGAAAGGCAGAAAATAGGCAATTGCTTATAAAACACAGAGAGCACTAAATATTGGGGTAAGGAATGTGAGATAGGTCACTGATGATTTTTGTATGATGTTTTTGAAAGGACGTAGATGAAACAATGTAATGTATTATATTATGATTATAAATCTTATATACACTTATTAAAGAAATACATAAAAACAATAATGAAAATACGAATGTGCCAAAGCTTCATGCATTGTAGGAGATTGTGGCCCCCAATACATAAAGTTTCTTCACAAGGTAACCAGAAGTCATAAATCATTATCAGCATTTTTATTAATCTTAAAAATCAATCTTAAACAAGTAAGAATGATATAGAGAGTCAGCCTGTGGTTAACAAAGGTATGACACAGTGTCATTTTGTTGATAGGTACTTAAGAAGACCAAATATTTCATATACTTATCAGGGGCTTTTCTTACCTTTCTTATGTGGTTGAACTATACTATTTTTTCCCCTGGAAGTTAGTTTACTGTAAGGCACCTTTTAATGTTGTACAGCCACAAATCCTCTAGGAAGTTAAAAATAGTTCTTAGTGGCTGTTGGTTGAGCCTTATTGAAGTGATTAAACTGTCCTGTTGCAGAGTACAGACTGCTGTTGAAGCTTTTTCACTTGTAATAAAATAGTCTCTGAAGAATAATGACAGGATTAGGCAGGAATTATTCACCTGTTGTCTTCTAAAGGAAATGCTTTTTGTTTCCATGGAGACATGCTTTATATCATATGATGAAAGGTACATGAAAGAAGGAGAGAAGTTAAGCGGTACAGGGTTTCATTCAGAGGGGTTAATATGACATGAGGACTGATATGGTTCCAGTGGAATCATTATTAGTGCAACTGCATAAGTAGCATTCTCCCCCAACAGTCAATTAAACATCAGCAATTTTGCCAATAGCATAAAACTGGTGCTGAGTATACACCCTTGATTTTTTTTTCTTGATTTAATGTTACAATTAAGGTGTCTGCTCCTAAGTTTCATCATTGAGACTAACTCTACCAGCTACAGGCTCTGATCTACTTGGTGAATGGACGACTGTTTATACTCATATTAAAATAAAACAGGAAAATAGAATCTAGTGACAAACTACTGAAATACTTTAGTAAAGGTATAATGTTTATACAGCATTAAATTTTTTTCTCCCCACCAAGAATGAATACACTAAAAAATAAGGTTGAAATATGCTCTAGTCAGTGTTAAAATATAGAGAGAAATAACTTCATTATCATCATCGTCATCAATATTGTCATAATCAACAACACAGCCTAATCAAAAGTATTACTAATGGGTGCTTATTATGTTCTAGACTTTTGTGGGGTTTTTTAAACATATATTAGCTATTTGATCTTCACAATAACTCTGTAAGGTAGGCACTATTATCTTCTTTATATTTTAACTGATTGTAACATAACTTTGTCAGAGACAAATTTTGAAAAAAGATCCAACTTATATATAAAGTAAATAAGTTTCAGCTTTGCTAATTAACATATGAACCATCCATATTACAGTTACTAGTTCTTGTCATGAATATATCCACCTTGCCCTGTTGCTAGAGAGCAAAACATTAGATATGTTCCTAGCAGAAGGTACAGAAAAATGGAAATAAGTTTGGTTGAGATCTTAAGACATTCCAGGCTTTGAGATACCATTTAGTGCATATGATCTCATTTCAGCCCTCTACAACTCTTGTAAACAAATTTTTCTCGGATGGGCAAGTGTATATGCACCAAGCATGATATTTAATACATTCAAAGACAAGCAGTTAATCAATGCTAGCGCGTGACTTGGACTCAGGACTGAATACCCTTCCTATGCTCCCATAATACCTCTTCAGATTACCCAAGTCTCTGTGTCTAGATTTCATATTGTCTATTTCTCTCTTCTGTGTGCTATTGGGTCACAGTCTCAAACCACTAGAAAAATGTTCATGATTTTCTGTAATCTGTTTCAATGTGGCTATTCTTTGTTTTGTATCACTGAAATATTATTAATTTTCATTATATTTTCAGTTGTTCAATGTTCTATGAAAGCATTTTAAGACAAAGTATTTGTTTTACTTGTCAGGAAAAGAAATACATAGCAGTACCTCCATTATTTGATATTTGACTACTACTTTTTAAAAATAGAGATAAAAACAAATCATTTAGGGTTCTTACAGATTGTTGCAAACTTAAATACATTATCAGAGAAATGAAATTTTCTCTTCAGGAAATTAAAATAGGGATTTTTCTCTATTTCTGCTTTAGACATGATGCTAGTTAAAGTTGAAGAGTGGAATGACTAATAACTTTCAAATACAGACTAAGAAAAGTGAAAGATATATAGGCTCATGTATGCCTCTCAAGTTAAAATATGGCTGATTACACTGCAAAGTGAACTGCCAACATATTTATTATAATTTATGAATACGTTGTAGAGACCATCTTTTATAATGACTCACTAAAAATTGGGAAACTCTAAGTCTCTACTTCATTCATCTTACTGTGTTTATGAAACTCCTGAAGTAGGAAAGTTGAAGGGCACCATTGAGATCAGAAGCAGCTATTTGTGGCCTTGTGCTCAGTTGATATAGATTCATGACTCTCTCAGTCCAAATATATATATAATATATATATTTCTCATGCACCTTGTAAAAAATTAACAAACAAACACCTCAATGAAACAGAGTTGAGAAACCAGAAGGGGCAGTTCTCATGCCCTGAGACAACAGCAGAGCCCAACAGATGGGAGAAAGACCCCTCTTCTTTCCTGGCAAGGATTCAGTCAACGAAGAGCCATGAACCCATTGTTTACTATAACCCTCCCAACTTCCTCTCCTATCTACAAAAGCAGTCTCCTTCCTTTGCTGTGAGGGAACTTGGAGGCGGCTCACTATGGCTGCAAACCCTGAATTGCAATTCTCTGCAGATCCCGAATAAATCCATCATTGCTGGAGAAATATCTGGCAGTCTATTTGTTTCAGGTCAACAATCTATTCACATTTACCTTATTTGGTCATAATATGTCAATATTACTCCATATAAATCTAACAAACTCATCTCTTTTATAAGAAATATGTTACTGGTATGCTGTGATACACCTCTTCTTGATAAACAGTGTTTTCATTTTATTTTTTTATATTTCCCACTAGATACAGCAGTTTTGATGTTTGAAAATGCATAGACAAAGCAGTATTTGGCCTGATCCTTGAAAGATGTGTAGATGTTTTCCAGAAAAAGAAAGGAAATATATCTCAGGATGAAAGAATAAATTACATTAGTAAAGGCATGGAAGTATCAAGGTATGGTATAAATTAGTACAAACACAATGTGCTTCAGGGAGATATAAGGCATTGCCAGAAAATTAAGCCGGTGTTAAAGACTGTGTGAGAAGAGTAAGGATAATAACAAATCTGAAAAAATTTGGGTTTTCCCTAGTGCCAAATGTGAAAAAGAACCTTTTTGCTCTCCCTTGTCTTACAGCATTTCCTTTTAATTTAAACTTGTAAATCCTTTCGTGTAAACTCTTTCTCTGTCTCTTTGAATTGTATGTAAATCTTTTAAAAGCTAAATAAGACTCTTGCTAGTTTTTCACCCCAGGAATCTTTCTTGAGGTTCTTGGAGCCATCTTTTTGAAATGGGAACATCAGGGAGGATTGCAGCCTGTCTCCCTGTTTCTGTCTTTCTAGAGACCTGGCTACAAGTGGCGACTTCTTTTCTGTCTTAGAGATAAGAGATTATTTTTCCTTTGGATAAAATGTCTAATGAATTGTATCAGCCTACCTATATAAATGCATGAGATCTCTGTCTTTGCAATTTCTTTAGTGGATGGCCTGTGATGCACACTGCAGCCTGGTTTAATGCTTACTTAATAACGAAACTATTTTCTTTATTTTTTTACATTTGTAGAGAGGATTTCTGGGATAGAAGGAGATTTATTTTTAATCATTTCCCCAACACAAGACAACCAAAAAACTTTGTGTTCCTTGCTCAGAACTTCTAAAAATGAAGCTCAGTTTTAGAAAAGTCCATTGACGTTTTAAAAATTGATGTATGAGTAGGTAGGTGTTTTAGAAAACATTATAGTAGTAATGTGGATATTGGTTTATCAAGAAAGGCTAAAGACAAACACGTTAAGAAATATTAAATTAGTTTATGCAAAAGGTTAGAGACTAGAATAAAGTAGTGATTCTGGAGACAGAAATGTCTAGGACAAATATAAAAGCCTTTGTGTACATAGAATTCACAGAATTTAATGCCATGAATACCAGGGATGCTGTGAAATTAACAATAATTTATGACAAAATATTTGATATTAGCTTCTGTAACAAATACCAAATAATAATAATTAGCAGTTACTAAGTGACCACTGTGTATCATGAATTGTTGTAAATGCTTATATGTATAAAATTACCCGCAACACCATCCTATGAAGTAGATTCTATTACCATGTTACAAATGAAGGTATTGAGACAAACTTTTAAGCAACTTGCCAAGGGTTACAAAACAGAGCTGAGGATCCATGGTACTTACTGTAACAGGATTCGAATGAAATAGATATATCAATCAATTGAACATAAATAGATCAATATAGAAAGAATAACATGGTGAACACGCAGAACCCTGCGGGACCCTTCAAGTACAAAGGCTCCTCTATTCCCCTGCCTCTTGTTTGTAGAAAAGCTGAAGTCTCCCAGGCCTCCCTGAGTCACAAAAGAGCAGGCTCAAGCAGTTAATGATTAGGACATTGAGTCACCGACTCAGTTTCTGATGCACATTCCTGAGTCATTTTACAGATACTATAACTACCACCAGAGGGAAAAAGCTAACTGCATGATGACCAGACTGCAGTTGTGATATAAGCTTCTCTGTCTTGAGCAGTACTGAATCTATGGCTAGCACAATTCCAAGAACTGGCCTTAAGAGAATGGGATTAACACTACTGTTTATAATAATCTATATCTTTGTGGGCATCAAAATAATTATAACTTGTTCTGCCCATATATGTAAATGGGCAACTAAAACTGTCAGCAAAGACATGCTACGGACCTACATCGACATCTTCCACTCTAAGAATATGGCGCCTTGTGTCAGCATGAAGAAGTTACAGAAGATGGACATTTGTCCGTAATCCCATAGAAATGGAATGATATTCTGACAAGTGAGGATTTGTAAGCAGCTTTTGACAGGAAAGAACTCTTTGCAGGAAAGAGCTCTCTGCAGAAGGCCCCTTTTGTCCTGTCACTTTATTAAAGCTATATTGTAATTAACCTTAAACCAGGCACCCCCAGGCTCTACTCATCTCCAGCCTAAGCACACCTTTCAAATCTTTTGATTACACAATACCTTGCCTAACCTGTTGATTCTTTACATAGATCAAAGAAGTAAAATCAATGAAGAGTAAGTAATTAACAGATGACAAGATCACTTCCATATCTTCTCCTTCGGTAATCTCACAAACAAACTGTGTGAACAAGATAGCATCAAAACAAAGATCATGAGGAGTCAATAAGCTTGCACACAGTGGGAGATAGCTACAAGTCTGATCTCCGAGCTACAAGTATCTCAATAATTAACTGAGATTACTTCCCCTTTTCCCTTTCAAAACTTTCATGGCCCAGCAGAATCTTCAGTGTTGGTTTTAGGTTATAAATTTGCCTTCTCCCCTATTGTCAGCTTTTCCGATTAAAGCAACTTTCCTTTCTACCAACACTTGCCTCTCAAGTTTTGTTTTTGAGCAGCAAGCAGCTGAACCTGAGTTTGGTAACAATGTGAGTACATATGAACTTTGAATGCTGGTTGGTATAAGATCAGTTGAAGAAAAATATCAATAGAACCATTAACCAAGAATATTCTCTCACACAGAGTGCTTCTTGGAAGACTGACTCATTTATAATTTTTCTAAAAGTTATAGACTAAAAAGAGTACTAGGTGTTAAGGTACTGGTGTGTGCACTAAAGCACTAAATATAAACCATTAATATTGATAAGAGACATGCAAACTAGCAAAGGAAGTGTCCATGCAGATATAAATTCTCTTGGAAAGAAACTAATAGAATATCTGGGGAACTTTTCCCTTCTCTTCCTTATCTAGAAAAATACTAGTAAAAACTTCAGCAACGTTTGAGTAACTATGAACTACGCTACAGAAATAGTAAGTAGTGTGTCTGAAAATGTGTGTGTATATACAGATATATATGTATAATGTGTACATATAAATATATATGTACACATATTATATATATATATATATATATATATATATATGTTTATATATCATATTATTCTAAGTAAAAGTGACCAGGCATAACATGGATAAATATATCTGTTAAAAATCAAAATACCATTTCTGCTATTGACCTCTCCGAATGTTTCCTCCTTGAAACAACACCAAATAAAACCTATTGGTCGTTTAATTTTCTGTTAGTTTCATCAGTAAATCTGAGATGTCACTAATTAATCTGCTTTGTTGCACCATGATGCCTAAGGGGATTTTGCAAATTTAATTTTGCAGTATAATTACTTGAAAAACTATTTCATAAAATCAATACAGCACAGTAATCCCTATATGAATAAAAGAGATATGCTACAAAATAGCATTTGTTTTATTTCTAGAAATTCTTAACTATAAGGAGGAATATTTATGAAAGGCATAGTGATGGAGTTCAGGATGTCAACCAAAGAACACACATATAACATAGAAATTGTTAAATATGAAGCAAAAATCATTAAATGTAGGCAAAATATTTGGAATCTTTGAACAAAGGGAGAAAAAGTGCAGATTTAGTTTGTGAAGGAAAGATATTGAAAGGAGTATGACAACAACATCTCAAGTAACTCTTAAAGAAGCATCAGATCGCCCACAGAGTCATCCAAGTGGGTCTAGCATAATTTTATTGTGCCCTCTAATTTACCAATCCAAAATTACCCACTCTTGCAGATACTTTAAACTAACTTAACAAATGAAAATGTATCATTTCACCATTTGGAATAACAAATACTTCATTAGTTCAAAACATAAATTTCACTGTATGGGCTTTAGAGAAGCCTCAATCAACAATATCAAATTACAGTGAGACCTCTCTCAAGAGGAAAAAAAAAATCAAATACCCAAATGAAAGTAAGAGTCTCCATTGTTTATGGTAAAAAGATGAAGAAAAGAGAACCAGAAAAATCTGGATGAATCATTATACATAAAATGGTACTTTTTTTTACATTTAACATTCATAACACTAACCATAAACTGCTGATGATGTGATAGAGCAATTATTAAAGTTTACATTGCTTTATATGTATTTTTTAAATATGAAGAAATTAAGTGGACTAAATCACCTGGAAAACCATCTGTTGAAGCTCCTACAATACTGGATAAAATATATCAAACCACAATCACAAGATATAAAGCAATACACCTAGATTCCAGAAACAAAGAATTGTAAACACAGATGGAAACTGAATATGTCCATGTATACGTCCTGCTTGGTAGACCATGAGTTTTATTTCAGAGCTATTCAGGCATAGGATAAATATTCTTGGTTCCATTCAGAGTGATTATTGTAACTGAGACCTCCCATAGGAAAGAAGGAACTTTAAAGAGCTATGTGAACAGAGTTCTAGAAACATGGATCCCCTGGCATAGAAAAAAGACAGGGATGCTTTGCTATGTGTTCTTGGGCTGTGAGAGTGAAAAGCATTTCTCCACATGGCCTGAGGTCAGAATTTATATTATGCATGTGGTTTCCAAATTCAGAAGTTGACAAACGTGCATGAAAGTGAGTACAGGCTGTGACAAACTACAGTATCTGCCAAATACTCCAGAGGGCAAAAAGCTCATGTGAAGCTGAACAGAATTCTCATGGGTAAAACTTCATTTGATGAACTCACAACGTCTTACACTAAAAAGCATATGAATAACAATTCACCATTAGAATCAGGAGACAAAATAAATGAGTTTAAAATCACAAGAATTTTAGAAAAATAGGACCTTTTTGTGTAGAATACAAATTCATATGTTTAAATAATCAAATATATAAAGAAATCAAAACCATGAGAAAAGAATAGTCATAATATGTAAAATTGAAAAAGTAGGGAAAATTGAAAACCAAGTCAAGTTAGAAATAATGTTTGAAATATAAAATATACAAATTAAAAATAATTAATATATTGAATTAGAAATTTAATCTATTAGGTTAACCTCATGTTAGATAAAACTAGTGGACTAGAAGGTAGATATAAGGAAATTTTTTTAAAGAGAGGTTAAAGACAAGGTGAGGGAACTTCCAGATTCCAGTTCTGCATGTAAGGAGCTTGGAAGTGGCCATTCCATTCTAAACAAGTAAAAAGCTGATCAGACTTAAAAATCAACAACTATTCTAGAATACATAAGAAAATAAGGACATGAGGCAAACTGCTGCCCCTGAGATTGGAGATACAGATAGGTGAATACAAGGGATCATGGCTTACCAGAGCAGAGATTCACAGGGGAAAACTACAACAGGAATCAATGCCAGAGTAGGACAACATGAACTATAATTGAGTAACTGCTGGAGGCTCAGTGTGAACAACTTTGACAGCTAACAACTCCAGGGGAACCCACTCATAGGGGATCCCCTACAATTTTGTGAGATTTATCTCTAGAAGCCTGACCAGGTTCTCACAGTAAACATTAGAGAAAAATCCTCTAGTGCTTCCAGCAGAGGGAGGGGGAAAAGGAACCATTTTGAAATATGCCAAAATACTCCATTCTTAACAAGACCTGCCCACAGGAAAAATTAATTAACCAGAGCCTATCAGGCTGAGGTATTCTTAGAGCCTAATTGACCTGAGGGAAAGGAAATACTCAACTCTAGCCTTCCACATAGAAGAAAAGAAATACCCAACTGCAGCGCACTCTAGCCATCCTGTCCCATCTAAGGGGAGAGAAAACAAAATGGAGAAACGCTTATGAAGCTCACAGTTCAGATGCATAGGATCACCAAAAGACTGATATCTAATCACAGGACTACAGAATGCCTCTTTTCCCCACACACCTTACTACTACATTACTAAAGCCTATTTACAGCAGTTCCTTTTACTTCACATTATGTGCAGCTATCAAGAAAAATTTACAAGGCATACCAAAAGGCAAAAAACATAATTTGAAGAGACAGAGTAAACATCAGAACCACACATGGCAAGGATGCTGGAATTATCAGAACAAGAATTTAAAACAGCTATCATTAATATGCTTATTGTTCTGATGGATAAAATAGACAGCATGCAAGAACAGATGTAAGTAGAGAGCTAGAAATTCCAAGAAAGAACCAAAAAGAAATACTACAGATTAAAAACACTGTAACAGAAGAAGAATGTCTTTGATGGTTTTATTAGTAGACTGGACATGGCAGAGTAAAGAATCTCTGAGCTTAAGAATATCTCAGTGGAAATCTCTAAAACTAAAAAGCAAAGTGAACAAATACTGAAAAAACAGAATACTCAAGTCTGTGGGATAATTTCAAAGGATGTAATATACATATAATGGAAATACTAGAAAGAGAGAAAGGAATAGAAGTAATAATTGAAACAATAATGACTGAAAATTTCCTCAAATTAATGTCAGACACCTAACCACATATCCAGGAAGCCCAGAGAATACCAAGATAAATAAATGCCAAAAACTACCACCTAGTCATAATATTTTTAAACTACAGAAAATCAAAGATAAGGAAAAATTCTGATAGAAGCAAGAGGAAAAAATTACTTACTTATAGAAGGAAAAAGATAAATATATTTTACTTCTCACAAGTCATGCAAGCAAAAGAGGATGGAGTGAAATATTTAAATTGTTGAGAGAAAAAAAAAAACATCAATGTAAAATTCTGTATGTGACATAATTATCCTTCAAAAGTAAAGGAGAAATAAAGACTTTCTCAGACAAACAAACATTGAAGAAATGTGTTGCCAATAGACCTGTCCTGCAAGGAATGTTAAAAGAAGTTCTTTAAAGAGAAGGACTATTACATAGGTCAGAAACTTGATCTACATAAATAAAGCAGGAGCATCATAGAAGGTATTGAAAGTAAAATAAAAGCTTTCCTTTTTCTTATTCTTAATTGTTCTAACAGATAACAGTTTGTTCAAATAATAATAGCAACATGTATTCAATTATGTGAGATATATATATATACATGCATACACACAGACTCAGGTATAAGTAAAATGAATTACAGCAATGATACAAGAAAGAGGAGGGAAGAAATAAGATTCTTTTGTTATTATAAGGTACTCATACTACTTGTGAAATGGAACAGTGTTATTTGAAAGTGGACTTGAATTAGTTGTAAAGATATATTGCAAATTTAGGTCAACTACTAAAAACAGTTTAAAAAAAAGTATAACTGAGATATGCTAAGAAAGCAAGAGAAAGTGAAATAAAAAATGCTCAGTTAAAACCAAAAACTACAGAAAAAGAGTGGAAGTCATAAAATAAGACTAAAAAGCATGGGCAACAAACAGAAAACAGCAATGAATATGGTAGATAATAATCCAACTATTTCAATAACCACTTGGCACATCAATAGTCTAAAAACAGCAATTAAATACAGATTATCAGAAAGGATCAAAAAAACACAACACAAACAATGTTGTTTACAAGAAATCCACTTTAAAATATTAGGAAACATATAGATCAAAAATAAATGGATGGGACTTCCCTGGTGGCGCAGTAGCTGACAGTCCGCCTGCCGATTCAGAGGACACGGGTTCGTGCCCCAGTCTGGGAAGATCCCACATGCTGCGGAGCAGCTGGGCCTGTGAGCCATGGCTGCTAAGCCTGCGCGTCTGGAGCCTGTGCTCCGCAACGGGAGAGGCCACAACAGTGAGAGGCCCACGTACCACAAAAAAATAAATAATAAATAAATAAATAAATAAATAAATAAATGGATGGCTTGCATTTCTCTAATAATTAGCCATGTTGAGCATCTTTTTATGTGTTTTTTGGCCAGTTGTATGTCTTCTTTGGAGAAATGTCTATTTAGATCTTCTGCCCATTTTTTGATTGGGCTATTCTATTTTTTGATGTTGAGCTGCATGAACTGTTTGTATATTTTGGAAATTAATCCTTTGTTGGTTACATTGTTTGCAAATATTTTCTCCCATCCTGTGGGTTATCTTTTCATTTTGTTTATGGTTTCCTTTGCTGTGCAAAACCTTTTACGTTTAATTAGGTCTCATTTGTTTATTTTTATTTTCATTATTCTAGAAAGTGAATCAAAAAAAATATTGCTACGATTTATGTCAAAGAGTGTTCTGCCAATGTTTTCTGAATAAAGATGTGGTGCATATATGCAATGGAATATTACTCAGCCATAAAAAAGAATGAATAATGCCATCTGCAGCAACATGGATGGACCTAGAGATTATCATATTAACTGAAGTCAGAGAAAGACAAATATCATGTGCTATCACTTATATGTGAAATCTAAAAAATGATACAAATGAACTCTTTTACAAAACAGAAACAGACTCACAGACTTCAAAAATAAACTTACAGTTACCAAAGGGGAAAGGTTGGGGGGAGGGATAAACTGGGAGTTTGGGGATTAACATATACACACTAGTATACATAGAATATATAATCAACAAGGACCTACTATATAGCACAAGGAACTCTACTCAATATTCTATAATAACCTAAACAGGAAAATAATCTGAAAAAGAATAGATACATGTATAGGTATAACCGATTCACTTTGCTGTACACTTGAAACTAACACAACATTGTAAATCAACTATACTCCAATATAAGGTAAAAATTTATTATTATTTTTTAATTTTATTTTACATATTTTTGAAAGCTAAAACAATGAATAGATGGAGAAAAATATACCATCTTAACAAAAATAAAAAGAAAGCAGGGGTAGCTATATTAATTTCAGACAAACAGACTAAAAAGCAAGGAAAGTTATCAAGGATAAAGAAGGGCATTATATACTGACAAAATGGTCCATTCTCCAAAGGAAATAACAATCCTTAGTATGTGTGCACCTACAACAGAGCATCAAACTATGTGAGATAAAAACTGATAGAACTGCCAAGAGAAATAGATAAATCCACTATCACAGTTGGAGACTTCATCACAGCTCTCTCAGAAATCGACAGATCCTGCAGTCAGAAAATCAGTAACGACATAAGCTGAACTCAACACCACCATGAATTAACTGGATATAACTGACATTTATAGACTACTTCTTCCAACAACAGCAGATTACAGTTTTCTCAAACTAACATGAAACATCTAGGCCATAAAACGTACCTTCATAGGCTTAAAAGAATAGAAATCATACAATATCTACACGCATACCACAATTGAATTAAACTAGTAATCAAAAAGAAAACAATAACTGGAAAATTCTCAGATATGTAGAGATTAAACAACACATTTTTTAAAAAAAATCTCAAGAAAAAATAAAAATATTTTAAACTAGATGAAAATGAAAACATGACGTAAAAATTTGTAGGATGCAGAGAAACCAGTGCTTAGAGAAAAAAATATAGTATTTTATCATAAAGCATTTATTAGAAACGAAGAAATATCTAAATTAATAATCTAAGATTCCACCTTAGGAAACTAGAAAAAAAGGAGCAAATTAAATCCGAAGTAAGCAAAAGAAAAGAAACAATAAGAGAGTAGAAATAAATGATATTGAGAACAGGAAATCAGTAGAAAAGAATAAATGAAACCAAAAGCTGTTTCTTTGAAAAGATCAATAAAATCAATACGCTTCTAAGATTTTTAAAAAGGGAGAATACAAATTACTTATATCAGAAATGAAAGAAGGGAGATCACTAAAGATCACATTAAAAGGATAATAAAGGAATACTGTGTCTACAATTAGAAAACCAACAGGAAATGGACAAATTCTTTGAAAGGCACAATCTGACAAAACTCACATAATAAGAAGTAGACATCTGAATAGGCCTATATCTATTAAAGAAATTGAATCAGTAGTTATTAACAGTCCAAAACAGAAAGCACCAGGCCCAGATGGGTTCACTTGTGAATCATACCAACTATTAATAAAAAATTATATCAATTCTCCATAATCTCTTTTAGAGAATATAAGCAGAAGGAATACTTCATAATTCATCCTGTGAAGCCAGCTTCACCCTAATACCAAAACCAGGCAAAGACCTTACTAGAAGAGAACTACATATCAGTATCTTTCATGAACACAAACCCAAAAAACCTTCACAAAAATTAGCAAATATATTCCAACAACGCATAAAGAGAATAATACACCATGACCAGACATGATTATTCCAGGTATTCAAGGCTGATTCAAGATTTGAAAATTAATTAATGTAATCCAACATATTGATAGGCTAAAAAATAAACCACATGATCATATCAGAGATGCAGAAAAAGCATTTGACAAGATCTAGTATCATCAAGATAAAAACACTCAGTAAACCAGGAATAGAGGGGGACTTCCTCAACTTATAAAGAATATCTGTGAAAAAATCTAAGCCTAACATCATACTTAATGATTAGAAACTCAAAGCCTTCCCACTAAGATAGGTACAAGGCAATTATGTCTCCCTCACCACTCCTTTTCAACACTGTGCTGGAAGTTCTAGCTAATACAATGAGATAATAAAAAGAAACAAAAGGTATACAGATTGAGAAAGAATAAATAAAACTGACTTTGTTCACAGCTGACATGATCCTCTGTAGGAAATCTAACAGAGTTGACCAAAAACTACCGTAACTAATAGACAATTATAACAAAGTTGAAGGATAAAACATTAATACACAAAAGTTAATTGCTTTACTATATACTAGCAATGAACAATGAATGTTATTACATAACATGATAATGGGAGTGGCATCTCATCACCCTTGCCATATTCTATCAGTAGGACACAAGTCAGTTTTTGTTTGTTTCGGTATGTTCTGTGGTTGGTTTGGGGTTTACAGCGTACATTTTAAATTACCATAGTTTACCATAGATTAATACTGCACCACTTCAGATGTGATATAAGAACTTTATAACAATATACTTCTATTTCTCTTCCCTGTCTTCCTGTTATTTTTGTTATAAATTTTCTACATACGTTATAAATTCCACAGTGTATTATAACTATTTTGATTTTATACAATATCTTTTAAAGGTATTTAAATAAATAGAAATAAAGCATTTTATATTTACTACATATTTCCAATTTCCAGTGCTGTTCATTCTTTTGGTAGATTCAAATTTTTATCTTTATTCTGGCTCATGGACTTTAATATTTTAGGCCCACTGGTGATAAATTCTCTCTGCTTTCCAGTGATTGTTCTATTTCAGTAGTTTTCTCTCATGTATGTGTCTATCATGCCCAGCCAAAGACAAAGGGAATCCTCTGCAGGTCACCAATATGCCATCTTCTCTTTTGCAAAAGCATACATGTACATCTTTCCCTGTGCAAATTTACCATTTACTCTAAAACCCAAGATTTTAGCTGCTGAGTTGGACTGTGTGTACAAGTGAAATGACACTGCCAAATTGCTTTCTAAAATGGTTATTTTAATTTACGCTCCTAACAACAGTGTATGACAGTTACCATTTCCCTGATTCTTCACTAAACCCTGCTACATCCTCTCTCTCTTATCCTCTCTTTCAATCTCTCTCTCAATCAATCTCTTCCTCTCCCTCTCTCTCTCCCTCTCTCTCTCGCTCTCCCTCCAAACCTCCTTCATCTCTCTTCTCTAGTACTTTTTCCCACAAATTCTAGCCTCCTTGGCCTCCCCAAGCTCCAATTTCTGTCTCCTCAAACAGGAAAACTGCTGCTCTCTATTTGGGCTCCCCGTCTCTGTGTTAAGAACTGGAAACTCTCTACAACCCGTCAGCTGATGCAATCATAGGGCTCACCCAATTTGTCTTCTGACAGATTTCCTTAACAGATCTGGTAGTACTGGCTCACTGGTAATGGATTCTCTCAGCTTTAGCATGTCTGGGACCACTGACCTATACTACCTATTGTCCAATGTCAGAAAAGCATCACCTCTACTGCCACACCACATATTTTGCCTAGTTTTCTAGTTGTTTAAGGTGGGAGGGTAAATCTAGTCTATGTTATTCCATCATATCTTCAGTGAGGAACTTTCCAATTTATTTCTTTTCTGCTGTTGGTTTTAGATTTTCTGAGACTTTTTTACTCGTGGAAAATTAAAATCAAGTTAGTTTTGAAAGAGACAACATTCTCCTATAAATACATGCAAGTAACTGGTTTATCTCCACAAAATTGAATATATTTTGATGTGTTAAAGAAAATAGTGAGATGAGCTAATAATTTCTTTAAACTTTCCTTAAACACAGGAGAAAGAAATACAGGAATAGTCCTTCAACAGATTAAAAGAAAAGCAATATGCTATATTATTCTAAATATTTAAAATAATCTAGTTAATACAATCAATGATCTTTTTGCACCAAATCTGAATCAATGCAATTAATACATATAAAAGAAAGGGATTTATAATATATGACACAGTGCATATTGCTATAGTTAAGAACACAGCTACCCATGTGTGACCCTGGAAAATATAAGTATCGTAATGAAACGGAGCAGGACCTTATGGTCCTTCCCTGCCATGTCCTCCGCCTGCCTTTTGTCTGAGGAAAAACTTTAGCCAAAGAGTAAGTTTAATCAGAGACGTGAAAAAACACAAAAGCAAAGGAAAACAGTCAAACAGGACAAAACAATAATAGCTTGGTTAGTAAGCAAAGCCAAGGACCTTTAGTCCCTTCTCAACGGCTATAGATAATAGCCTGAGCCATATCCTGTGAGCTGTCTTAGAGATACTGAAACCCTCACCAGGCAGAAGTTAACTACACAATGGCCAGACTGTAGTCATGACATATGCTGCCACAATTCTGAGAACTGGCCTCAAAGACGTGGGGACAAACCAACCCTGGAACTGAAGATTAACTGTGTTTAAAACAATCAAGATGACGCTGGTCAGACCACCACATGACCAATTTCAAGATGACTGTCAGAGCTGACCATGCTGTTTCTGCACGTAGCCTCCTCCCTCTGTCTATAAGCCCTTGCCCACTGATTGTCAGTGGTGGGGAGTCGGCCTTTGGATGGGAATCTGCCCTCCCCCACCACCACTGCCCTGCCAGTTGCCAGCATCCAAAATAAAGCAAACTGTCCTTTCCACCAACTTGCCTCTTTATTGACTTTTGAGCAGCGAGCAGCCAGACCTCACTTTCAGTTACACCAAGTCACAAGTAGTATATAAGAATAGCTACTTAGAGTAGTGCCTGGAAAGTAACATGTATTTGATAATGCTTATTTTCACTATTTCTAGTCAATGAATTATAACTGTCATTTCACCATTCTAGTATGAAATATAATGATAAAACAACATACCTTGCTCTATGACCATATACACATTGTTTCATATGTTTATTTACATCTAATGTAACCTGATATAATCATTCCTAACATCTTTAGAGAACTCTAAAAGTTTACAGGGTTTTTTCCAATATAATTCTTCTAATATGATCCCCCAAATACGTAATCCTCCAACAGCCCAGTGAGATAGATGTTATTAACCTCAAATTACAGGGAAAAGCATCAGGGCTCAGAGAGCCTATGTGATAGATCTAGATGTGCATCAGGCAGAGCAGGAACTAGAATCAGAGTCTTCTGATATTGTAACTTCTTTCCTTTGTAATATAATTCACTTGATGTCATACCCTGTATTTTTTTAAAAGGCAGTTTTAACAATACTTATAATATTTTATGTATATATATATGTATTATATATAAATGCTAATAAGATATATGTAGACGCATATGTATATATATGCATATATACATATATGCACTGTAATAATGAAAAGAATATCATCCTGTTATATTACTAGTTTATAGTTAAAAATAGAAATATATATATTTTAAAGAATGAACATTCTCTAGCTGTGACTATATATACTAATAACACTCATAGGATAAAAATATCATGCAAGTTTGGTAGGAAGAGTATATAATAAATTTATAGTAATTCATGCTAATCATTACTATGACACTTTAAAAAATAAAAATTTATTATTGATACAGAGGAAGTGTACCAATAAATTATTTATCCAGAAGATTTCTTGTTTCAAAATGAAAGTAATATTCTGGTATAATCACTATACTTAATTTTAATATAATTATCTTGAAGGTAAGCACAAGCCAACTGCATAGAGCCAATTCATAATAAAAAAAAAAAATCCACACTTGATTTTGTTGTTAACTTGCTCTAAATTTAGAGACGGTATTTATATCATATATATGATTTCAGTGAATAGATTTTCAAATTAAAATAATACTATAATTGAGGCAAAGTTATTAAATACCATCATACAAAAGGATCAAAGCAACAAACACTAAATACAATTTGTCATGTTTTTTTAAGAAGGCTATTATGGAAAAATTATTGAAATAATGTTATCAATGTATTTCTATCCACATATCTGAGGGAATCACCAATTATCCAATACTTAACAGTTTGAGATCCAGGTACTCTAATTTTCAAGTAAATAAACTGTGTTAAAATTTTCACACAACATGGTGAATTTTAACTACCAGAACTACTGCAAGCATGTGTTTTAAACCTTTATTTCTATTTCTGTCTTTAAAGAATACATTATCAAAGTGAGCAGATGTTGTAGATGGAGTGGATAGGAAATTCAGTGAAGATACGTTGTGTACAGAGACTTCTCATATGTATTGCCTCTGATTTTAATGAGACAAAATGTAACATATTTACATAGAAGTTATTTTGACATATTATAGCTAAGTCTAAAAATTATGCATTTTTTATTTGGTTAGTGACATATTACCTCTGAGTGACTATTAGCTATGAATATTGAATCCTGCTTTCCATTGTATTATTTAATATTTTTACTGAATTAAAGTGTACATACAATAAAATATACACATCTTTTGTGCTCAGTATGATGAGTTCAGGCAAATGCATATACTCCTCTAACCCACACTTCTTTCAAAATTGGCTATTTCCCATGTGCAGAAATTTCTCTCAGGCCACTTTCCAGTCTGTCTCCACCCCACTCTTCACCAGAGACAAACACTGGTCTAATTATGATCACCACAGATCAGGGGTCCCCAAACCCCGGGCTGCAGACTGGTACCAGTCCGCAGCCTGTTAGGAACCAGGCCGCACAGCAGGAGTTGAGTGGCGGGTGAGCAAGGGAAGCTTCATCTGCCACTCCCCATCTCTCCCCTTCACTCCCCATCGCTCACATTGCCGCCTGAACCATTCCCGCCTGAACCGCCCCCCCATCCCCCAGTCGGTGGAAAAATTGTCTTCCACGAAACACTTTTCCCTGGTGCCAAAAAGGCTGGGGATGGCTGCCATAGATAACTTAACCTCTCTTAGAAACTCATAAATGCAATCATATAATATTTATTCTTTTACGTCTGTTTTTGGTTTATCTCAAAATAATGTTTTTGCTAATCATCCATGTTGTTATGTGCATCAGAATTTCTAAAATTTGTATTGCTGAGTCGTACTTAATTGTACGAACCTACCACAGTTTGTTAATCCATTCTCTTCTTGATGGGCAATTGAAATGTTGTCAGGTTTTGCTTACTATAATTAATGCTGCTATGAAAATTATTGCACAAGTCCTTTTGTGTATAAATGTTTTCATTTTTCTTGTAAAATATTTAGGAGGGGAATTGCTGGGTCACAGGGTAAATATAACTTTATAAGAAACTGACAAACTGTTTTAAAAAGTTGTAACATTTTATACTCCCACCAGTAATGTATGAGGGTTCTCCTTGCTCCATCTTTGCCAAAATCTTTAAATAACTGCTTTTCAATTGTAGCCATTCTGGAGATATGTAATAGTATTTCAAAGTGTTTTACATTTGCACTTCATTGCTGACTAATAATTTTGAGCGTAATTTCATGTAATTCTTGGCTATTTGTATACCTTTCTTTGTGACATGTGTGTTCAGTTCTTTTGTATATTTTTATTGGGGGGTTTTTCTATTTCAGTTGTAACAATTCATTATATATTTTACATACAGATTCATTGACATGTTTTAGATACCAATCTATGCCTTTACATTGTTATGGTTGTGTTCTGAAAAACAGAAGTTTTAATTTGATGAAGTCCAACTTATCAATTTTTATTAGCTTAGAGGCTGTCCTTTCTCTCTAATTTTGACTGCTCCATGAAGATAGTCTCCTATATTTTCTTTCAAAATTTTTATAGGTTCAGGTTTAACATTTAGGCCATAATGCATCTCAAAATAAATTTTCATATATAGTGTGAGATAGGTTACAAGGTTTATTTCTTTTCTCACATATTTGCTTATTCAGCACTATCTCTCATTGAATTTTCACCATTGATTTTTTTTCTGGTGTCTCTGTTGCATACATATTAAAAATATACAGGTGATTCTATTCTGGACTCTATTCTGCTCCATTTTTATATTTGTCTACCCTCACATAAATAATATGCTGTTTGTACTACTATACCTTCACAGTGAATCTTAAAACTAAATTGTATCATTCCTCTAGCTTTTTTCTTTTTCACGATGGCTTTAGCTATTCTAGGACCTTTGCATTTTCACATAAATTTGGAATCACCCTGTCCATTCTAAAGTAGGTCTTGATGTGCTTGATTGAGATTATATTGAATCTATTGTGGAGAATGGATGAGTTAATGATATAGACTTTTCCAATCCAGTAACATAGTATATATCTCCATTTATTAAGATTCTTTTAAAGTTCTTTCAGCAATGTATTCTAGTTTCAGTGAGATTTTACACATCTTATGTTACATCTTTCCTTTTATTATATTATACATTTAAAAATTTTTTCAATTATTTATTTTTATATATGGAAACATAATTGGTATCATTGAATTATATACTGAGACCTTGCTTATTTCAGTTATTAGTTTTAGTTGTTTTGTATTTATAGATTCCATAGATTTTCAATAAATACTCATGTTATCTGGGAATAAGGATGATAAAATTCTTTCTCCCTTCTATACTTTATGCTTTTTATTTTTCTTGCTTTACTGACAAAGACATCTGTAAAATGTAAATAGATGTCGTAAGAGTGTACTGCTTCAGATAATGATCTTGAAAGAAGAGTAAGCATTTGCAATATCCTTTCTCCATTTGTACACTGTTTATTCCTTGTTTTCTATTCTTTCCCTCCCCACTAGCTCCTAAGGACCCCAGCCAGCCTTTTTCTAATTTCTTTTAATTTGTTTAAAACTACAGTGCAGGCTTCTCTGGTGGTGCAGTGGTTAAGAATCCGCCTGCCAATGCAGGGGACACGGGTTCAAGCCCTGGTCCAGGAAGATCCCACATGACGTGGAGCAACTAAGCCCATGTGCCGCAACTACTGAGCCCGCGAGCCACAACTTCTGAGCCCACGTGCCACAACTACTGAGGCCTGTGCACCTTAGAGTCCATGCTCCACAGCAAGAGGAGCCACTGCAATGAGAAGCCCACGCACCACAGCGAGGAGTAGGCCCCACTCGCCACAACTAGAGAAAGCCTACACACAGCAACGAAGACCCAGTGCAGCCAAAACTAAATAAATACTTATTTTTAAAAAAACTACAGTGCAAAAAACAACAACAAAAAAACTACAGTACATCTAATTATCTCATACATAACCAGACTGACTCTTCAAATTAATGGTAATTGATTCATCTATGTATTCATCTATCTATAAATAAATCTTACTTTCGCTTAATGACATTTTTAAATGAAATACAAAATATTGAGTAAGGGATGGTACCACAATGATGCATATAACTGACTTTGAGTAAGAAATACACTTTATACTGGATAGTTAGCAATAGAATTTGAGAATGGTAATGATGACTCCAAGGTTATTATCCCTGTTCTAGTATTCTTTGCAGAGACTTGCTTCTAGTAGAAAAGAGATGACTTTGGCTACCAACAAAAAAATAAGTAAAAATATGAAGCATCCATGAAAAAAACTGTCAAAAAATTAACTTTTCTTTTGGGCACCTTGATCCATGAGCTCTCTTACACATTTTTTTTTTTTTTTAACTCAGAGCATTTCAAAAACCTAGGCTTCTGCTTGGAAATATGAAAGAAAAAATTTCCCCATACTTTTTTATAGGTTAAGTTGGAAACATTGAAAAAGTTAGATACTTTAAGGAAAATTTGTACATGAAATTGTAATAAGCATTATGCTTATGCCATAAACTTAGACGGGCAAAAAGTGTCACACTACTTTATTTCCTTTAAGCCAACTAATTCTAACCCTAAGACTCCATTCTGCTTTTGTCTACTCGGATTCCTTAACCAATTATGGCCACTATTGTGAAAAAGTCCTTGGAGTTTGTATCTCAGCAAAAGTCAGAGTTGTCCATTCAGTGTTGGTTCATCTCTTTATTGTCTATTGCCTATGAAATGCCCATTAGCCAAGTTTTCATCACCCTTTGAGGACCAGGTGTCCAGTTGTTTCTGCTTCCAATTTGGGCACAGAGATCTTTGCTGAGGCCAAGAACTCAGGGGCCAGATATTGAGCATCTCTGAGCACATCAGTCATCATTTTCCTTTTTCTACTTAATATTAGAAATTACTTAATATTAGGGTAAAACTGTGTGATATTTCAAAGCCTCAATTGTGTACACAATTTACTGTTATCCAAATTCTTTCATGAGCATGATACAATTTATAAAACTCTATGCGTAACTGAATACTACTTTTTATAATGAAAGTAAAATTGTATATTTAAGTATTAGGTTAAAAAGCTGACAAAAATAGGTAGCATATATGTGTGAAAAAATGAATAGAAACCAAATTTTAAATATTTATATTTAACATGCATATAGCACAAAACTAAAAATATAAAGATAAAAGGTAGCAAATTAACAGATAACTATTTGTTACTAAAAATATACACCCATAAAAAGTAAATAATCTTAAAATACTAAGTCATGCAGGTAAAATATATAATTACTTATAACAGTCTATTACATGTACAAGAATAACAGCTGTAGTGGTCTTAACATTTTCACATTATACTTAAAATTGTGGGTTAGGCCTCTAGCAGATGAGCTATGAATAAATGTAAATGACTACCAACAGCCTTTGTAATTGGCAACAATCATTTCTTTGAAAAATATATAGGGGACATCAAAACACATAGAAAGGACATAATTCAAAAGCTAATATATGGGTGATATTACACCCTGTATGCTGAACAAATCTGTCATTCCACAGTCACTTTTTCAGTCTTATCGCTTCACCCCCATTCTCATTCTTCTATCTTGCGGCCCTGGCCTCAGAGCCTTGGCAATTATGTCTACTACTCATGAAATGATCCGTGTAGGTGGGTTTACCTGGTTTCCAATTCCCTCCATCAGCCATGCATAGACCTTTAGCTTTCCTTTTCAAACATATCTAATAGTATGTCAGTTAGACATGTTATTTGGGAATGATGAATTGAGAGAGTTAACAGAAGTGCAAAACGCCCTACTCTAGGAGCCATATCGTGGATAGAACAAAAAGAGCTTTGTCCCAAGTCTTTGCTATTTAAAGATAAACATTCTACTCACTTAACTTTCCTGGTTCCTAAAAATATTTTATTCAACCACTGTAAACATCTAACAGTAGAGCTTGCTCAATAACTCCCTAAATGGTCTTTTTTGCCATTACTTCCCTTCCTCTGATAAAAGACCCTTGGCCACGAAGACCCTTGCTGGAACACTGGAGTCCAACTCACAAATTTTTTCCTACTAGAACTGGTAATAAATGTCCCTTTCTTCTCTGACAAGGGAGTTTTCTGGATGTTAGTATAAAGTTGTCTATGGCCATGTCTCCAACGAAGATGTCAACATGCAGAGGAGAGCAACAATAAAAGAACAGGTCCTAACAGTGACTAAAAGCTTATTTCCATTGCTACTGTCATCCATGACTTTCCTTATTTCCTTATTATTATTATGCAAGTAATATATTTCATTTTTATTGAAAGAGAGTTCAGTTTCTGGTAAGTTAGAAACAAAAAGCACCATTTATTTTTATTCCAATAGTTTGTTTATTTTTGTACATTTGTAAATTAAAATTACACATATTTCAGTGAAATAATTCAGTATCTCTCCTGTTCTGGCTCTTATTTAATCTTAAGAATAATGATCTGTTCCTTTATCTAACACTTTCTTTAACACTGTCCTAGGGAAAAAGGAAGAGAGAGTGTGTGTATATCCAGTAATGCTGGAAGCAACCTTAGAAATCATCCTCTTCAGCATTTTTGTTTTACAGAAGAAATCTGCTATAGACTGAATTTCTGTGTCCGCCCCCCCCCCCAAATTTATACATTGAAATTGTGCTCTTTGGGAGATGATTAGATCATGAGGGTGAAACCTTCATGAAAGGGATTAGAGCTCTTATAAAAGAGATCCCACAAAACTCCCTAATCCCTTCCACCATGTGAGGATACAAGAAGTCTGTGACCTGGAAGAGGGCCCTCATCCAATCACACTAGCACCCTGATTTTGGACTTCAGCCTCCAGAACTGTGAGCTAAATGTTTGCTATTTACAAGCCATCCAGTCCATGGTGTTTTGTTATAGCAGCCCAAATAAACTAAGACAAAGTCACGGAAAGATTCAATGACAAAAATTGTTAATATTCATTTACAATATAGTACTGAATAAAATTTGTTTTTGTGCATTAAATTTCTTTTAATCTCATTTACTCTTCTAGCTTTATTTTGTCTTAATCTTTATTTTTTGAGGGGAGTTGGTGATGGTTTCTAACAATTGAAATGGAGACATTTATACATTCTTTAAGAGAGACACTCCCTTTTCCCTTATGACTTTATGATAATGAAAGCTAACTTTTACTGAGCACCATTGTAATGGCTTTTAATGATGTTGTCGTTGTTGTTTTCCATTTATCCCTTGCCACAACTCAATTATATAGGTACTGATAAATGGAATGTGTATCAGACTATTGAAAAATATTTTAGTGACTGGTGAGAACTAATCTAGGAGATAGTAGGTTATACTGATGTTTTACTCCTAGGGTTAATGAGACTTGGAAGAAATCTATTAAAATCTCTAACCTGAGAGTAGTCAGTACACTCAGTCACACACTCTTCAGACTAATTTACAAAGCAATCTCTTGAATGATTTTTGACCTTCAGCCCTTGTTATTAAGATAGAGGAGTAAGTGGAAGAAAATTATAAGTTAGATCATTGAAGGCAAATTTTAATTCTAGACCAGACCAGAAAATAGAATCCTTTCTCTCTAAAAAGAAAAAGGAAACAAAAATAATACTAGATATGGTATAGTTATTCCTTACTTGAAGTTTTAATTAGTTCTCTGTTTTCTCTCTAAGTTGACTTTCATAAGAAAAAATTCAGATTATTATTTAATGCAAATGATTCTAACTAAAAATTTTGACATAAGTAAAATACAAATTACCTAATATAGTTTTCTATTAGAAGCTCTGTCCATCAAGGACATTTTTATAATTCAATTAAAAATGAAGTGCACTTATAGAAGAGCAAAGAATTGAGCACCAGGTCTTTTCTATCGAGTTTCACAGGCTTGTTTCTAGCTTATGAAAGATGGGGTTAACTTGCTAAGCCATTCCCAATTATTTAAATCTGTTGTACCTTATTTCTCTTGCCCTCGAGGTAAAAAAATATCCCTGATATGGCATAAGTATGGTCTATGGCATGAGGAAGGTTGTGTTTTACAAAAACAGACTTTTAGGCAAAGGTTTGTGTCCAGAATGCTTATCAGGGATTAACTTGCACAGTGGAAAGGGAGTAAGCAGAATTGTCCAGAGGGAGAAGCAGAGCTGTAATGCAGGTCCAAAAGTCTCATTTGACCCCACTGGGGAGATCTGAAGCTGAAATGGACTGCAAGAACTGTTTGGTGTCAGCATCAATCAGTAATTGGATCTCAGCCACCTCAGGAAGGACTTGACCTGGGGTGCATTGCTCCACACCATTTATTATACAGATGGTGTTTTTCCCACTGACTTGAAATGTCACTTTATAAATATACAAAGTTATATGTTTGTCTATCCATTAATCGTGCTCAAACTCTTATTTGCTTTTTCTATTTTATGGTATTGGTTAAACTCTAGTAAAATGTTGAAAAGCTGTGGCAGAAGACATTCTTACCTGTTTCTTTATCTTAATAGGAATGTTTCTAATATTTCAACTTTAAGTAGGATATTTGTGGTAGGTTTCTGGTAGGCACCATTTATGAAGTTAAAACATTCCTGTTCTATTTTTAATATGTTAATAATTTATCATAAATGTATGTTAAATGTTAACAAATGCTTTTTGGATATTTAACTAGTTGGTTACATGCTTTTCTACTTTCATCTCTTAATGTAGATGATTTTCTAATGATGAGGCTCTGTGGCTAATGGAATTAATTAGCATGATCTTTTAATTCTCCATACATCTACACTCTTTCCATTGATTTATTACAGGAGAAATGTATTTCCACAACTCTTGACTTTGGGCTGGGCATGTGACTAATTCTGATCAACAGCAGGTGCGTGTAACTCACTGTACCTCTCAGGAGCCTGAACCTTAAAATGTATTGTTTTCACTTGTCCTCACGTGCTTCTATTTATGCTTCTGCTGTGAGAGGAACATGTCTGGCTAACTGGATGGCCCAAGGACAATAACGATGTGATATATAAGGAGAGATATTAAATCACATATGATTTTTGTTTTTATATTCAGAAATGATATTAGTCTACATTTCTCTTGTTCTGTGCTTGTCGGTTTGGTATCAGGGAATGATAACCTTCTAAAATAATATATCATGCAAAATTGTGTATGTCTATGACAGTTTATATAATATTATCAATCATTGTGTTTTATCAACCAACTGTGTAATTTTTATCAGTTATCTTTATCTTTTTATTATCTTCCTTCTAGTCTTTTTTAGTTTGTTTTAAAATTTTCATTATTAATTTCAAGCTTTTTGAATTTAAGAATATACACTGTTCTACAGATGCAAATATCCTCAAAAAATACTAGCAAACAGAATCCAACAGCACATTAAAAGGATCATACACCATGATCAAGTGGGGTTTATCCCAGGAATGCAAGGATTCTTCAATATTCGCAAATCAATCAATGTGATAAACCATATTAACAAATTGAAGGAGAAAAACCATATGATCATCTCATTAGATGCAGGAAAAGCTTTGACAAAATTCAACACCGATTTATGATAAAAGCCCTCCAGAAAGTAGGCATAGAGAGACCTTACCTCAACATAATAAAGGCCATATATGACAAACCCACAGCCAACATTGTTCTCAATGGTGAAAAATTGAAACCATTTCCACTAAGATCAAGAACAAGACAAGGTGGTCCACTCTCACCATTAGTATTCAACATAATTTTGGAAGTTTTAGCTACAGCAATAAGGGAAGAAAAAGAAATAAAAGGAATCCAAATCAGAAAGGAAGAAGTAAAGGTGTCACTGTTTACAGATGACATGATACTGTACACAGAGAATCCTAAATATGCTACCAGAAAACTACTAGAGCTAATCAACAAATTTGGTAAAGTAGCAGGATAAAAAAATTAATGCACAGAAATCTCTTGCATTCCATACACCAATGATGAAAAATCTGAAAGAGAAGTTAAGGAAACACTCCCATTTACCACTGCAACAAAAAGAATAAAATACCTAGGAATAAACCTACCTAAGGAGACAAAAGACCTGTATGCAGAAGACTATAAGACACTGATGAAAGAAATTAAAGATGATACAAACAGATGGAAATATATACTATGCTCTTGGATTGGAAGAATCAACATTATGAAAATGAGTATACTACCCAAAGCAATCTACAGATTCAATGCAATCCCTATCAAACTACCAATGGCATTTTTCACAAAACTAGAACAAAAAAAATCACAATTTGTATGGAAACACAAAAGACCCTGAATAGCCAAAGCAATCTTGAGAAAGAAAAATGGAGTTGGAGGAATCAGGCTCCCTGACTTCAGACTATACTACAAAGCTACAGTAATCAAGACAGTATGGTACTGGCATAAAAACAGACATATAGCTCAATGGAAGAGGATAGAAAGCCCAGAGATAAACCCATGCACATATGGTCACCTTATCTTTGAAAAAGGAGGCAAGAATATACAATGGACAAAAGACAGCCTCTTCAAAAAGTGGTGCTGGGAAACCGGGACAGCTACATGTAAAAGAATGAAATTAGAACACTCCCTAACATCATACACAAAAATGAACTCAAAATGGATTAAAGACCTAAATGTAAGCCAGACACTATAAAACTCTTGGAGGAAAACACAGGCAGAACACTCCATGACATAAGTCACAGTAAGATCCTTTTTGACCCATCTCCTAGAGAAAGGGAAATAAAAACAATAAACAAATGGGACTTAATGAAACTTAAAAGCTTTTGCACAGGAAAGGAAACCATAAACAAGACAAAAAGACAACCCTCAGAATGGGAGTATATATTTACAAATGAATCAAAAGACAAAGAATTAATCTCCAAAATTTACAAGCAGCTCATGCAGCTCAATATCAAAATGACAAACAACCTAATCCAAAACTGGACAGAAGAACTAAATAGACATTTCTCCAAAGAAGATATACAGATTGCCAACAAACACATGAAAGAATGCTCAACATCACTAATCATTAGAGAAATGCACATCAAAACTACAATGAGGTATCACGTCACACCAGGTAGAATGGCCATCATCAAAAAATCTACAAACAATAAATGCTGGAGAGGGTGTGGAGAAAAGGGTACCCTCTTGCACTGTTGGTGGGAATGTAAATTGATATAGCCACTATGGAGAACAGTATGGAGGTTTCTCAATAAACTAAAAATAGAACTACCATATGACCCAGCAATCCCACTACTGGGCATATACCCTGAGAAAACCATAATTCAAAAAGAGCCATGTACCACAATGTTCATTGCAGCTCTATTTACAATAGCCAGGACATGGAAGCAACCTAAGTGTCCATCGACATATGAATGGATAAAGAAGATGTGGCACTCATGGGAACATATGTATATGTATAACTGATTCACTTTGTTATAAAGCAGAAATTAACACACCATTGTAAAGCAATTATATCCCAATAAAGATGTTAAAAAAAAAGATGTGGCACATATATACAATGGAATATTAATCAGCCATAAAAAGAAATGAAATTGAGTTATTTATAGTGAGGTGGATGGACCTAGACTCTGTCATATAGAGTGAAGTAGTTCACAAAAAGAAAAACAAATACTGTATGCTAACACATATATATGGAATCTAAAAAAACAAAAACAAAAACAAAAACAAAAATGGTTCTGAAGAACCTAGGGGCAGGACAGGAATAAAGACGCAGACATAGAGAATGGACTTAAGGATGCAGGGAGGGGGAAGGGTACGAAGTGAGAGAGTGGCATGGACTTATATATACTACCAAATGTAAAATAGATAGCTAGTGGGAAGCAGCTGCATAGCACAGGGAAATCAGCTCAGTGCTTTGTGACCACCTAGAGGGGTGGGGTAGGGAGGGTGGGAGGGAGAAGCAAGTGGGAGGAGATATGGGGATATATGTATATGCATAGCTGACTCACTTTGTTATAAAGCAGAACCTAACACACGATTGTAAAGCAATCATACTCCAAAAAAGATGTCAAAAAAAAAATATATATATATATACTGTTCTCTAAGAACTGCATTGGGCCAGTGTATACATTTTGTTATTCAATACACTGCAATTCAATCTTAAATAGTTTATTTTTTCTATTTTTTCCTCTTTAACTGAAGATGTATGTCGAAATATATTCTTTAATTCCCAAAGGAAAATAAACTCTGTATATTTACTTCATTTCTTTTTATTGTTGCTTGCCAGCAAATACGTAATATTAAATATTTTTAATTTATTGAAAGTCATTTTGCTAAATTCTACATGTTAAATCTTATATTTCAAATATATTTGAAAATAATATTGATATCATGTATTCTGTTTCCTAGATTCATAATTCCATATGTTAGACATGTGTTTGTATCTCTATACACCCTCATAAATGCATTAAAGAAGATTTTAAATTATGACATTGATATTATCTATATTTCTCCACTAATTTTTCTATCACTAAAATTAGATTCAGGGGCAGATAGTATAAATACCTATATATTTTCAATATATAGGATTTATTATTAGTAATACATGATTAATTACATGATAAAATGTAAGTATGAAGAATTTGAGTAGTTTATGGATGGACTTTGATCCTTAATAACAAGTATTTAACATTTTTAGCAAATATAATAAGTAAAGATAAAATTACATAGTGATCCTCCATACCTTAAATATATAAGTTAATTGCATTAAGGAGAAGAGTTACAGATGATGGAAGATATATCTTGACTCTTTTTTTGCACATCTGTTTATATTTCTTTTCAAGTTTAGTCCAGGATAGTCTGAGTATGATGGGCACTGATTAATTCATGTGTCCTTGTAACTAGAAAGATGGATATTAAGGAAGAAAATAAATAATTCTCTGAGTGCTGTCACATTCAGATGAAATAATTAATTCAAACAATTTCAAAACTCTTCACTTCTGCGTCCTTGTTCCTCAAACATGGGACCTTGACACTGTCAAAAACAGTCCTAAATAGAGGAGACAAATACTTTTATCCCCCAAATTGTACTTTTCACATCAGTATTGAATTATTGGGCTTTAGTTTATAAGTCAGTCTCTTTAATGCATAGCTTGTGTGAAGCATTTAATCATCGCTTAATAAACTGACAAAAAAATTTAAGAAACAGACTTCACAGAGCTGCCAATCACTTGATCACTCTTGGCCTCCCTCTAATCCCACTACAACTGCAGATTTACCCATGTTTAGTAGCACAATTCCAATTTATGGAACATACCACACAGAAAAAAAAAAAGTTATAGACCTGTTGAGGACCAAAGAAATATGAATGGCAGTCACTGATGTCCACTAGCCATTTACTGTCAGTAAAGTGTGATATGTACAAGAAATGCATTCCATTCTTGATTAGTTCTGTTAATTGGGGTCAAAAATAGCATAATCTGTTTGAATCTAAAAATAAATTCTTAATATTTCATTATGCAAATAACATTCTTTCCCAATCTAACCTCTAAATGAAGACTCTAGGAAGTTTTACTTTTTTTATGTGTAACAATTTGAAATGCACTTCATATTTCTGCCCCTGTCAATCTTTTGGTGGAAGCCTCAAATCAGTTATATGACCATGAGCAATTGGGTGGCCAGAAAAAATGTCTTTATACTTCTTCTAATACCTCATGGGGATGAACAAAGAAAAGATAAACAAGTGGTACCTCTCTCAGGTGAATTTTATAACCAGACATAATTTGACTAACCTGCTCCATTCAGTATCTCACTGCTTCTCACAGAGGGCACTATATGGCAGTAGGTTTACCAAGGAGTCTCTTTGATCTTCTGCTGTACCTCGTAAGTATTCCATCTGGAGGATGGAGATGATAGCAACTAAGGGGGACAGAGGTAGAGAGAATGTGTACACTTGTGAGTAAAATACTGTGGAGGAGAAAGATAACCTGTTTAATGATTGCTTGTTCATCATCGTACCAGCAAATTCCCTATAATTTCAGGGAAAGATAAGCTCCAGCAGGAAATCATTCTCCCTACATATAAGACTTACATAGCTGTAAAGATTTTCCCATTGGCCAACCTCAAAGCCATTTAAAAAATATATATCCACAAAGTTCATTCCTGCTTTGGGCCTTTTTATCTGTTGTCTCTCCTTCTGGGATATTCCTATTCTCCTGCTCTTCACTTTCCTGTTTCCTTTTCAATATTCAGGTTTTGAACTAAATATCTGCCACCTGGAAAGGCACAATATTATTTAATGTAGCACCTTAATAGACCATTAAATCTGTAATACAATACTCCATAGTCTTATCAAAGAGGTAACTGTCTTAACAGCAGTCATCACAAAATGAAGTTACCTCATCTAATTGTTCATTTTCTGTCTCTCTATACTGACACGTAAGGACTTGTCCACTGTGAAACCCTTCTTCCTAGAACAGTGTCTGGTACCAAATTGATACTATTAAATGTTCACTGAATAAATTAAAGGAACACAGAATAGGTAAGGGATCACTGCCAGGAAAATAAGGCCTAAGTCTTACTGGGCATGACCACACATTGCTGACTGGTGGCAGAAAAATCAGAAATACCGTTACCCATTGGCTAAAAATCAATTCTACAGATATAAGAGATCACATTAGAGAATCAGACTTGATATTATATAACTATATTTTTAGTTTTTAAAATAAACATGATAAATGATTTCAGCCATGTTTGTATTTTATAATTTTGAATATTTTTCAGAACCAAGTGAAAAATCTAGTATACTTTATTAGTAATTAACTATATTAATTTATTTATCTGAAAAGATATCCTTCATAGATTATAGCCTCTTATTTTTAGTTGCACATATGGTATTTCTCTGATTTCCTATTCACGACAAATTGTACATTTTACTTTGTCATGTGGTGGTAATTTTATTTGGAATTAAGTATTAACAAATACTTATATAACAAATATAAAGACAATTTAGTTTTAAAATACAATTTAAATAGTATTGGAAATATCAAGACATACATTAGCAGCTGCGAATAAAAAGTGGTTTTAAATGTGAAGAGATGGTCATGTGGAGTAGATTACTGCTAGAACCTGTAACATTGCAGCATTCACTTAATTTTTCTAACTTGTCAGACTATTAGTGCTTTAGATTCCTAGCAATATGTATTGCTTCTCAATCCCAAAGCTGAATTGCAAATATCATTAACATAGCATTCCACTGTTACCACCACCATTATCAAAATCACCCATACTTGGCCATTTAAAAGATTTTGAAGAAAAAAAAAAAAAGAGGAGGATGTTTATCTTGTTATAACATATAATATGTATCTCTAGCTTAATCTCCATTTACCATTAATTTCATTTTACCTGCCTGACAGTTTCCTAATCAACTAATATTGAAATACTGATTATTCCTACTGATGGGTCACTGACCTCTTCTCTGTCTGGAAATTCCTCTCTTTTCCAAATTTTGTTTTTATTTCCTTTAATATCTTGTTCAAGTAGCCAGCAACTCAATAAGGTGTCTTTTTTACTTATAGTACATAGGCTTTCTGATTTTGAAATTCTCAGTGTTTGTAAATTTTATATCTATTATTATCTTTTGTTTTTTATTTTTCCTTATTGGTATTTTATTCAGGTCCAGTGCAGTGATATGCTCATTTATTAAGAAGAACATATATAATAAATGAAAATGGAATTGATATTTAATCAAAAGAGAAGGAAGCAGGTAAATCAGAACTAAAGACAACCTCCAAATAATATTGTCTGTGAGTTTATGTGTCTGTACACACATAATACAGTTTCATTAGGTATCTAGGAACATTCTTGGAGTAACATATCTTCTCAGAGATGTTGAATATGTTTTCCACATCTAACCCTTGCAGAGATGGCAAGAAAGGTGTTAACACAAAGATTTGACCTGAAATCTTTCAGCTTTGTTCAGTTGTGGACTCCAGATTAAGATCTAGAAGAACTATTGGCCACACGGAACATTTTCAACTATTGGTTATGGCATGTGCTTGCATCCCAAGATTATAGCAGAACTCCATGGCAGGGAATCACACACTACCAGAGGATTTATTTCATTTCCCTTAGTTGATTCTTCCAGTATATAAGACCTAGCTCTTATATACTTACATATATGGTGCCAAAATTATTTTTTCATAAAAATCCTGTTGTATCAGTACTAAAATTCCAATAGAAAGCAGAATAATCATCACTGTGTTGAAATATCATTCAGAATTTACCTCCCAAATAGTCTATGCTGCATAACCAAAATAGGCAATTTTTCTTCATAGGTTCTTATTTCAAGGTCTGTGATAATTCTCTATAATTTGTCACTAAATCTTTTTCAGTTCCTTCAGATTTTTTTAAAGAACTTTGGTCTATTGTTTAAACATATTACTGATATAGAGAAAAGTCAATGAGGCTCAATATAATTTACAAATAGTATAATCTTCTTTTAAAAATTGTTCCCCCCAAAGATTTTAAGTCCTTTTTTATTATTTTCACTTATAGTATTATCTTATTCATCTTAAAATTTGCAGCTAATTTAATTTTTTGAAAAAGTTCTTTCAAATTTTATATTAGCACTCTATCCAAAAATGCCTCAAAAGAAAATAATAGTTTCTATTAAAGGTGATCTGCATCTTTGATGCAACTTGATTTATAATCTTTGTTCATTTGTTGTTGTTGTTTATATTTTTAATTCTGTATTGAATTATAACAAATACAGAGGAAAGTACACAACTCATAAGGCAACAGCTTGATGAATTTTCACAAAGTGAACACACCTGTGCAATCAGCACCTGGATCAAAACACAGAGTATCACCAGCCCCCAGAAGCCTCCCCATGTGACCCTCGAGTCACCACCCTTCCTTTGTCCCCCGAATAACCACTATCTTGATAAGTAACACCACACATGAGTTTTTGCCTTCTTTGGAACATATTACAAGTGAAACATAGATGGTCTCCATTCCTTGGTCTTCATTCCTCGACATCATCCCCACCAGTGACCTTTACCTTCACCCCACCCCCTGTGACCTTGCCATCTTTAATAACTATTACCACATCTTGTTGGCAATGATTCCACTTTCTGACCATTCACTTCACATGATGTGCTCTTTGTTCAAAATTTCTTTGATTTGTTGTCTCTGTGAAAACATCAGGTCTACCATGTTCTCACCATCCATCACCTCCCTGTGCCCTCACTCCTTCTGGTTCATCTATGATTCAGTGCTCTCCAAACTCCCTGGCCTCTTCTCATTCCACTGCATTTACTGGGCAAAACCAACTCAATTTAACCCAACTCTGCACTTAACATGCACCTGCCCCCAGAGTTGAGTGTGGCTTCAGGAAAAGCACACACTGGGCTGACTGGTCTCACTGTAAGTTCAAGTCTTAAGATCTCAGATTGCACCACCAAGCTTCCCTGGTAAACTTCATTCCATTCTCAAAAATAATGCTTTCACACTTCTGCTTCCCTTTTCAAGCTTCCCATAACTCCTCTCTTCTCTCACTCTCAGCTCATTACCTAGACTCATATTTCATGGAGCAAACAAATAGACAATAGTTTTCTCAGCTTCTCACCACCTAATCTTCAAACCTACCTACCTCTGCACCCATGCCCTCTGCCTTCTCTCTTGGTGCAATGTTTGATGTGTACCTTCCCCTATCAGAATCCAATCCCTCACTTGTGCCCTACCTCTCACCTCCTCCTGCCTACTCAAAAGCACTTCCCCCGTAACTCTCTCCTCTGTTACACCATCGGCTTCTCCCTCTGCACTTGATAGGTCCTACCAGAGTACAAATACACCTCAGTATCTGCCATCTTAAAAAATAACACTCTTTTTGATCCCTCATCTCTCTCCAGCTACCACCCCAATTCTTAACTCTTCTTGATCAAATTGTCTAAAGCGACTGCCTCTGCACTCTTATCTCTTGTACTCCCCTTTACCTTCTTCAGCCAAGTGCCTAAACTCCAGTTCACTATTGAAACTACTCTTGTCAAAGTCACCAGGGACCTCCATGTTGCCAAAGCAGTGGTTTCCTTCCAAAGACCCACACATATTTTTGTTGTTTCAGTCCTGATCTCTTTTCTGAGTTTCTCACTCATACAACATAGTGCCTACTCACTTACAACACCAAGATTTCCAGTAGGAAACTCCAGCACTGGTACACATCAATTACGTACACTGAATCATATTTGTTCTGTTTAGAAAAATACCTCTTCAACCTCTTCAACAGGTCCCTATGAGAATATCAACTGTTAATTATTATTATTTTATTATTATTATTTTCAGTACGCGGGCCTCTCACTGTTGTGGCCTCTCCCGTTGCAGAGCACAGGCTCTGGATGCGCAGGCTCAGCGGCCATGGCTCACGGGCCTAGCCACTGCACCACCAGGGAAGCCCCTCAGCTGTTAATTATTTTAATATCACTCCTTACTTCTGAAATATAACATGTCCAAAACCAAACTCTTTACCCTCAAAACTGTTCCTCCTCCACTCTCTGCATCTCAGTTAAACGGCACCAACCACTACTCAGTTGCTGTGTGCTCTTTATCCTTCTTTTGTTTATAGTATGTCCTTCTTCCCTCCATCCCTCCCTCCTTCCCTCTGTGGCTTATACTTTAACCCTCCTCAGCTCTCAAAGACCTGAAATGGGGCTTCCCTGGTGGCGCAGTGGTTGAGAGTCCGCCTGCCGATTCAGGGAACACGGGTTCGTGCCCCGGTCCGGGAAGATCCCACATGCCGCGGAGTGGCTGGGCCCGTGAGCCATGGCTGCTGGGCCTGCGCGTCCGGAGCCTGCTGCTCCGCAACGGGAGAGGCCGCGGCAGTGGGAGGCCCGCGTACCGCAAAAAAAAAAAAAGACCCGAAATGGCTGGTAGCTTCCAAAAGAAAGCGGCTCTTTAGGTTTCCTTTCGCAGCCTTCCCCCACCCTCCGTGGTTCTGACAGCTTTCAGTGGCTCCTGCAGCCTATACATGTACCCTCACCTTATTCCGGACAGAGCGCCGTGGGGTAGGCTCCTGAGACCACGACGCTTACAGCATATCTGCCAGCGCGTCTTTGCTCTGCTGCCCCAGCTCGCCTCTCAGGTCTACGCTCCCGCAGTTACCCCCGGAAGGCGCGCGGCCCACTTGTCTGTCAAGTGCGCATGTCCGACGTCCTCTGTCAGGTCGTCACGTCGGACGTCGTCTGTCACGTCGCCCGTCTAACGTCATACCCTGGATCTGAGCGTGTCACGTCTAAGGTCAGTGTTTGTTTTCTGTTGTTATTATTAGTGAGGGGTGTACAACACAGAACTCAGCTCTAGGGCAGCTCTTAACTTGATCACCTGTAAGTTGTGTATCTCCGTGTCATAGCTGAGGAAATCTATATTGTTGATAAAATCCTTATGTCTGTGAACAGGTACCTGAAAAAACGGTTGAGGTGGAATCATGAGAGAAAATGAATTCTAATTTAAATGTTGAAGGAGAAAATTATTTACTTAAAGAAAATTTGTGATGCATCCTTTAAAAAGTTAAGTATATCTCAGTTTGCAAGTTGATAATTTTCAAATCAGATTTTCATAGACTGAAATAGACTGAATATACAGACAGCACTTGTTTTATGAATATAATTCATGACACTTTATGTGGGCAACAAAATTCTACCTGTTTCCTGGTTATTTGGAGAAAACAGTGTAAGGAAGGAGACAGAAATCACTAGGAGTAGTAACACCTCTCTATGAGAGAGGTGTTTTACTCTGTTTTATGAGTTGTCAGAGAAATTGCACCTTGTGATTAATTTAAGAAATAATGCAGCCTGTCCTAATACAGTTATCCATTACTGTTCAAGTCATGTTGGCAGCATTGTTTCCTGGAAACACTTAAAAAGTGAAAACATTATAAACATTTTGCATTCCACTAATAGGCAAATAGGTACAGAGACATTAAAGAACTTGGCAGTAATCACGAAACAAATCAATGGTCGAGCTAGAATTTAAACCCTTAGATCTAGCTTCAAAGCTTCTTTACTTTTTACTGCTTTTTTACTTTTTGCTTCTGTGCTATGGTATCAATTCACACGAATTAGATTCATATACCTATATTTTAGGGAATCTAGGATACTTTCACGATGACTCTTTCTTAATCTTGTCACAAAGGGTCAACCGAATTTTTCACGCAACCAAGTTATGTTAGGCCCTTGCCTGTTAGGAATTGTAATCTTGCAAGCCACAAACTTTGGTAATATGTACTCATTTTAGAGAGGTTAAATTGTGGGGGAAATGCATATGAGAATTCGTGAAATAGATGGTAGTCCTTAAATATCTTTAAATAAGCCTTATTAATTTTGACAGGACCAAATAGTTAACATTTTTGTAGAACTAATTCCTCCTTGCCTGTGTCAAGTCTTTGCTCAATGTTCACTGTCAGTGGTATTTTCTGGAACACTCACCACTCACCCACAGTATTCCTAATTCAGTATACTCCGCTCTGCTTTTCTTCTTTTTCATAGTTTTATCATTTTGTAACATGCAATAGATATTATTAGTTATGTCGAATATTGATGTCTGCCTTCGCTGATCACTGTCCCCTTAGAATACAAAATCATTGAGGGAAAGACTGCTGTGCTGTTCACTGATGTATATCTAGCACATAATCATAGTCTGGTACATGCCAGAAATTCTATATGTATATTTTTTAATGTCAAGAAAAATTTATCATCATCAAAAAATAAATTCATACTGTGTGATCAATGTTCTTATTAGACTGGCTAGAGTTACGTTTCTTTACTTATTTTTATCTGAGATATATCTGTACAATTTGCTTGTGTAGAAAAAGTGTATAACTTTTATGTATTTAATGTGACATTAAAATTGCCAATATACATCATCAGTGATCATCCAGCTGTTGAATAATTCTTTCAGTTTACAATTTGGTTAGGGAAGAACCACACACTAAGCTGAACAGTAAAAAAATAAACTAATTGGCAAATGTGCTTAACGTCTCCAAATCTCAGTTTGCCTATCTATAAAATGCAGTTTGCCTATCTATAAAATGCAGACAGAAATAGTACACATCTCATAGGGTCATTATGAAGAATATGTGAGATAACTATTTCAAGGATTAAAAAATAGTGTTAACTATGATGTTGTTACACAAGAGTAGATGACAACTTCATCTGGATGGTTATTTTGGGGGATATTTATAAAAGCACTATCCTTGATGAGGATTTTTTTTCCTAGATTCACTTAAATAGATTCACTTAGTTATTGATTACTTCTCTTTAAAATGTCTTAGAATGGCAATATGTAACATATGTAAACAGACTATATCTGTGTCCATCACAACATTCTAACCAAACTTCAAAAATATATCTGCACAAACATTTGTTTTCCCCACCAATAAATTTCTAGTACTCAATCTCATACTAGTTGATAATTATGACTTTGAGACCAATGGACATCAAGGTGCCAGTAATGTAGATTCTGTTTGTGTACGTGTAATACAGTTATGATAGAATCATAACCTCAGTTTTACAAGAAACAAGATAGTTTCTCAGACTTTGCTACGGTAGACCAATATCAATTTGAATGAGGCATCATACTGTAGTCCTTAAAATAGCTCTGAGAATGGAGGGTGATGATATATCTCATACAAAGAAAATGATAAAATTGTCTTGAGAATGAGATAACTCATAGGTGAAGAAAACCTGAATAGTCACTCTACAACAGATCGACTATATGTTTTTGTAAACTCTGCATGGTCACCATTTTGAATTATTTGCATACAGAAAGACACTGAGTACAATTTAATGATTAGCCTATAAGCAAAAAGTTAAATCAGACACAGAAACTATTCCCAGCTTTCAGGAATATGAAAAAGATTAATAGGGGGCTTCCCTGGTGGCGCAATGGTTAAGAGTCCACCTGCCGATGCAGGGGACATGGGTTCGTGCCCCGGTCCGGGAAGATCCCACATGCTGCAGAGCGCCTGGGCCCATGAGCCATGGCTGCTGAGCCTGCGCATCCGGAGCCTGTGCTCCGTAACGGGAGAGGCCACAACAGTGAGAGGCCCGCGTACCGAAAAAAAAAAAACCCAACAAAAAAGATTAATAGAGCATTTGGCATCTAAAATATTATTTATTAACCCAATTTTATAAGTTAATCAGTCACCAGTCCTCTTAATACTAAAAATTATACATGAGTTGGTTGATACTTTAGTGCTCTAGATAAATGTGATCTTTTTTTGTATAAAAAATGTTCTGTAATGCTGTGATTCTCAAACACTGATATATGCCAGAAACAGCTGGAGAACTTGTTTAAAATGCTGATTTTCTGTACAGTTTTAACTCTCCTGTGACTCAGATTCAATAAATCTGTTGTAGGTTTGGGGGAATCTGGATTTTAATAAGCAAACTCACTAATTGTGGTGCTGTTGATGGTAGACCACTCTTAAAGCAAGACTGCACTAAGCCTGTCATTCAAAAATTTAACTTGTTCTTGGTGCAAGGAAACAAGAAGCTGAAGAAATGTCAGTAAAAATATATAGATGCTTTTTGGACAGTAAATTCACCTGAAATTGGAGCCCTTGGCATAAAATATCTCTCCATCAAAACAGTATGTTACGGGCTTCCCTGGTGGCGCAGTGGTTGAGAGTCCGCCTGCCGATGCAGGGGACACGGGTTCGTGCCCCGGTCTGGGAAGATTCCACATGCTGCGGAGCGGCTGGGCCTGTGAGCCATGGCCACTGAGCCTGCGCGTCCGGAGCCTGTGCTCCGCAACGGGAGAGGCCACAACACTGAGAGGCCCGCATACCACACACACACACACACACACACACACACAAAAACAGTATGTTACTGTGTCTTTGCAAAACAAAGTACTATACTCTTAGAGAGAGAAACTCAGTTTGAAAATCATGGGGGATATGGGCTAAAGCTGAGGTTTACTGCAATAACAAACAACCCCTAGTATCTGAGAGGCATAAAGCAATAAAAATTTACTTCCTGTTTATACTCTACGTCTATCATGGACCTTGCTTATTGCAATCACTCAGGAACTCAGGATGGTGGAGTGGCTGCCTACGTATGTGATATTGGCTTATATGTCAGAGAAAAGGGGAAGGCTCTAAGAGTCCATGTTTTTGTAAGTAAATACTAAGTTCTGGCTTCAGCAATTAAATGCTTATGACTCATTGGTCAAAACTAGGCACCAAGCTATTTCCAACTTGGTAAGAACCAGGAGTGCAAGCCTACTATGGGCCTGAAAGGTGGGGCAGTGGGGGGAAATGGGACGATTTGGCTAACAGCAATTAGGACTATCAAAAGTTGCCAAAGTCTCTTCTGAGAAGTGCTCCCGTAGCCTAATGTCTGAACAGTCAGTGAACCATTTATCTGTTAACTAAAGACACTTTATGACTCAGAGAAATCTACAAGTGAAAAAAGCTGTGCATGAGCTGATTAGACATCAACATTATGTCTACTCCAAACAGATGGCAGAAATGTAAAATCTTCTGAAATGGAAAGAAGCTTTAATTATTGAAAGATGTTCTGCATATTGTCGACAGAGAAATCTGTCCTATTGACTAATTTTTTTCTAGACAGCGATTCATTTTCTGACCAGTGCAGCTTCACTAGTTTTTCTGTAAACAAAATTCATCATCACAAACTGCCCTTTGATTAGCTTAATTAAAATTTCTGCTTCACAGTCACTAAACAAGTGAAACTTAAGGAGTGGGAAAAGGTCAGAAAGTTGACTTACCATTTAGTTATTCAACAGAGAAAAACATAAAATTTGTTTAGATAGTGGAAGATACCTAATTTTTTAAAGCATAATTCCTTTCCTAAACAATTCCTCTAAAATTTTTAATAGACTCCACACTTAAAATTTGGAGTCCCTTTTTCTTTTGAAGCAATACTTTCTTCTTCACTTTTTAAAAATAATTCTATTGCTTTTATAATTTTGTTTACTTTTATCTTATTTATCAAGACACTACTTTTCCACTGTACAGTGAGGAGTCAGTGAAGCAATTGTCTGTGTTTTTATTATCTTCTTAATGTATTTACCTGAATCTATTCAGTTCTTAAAAGGAAACCAATGTCAGTAAAAAATTTAAAAGTGTTCAAATTGTGCTTGCAAAAGAACAATTTTAAAATGTTTGTCTAATTTAAGAGGAGTTTCAAGTTCCATTTTCTAAGATGGAACATTTCTAAAGTATGAAATATATATAAAAGTGATTTTAAAGAGCCAGTTATTTCAGTAACCTCTTTCATTTTTTTAATTAACTTCATGCTATTATAAGGTCTCAATTCTTTAAGGGAAAACTAAAAGGTAGAAATTTGAATGAGATATAATGTTAATAATTATAAGTTTGTACAAATTATTGACAAACTTGAAATTATACCATAGAGCTAATGGACAATTTAGGGTTATATTTTCTTCATACTGATCAAGGCCTAATGTACATTCTGATTTGATACTAAAAATAAGTTCAGTTTCATAAGTATCAGTTAATTAAATGAAATTGTAATGTAGTCCTTGTAGACATCAATAGAACAAAGGGTATGGACATTTTTGTCATGATCCCATATGTCTTATTAGTGATAACAATTTTCACACTGCATTCAGATTCACAAAGAAATTCCTTGAGGACCTTCCAGCATTCACTAAGTCTCCTGGAGGCCCTTCCAGCTCCTCCTTATTGCTGAGTCTCAAACTCAATGTCCCATGCTTCAGATTTCTGCTATGGCATCATGCCACTTTTGATATCAAAAACTGTGCTAGTTAGATATTGATGCATTAAAAAAACCAAATGAAACGAAACTCAAAAACAACTTATTATATCACAATTTTGAGATTCAGAAATTCAAGTAAAGCAAACTAGGAATAGCTTATTTCAGCTCCCTAGTGATTATTAAAAATTTTAAATACACAAAATAATTTTTAAGAAGGGGAAAGGGACAAATGGGAGTAAAATGTTTGTGTCTTTGTCTGAGAAGTGATAAAATTACCCATTTATATATTAAATTGGAATAAATCAGGGATATGACATATAATCTCTTGTATAATCATTAAAGGTTGTTAAGGGAAGTTAAAAATCATGATAGTAGAGGAAATAACTGATATCTAAGGTTAATGCAAAAAAAGATAATGGAGGTAAAACAGAATACAAATCAAGTGGATCAAGCAGCAAAAATATAGTAAGATATTAGATTTAAACACAAACATACTAGTAACTACAATAAATGCAAATATATATTTCAAATAAAAGATAATGATTGTCAGATTTTTTAAATTCAGTCATATGCTGCTTACAGTAGACACACTTTAAATACAAAAATATAGGAATATTGAAAGTAAAAAACATGCAAATATCAACCAAAAAAGATGATATAGCTACATTAATATCATATAAAAGTAGACTTTAACCAAAAAAAATAGTGATAAAGAGGGATATGTGATAATGGCAGAAGGGTCTTAAAATTTTATGTGCCTAATAACAGTTTTAATTTTAAAATGCAGACAAATTGATGTAGATTATAAAGAGGAGACAAACCCAGAGTCATACTGGAAAACTTAACACTTCTTTATTTCTAGAATTGAGGGATCAAATAGACAAAAAATTTATTAAGAATATAAAAGATTTGAGGATCAAAATTAATCACCTTGACCTAATTGACATATATAAGACATTACACCAAGAAACTGCAGAATGCATACTCTTTTTCAAGAGCACTGGAACATTTACCAAAATTGACCAAATGCTGGGCCTCAACAGATGTTAAATAAATTATATAGAGTATGTTATCTTACCAAAATGGTATAAAGTTGAACCCAGAAGCAAAATATAACTAGGAAATACCCAAAACACTGTAAATTAAGTTATACACCCTGAAATAAAAAGTCATCAGTCAACAAGGAAATCATAATGGAAAATAGAAAGTATTTTGAAAAGTATGATGGTTAAAACAAACACATTAAAATAGAAGGGTCAACACTAATGGCGGATTAGAGGGAATTTTATACCCTTTACTGAATGAGAACAAAAAGAACCAAAAATCAGATCTAATTATCTGTGTCAAAAAATGAGAAAAATGAAAATTAAACACAATGAAATGGAAAGGAGACAATAATAAAAGTAAAAGCTGAAATTAATGAAATGCCATATGAACAGACAACAGAAAATTAACAATACCAAAAGTTTGTTCTTTTGGTTGTACTATAGCAAAATGGACACAAGATAGAAAAATCTAAAAATTGTTTGTTTTAAACTCTTCTGGCCTGCCTCACCTCCACTTGGTTGATGTTTTTATAGGCTCCTAAATATATTACAACTCAGAAGTGCAAGTTTGAGGAAGTTAACATCTCATGGAGCAACCCTTGACCAATGTTGCAGAAGAGCTAATAAGGAACATTTCTCATTTCCAGGACTAAGGCAGACAGTTCTGAGATGCATTCTTCACACCTACTTACCAGGTTCGAGGGAATCAAAAACCCTCAGTTCTCAGAGTAGTTAACAGTTTGATTATGCAAATCTGCATTGCTTTCCTCTTTCTCTCAGTTTCTTCACTCTTGTTTTATGGGATACTTTACTAATTAAGTTTCTTCCATCTAAGTCTGCTTTTTTTTTTCAACTTAGAATTCAGTCTAATATATTTTAGGTAACTTGTATCTGTAATTTAAAAATTCTCACAAAAATTCCAGGCCACATGGTCTCATAAGTGAATGCTACTAATCATATACACATTCTCCCAGAGAAAAGGAAAAGAGGGAAACTTCCAAACATTATATAAGGCAAGCATTACTTTGACATCAAAACCTGACAAGGAGATTTTTTAAAAAATCATACCAATCTCTTTCACAAATATAGATACAAAAAATTCTAAAGAAAATATTAGCAAAGTGTTCTCTTTTAATACATAAAAGAGGACAATGGATCACAACCCTTTGGGATCACTGCAGTAATATAAATACAGTTAAGCATTTGAAAACTTCATCAATATTAATCACCATATCAACAGAATGAAGGAGAAAAACTATACAATGATCTTAATACATGGAAAAAAGTATTTGAAAAATCTAATATTATTTCATGATAAAAATGCTTAGCATGCTATAAATTAAATGAAAATTTCATAATCTTTTAAAGATATCAAATTATGTAGGTCCAAATATCCTAGAGCAAATACCATACACAATGATGAAATGTTGAAAATTTTCCCTATAAATTTGGGAATTAGTCAAGAGTGCCTGCTCTCATCATCCACTATGGGCAGACAGCAGAAGCAAGAAGAACTACAATCCTGCAGCCTGCGAACAAAAACCACATTCACAGAAAGATAGACAAGATGAAAAGGCAGAGGGCTATGTACCAGATGAAGGAACAAGATAAAACCCCAGAAAAACAGCTAAATGAAGTAGAGATAGGCAACCTTCCAGAAAAAGAACTCAGAATAATGATAGTGAAGATGATCCAGGACCGCGGAAAAAAAATGGAGGCAAAGATGGAGAAGATGCAAGAAATGTTTAACAAAGACCTAGAAGAAGTAAAGAACAAAAAACAGATATGAATAATACATTAACTGAAATGAAAACTATACTAGAAGGAATCAATAGCAGAATAACTGAGGCAGAAGAACAGATACGTGACCTGGAAGACAGAATGGTGGAATTCACTGCTGTGGAACAGAATAAAAAGAAAAGAATGAAAAGAAATGAAGACAGCCTTAGAGACCTCTGGGACAACACTAAACGCAACAACATTCGCATTATAGAGGTCCCAGAAGGAGAAGAGAGAGAGAAAGGACCCGAGAAAATATTTGAAGAGATTAGAGTTGAAAACTTCCCTAACATGGGAAAGGAAATAGCCACCCAAGTCCAGGAAGCACAGTGAGTCCCATACAGGATAAACACAAGGAGAAACATGCTGAGACATATAGTAATCAAATTGGCAAAAATTAAAGACAAAGAAAAATTATTGAAAGCAGCAAGGGAAAAATGACAAATAACATGCAAGGGAACTCCCATAAGGTTAACAGCTGATTTCTCAGCAGAAACTCTACAAGCCAGAAGGGAGTGGCATGATATACTTAAAGTGATGAAAAGGAAGAACCTACAACCAAGATTACTCTACCCAGCAAGGATCTCATTCAGATTCGATGGAGAAATGAAAAGCTTTACAGAAAAGCAAAAGCTAAGAGAATTCAGCACCACCAAACCAGCTCTACATCAAATGCTAAAGGAACTTCTCTAAGTGGGAAACACAAGAGAAGAAAAGGACCTACAAAAGCAAACCCAAAACAGTTAAGAAAATCGTCATAGGAACATGCATATAGATACTTATTTTAAACGTGAATGGATTAAATGCTCCAACCAAGAGACACAGGCTTGCTGAATGGATACAAAAACAAGACCCATATATATGCTGTCTACAAGAGACCCACTTCAGACCTAGGGACACATACAGACTGAAAGTGAGGGGATGGATAAAGACATTCCATGCAAATAGAAATCAAAAGAAAGCTGGAGTAGCAATACTCATACCAGATAAAATAGACTTTAAAATAAAGAATGTTACAAGAGACAAGGAAGGACACTACATAATGATCAAGGGATCAATCCAAGAAGAAGATATAACAATTATAAATATATATGCACCCAACATAGGAGCACCTCAATACATAAGGCAGCTGCTAACAGCTATAAAAGAGGAAATCGACAGTAACACAATAATAGTGGGGGACTTTAACACCTCACTTACAGCAATGGACAGATCATCCAAACAGAAAATTACTGAGGAAACACAAGCTTTAATTGACACAATAGACCAGATAGATTTAGTTGATATTATAGGACATTCCATCCAAAAACAACAGAATACACATTTTTCTCAAGTGCTCATGGAACATTCTCCAGGATAGATCACATCTTCAGTCACAAATCAAGCCTCAGTAAATTTAAGAAAATTGAAATCATACCAAGCATCTTTTCTGACCACAATACTATGATATTAGGAATGAATTACAGGGGAAAAAAAGTAAAAAAAACAAACACATGGAGTCTAAACAATACATTACTAAATAACCAAGAGATCACTGAAGAAGTCAAAGAGGAAATCAAAAAATACCTAGAGACAAATGACAATGAAAACACGATGACCCAAAACCTATTGGATGCAGCAAAAGCAGTTCTAAGAGGGAAGTTTATAGCTATACAAGCCTACCTCAAGAAAAAACTCAAATAAACAATCTAACCTTACACGTAAAGGAACTAGAGAAAGAAGAAACAACCCAAAGTTAGCAGAAGGAAAGAAATCATAAAGATCAGAGCAGAAATAAATGAAATACAAACAAAGAAAACAATAGCAAAGATCAATAAAACTAAAAGCTGAGTTTTATGAGAAGTTAAACAAAATTGATAAACCATTAGCCAGACTCATCAAGAAAAAGAGGGAATCTCAAATCAATACAATTAGAAATGAAAAAGAAGTTACAACAGACACCGCAGAAATACAAAGCATCCTAAGAGACTACTACAAGCAACTCTATGCCAATAAGATGGACAACCTGGAAGAAATGGACAAATTCTTAGAAAGGTATAACCTTCCAAGACTGAACCAGGAAGAAATTGAAAATATGAACAGACCAATCACAAGTAATGAAATTGAAACTGTGATTAAAAATCTTCCAAAAAAAAAAAAAATATTCCAACAGGCCCCCGCGCATCTGGGTCGTGGAGCCATTGGCCACGGTCTTCTGCGCAGATGGGCTCAGTGACCTAGCACCCCAGTCCCCGCCGTCTGTGATCGAGCACCGAGGCCCATGCGGGGTCACCGCCGAGGTTTCCACCAGCCCACAAGCAAGAGCATGGCAGCCATCCCCTCCAGCAGCTCGTGCATGGCCACCCACAACTACTACTGGCACCGCCTGGGCTCCACTTCCAGTAACAGCTCCTGTGGAAGTGCCGAGTACCCTGGGGAAGGCATCCCCCGCCACCCCGGTCTCCCCAGAGCTGACCCGGGACACTGGTGGGCTAGCTTCTTTTTCGGGAAGTCCACTCTCCCATTCATGGCCACAGTGTTAGAGTCCCCAGAGCACTCAGAACCAGCCCAGGCCTCCACTGGCATGATCACCTGTGACCTGGCTCAGGAAGCCATGGGGAAGCAGCAGCCTGGCGGCCAGCCTGGCCAAACCAACTACAGGCCCCCGTCCTGAGTGGCCACTACCAGCTGCCAGGCTTCCTCCCAAGGTGCTAGGCTGATCAGAGCGCCCCCTCCTTCCTCTCCCTGAGAGTGAGCAGGCTGCAGCCAACAGAAGCAGTTGGGTTTTTAACATCAAAACAGCAAAACACCAAAAAGGAAGTTTAGAGAACTCCACTCTTTACTATCCAAGCCACATGAGAGACTTCCGAAACCCTCTAACCTATGCCTTGCACCGAGTAGAAAATAAACTCCAAGCAGCCAGCAAAAAAAAAAAATCTTCCAACAAACAAAAATCCAGGACCAGATGGCTTCACAGGTGAATTCTATCAAACATTTAGAGAAGAGCTAACACCCAACCTTCTCAAACTCTTCCAAAAAATTGCGGAAGAAGGAAGACTCCCAAACTCATTCTATGAGGCCACCATCACCCTGACACCAAAACCAGATAAAGATACTACAAAAAAAGAAAATTACAGACCAATATCACTGATGATTATGGATGCAAAAATCTTCAACAAAATACTAGCAAACAGAATCCAACAACACATTAAAAGGATCATACACCATGATCAAATGGGATTTATCCCAGGGATGCAAGGATTCTTCAATATATGCAAATCAATCAATGTGATACACCATGTTAACAAGTTGAAGAATAAAAACCATATGATCATCTCAATAGATGCAGACCAAGCTTTTGACAAAATTCAAAACCCATTTATGATAAAAACTCTCCAGAAAGTGGGCATAGAGGGAACCTACCTCAACGTAATAAAGGCCATATATGACAAACCCCCAGCAAACATCATTCTCAATGGTGAAAAACTGAAAGCATTTCCTCTAAGATCAGGAGCAAGACAAGGATGTCCACTGTCACCACTATTATCCAACATAGTTTTGGAAGTCCTAGCCATGGCAATCAGAGAAGAAAAAGAAATAAAAGGAATACAAATTGGAAAAGAACAAGTAAAACTCTCACTGTTTGCAGATGTCATGATACTATACATAGAGAATCCTAAAAATGCCACCAGAAAACTACTAGAGCTATCAATGAATTTGGTAAAGTTGCAGGATAAAAAATTAATGCACAGAAACCTCTTGCAGTCCTATACACTAATGATGAAAAATCTGAAAGAGAAATTAAGGAAACACTCCCATTTACCATTGCAACAAAAAGAATAAAACACCTAGGAATAAACCTACCTAAGGTGACAAAAGACCTATATGCAGAAAACTATAAAACACTGATGAAGGAAATTAAAGATGATACCAACAGATGGAGAGATATACCATGTTCTTGGATTGGAGGAATCAACATTGTGAAAATGACTATACAACCCAAAGCAATCTACAGATTCAATGCAAGCCGTATCAAATTACCAATGGCTTTTTTTATGGAACTAGAACAAAAAAATCTTAAAATTTGTATGGAGACACAAAAGACCCCAGATAACCAAAGCAGTCTTGAGGGAAAAAAATGGAGCGGGAGGAATCAGACCCCCTGACTTCAGACTATACTACAAAGCTACAGTAATCAAGACAATATGGTACTGGCACAAAAACAGAAACATAGATCAATGGAACAAGATAGAAAGCCCAGAGATAAACCCACGCACCTATGGTCAACTATTCTCTGACAAAGGAGGCAAGGATATACAATAGAGAAAAGACAGTCTCTTCAATAAGTGGTGCTGGGAAAACTGGACAGCTACATGTAAAGGAATGAAATTAGAACACTACCTAACACCATACACAAAATAAAATCGATTTGAGACCTGAATTTAAGACTGAACACTATAAAACTCTTAGAGGAAAACATAGGAAGAACATTCTCTGACATAAATCACAGCAAGATCTTTTTTGATCCACCTCCTAGAGTAATGGAAATAAAAACAAAAATAAACAAGTGAGACATAATGAAACTTCAAAGCTTTTGCACAGCAAAGGAAACCATAAGCAAGACGAAAAGACAACCCTCAGAATGGGAGAAAATATTTGCAAATGAATCAACGGACAAAGGATTAATCTCCAAAATATATAAACAGCTCATGCAGCACAATATTAAAGAAACAAACAACCCAATCCAAAAATGGGCAGAAGAACTAAATAGACATTTCTCCAAACAAGACATACAGATGGCCAAGAAGCACATAAGAAGCTGCTCAACATCACTAATTATTAGAGAAATGCAAATCAAAACTACAATGAGATATCACCTCACACCAGTTAGAATGGGCATCATCAGAAAATCTACAAACAACAAATGCTGGAGAGGGTGTGGAGAAAAGGGAACCCTCTTGCACTGTTGGTGGGAATGTAAATTGATACAGCCACTATGGAGAACAGTATGGAGCTTCCTTAAAATACTAAAAATAGAATTACCATATGATCCAGCAATCCCACTACTGGGCATATTCCCAGAGAAAACCATAATTCAGAAAGACACTTGCACCCCAATGTTCATTGCAGCACTGTTTACAATAGCCAGGTCATGGAAGCAAGCTAAATGCCCATCAACAGACGAATGGATAAAGAAGTTGTGCTACATATATACAATGGAATATTACTCAGCCAAAGAAAGGAATGAAATTGAGACGTGGATGGACTTAGAGACTGTCATACAGAGTGAAGTAAGTCAGAAAGAGAAAAACATATATCGTATATTAATGCATGTATGTGGAACCTAGAAAAATGGTACAGATGAACCGGTTTGCAGGGCAGAAGTTGAGACACAGATGTAGAGAACAAACATATGGACACCAAGGGGGGAAAGCCGTGGGGGGGGGTGGGGATGGTGGTGTGATGAATTGGGCGACTGGGATTGACATGTATTCACTGATGTGTATAAAATTGGTGACTAATAAGAACCTGCTGTATAAAAAAATTAATTAAATTAAATTAAAAGAGTGCCTGCTCTCATTGAAACAAACCATTAATAGTAGGAAAAATTTAAATCATGTGCCAACCGATAAGATGCAATGAGAACACAGCATTACTTTTGTAAGATTCCTGCCACGATAAACAACCTAGACTAATATGACAACAATCAGGCAAACACCAACAGAGGGATCTTCTACAAAGGAAATGCCTTGTAATCTCCAAATGTGTCAAGGTCAAAGGAGTCAGGGAAAGACTGAGGAATCAAGAGACCAAAAGAGATTGAAGAGACATGACAATTAAAGCAAAATGAATTTGTGAGTCTGAACTAGAGTTTTTGCTATAAAAAACATTGTGACATTTGGTGAAACCTGAATAGGATGATTTTTAGTTAATAGTAATGTATCATGCTACTGATGGTTGTAATATGGTTACTTATGAGAGTATCCTTGTTTGCAGTAAAATATTCAGGGCCTGTAAGGGCTTCACCTCTTCAGTTTAGTCTCAAACGGTTTAGGGGGAATAACGAAGGCTTTGTATTGGTTACATGGACAACTTTTCTGGAAGTTTAAGAGTTTTTTTAATTCTAAAATTTACAGGGAAAATCTACATTGTTAAGGTGATTTTACTTTTTAATCATTTAAATAACTAATTGATTTCAAATTAGCCTTCTTTAAAAGGAATCACAGTTTACATGGATGATCCTTTCTGGAGTTATAACTGGATCAAATCAGTCAGTGTTTCAGAATCAGCTTTTTTCCAGACAAAATGAAAGAATGGGTGTTTACTTTTTGATTTTACTTCTTCTCCTATTACTAAGCATGAATATATTTTTTTAATCTTTTTGGTCTTTAGCCTTAGGTTCTAAAAACTCATTGCATTTATTAAACATGCTCATATTAATATATATTAATATATATTATATAATATAATAATATAACTTGATATGATGCAAGAGAAAAACATAAATGGTGCCTGAAAGACTATGCTGTTTATATTTAATAAACTCTATTTCTGAGGATCTTTGCTTAATTATAATGACTTAAAACCCATTATGTTTGTGGATTTTAAGAATCAACATTTGATATATTGTGTTTTCATCAAAGGTAGATTTTATTTTACATTTTTTATTGCTAAAACTGAGAGAAAAGTGAGTGAACTGCACTGTATATTACTAAAATACTTTGGTTTTTCTGTTAAGAGCAAGGTATTCATATTTATCAGACTTTACAGAGAGACCATTAATTCTTCACAAAGTAATCTACTGTGAAATTTCCCCAAATGGTATTCTAGCTATGTATTTATTTTATTATAAATAAGAAATTTGCCTGATCAATAAAATTATGAATATTCTGTGTGAAATAGAAGTTAATTTTTCACTGGAGTAATAATGGTATTAGAATTAAGAAACCTAGAAAATTGAACTTTGAATGACCAGTAGAATCAGTTTTGTCACGGTTATAATTACTTCCACAGAATATCATTTCTCCTTTTAATATGCACTTGGTGTGAATGACATGACTTATGATTATCATGGAATTGTTTTGGTCACTTTAACAATCACTACATAAATTTTCTATTTAAATGAGGAATGAATTGCCATTAATTCATTTAAGGGTGTATTTATCAAATGCTTAACTATTTTCTGCACGTAGTACATGGGGGTTATTTAGGATGAGAGACAGATGCTGTTACCATATGAGTGTTTTCTTATGATCCTAAGCAAACTCTCTTTTTCCTTTCAAAAGACCTGAAACTAAAAGTAATTTTAATTTTTTTAACTTAATTAAATATCTATCGAGTGTCTATTATCTGCATTACTTCATCACTATATGAAATATAAAGGTAGATGAAGTGTAACACTGGATTCATAGAGTATAATAAAATAAGGAAAATGGATAACATTAATACAATTTGCATGTGATAAATTTTATATAAGCTAAGCAAAGCCAATTGGCACAGCATTGGATAAAGGATAGATCATAAGGGAGATATAGTATTTTGAATAAATTTTGTGGGCCAGGAGACTAGGGTGACTTACTTGGCTTTTGTCTCTAAATCTATGAAAGGCTTGTTGATGCTACTTTCTTCTCAGCCCTTTCCATGGACTTTCCTATAATGTTTTATTTTTAAAATATTTTTAAAGTATTTTTAAAGTATATTTTTAAAGTATTTTGAAAATATCTATTTATGGAAAGTGAATTTTCTTTTGTATAATAATTGAACAGTCTCTTTTGAAATTTAAAGAAGAGATTTTACGTACAAAATAATACAGGTATTCAGCAGATACAGCAAAACAAATCATGAAAGTGTTATACAATGGTACATGGTCATGTCAAATGCTAAGATCATGGCACCAGAATGAATGAGCTTTGAGTATCAGAGAAATTAAGCTGATTAAGATTAAGATTTGATGAAAGAGTAACCAGGCAAAGAAGGAAGAGCATTTCAGTGTGAAGGTACATCATGAGCAAAGATCTTATGCCAGGCATAGACATGGAGTGCTTGATAAGAGAGTAGGCCAGTGTGGCTGAAGTGAAGATACATGGCAGTGAAATATGAGATTGGACATAAAAGTAGGGATTGAATTTTGTGGAACCACACAGTCCATATGAAGAATGTTGGTATTTATCATAAGAGCAATGGGAAAACCATAAGTATTTTCAATGGAGAGGTGACGTGTAGCTTTGTAATTTGAAAAGATTGCCTGCTTAAAAGCAAAGCATTACTAGAAAAAAAAAAGAGAAAAAAATTCAGTAAAATGATAATAGTTTAAGTTACACAGTACTACCACTTCTTTGAATTTTAGAAACATGAAACAGTTTAAAACAGTTAAAACAGATTCTTTCGATTAAGTGCTCAATCTTTGCTTCTCTTTCCCCTTCTTTTGCTTCTCTCCAAAGGGTTTCCAGGTGTAAGCATTCACACTACCCTTGAGTTGCCACTGGTCTCTGACAAAATGGTTTTTCCCATAGTTTCCTGACCTAGTATCTACTGTGTTGTAAATGGTTTTATTATGCTATAAACCACTCATTCAATTCTGGCTAGACTGTGCTGAACATTGGTGGCTCCTTATTCAAATTCCAGCATTCTTTAGATTCTTGGATATTCTTAGCACCTCCATGTTCCATCCCTCAACAACCGTCCCTCCCACCATTGCTACCTAGGAAATGAGAGTGCATCTATATCCTCTACAGAATTGTGTAACCCATAGGAGGTCATTATGTCACCTCTGATTCTCCTCTGTAGCCACTGCCTCCACCCATATGTATGGTTGTAGAATATGGCAAAAGGCCAAATGGAGCCTTACATGGATTTCATCCAGGGAGCTGGGTCACTAGTTCCAGTGCTCTCATGTTTCCTCTTACCCTTGTGGAAGTTTCTACTGAATCCCCAGAAATATCATCATATTCATCCACCAGAACCACAAATATGTACACATTGAATTTCCTCACATAGAGGTCCAGAAATAAGAGCATTGCTGTTGGATCCTTTGCCCTTCTCCTTCTTCTGAGGATAGGATTGCCCCCAAATACCCCTGTGATATCCTGAATTCTCTTTATTTCTTGCTTATAGTAAAACAGATATTCAAGGATACTAGTCCAGGCCCATAATTTGTTAATAAGAGGATAATAAATTTAGACAGTCCTTCCAACTTTACACTATTATACTACTAGGGAATTTAAAAAAGCCCCCAAAACATTTTTTTCATTGGTCATAAAAGCTAAGCATTGATTTTTTTTCATTCTTTTCATTTCCTACCACAACAGTTTTAATTCTCTCCTTTCATTCTGTTTCTACCTCATAGCATATATATGACATTAGTTAACCAAAAATTGTCGAATACAGGGACATTCAAAAATAAAACAATGTTATGTATTTCGGTTGAGATTTTATAATTACATGAGGAAAACTCAGTGAAATGAGGTGTCTATTGCAGTGATCTAGAAGGGAGAGGGTTAGAAATTGTAAAAAAGTTGTTGGTGATAGAACTGGTAAAAAGTGCATGAATTTAAGGGACAAATCTGGCCCACCACCTATTTATGTAAATAAAGTCTTATTGTAACATTCATTTATGTACTCTCTATGACTACTTTGCATTACAAGAGCAAAGTTCAGTTGTCATGACAGAGACCACATATCAACAAAGCCTAAAATATTCACTGCTTTGTCCTTCACAGAAAAATTTTGCCAACTCCTAATTAATAGCATAGATACAAATTCTATGAATTATTTATACTAATTTTTATTAAAGATATCAGCAAGGAGATTTTTACCTGTTGTGAACAGTTGGCTTTGATCTTGTTTTTAACTTGGTGTTCTAGAGGCAGCATTGACGTAAATATTATTAACTTCATTTGGAAAGGAACTTTTTAAAATTTTATTTATTTTTTTATTTTTGGCTGCGTTGGGTCTTCGTTGCTACGCGTAGGCTTTCTTTTAGTTGCGGCTAGCGGGGGCTACTCTTTGTTGCCGTGTGCAGCCTTCTCATTGCGGTGGCTTCTCTGCTTGCAGAGCACAGGCTCTAGGTGCGCGGGCTTCAGTAGTTGTGGCACGCAGACTTCAGTAGTTGTGGCTCGCGGGCTCTAGAGCACAGGCTCAGTAGTTGTGGTGCACGGGCTTAGTTGCTCTGCAGCATGTGGGATCTTCCCAGACCAAGGCTCCAATCCAGGTCATCTGCATTGGCAGGCAGATTCTTAACCACTGAGTCACCAGGGAAGCCTGGAGTCCTTTTACAGAGTCAGTAATAATTTATAACCTCCTTATGATTCCATTTGACATGAATAGCTCAGTTTGTCCACATCCTGTTGCAGATCTGGAATTAGCTATTTCTCCAAGGAGTTCTGTATCCTTTTAGTGAGAAATGTTAGTTAGTGAGCACAATCTTGATACTAGGAATGCTCACTGGTTATTGGGTTGGTCATTATTTTTAGTATTTTTTAAAAGACAGAACTAAAGTACACATTTTGTTTTAAGATAACTATATTGATGCTTCCAATTCAGTATCAGAATTATTCTTACTTTATCTCATTGATCTTACCTCTGTATTTCCTCCTATCGATGTTAAAAATCCTTGTTCTCAGTGACCCCAACATACTCATTTGTTTTACCCTGTGTAAGAAATATACTACAGTCTCAGAATAATAAAACCAATAGGACCTACAACAATATGATGACTAAAATAATGTTTTTAGTATACCTAGAAGTTTCCTTTAAGTCAACTTTACTTTTAACAATTACTCAATATATTTTAGTAATTACTTTAGTAAATTATTTTTGACTTTAGTGGATTTCCATTAAAATTGTCTATAGTTCTGGAGATTCCTATAATATTTTGAAGTAAGTAAACACAAAACCACTTGATACAATATCTTGGGGACGTGCAGGCTCAGCGGCCATGGCCCACAGGCCCAGCCGCTCCACGGCATGTGGGATCCTCCCGGACCGGGGCACGAACCCATGTCCCCTGCATCGGCAGGCAGACTCTCAACCACTGTGCCACCGAGGAAGCCCCCGTCATTCTTTATCTGTCTTCTGTTTCAGAAAATCTTTATTCCACCTCTATAAGAATTTCAAATCTCTTTCTTTCCAACCTCCTCTATGTCTTCTACACAATCCCCATTTAGAACATTTCTTTAGATCATAATCAGCCTAAGAAACTATGATGAAGAGGAAAATATTATACCACATTTATTTAAGTACTGTTTTTTCAAAAGAAAAACCACTGCATATTTTTCCCAAACAGTACTTGAAATATATTATTGAATGCTACCTTTAGGAGATCAAGAATCTATACAGATATAATAAAGATATATACATATGTATTTTAAACAGAACTTTTTCTTGTCTCTATGGGTTATAATGTTTAAATCATATTAATATGAACTTTGTTTCTTTTAATACTCCTCAATCTTCCCTTTTTCAGTAATATCTTATCCTCTTTGTTGTTAGACACGTTAAAAAGTACAACATGCGGGCTTCCCTGGTGGCGCAGTGGTTGAGAGTCCTCCTGCCGATGCAGGGCACACGGGTTCGTGCCCCGGTCTGGGACGATCCCACATGCCGCGGAGCAGCTAGGCCCGTGAGCCATGGCCGCAGAGCCTGCGCATCCGGAACCTGTGCTCCGCAGTAGGAGAGGCCCGTGTACCAAAAAAAAAAAAAAAAATTCAACATGCAATACTTATGTGATGAAAGCTTTATTTTTTTCTTAAATATGGATTTGGAAACATGATGAAAGCTTAATGTTCACTTAACTATGTATTTGGAGATATCCCAGTTGAAAATGTGATGTATCATGAGTATTTCCTCTTGAGGGCTTTGAAAGTGTGTCCTTACTGATTGTAATGTAAAATCCACAGTCAGCTGCAAGTTACTCATGACTATATAGCTAAGTATAAATGATTTGACTGAGTCAACTTCTTATGCATATAGAAAAATGCCTTGTATCACAATTATATTTCAAGAGCAATTCAATTATAGCCTTTTTCAAAATCAAGGAAAGATATTCTGAGTATGCCGGGTTATTTGCAATAACTGCCTCTCAGCTTCATATTAATATAGATGATAAACACAGTTCTTTGTACAAAATTTGAATTTTATGAATTGTAAATTTGAAAGATTGTCTTTATTGGAACATTATTTATATTAATTATTTTACTTAAAATAGTTTATATTCATAATCACTGATTTAATATACTTCTGATTTTAGTGAATGCTCAGACTACTGCTATAAATGATACTGAAACTTTTATTTAAATTATGAGGGATCTTTCATACAAGAAAATTAAGTAGCAAGACCAAGATCATTGACAGAAACTTGTGGTGGAGAGAACACCGTTTCCATCTAATTATAGCTGTATAGTTCATTTTATTTATACTACATTTATTTATACTAAATTATAAAACCAGATTTGAGGAAAAATTGAATTTAGGCAATTAGAACATGTATGGCTAAATGAAAACCAAAGCATTTATAATTATTTTTCTCTTCTCAATGTTATCTTGGATCTTCAGATTTGGTCTTCCACCACCCTTGACCTTGTGTATACCTATTATGTGTATGCAATTCTATTTGAAATATGGGGGGGGGTTGTTTATTTTGTTTTGTTTCATTTTTAATGCAGGAGTGGAATTTTTGAAAAATGACTTAAAATCTTTAAAATTTAATAAATTTATAAAAACTGCAGTATCCCAGACAACTTAGAGCCAACCAACAATGTCCTCAAATTTCTTCTGTTCTTGTTCAGTACTTCTTATCTCACACCAAGGTGTTCATCCAGGTGTAATAAAGTTATAAAGAATCTTAAGGAAGGCTCTTAAAGAGAAATCACAGAAAATTATTACAGAGCCTAGAGCATATACACTGAAATAGATGAAAGGCTCTACTCCTTGTCATGTAGATAGTGATGGATAAGTGCCCATTGTTTGCATATAACCTCCAAATTTCTTTCAACAGCTAAAGTTGAATTCTTTAATGATAATTTGGTAGCTCCAGTATTTATAGCAGGTAACGTGATGACAAGTTCTTTAGTTTGTGAATCAATAGTGATCTATTGGTCAGAACTGATTTAATACAGTAATAACCAATAAGTATAATATTGAGTTATGGTTAATTATATCCATAACAATAAGAAGTAGAAGGAGGAGGAGGAAGAAAAATAGAAGAGGAGAAGATGGAGGAGGAGGGAAGGGAAGAAGAAGTAAATGCAGTTATTCCTCATCCAAACACTTTAGCAAGGTATATAGGAAGAAGGGGTATGCATTTATTGCCATTCAGAATTCTGCTTGTCTGTGAGGGTGAGTAGATCTCCCTTTAGCCTGCAAGTGTTATCAGGAAAGAGCTAGTCTGGGCCTCTTTCTTAGAGGAATCGAATGGAAGTCCAATCCACAGTGTTCAGTTTGTGACCTGCAAAGACAAAAAAAAAAAAAAAATGCCTTCTCTTTTAGAAGATTCTTGGTCTTGTTTGTGCACTATGTAATTCAGACTATTTGGGTTTTGCAGTAGGTATTAATATACATGGAAGTTTTAGGAGAAATAAATTTGACGTTCAAATATAGCAGTATTCTACTTTTTTAAAATAGAATTTTCTGTATTGTCATCTATAATTTCAAAAATTCTCTCATAATCTTAGTTTAACGTATACTCACTTGTTTTCTATTTCCATTTCTTCTTCTATTTCTTTAAAAAGTGCTTCATATGCTTTGGGTATGCAACACTAGAACTTTCAATAAGGAAGCCATAATCTATATGCTTTGTAGGGAGTGTTTAAGAAGAGTTAACAAAACTGTAAAGATATTTGTCCTTAAAAGTCTCATTTTACTAAAAATTTGGAAACTAGAATAGCCTGAGGAATGTAGGAAAATACGGAAATTTACAAAAGATAACTTAGTTCTTAAGAATGACATGAAATAAAGTTAACAGTTTTGTAATCCTCATTCCCTGAATCAATTCCCTTTGAAAACCTCAATAAGAGCCTTTTACACTTGATACGCATCTCTAAATTTGATCAAAGAAATGCATTTTAAATTACGCAATTTTAAAAAGAATTTGATCGATTGCTTTGCTTTTTTAATCAAACTACTAAAAGGTTTAACTAATAGAAAATGATTGCAAAGGAAATAAACCATTTATAGGTGGATATTAAGCATGTTTTGCAACTAATTGCTCAATACTCAAAACTTATTTCATATTTTATTCTGTTTAAGAATGTTAGCAGGGCTTCCCTGTGGCGCGGTGGTTGAGAGCCCACCTGCCGATGCAGGGGACACAGGTTCGTGCCCCCGTCCGGGAAGATCCCACATGCCGCGGGGCGGCTGGGTCCGTGAGCCATGGCCGCTGAGCCTGCGCGTCTGGAGCCTGTGCTCCGTAACGGGCGAGTCCACAACAGTGAGAAGCCCGTGTACCAAAAAAAAAAAAAAAAAGAATGTTAGAAATAATTTAAACATCTCTCCTTTGTTCTGAATAAATTTATATTAATTTACTCTCCAAATTATTTTTAGATATTCTTATTCTCATATATATTTATTGTGATCAATTTAAATTTACTATATTTTAAGGATATGAAAACAGTTTTAAAGCCTTATTTACATGGATGATGATGCATACAAGGTGGCACAGACCTATTTAAATTAAATATAAATCAGGTATAGAGTAAAGTTAAATTTAGCAGATTTGAACCAATTTTACAGCACTAAATATGTTCCCTATTCATTAATAGGCCAAACAATTATTAGAGCTTTTTGATAAAGTTTTGTGAAGTCCCTCTTTTCTTGTAGTGGCAATTCAAAGGTACAAACTCTTAGACTGAATATATCCTGTTGAATTCGCTATAAGAGCTATTTTAGGAATCAATACAGGTGACTCTTCCATTTTTAAGGTTATATGATCCAAAATTCCAAATTAACATAGCTCTCCAATCAGAAGTCTATAGGTTCTGGCTTCCGATATTAATATAGATGTCTTAGCATAGCAAAGGTGATTAATTCTGGCACCTTTAAGAAGTTATGGGCTGCACAGTAGTGGACGAAAGTTTTTTGCTTGGTTTTGTTTTTTCTATTCTTACTAGTTTTATGAGAAGTATGGTTTTGTTCTTCATAGTATGTGCTCTAGTAAAGTTCATCTACGAAAAGTTAAGCTTGCAAGATTAGATGGATCCACAGGTCTAGAAAAGCAACAATAAAGGGGTCCAAGTCAGTAGGAATTTTGAAACTGCTAGGTGGCATTTCAGGGGCTCCAAGGAGCTCTGGTTTTTTATGTCTCAGTGCAGAAAAAATTCAGCAAGAGGCAATGCGATTTATTAGAATAGGACGCTTGTGAGGCTTATAAGTAGGCAGGTGAGTGTAGCGCTGCCCCGGGTACTTAGAGGGTTATATTTTTATAATCAAAGGAAAAGAGGGGAGGGAGAGAAGACCACCTTCTTCCTCATTCTTCTAGTCTTCCATCATTAACTCCTCCTGTAGTCTTGGGAAGGGGAGTTTTTGATCCTATACGGTGCATCTGGGACTGTCATGGCACTATGGAAAAATTATTTCAGGTCTCAGTACAATGAGTCTTTCATTTTGAAATGTCACCTTTCCATAAATTGTTTTTTTGTGTGTGCAGAGAGCATGTCCTAGGGGTCATTAACTTGTTGACATCACTGGGAAGGTTGTAGGCCTTATTTTCCACTATTATTTTATTGTCTTGAAGCATGCCTCATGCCTCCATTGCATGGTTTTGTTACTAAGCAAATTAGCTTGGTTTTGTTGTTAGGCAAGCCAGTCTGGTTTTGATGCTAAGCGACTCACTCTGCTTTATGAGTCAAGCAAGCCCATATTGTTTCAGGATTTTTCCATTACTTTCCTGAGTGATCATTAACTTACTGCGGTCTCCCAAAGCCCCCTAAAATTTCCAATCTATCTACAATCCCCTAGTGGGATCTAAACTAACTATTTGATGATCCTATTCTACCCCTATCAATTTGGCATGAAGAAAGTTCTATAATAAATGCTAGATGTATGCTTCATGTACATAGAGCATTACAGCAAAAGGAAACCATCATCAGGCAACAGAGAGAAGTTATATACAAAGTGCCTCAAAACCAGGAAGCCTGACACATACTAGCAAGTGCTGGTCATGTAGCATATTCCTGCCAACTTCAACAGCGGAGCCCTCCAGGAATCTCATTGAGCCCAAATTCAAATCATCAGTCTCACTGTAATCAATAAACAAAGCTGACGAGCTAGTACAAACCCCACAAATCTGCTCAGTTCCAGGTCACAAAGCAACACTATTTTTTTTTTTAAGTTTTATTTATTTATTTACTTTTGGCTGCGTTAGGTCTTTGTTGCTGTGCGCAGACTTTCTCTAGTTGCAGCAAGCGGGGGCTACCCTTCGTTGTGGTGCATGGGCTTCTCATTGCAGTGGTTTCTCTTGTTGCGGAGCACGGGCTCTAGGCACGCGGGCTTCAGTAGTTGTGGCATGTGGGCTCAGTAGTTGTGGCTCACGGGCTCTAGAGTGCAGGCTCAGTAGTTGTGGTACACGGGATTAGTTGTTCTGCGGCATGTGGGATCTTCCTGGACCAGGGCTCGAAGCCGTGTCCCCTGCATTGGCAGGCAGATTCTTAACCACTACGCCACCAGAGAAGCCCCAAAGCAACACTGTTAATCAATATGTTCATACCTTGACCAGAGGGCAGTGTCATACATGTATATTTCTTATTTCACTAAGAGAGCTAAGGCTAATTCTAGACCTCCTGAAATTAATTCTTACAGTATAGTCAACCTGCCAACTGATAGTTAAAGCCTTCTTGTGACAAAATGCTCATTCTTAGTTTGTCAACAGTACTTGCCTTACAACATCATATAGTCAGATAATCAGAAGTTACGTACAGATTCCAAATGTTTGTAATACCCAAATGTTTGGGTTTAGATGGAATTATACAGCTAAGCCATCCAGTAATACCAGCATAAACTTTTTCATATTTTTGTGCTAACAGTAGTGTTTCATCTCCCTGATAAACAGCTTTCTGTACTTTATGGTATACGTTTGCTGAATGGCTAAGAAAACAATCTACCATTAATGAGGTCTAAGTCTTCTTCAGGCCAATTCTCCTCTATAAGGATAATATCCTGAGGGGGCTTTAATTCAGTCTCCCAGTACATATTGCAAAGATTTCCCAATTTCAGATATTTGAAAAGCTTACCATATTCCACACAGCATACTTATGTAGGTCTTTATTTAAAAGCAAATGAAAGAGACAATACAGGCAAACATTGAGGTTCCACAAAACATCCCATGAGAAAGCTCCTCAGGAGTCTTAATTCACACGTGCTGACCTTGTTCTGTCTCCAGCTTAAACCAGCAAGATCTGTGCAAAGACTGTTAACTTTGGGAGACCTCAAAGCAAAAGTCCTGAGCAGGGCTTTTATGCCTCTCTGGCTGCATAATAAGCCAGACTGACTTAACTGGTTAGGCTGGTTGCAAACCATCAGTAAAGAAACTAAGTTTGGGGGATTTCTAGGGGTAGTTTAGAAGTTTAAATAAATCTTCATAAATTCTACTGCCCTTACCTTAGCCGGGGGTCAAAAACCGGACATTCAGGAGTCCCCAGAATATAGTGTCTCCAACCTACCCGTAACTGAAACTTATCTCACATATTTATGGTAATGAATACTAACATTATCTTATCATGCTTACAATACATATATGTATATAATACCAGTATTATAATTGTGCAAACTAATAGGTAGAAGGTAAGACATCAGAAATAGAGAACTCATGGTAGGTTTTTTGTTGCTGTTTTTGTTCCTGTTGTTTTGTTTTACATAGTGAATTAGTTACAAAATCAGCAATAAAACCCAAGACTTCTGAATCACAGTCCATCTCCATTGCATCTTGATGCGTTGCAACATAAATGTGAACTTCCTGGGGTCTGAAAGGTGTAATTCATTTATGAAATAGATATTCTACATATCATGCAAAGAAAACAGTTGTAATATCCTAGAAATACAATATAAAGATTTTCTGATGTTAATTATTTAGCTCTGTCATTAACTGTTTATCTACAAATCAAAGTTAAACACCATTTAAAATTAATGTATATTTCAATGACTAAGTATACTGTTGACTTGTGTTAATTATCTTAGCTTTATGTATGTTTTCCATATTCTTTTTCATATTACATTATAATTTGCTACTTTATGTAACCTTTATTTAAAGCAAAGACAGAACATATTTTTTTCAATATCTGGATAATACCATTTTTTTAAAACTTTGTACCTTTTACCTTATAAAGATTTAGCTCATTATATCTCTTTAAGTCATCTAGCATTTGCTTCAATGAAGCCATCCATGTTTTTTATATCTTCTATTTATTAAAGATAATTTTTCTGTCTCTGAAACTCGGAAAGATTTCTATTACTTTCTATGTTAAAATGTAACTGTAAATCTTCTTTACTCTTGAATATTAATTTTCTCAGGGTTAGCATTCCTTCCGTCTTTCATCAGAAAGAGATAAAATTATAAGAACATGATTTATATTTAAAGACACTATTTTTCTATCATATGACTGGTTCAGATGATAATACCAGTGATACCTTATACAAAATCAAATTACTAAATTGTAGGTCTGTAAAATTCTAGTAAAAATATGTCTTTATGTGTGACACTTAAGTTAACAATAATGTTTTATCGTCATGCATTTATTTGATACATTTGATTTAATTTGCTCTCATCTAAACAAGTTGCTGAAATTTGTTATTTTCTGCTTTCAAGAAAGCCTCTTTTTGGAAAAATATTGATTAAATATAAATATATTATAAATATAATATATATTTGTATTATAAATATAATTCATTAATTTAAACCAAAATTTTGTCTATGAATCGTGCCACATAATCCATATATAGTGTCTGTGTATGAAGTACAGAGATCAGAGTCTCCCCTATGAAGAAACAATTTGCAATCATGATTTGTGCGAACTGAATTCAGACATTATATGTGTAATTGAGGCCTATGATTAACAAGCATTCAGAATTATATGGTTATTAAGACTGAAGGACAACTATATAATTCACAGTGTATTAGTAAAGAACTATCTTTGGGATAGAGAAATGAGAAACAAAGCTAGATTATGATGCAATTAATATAAATAATTACCACATTATATTTTAAATATAAAAAGCTTTCATCAAAATTATTTAAGGTACATTATTAGTTTAAGAACAGATAGCCTAATTTAAAATGGCATATTTGAAAATAATATGCACTGGCAAGAAGGAAAAATTAAAAAACAAATTTTGAAATGTTATTTCTAAATATTCAAAAGCTTGATATCAGAAAAGCAAACAATTGAATCATTATTTGAGATTCTTATTGCTACTTTTGGATAGATACCTAGAATATTGAATTGATTTCATTTTTGTTATTAGTAGTAGAGTAAGAAAGAGGCTATAAACACGTATCTCGAGGAAAGGAAAGGCCAAGTTAGTTCTAGACCTTCAGCCCATAATACTAAAGTTCAGAGATAAAAAATAGATCAAAGTTTTCTTTTAGGAATACTCCAGGCCCAGCTTCTTCCTTGTAGTACTCTTGCTGGATTATAGGAAAAAGAGTAAGCTTAAGACCTAAGGTGATTCCAAATGTTCAAGTAAATGGTTTAGAGGGCTCAGCACAGTTCTATCCATATCAGATACAGTTTTCTTTATCCAAGAATGAGTAAGGAGAAAAATATTGAACTGATAGTCCAGTCAGAGAATATGCCACAAGGATATGAACAAAGGATAAAACAAAAAATATAAGCATCAAATACAGGTAAAAAATATATATGAATTTTGGAAAAGTATTACTGCAGAAATCAAAGTAAACTTTCTCCCCAAGAATGTTCATTTAAGTGTTATTTTTTTTTAATGGAAGCAACTTAGATGCCCCCAAATATGGAAATATTAAGTAAACTGAGATGTCCACACAGTGAAATACAATAGAACTTTTAAAACTGATGGTAGGGGGAATGACTACAAGTGATGTTTAAAATCAGGTTAAAAATATTGTGAGTATGAAATATTCATATTGTGTATACAAACGTATCTATTGAAAGATAAAACAAGATGATAACATTGATTCTCCCTGTAGAGTACATTTCTGGTTTACTTTTTACATACTTTTCTTTGACTTTATTTTTAAACTTCCTCTACAATAAATAATAAATTACACTGTAATCAAAACCAGATATTTTAGAAGAGACTTTAACAGAAATATTGGAGGAAAAAGCGTGAAAAAGTAGCCCATGATGGGAGTGATAGTTTACTATTAAAAGATAACAATGAAGAAAACTCCTTAACTCATTTCTGCAAATAGGAAAGAAGAAAATGAATATTACTTTACCAGCACATTGAGAGAACAGGAGTCATAGGAAACAATCAGAAAACAATATAGAACAACCTTGGGTTTTTTACTTAGGACTGCCCCTGAAAACTTACTACATGAGAACATTTTGTCTCTGTCCAGGTTAAAATTTGGCCAGAACACCCAGCTGTTAACTCTTAGTTAACAAAACTTCCCTGCTCAGTTTACTGCTGAAACAGTCTTGCTCTATAGTTAATGTACCCAAACAGGTATAATAATTAAAACTCTCAAATAACTTCAGAGTTGAAATTCTTCCATATTCCAGCTAGACCAGCTTCTCATCTAACAACTCCAGAGTTGGAGAGATATCAGGGAGAAGATGTAAATGATAATGAGATCTTTTTTTTTTTTTTTTGGCCTCACTGGGAGGCATATAGGATCTTAGTTCCCCAACCAGGGATCGAACCCGTGCCCCCTGCATTGAACCACTGGACCGCCAGGGAAGTCCCAATGCGGTCTTTCTTAAGTGAAGTTCTCTCATCCGCAGTTCCAATGTAAAAGAGATACATTGGACATTTATGACTCCTTCAGCTTATGGTCCAAATAGACTCTCTTAATTAGGCCCTTCTCTCTCCTGCTCTAATAGTCCATGATACACCCAGCCCTTTGACCAGCCATTAGTAGGAGTCCTTTTCCAAACCACCCCAGACCACTACTTTGCTGTCACAAACTCTTTTATTTTTCTTTTTTATTTTTCCTAATATAAGTTCATTTGTTCCTCAAACTTAGAGACTTCAGCAACACCTATCAAATTCTCCAAGTAGTCTTATATAAGTTTTTATCATTATATTTGAGGTAAGGGGGAAGCATGATCCCTTCACAGCAAATTTATAACTCTATCATGAAAGCCATTTCAGCTTAGCTTTTATATCATCAAATGTTTAAGAACCCAAGTGTTTTGATACGGTTTTTGAAAACTCTTTTGCAAATCTGGATAGGTGAATAAATGCATCATTTATTTTCCTATTTCTGGCTGAAGGAGGGGATGGGATGATGGGGTCCCTTTGACCACAGAAGTTTCCCCTCCTCTTCAAAACTATGCATCCTGCATATGTACCTGGTTTATGCCTTCTACAGAATAGCTTAGCACCACCTGCCTTTAGGGCTTCTCCCCATTGACCTATTTCCCCAGTTGATAGCCTCACACAGTAGTTCTACAGTCCCCACAGTCATAAAGCCACAATCTTATAACACATACCATTGTCTCAGTCTGTGCTGGGGGTGAGGAACAGGCTCCCATGGCCTCCATTAAAAGCATCACTGAAAGAGTTATAGAAACTCCCGTGCCAAGGAGACCAAACCAATGTAGACTCTGTCTTCCCCCAGGTGCTATCAAGAGGAGATAGTCAACACAATTCGGAAGTGTGAAGGACATAACACTATATAGGATGGACTTTATCTAATGGGGAACAAGAAATAGGACTGTTCAATGAGCAGTAGTTTTAAACTGCCTCTTTGGAGATATTCTTCATGACTGAACCAACATCTGGGTTTTCTTGGGAGTTGGAAATGCTTGTATTTGCTTTTCCTCATTCTCTGCCTCATTTCTTTTCCCCCTGTGTTTTCTTCATTTGAATGACATTCACCAATAATACAGTAGCATGAAAGTTTGCCTCAGGCTCTGTTTTCCAGGGAGTTTAGGCTTATGCCCCCTGAAAGTAAGTAATTTACTGAAAAGAATTTAGGAGATTATTGTGAAAGGAACTTGGATTGCAGATGGTCAAGAAATTACAAATGCCACTGACATGTAACAGCTATTAACATCCTATAGAACTGCAGTTCTGAGGAACACACTTCATTTAACTTTGGACCAGTTGTCTAGTTCAAATCTGAAGTTTTATGATTCCTCACTTTATAAATAGATCTATTATATTCGGAGATGCTGTAAATCCAGTCATTCAACCTATGAAAATTCCAAGAGGTCATGATTCTGACTTCGAAAAGGAAGGTACTAAGCAGCAATAAAATTAACAACTTTTTGCACAAAGATATCTGTGTAGCAAGAATCACCCACAATGACTTCCATTTATTTTGACCTCATAACACCAGAGCACTGAGCCAGTAACAGCTCAATGTCAGAAAGATGAGCTGACCCAGAGGAAGCAAAGCACTGACATTGGCATCCAAATTATTATGTATTGAAAAATCATCTCGGCTTGCACCTGGCACATTGGCTCTTCTTGTTGACATTGAAACTGGAAATTGCCACTTGGCATTATCTATCAAAGTCTAGAAGGATAGAGGTTCGTTATAGAATGTAATGCAATCAGGGCCAGCCTGTAATTATGGGGACAATTCTCAGAATTTGCATTAACACTGAAATGACAGTCCCTGTATTCATTCAATAACCACAGTCTAAGAACTTAACAGTAAATACTAAAGTGATGTCTTTACATTAATAACATCAATTTAGTGAACTTAAAATTTTGGAACAATATTGAACTACTAATTATAACTCAATTGATGTAAGAAGAAAAATTCCTAAATATAAATATGTCATAAACACAATAATTATACCCTGAATGTGTTATTTTATTATTGTTACCAAAAATCAAAATAATTTGTATAGTTATAATAGGAATAGGTAACGTTTGTTTTCAGAGCATATACCCTGAATTATATTATACCCTGAATGTGTTATTTTATTATTGTTACCAAAAATCAAAATAATTTGTATAGTTATAATAGGAATAGGTAACGTTTGTAACTTTTGTTTTCAGAGCATATACCTTACTAAGGTACTCAGTCTTCATTACTGCTATCACATATTGTGTCTTCCACTGCTTCCCCATATTTCATATTATTCACTGTTATTTTTAAAAGCAACATTTGGAGAGAAATTTATAATCTTCATAGTTATCAGATATTACTAATGAAATATAAAGCTTCTCATATTTTAATAAGTAAAACTGGGGAGCCATTAAACTAAACTGTACCACTTTTTCTCTTAAAAACTCACCTCTTAATTTCTTCTATCTTTTCCTTAAGCTGTTTGTAGGCATATTTTTACTGTTTGTATTACTTCTAAAATGTACTATGTACTCAGCAATTCTATTTCTTTAAATAACATTGTGATTTAATATTTAAGCAATACTCATTAGTCCATAAATTTTAAAATCGGAATTCTTTGCAGATCTGGCTATTGCTGTTGATCATTAATCAGGAATTGCATAACTCATTAATTTGTGGTAGGGTTTTACAGAATTCATTCTTCTACTAGGTGAATGCTAAAGGGCACAGAAGGAATTAAGAGTCAAGACTAAAATTAGGTAGTGGCAAAATGGCCAATAGTGAAAACCAATAACCATCACGTTGATAGATGGTGGTTAATTCAGAGTACTGTAGAGCAATGCTACAAAGTCAGAAGGATTGCTGCTATGCCAGCAACAGCTTACAAGGAAATGAAATGGCTTCAAATATAAAGGCTCTATGATCAAAATCAACGTTTCCTTTGGTATGTGAAAGTCCTAATAATGTACCTTCTAAAGGACATGTGAAAAGAGTTTACATTTATGACCCGCCTCTCCTTTATGCTTTTCTTCATTATACTTATACTCAAAATCTCCTAGGAACCTCTTTCAAAACACATGTGAATAGTCTCAACCCACAGTGCAACCAGATCTAGTGAATCCCAAGCACATGTGTATTTTAACAAAGGCCCCCAAATGCCAGACACAATAAAGAATATTTCATTTGTTATCTCATTTTATTTAACCCACACAGAACCCTGAGAGATAGGCATTATGAACCTTACTTTCCATTAGAGGGAAAAGGAGACTCAAAATAGTAATTAATAAGGAAACCCATCTAGTTATTCTGCTTAAAATCACTATGCTCTACTATGTTCACTCCTTAGTCACTAATGGTTTATGTAAAATCAACTAATGATCTCCATCACTGTCATTTCATAATCAGAAAAACAGAGTACCATTGGAAGCACATGCCACATGAAAGACAGAATTCCCACGGGAAGCGGACTGTCACACCTGAATGACAGAAGTCTCACAGAAGGTTGGCAGCTACACCTATTCCAACATGTTTGTGTTATGTTCCTATCACTTGTTCTTCCAACTCTGCCCTCCTGGTACCCATGCCTGTGTGACTCCAACACACCTAAGCACAGAGGCGTGGGTGTCCACTCTTGCCCCCCCTTCAGGATTTGGTGGCAACTTTGTGCGAGTTTACTCTGCCTTAAAATGGAGGAAACTATGATTTACGTTATACTGTAAAACCCTTTGCTTTGGATTGTTTTCTACCGGAACAGATGCAAAGATATCACAGTTGTACCCTCAGGTTTTAGGGGGAGAGTCCAGCAGCATGCAAAAAGTGTTTATTGTCAGCAAAGAGATGGTCTTAATTGGTTTCACGTCTGATTTAAAAAGTCCATTTCTGCCCATCTTAGCTACTCAGCTTAACTTTTAATTTCACACTTTATTGCCTTTATTTTTGCTGTTCTGATCACTTGGACTGTTCGGTTATCTTTGTTATGCTTGGTTAATAACTATATACTTTGGCAAGGCAGTCTTTGCTTCAAACAACTATCCTTCCTGATTTAATCAATATAGTCTATTTCACTTAATATTCCAACAAAGAGTAACATGGGGAACTAGAAAGAAAAGAATCCATATACTAACAATTAGTCCTTATAATTAATGCTTATGATCTTAAACACATAACAATTTAGGCCTTATTCAACCACTTTTAATGGCAAAGTATCTTCATTAGATAACAGAATATATTAATATCTGACAGAATATTAGTCAGTGATTAGTCAATAAATAGCTAAGCTAAAAAAAGAAGAAAAAAAGCTCTTTGCAGCTGATTAGTTCTTCAACTTGTAAAAGTTTTGCTTTTATTAAATTTCCATTTGCTATATTCCCATGACCAAATCATAAATCTCTGGCAGGTTTCCCAAATCACAAATATTATAATATAGAAATTTTCATTTTATCTCAGCAATTTTAGTAAAATGTTGTATTCTCAGAGGTTGTCACCATAGATGTACATTACTCAATATTGTGTGTTTTTGACTGAGCTTCGAAAACAATTGCACTGTTCGACAAAAAAAAAAAAGAAGAGGGCTTCCCTGGTGGTGCAGTGGTTGAGAATCTGCCTGCTAATGCAGGATACACGGGTTTGAGCCCTGGTCTGGGAGGATCCCACATGCCGCGGAGCAACTGGGCCCGTGAGCCACAACTACTGAGCCTGCACGTCTGGAGCCTGTGCTCCGCAACAAGAGAGGCCGTGACAGTGAGAGGCCTGCACACTGCAATGAAGAGTGGCCCCCGCTTGCCACAAATAGAGAAAGCCCTCGCACAGAAACGAAGACCCAACACAACAAAAATAAATAAAATAAATTAATAAACTCCACTCCAACATCTAAAAAAAAAAAAAAAAGACTTTTTCCCTCAAACAATACATTTTTCTTCTTATTCTACTGCATACACTCAGAGTTATGAGGCCATATTTTCTAGTATCCTGAGAACCTGCACCTACATTATAAATTAAGGATTGCTCTAGTCATTTAGAGATTCTCTGTGGAGAATAACAACTCAAATTTTCTCTTGTGTTTGCCCAGCAGTTCAAAGGAAAAAGCAAATTAACTGGAAAAATAAAATAGCTTTTCTTCTTCTCCAAATGATGTTTCTAAGAATATTAGAAAGTTCTAGTAGTTGGAGTGGGAAAAAGGAAATATTACAACAGAAAAGTATCTCTTCAGTTATTGAAATTTTTTCTTTTATATTTGTGGAGAGTAACAATGACAGTGATGACAACAACAGACATGAAGTGCTCACTGAATGCCATTGTATGTGCTAGGGACTATGTAAGATGCTGAGGAGTAAATTATGAAAGAAACCAGACAGGCTCTGTGACATCACAGCCTTAAAAAGTCCAAGGTACTTTCATTAGATGATCTCAGATATAAAAATTCACAAAGCAATCAAATAGTTTCCCAACTTACCTACATAGTTTTAAGAGTTCACTTGTTCCCCAAAGTAAAATTTATTGTTGGCTGTTCCCAAAATGTCTGCTAGAAGTTTGAAAACCAGTATTTTTGACATTTTAATTTAAGGATATTGCCAAATATACAAACGGACAATATTTTAAGTTCTATTTTGTGTTTAGAAAAGAAGAATAATTGTCCTAAATTAAGAATACCTGACAAGGGAGAAGAAAAATGGAAGTAGTAATCATTCATTATTAACATGAGGGCTACTCTTGACTTTTTCATTCTTACAAGTATTCCATTGGCTTATTATATTACTCCCCTAACAGTCATTATTCTTACTGATGCGGTACTGCATTTGTGTTTACCACAATTGAAAACTGGAGGATAATTCATCTACTCTGATAAGTTGCATCAGAAAGCTACAAGGATCTTAGTAATAAAAGAGTTATTACTCTTAGATTAAGTATTATGGTTGTTGTGTATGAATAAATAATAAATATATATAATATATTTATATATTAAATATAAAATATAAATAATATTTATAAATATAAATAAATATAAAATATTATATATATAAATATATATAATATATAATATATAATAAATAAATACTGCTGAAACCTTTCAGCTTCTGACTGCTGTCTCACAATATTCAGAAATTTCAGTTCTCACTTTGGTATAACAATAACTCATAAAATATAGCTAGTCTTTTTTTAATCTTATTTTTTGAGATATCGATAGGTTGCTAGCTGGTAAGATATAAATACACCAAGTTTCTTTTAGACCACTTAACTTTAGAGAAATAGATTTGTTTTCTGTCTAATTGTGTAAATAACCTTTGTGTTACTTAATCTTTTTTGTAACCCTGGAGGTGTCTATAATATAAAGAATTAAATTCTGAATCATGTAACTTCCAGGGACTATTTGGCCAGAATTTACTGACTAAATAAAAAATCTCTAACACAATATTATAACTTAGTCCTCTTAGCTCATACCTGTGATTTCCAGAAAACAACTTAATCTCTTCTTTTCATAATCATTCATTCAGGCTATGTTTATCCTCTCACAGGAGTTACAAGACATTCTTTATTTTTCTCTTTAAACCGTTTACATACTGAGAAACCTTAACACTGAAACAGTATTTATAAAAGGGAGAGTTCTTCAAGGACCTGTGACAAACAAAAATTTAAAGTTCATCCACAAATCTAAGTGCTTAGCAACTGGAGATGCTAAGAACATAATTACTATATTATTAATTATTAATGGATAATATAATATAAAAATGTGTCTTGAATGATTTTCTGTGTAATATTTACTCACAAAATAAATCCTTATCCAAGAAATTAATAAAAACAAAATGTGATTTTCAAATTGTAAACACCTATTCTTTTTTGTAATATATTCAGAGAAATAATACAGTTTAATATTAACATAGATAGTGGTATTAATACACATATTGATACAGAAATATATAGTGTTACCTTAGGGAATTAATATTTTCATACCATTTATTATCATGCTCAAAAATATGGATAATCTACAAATTTGATCCATTAGTTTATTATACACACCAAAATTAATTATATTCCCATTAGGTATATGGCTCATATACTCATATATGATAGAGAAAAGGCACAAATAAGATGAATAAATATACATTACAGCATATTTTTAGGCAAATTTAAAGATAAGATATTTTTAATTCTCTGATTTTGCACTTGATTTCCATTCTGTCTATTGTGTCTCATATCTCCAATACCATTTCTAAAATGCCATTTACCAGAAGCAGAGAGTAATCTCTAGAGTTCCAGGAAATTTGAGGCCACACATGAAGTAGATTCTCTTCTTCCCCTTAAAAGCCTTCATTAGGAGATTACCACTTGCATGCTAGGTCTGTTCCATCAGGCATATTGGCCACTGGTGTGGCTACCAAAAGCAGTTCGCTTATCAGTCACTTCTGAGCATTCTTCAGGTCATTAAAAGCCATCAGAACATGATGTTGCAGAGCAACCTGGTTGTTGAACATGAAATTTTTTTAAAAAATTGCTCTGCTGTACATACTCTGCAAATAATTATTACAGAAATCCATATTGTGGATGGTTAAAAAAAAGAGGGTGAAAAGTGCTAATATCTTTCCATAAATCAGCACTGTATGTCACCAAATAAAATTCCCTTTATTAACAGAAATTCTATCTAAATCTTTTACATAATGTGCTGGAAGCTAACTCATCAGTGGTTATGGAAAGCTACACAGCTGGATGCTTCTTGCAGATCTGTTGAAGTATGCCTCCTTTAATCAACGGCATTTGGATCTTCCTTTAGAAGCCTTGCAATGATTTAAAGAATTTGACCACGGCAATTACCAGGCTGACACATTACACAGTTTCATTAAAGATCCTTTCACTGCTCATTAGCATTAGACAGACATTACATAAGAATTCTCTATGATTACTTAGCGGAATTTTCTTTTTTATTCTACATGTTTCCAGTGGTTTATACTATCTGTCAGAGATTATTGTATAGTTTTGGTGCTGTGTACTATATTAACAATGTGACGACTCTCAGGAACTTGTATATCCCTAAACATGGCACTGATTTAATAAACTGTGTGACATCATAGAGGACAACCTTCACTTCAGTATAAGATGGCTTTTACTTTCTAATTGGAACTTATTCTAGAGTTTTTTGATTGTAGGAGAAAACCATGACATTTTTCATTCATCCAGAAGAGATTATTAACCTTTTAAAGTAGTAATATTTTAACAGAAAGTGTTGTCATATGAGTCTCACTTTCCACTACTTTTAACACCACAGATAAATTATGTTTACAGTCTTTTATAGTTATTATCATTCATGCACACTGAAAGCTGTTAAAAGACTTGCTTTGTGATTGTCAAATATCCAATCAGTCCTGGGTTTGCAAATCTAATCTCCATGGCAAAACTGTTCATTGCTAAGTTTAAGGCCAAGGTTTAGACTCAACTGGATAGAGAGTCTTTCCAATGAGAAAGTTCCCACTTTCTGCCTTGTAAAGTTCTAACACGGACCCTAGAGGAAGGTAGAACAACTTGATCAACAGTTCCACTAAGACCATCCAAAGTGAGAATGAAGTAACACCTGTAAAGGAAATCAGGGCTGCTGAAGAAGGGGGAAATGAATACTGAACAGGTAAAATAGCAAAAAATAATGGACGTTTCAAAACTACAGTAAATAAGTGCTTCTGTCTGACATAGTTATACTTTTAGGTTCTCTATAAATAGGAAGAGCCATTATAATTAGTGTTCTAACAATATAGGCCCTACAGTCAGATCTACCTGCCTAATATCCTAGTTCTACCTCTTCAAGTTATAGAACTTTGAGCATGTTTTATAATTTATCTATGCCTCATTGCATCCCATTGTTAATTTCATAGAAATCATGAAGATTAAAAAACTATATAATTCCAAACATAGCATGAGCTAATTACTATTACTAGTATTACCTACTATTATTAGAGGTAACACTTATGAAGTACTTTACAACAAATAAGCACCCAATCAGTGCTAGGAATAGTGACAGTTAAAGTAACCATTATAATTTTTATTAACCAACAAAATATATACTGGTACATCAAAAGGGTATTTTTGCAAATAAGAACTAACTGGAAGAGGAACTTCCTTCGGTTAAATAAGAATTTAAGTATCATAAGTTGCACATGCAAAAATTGTACAATCAAGGTGGATGAGATGACCTTGTCTTTACAGAATAACAACAATAATAACAACTGCTAACATTATTATTAAAGCTACCTTTAAATAAGTACCTATTTTGATCCAGACAATGCATAATACTATCTAATCCTGAAAGATAATAGTAATATAGAAAACAATAATAATACCAGAACTGCCCAAGGTAGTGAGCAAAAGAGGATCCAGATTTTTCTGCGGCCTGAAGATTTTAGTATGGGAAGCTAAAAATTAATATAAAATTATGAATATATAATTAGGTACAGAGTCTTAGAAGGATTCTCTATTAGCCACTTGGTTAGTCTGCCTCTGAAAGGGAGTACTATCATTATCATAACTTTACAGATAAGAAACATAAGACGCCCAGTGTTGAGACAGCTTGATCAAAGTCACACAGCTGGTGAATGTTAGAGCTAGGCATCAAGCCTGATTTTGTTTTGTTTTGTTTTGTTTTGTGGTATGTGGGCTTCTCACTGTTGTGGCCTCTCCCGCTGTGGAGCACAGGCTCCGGACGCGCAGTCTCGGCGGCCATGGCTCACGGGCCCAGATGCTCCGCGGCATGTGGGATCCTCCCGGACCGGGGCACGAACCCGTGTCCCCTGCATCAGCAGGTGGACTCTCAACCACTGTGCCACCAGGAAAGCCCCAAGCCTGATATTGTGTTTTCATTTTGCAGATGAGAAATCTCAGTCTCAGTGAGTTTATGTAACCTGCCAGAGATTGCAGAATTATTGAGTGGTGTGGACAAGATTAAAACCCAGATCTGGCAGACTCTGAAGTCCATACTCTCTACACTAAGCTTTTGATGCCAACTGGTGAATAATTCTACCACAGGATACTGAATATTTTTTTCAGATTTTCATTGCTTTTGATCAAAGAATCAAACGAATGAGACTTACCCTGGACCCTGAAGGAAATAAGGCTAATTTCAAAGGTGAAGTTGCTATTTTCTGAGGGCACTTTAGCAGAGGTTATTTTTGATATGTTTTAACAGGTATCTTTATATCTCTTATTTGCAACATAATTTTATATCCACCAGTCATCTGTTATGTCATAGAGCATTTGAGATTTCTAAACTAAAAGTCCCATATTAATTTTTATCCTAAGACTGAGCTTTAAACAAAAAACCCACCATAATATAAATAATCTATTCTTTGGGGATATAGACAAGCTTTGTTCCAACTTTAGAGTTCAAGAAATTGTTCTTTTTATTTGGTTTCATTACTAGAACCCTCCATAAACATCCTTCTCCCCTGCATAGTATTGTGTATGTAAAAAAGTGAAGTTGATGGTTCTCCCCTTAAGAACAGAAATGAAAAAGTGAATGAATGCCAAATGTATCTTTTTTTTTTTTTGTGGTATGCGGGCCTCTCACTGTTGTGGCCTTCCCGTTGCGGAGCACAGGCTCCGGACGCGCAGGCTCAGCGGCCATGGCTCACGGGCCCAGACGCTCCGCGGCATGTGGGATCCTCCCGGACCGGGGCACGAACCCGTGTCCCCTGCATCGACAGGCGGACCCTCAACCACTGCGCCACCAGGAAAGCCCCACCAAATGTATCTTAATATAATATTTTGAGGCCAGAATAAAGTTGGTGGGGAATGTGAATATTTCCATAACCTTATTTCCCATAGTGTGTATAGGCATTTAAAATTCTTATATAATTTGACAAGCTAGAGGAAGGTGTGATAGGAGTCTGGTATTCCTTTATATTCATGCGCCAGAAGGGTATACATCAGATACAGAGGAGATTTTAGAATTCATCAATTAGGGACTTCCCTGGCGGTCCATGGTTAAGACTTCACCTTCCAATGCAGGGGATGCAGGTTCGATCCCTGGTCTGGGAGCTAAGATCCCACATGCTCGCAGCCAAAAAAACAAAACATAAAAACAGAAGCAATATTGTAACAAATTCAGTAAAGACTTTAAAAAATGGTCCACATCAAAAAAAAATCTTTAGAATTCATCAATTATCCAACAATTAGATTAATATGAAACAGTAGCCATAACACTTCAGGTTCTTTAATAGGTCTTGGTAACCCTTTAAATCATTCTATGTTTTCCTCTCATATCACTCAACACAAATATACACTATATTTATAGGTATAATGTTAATCAGTAACATCCCTGAACTATTAGTTCCAGGAAGGAACTCTTACGATAAAGGTGGTGTAGCAATGATCTCATGCCCATGGAATTCACTGGTCTTACTTTACACCATATTGGAATTGTGATGGAATAAAACAATATAATCTTACCTAAACATTTCAGTCAGATGTCGGTCTGTGATTTTTTTTAAACATTTCACAGAAAAATAAGAAAACTAAAGACACTATAGAAAGGTTTTTATTAAGTTAAAATTTTAGTTTTGAAATAATCACTTTATTCTGAGATTATGTTTTTCCTTCTTTTTAGTTGCTAAAATATTCTTTCCTTTATGTGACTAAAGTGAATGGAAAAGTTATTTTTTAGTTGCTTTTACTTAGAAAATTTTAATGTTAACATTCTCTGCAGAGCACCTAATTTTTAAATAAAATGTTACTTGACTATAAAATCTAAAAATACAGGAAACCAATATTACATAGAAAGTAGTATGCCATATATTTTTGGTTAAAGTAATATGTGTGTACCTTAAAACCCTTAGTGAAATAACCCTTCTCAAAAAAGTAACTAGTGTCAGATAACTTCTGTTAGTTTTCTTTCCAGTATCTTCATATGGATAGACAATTACGTGGATATGGATTTGCCTTCATGAACTGCAGTGCTTCTGCAAGCACCATCATTGGTGGATTTATAGAATTCCTTGTTCACTATTATGTTAAACTGCACAGAATCATCACAGGCCAGGGACATATTTTCCAACAAAGGAAGTGTAGCAATGAGCTCATGCCCATGAAATTTACTGAGCCTACCATATGTCACATCTAGAAGAAATATGCTTGATAGGCAGTGGCACTTTGGGGAATCCAGCAGGAGGTGAGAAAGAGACAGAGGTTAAGAAGAGAGTGGTAGGGAGAGAGAGGAGAGAAGAGAGATATCAAGGTATGGATCCCCATGGTGTCTTTTGTGAGGCTGCCTTGTACTAGTTATGTCCTTTACATAAAGGTCACTTATCATCAAGGTGGCTCCCCTCAAGGTGGTCTGCTCTATCATGACTCACTTCTGGATTTTAGTTTCCTCCATCCCTTTGATACTTTAGGCCTAGGGGTACTGATAACTAACCTGCTGTTAGGACTGGATCCCAGCACTATACTAGTGTTTCCCCTGACCCCCCCCGAACCTTTATAATTAGTACTTTGGAAATAAACTCTTTTTGAAGTATCTAAATGTATGTGAGTCATCTGTTTTCTGTAGGAACTCTGAGGATCTATTTTCATTTCACCCTAAGAGCAGAAAACACTGAAGATAGAGGAGATTCAGGTCATACACACAAACACAGACACATACATACAAAAACAGAAAGCAGGAATAGAGAAAGCAGGGCAGAGAGTATATACTTATACTTGCAAATATATATATTTGCAAGTATAATACTTCACGAAAAGAAACTATTAATTGTATAACGTATAATTTGTAGCAGCAACTTTGTACAACATGTTGGAGCAATAGATGAACAAATTTAAAAAAAACAGTGAGATAACACGTAAGAAGATAGACATTTTCTGCTGAAAATGATTCATATAAAAGAAAGAGACATTACAACTCAAATCAAAATAACACATAATTAACAAAAAAGAATCAGCAACAATTGATCAATATCTGAAACAAGGGACATCCTATCAGGACAGTACTGGACTAAGAGTACTTCAGTTTCTTAATGTGGACAAAACTGTAAAAGAATATATATTATTATATTCTCTGGTATAGTATTAATTTTGAATTAAACATTATTGACTATTGTATTGTGATTATTAACACCTCTTTTTGCTTTTAACTTTGTTTTCATAAGGTTCCAAATTTTTAAAAATTTAGATATTGTGAGGGTAAATAGATAAGTAAATAGTGTTCGGGTTAATAGATTTATCATCTGAATTTTGTTCCTGACCACATTGTGTTTTAAGATGTTGTATTCTAGAACGGAGTTGGAAAGGGAACTGATAGGATTATTATGAAGAATATATTTTCTTAAGACATTTTACCAGTGTGTAGGTATACTGCAAGCTACTCATAAATGGCAAAACATTATTTATGGAAAAATAAACAAGCTCCCTTTACTCTATTAAATGATAAGAATTTGCCTCTAATATTGAAATATTACATTTCTCTAAGAGTTCCTGGCCATATTCATTTCCTATTGCACTTCATTTTTTGCCTTTCTGGATACATAAAACAATAAGATAAAACAAGTTATATTATACAATTTCATTTATCAGGGTGATGTTTTATAGTATAGAAATAGAATTTTAATATCAGCTATTATTTGATATACTAGATTGTGTAAAATTAAACTGCAACTTTCTGCTATTTTTTATTTTAAGTTTCTAGAACTAAATAAATAACATTGACTTCTTCAAAGGTGAAACTAAAGTAGACAATATCAATTTTAACAGAGTTAATGAAAGAAATATCTTACTTTTTAGTCAATGATTGTTACAGATACATTAATAAATTATTGTTATTAAGTAAAAAAATGAGTCAAGTTTCAAAATTATATTGTAGTTTGATATTCTAACTGAAATTACTTGGAGAGAGAATACTAGAGAAAAGGAACAGAGAAGACAACTGGGTTAGAGGCAACAAACCTCACAGGGCTCTCTTCTCTGAGGAAGAGTCGGAGGAGAAAGGGAAGTAAAGCATTTATCTTGCTGAGTTTTGACTACTAGAAAAGAGTCATGTAGCCAATACTCAAAATTATTTTCTAAAATCTCATAAATATTTTAAATCTAAGCAATCACATATTTTATGCATAAATACTGCTATTTTAAGAACCTGGGATGTCTCAGATGCTGCCTAGTTTAGAAAGTAGGAGGTTATAGTCATTATCAACTTCATATTAATTAATCATCTACATATGAAGAACAGAATTATTTGTCAATTTTTATACTTTTTACTATCTTGTAACTTCTCCCCTTTTTGGAAAAGAGAATGGTGGTTTGTGCTCATGTTTTCTCCAATTGAAAATATTCTTTGTGAAAATTACTGTAATAGGAACATGTGTTTAAATTAGTTTGTATAAATGATATTCACCTACAAATATAATTTCTCCAATTTTTTCATTCAACATCATATCCGAAGATCTTTGTTGTATGTTTATATAGTTTTTTTGTTCTAAAATTCTGCACAGCATTCCACTAGAATTAATTTTTAATTTTCCTTTATGGACACATAGGTGCCCCCAATCTTCTGCTTCCACAAACTGTCATGCAATAATAAATAGTGACACTGTCCGTTGGTTACACACTCAGTAGCAGGATTGCAGTGTCCTAGGAAACACACAATCACAATTCCAATAAGGATTGGTAGCTTGCCCTCCATAACAGCTCATCCAGTTTTCACTCCCATCAGCAAGATAAACCTGCTCTCAAGTCTCTACATTCTCACTAACACTTGGTATTATCTCACTTGCCTCCTCTTCCTGAATTTGAATGTGGAAACTCCCTTCACTCAGTGTGCTGGAGCAAATCAGAATGTAGGGCTGAACTCTTGTTTCCTGTCCTTATGGGACACTGCTCTTCACTGACCAATATTTAGTTAGCGGAAAACCATCATTTAATATATTTTGACTATTTTATTTTTTTTAAGTTGTTTCAGGTGAGAGGATAAATCCAATGTTAATCGATTGTGGCTGGAAGTAGAAGGGCTATTTTTCTTTAAATTTTTATTTTGTATTGGTGTATAGTTGATTTACAATGTTGTGTTAGTTTCAGGTGTACAGCAAAGTGAATCAGTTATACACATACATATATCTATTCTTTTTCAGACTCTTTTCCCATATAGGTTATTACAGAGTACTGAGTAGAGTTCCTTGTGCTATACAATAGGTCCTTGTTGATTATCTATTTTATATACAGTAGTGTGTATATGTAATCCCAAACTCCTAATTTATCCCTCCCCCTACCTTTCCCCTTTGGTAACCATACATTTGTTTACAAAATCTGTGAATCTGTTTCTGTTTTGTAAATATGTTCATTTGTACCATTATTTTGTTTTAGAGTCCACATATGAGTGATATCATATGATATTTGTCTCTATCTGACTTACTTTGATTAGAATGATAATCTCTAGGTCCATCCATGTTGCTGCAAATGGCATTATTTCATTCTTTTTTATGGCTGAGTATTATTCAAACCAGGACTTTTTTAATAGTTAAGAGGAGAGATCATGATAACTGTAAAAGATATCAATCATAAATTATGCTATGCAAACCAGGACAAACATTCACCCCGTAACACTGATGTTTTAATTATTTGCATTTAATTATTTGATTATTAGTGAAATTGAACATCTCCTCATAAACAGATTAGCCAGAAAATTAATTCTGCTAATAAATACTATATCATTTGAATGTTTCTCTCATAGTTTCCTATCTCTTTCTTATTAACGGGTAAGAGTTTCCCTAGATTTTAGGTTCTAATCCCTTGGTTTCTGTCATCTTCTCCCAGTCTATAATTTACCTTCTTCCATTCTCTATTGTTTCCTTCACTGAAGAGAAATGTGAGTAAATCTATTTTATTCTTTGGGGACGGTATTTTTAGTGTAATATCCTACAATGCTAAAATTGTTATTGCTTAACCCAAGTTTCACAACTTAACACATCTTTATGGATAATCTTCTATGTGCCGCTAGACATTAATAATCGGTAAAGCAGATACGGTGTCGCTTTTAGGAAGTTCACAGCAAAGTAAGGCAGGTAGGCATTCAAGTACCAACGTGGATGGTGAATGTTAAAAACAAGAAAGAGAAGGCTTCCCTGGTGGCGCAGTGGTTGAGAGTCCGCCTGCCAATGCAGGGGACACGGGTTTGTGCCCCCGTCCGGGAAGATCCCACATGCCGCGGACCGGCTGGGCCCGTGAGCCATGGCCGCTGAGCCTGCGCGTCCGGAGCCTGTGCTCCGCAACGGGAGGGGCCACGACAGTGAGAGGCCCGCATACCGCAAAAAAAAAAAAAAAAAAAAAAAAGAGAGAGAGAAGTCATGTTCTAAGATAATGTAAATTAAGAGACTCTAACCCAGTATAGGAGCCCTTGAGGAAAGGATGCTTAAGGTGGAATAGTTTAGCGAGACAATGGGGTGTGGGTGGGACATGTTCAAAGCATGGAAGAACATGGCCAGAAGCTGTTTTAGCGTAAGGCACTTTGCAAGACAAGCCGGTCTGTCTAGACAGTTTTAGCTGTGGTTATGGTATCTGGTAGTTATACCGAGATTGTGATAAACTACTTTCTTTCAGACATTTCTTTCTTAAGGAAAAAAAAAATTCAAAAAAGTTTTCGGTATATATACCAGAATGTGGTGGAAAATGTATGCAGGATGAATTTATTCCAATTTTATATTAAACATATAAGTTTTTAGTGCTTGAGTATATGTAAATATATATTTTATATGCATATATATTTTAAAAGTTTTATAAGTAATGGAATACTTCGAAAATGTTTCATGTATTATATATTAGCCATGCACCATATGTAGCCTAAATCTTAATCCTCTATCTTAAAAATAAAATTATTGTTCAAATAATGTCTTTTGATTCTGTACTGTCTTCCTAATGAATTCTTTGTGCTATTTGAAGCGTGTCTAGAAAAAAAATTATATCTTCTAAATTAAAAAAAATGTTTTCCTAATTTTTTATATCTTATGTGGCTTGGACCTAAATCTAGTTGACAAGTACTTAAGATGTGGATTTGCTTCTTTTAATAAAGTGCTTATTTAGAAAATATTATAAATCGTTGTCTTTATGAACAAAACAGTCATATTTGGTAAAGCAACAGTGACATCCAGTGACAGTTCAGATTTATTCAAAGAATATTTTATAGATTTGCCATACAGGCAAAAGAAAAAGTTATTAAATATTAACCTGCACACTTTTACCTGTTCTAAGAATGTGTCTGTAAAAAAAGTTATTGGATGAAAATAAAAACCAGTCAATTATTTAGAGAATGAAAAGATAAGCCACAGACTGAGAGAAAATACTTGTAAAACATATGTCTGAAAAAGGACATATCCAAAATACACAAAGAACTCAGTATCATATGTCAAAAGAGGATTGCAAATTAAAACAACAATGATATACTACTATGCACTTGTTAAAATGGCTAAAAAAGTTTTTAAAGTGATTATACCAAATGCTGGCAAGGATAGAGAGCAAAAGGAATTCTCATTCATTGCAGTTGGGAATACAAAATGTTACAGCCATTTTGCTGCCAAAGTTTGGCAGTTTCTTACAAAGCTAAACACTGTCTTCATGATCCAGCGATTGTGCTCCTTGGTATTTACTCATATAAGTTGAAAACTTACGTCCACACAAAAACGTGCACACCAATATTTATAGCAGCTTTATTCATAATCGCTCAAAACTGGAAGCAATTAAAATGCCTTTCACTAGGTGAATGGATGAACAATTGTGGTACATCCATACAGCTGGGTGCTATCTAGCCATAAAAAGAGGAGTTATCATGCCACAGAAAGGCACAGAGGAAAGTTAAAAGCATATTTCCAAGAAAAGGAAACCAGTCTAAAAAGACTATGTATTGTATTATTCTAATTATAATGACATTCTGAAATCAACAAAACTATAGAGAGATTAAAAAGCTCAGTGGTTATCAGAGGGTGGTGACAGATGGGAGGGATGACTAGTTGAAGCACTGAGGATTTTTAGTGCAGTGAAACTATTCTGTATGATACTGTAATGGTGGATACATGGCATTATGCATTTTCAAAACGTGTAGAAGTGTATAATACAATTGTGAACCTTAATGTAAACCACAGACTTGGTTAATAATAATGTACCTATATTGATTCATCAATTGCAACATGTACCACACTAATGCATGATGTTAATAATAATGGAAATTATTTATGTGGGGTGATATGGAAACTTTCTGTACCATCTTCTTATTTTTTCTGTAACTCTGAACTCTCCTAAAAAGTAGTCTATTAATTTAAAAAAGTCAATCAATAAAATTATCATTTCAAGATTAATCTTTTCCACTGAATTAAGGTATTTTACTGAATGGTGGATTGTCGCCAAGATACCGAATGGCATTATTCATAATTTTTATTGAATACGTGAAGTAGTGAATATTGAGTAACACGGTGACTGTGTAACTATATGACTTTTAATTGCAAAAATTAAACTGTGTGTTGTATGTGTTTGGAACGATGAGGACTTCACAGTCATGTTACTTTGCTATGTCCTCATCATTGCATTATTCATTATTTTCATTAATATCATTGATATTGAAAACTTGACCTCATAATTCACCATTTCTAAAAGCACAGTGAAAAAATTAATACAATAGATACCAAAAAAAAAATCACAATTTAATGCAATCATGATAGGCTGAAAAAAATGGACTGTCCACTATGAAACTAACAAGAGTGCATACAAAATGTCACATCAATCACAGAATTATACTATAAGGGAGATGTAATTTGATAATAGTTCACACTGGAAAGTAAATGTTAGAGAGATTCTTAGTTGAACACAGATTCAGTATAACCTGTTTGTGACGAGGTTTTTATTGGGTTGGCCAAAAACTTCGTTTGGGTTTTTCCACGCCATCTTATGGAAAATCCCAAACGAACTTTTTGGCCAAGCCAATATTTAGTGTGCCTTAATTTCATTTTTATTCTGTTTTATTTGAAAACAAAGGGAGGAAATAAGCCAACTGTGAACTCCAGCTGGTTAGACTGCATCTAGAGTACTGTGCTCAGTCCTTGTTGCCTCGTTTTAAGAGGGCCATTGACAACTGAAAGCATCTTGAGAACAGGTAAGATGTTGAAGTATGTAATATGAGGGGTGAAGAAACTTGAGAATTTTTAAATTCTCAAGAAAAGCATAGATAATCAGTTACAGTTACCTTTAAATATTTGAAGGCTCCCTCTGGGAGATAACATTTCCTTCAGTCTTACAGGGAAACTGTAAGCAATAAGTGAAAATTACAGGGAAGCAACTTTTAACAATTTTCACTTAAGATAACATAAGTTGTTCATGCTGAATTTGATTATATTAACAAAACATTAAGATACTTTACCTGGTGTTTTTTATTTGAAACATAATTAGAACCTATCTCTATTTTTTTTTTTTTTCTTTTGCGGTATGTGGGCCTCTCACTGTTGTGGCCTCATCTGTTGCGGAGCACAGGCTCCGGACGCCCAGGCTCAGCGGCCATGCCTCACGGGGCCTAGCCGCTCCGCGGCACGTGGGATCTTCCCGGACCGGGGCACGAACCCATGTCCCCTGCATTGGCAGGCGGACTCTCAACCACTGCGCCACCGGGGAAGCCCCCCATCTCTATTTTTATGCAACATATGTAAAATCAAATGATGGCAATTTTGAGAGAGAAATATACAGTTTTTTGCAGCTAATTACCAATTATGAAATTATAAACAAATTATCTCAATGTCTGTCCATATGAAAGACTGTCCTTGTAATATTTAAATTGACTAGTTTTCTTCTTTCATCACCAAATTAGTATGGGCATATTATCTCAAGTGAAAGATGCAAAAATATGTGAAGATAACTTTAATGATCTCCAGTCATACATCTCCTTTCCCACAACCTTGAATTAATAAATTTCAAATGTCTTTTGTATATTCTTCCATACTCCCTCTATATTCATATGAATATATTAAATACATGCACATGTAGAAGTTATTCATTTCTTTTCCAAAAATATGGATCACAAATAGTACATTGTAATGTAAAATAAAATCTCTTGATAAGCATATTAAGTATTCCTCAGATCAGAAGGTTTGTTAATCTTCCTTCTATTGATGGATATTCACAGTTTTTTACTTTTTAGTTTTATATTGCAGTCATGCTGCTTGCCACAAACATCTTTGTATATGTGTGTATTTAGTTACTATTGCTTTTATTTTTATATATTATTCTGTAGGAACATTTTTAAAAGTGGGAATGCTAGTTTAAGGATTATGAGTTTCTTTTGTTTAATAGATATTACAAATTACTTTTTAAAAAAATTGTAGCAAGGCTTGCAAGAAAAGGAAAGAGAATTTCATTTCCCCCATCGTGTTATAGCACTGGATATTACCAAATTTTAAAAGTTTGGTAAATCTGAAGACAAAAATATTATTTAATTGTTGCTTTAATTTGCATTCCCTTGAGTGAGGTTGAAAATATTTTTTATGATGTTGTTTGTTGTTAGATTTCTTCTTCTGTAAATTTCCTGCTGTATTAGTTAGGATAATCTAGGATATGCTGATAATATGTTAACCCAGAAACTTTGCTGGTATGACACAGGAGAATTTTACTTCTCAATCATGTTACATGCCCAAAGTGGATTAGCAGCAATCCCAAACCCACAGACTAAAAAATGTTCTTCGATATTGTATTTGAACCACCTGCAATATTTGTTCCAAGGGAGCTTCCAAAGAAGCAAAGAATTTTAAAGGAGGCCTATCAGCTCATAGCAGCCTTAGCTGCCAAATAATACCCATCATGTCTTCTTACACTAACTAGTCCCATAGCACCAATCTAACTTTCAGTAGGGCTGGGAAGTACAAGCAAGCTGGGTTTGGTGAATATTTGATAGCTACTAACCATTTCTACAACAACTGCCATTTTTATAACTTGATATCTGTCTTTTCTTAAACCAGTTTATCAGGAGTATTTGTAGGAGGTATTAACTTTTCATAGATTATGTTAAGATATACTTGTTTAGTCTATTATTTATTTGTCTTAGTCTTTAGCTATTTTGTGGTATCCTTTGCCGTACAAAAAAACCCCTCCATTTTTCTAAATACTATTACTCTTGTACGATATTTATTCATTTTCTTTACATTTAAATACTTACTTCATTGACATTGATTTTTAAATAATGAAGTAAGAATCTGGCTGTTCTTCTGTTAGATGATTAATCAACCCCATCAACAACATTTATTAAATAACTTCCCACTGAACTAAAATATTTCCTTTATAATACTATATTAGGTTCCTTTATAGGGTTTATATCTCTTCCAAAACTGCTTTTTATATATTTCACTAGATACTGTGCGCCTTAATATGACAATACACTTTCTTTTGCATACAATGTTTTCATACTCAAATTTAATATCTAGTAAAACAAGAACAGAACCTCCTTTTCCAATTCTTTAAAATTTTACTAGGTATAATTCTTCTGACTTATAAAAACCTATTTAAAATCTAAGGTAAAATCAAATTACTGTGGACTTGTTTGAAATTATTCATTAATTTTACAATCACTTTTATTCAGCTACGTGGTTTCTCCATTTTGTGCAGGTTTTGAAAAAAATTATATAGGTTTTTCATTTTTGCCATAAAATTTATTTATAGGCATTTTATCATTTACTATTTATGTATTTATTATTTATTATCATAAGATGGTATTTTTATTTCCATTTCTCAATGGCAATTGTTAGTAGACATAAAAAGCTATACTGACTTCTGTGTATTAACCTAAACAATCAACAAATTTTCTTATTGATATACTCACAGTTTCTTTAGTTTTCTAGTATACACTCATGTTATCTGGATCTAACAGTAAGTTTCTCTCTCTTTTTATACAACTTGTTTTATTTTGTATTGTCTTGTCACATTACCTAGAAAAATAATGTCCAACAGAACTTTCTGCAGTAATGTAAATATTTTAAAACTTCACTGCCAATAGGCAGCTACTAGGCACACATGGCTAATGCAACTGTGGAACTGGCTTTTTAATTTCATTTAACTTAATTAATTTTAATTTAAAATGTCACATATGAACAGCACCTACTGTACTGGACAGTGTGTATCGAAAATACAAAAATAATTTTGAAAAATACCATGATAATGAACATCCCTGTCTTCTTATTTTTAATTATCTCAGTATTTTACTATTTTATATGTTGTTTGCTGGTTTATCTGTGAGTGTGGGTGAATATTCTTCATTGTTTTTAAGGAGTCTTATTCCATTCCTATTTCCTTAATAAAGTTTAGAAATTTAATTCAGATTGGAAACAGAGTTTTAGCAAATACTTTTTGGCATACGGTTTCTCTTTTTTAATGTGTATATGTAATTACTTAAGATTGATGCCCTAATTTTGAACAAAACTTATATTTTTGTCTAAATCCTTTTTGTTTCTGTTGTTATTCTTTTCACATTATGGGAATTTAATTTTCTGAACAATGTATTTAGAAAGTTAATAGTGCCAAGTGAATTGTTCTAGAGTTTCTTAACATGTTATAATATTAAGATTATGATAAATGTATAAAATGACATGAGAAAAATTCCATTTTTCTATGATCTAGAATACTTCATATTACATAGAGCTTTAATGTTTAGATAGAGCTCAATTATAAAACAATAAGGGTCTTATGGCTCTCAATGGGAGATTTACAAATATCTTTCCAATTGTTTTCTGTAAATATTGATTATTATTTGGTGATTGCTTTCTATGTTTTTGAAGTCATTCTTGATAGTTTATATTATATTTTTATAGGAAATCATCTATTTCTTCTAGGTTTTCTAAGTTATTGCCATAGTATTGTTCATAATATTTTATAATTCCTTTGTTCTTTTATCCTCTTCTTTTTCTAAAGTTATATCTATTTTATCAATCTAAATATTGTATAATTTTGCTATCTCTTATAGTTCTTTTGTCAGATTTGTTAAAAGTTTATCTAACTGACATTTTTAAAGAAGCTTTTGGCCAGTTGGTTTAGACTACTTTGTACTGTTTTCTATTTAATTATTTCAACATTCATTGATCTACATTCTCTGTTTCTTTGGCTTCACTTTCTTTCTTTTTTTTTTTCCTAATGTTTTAATTTGGACACTTCATCAGTCTTTCTTATTTTTCTTCAGTCTGCATTGGCTATATTATGTCAGTCTTATAATAAACTTTTCTTATTAAAAAAAATTTAGTTAAAGTTCCATTTATGGTTTTTCTCTTTGATCCCAACACTTTTATTTTATTTTATTTTATTTTTGAAAGGAAAAAAAATATTTCACAGGAAGAAAAAATACAAAGTATGACACAAGGCTGATACCCACCCAATGGCCAGATATGTTTTCCTGAGGGATTTCGTTGTGTTTATTCCTCTAGCATTTTTCCATTTCTGACTTTTAGGGTGGCCCTTCTGTGAAGTTTCCTCATCCCAGCTGTTATGATATTTAATACAGAGTTGCCAACTTCTGATCTGGCAGCTCTAAGACACAGGGTGAGGAAAATAAACTTTCCATTATTTCTGAATCCTGTCCTCCACCCTAATTGGAATTAGTGCTTTCATCTCTGGTCAATCCTGAATTGTTTCTAACCCTAGCTTCATCCTTCCTCTCCTGCAGAATAGCAGAACACTTACTAATGGTAAAGATCCATGTCCATGTCCAGAGTTCAAATTACTTATGCCCCACACAAATCTCAATTTACTCTTTTTTCCTTTTCTATCCCTCTCCTCCCCTCTACCCAAGTAAATTATGGTGGTTTTCTTTGGGGGAAATATTTACGTTAATGAGCTTTTATTTTTTCTAAGATAAAAATTAGATTTTTATTTTTAAACTAACTAGGAAAAACAGAATAATCTTTAAAAAGGGTAATCATCTGGGGATCCTAATGTTACTCCATGGGATGGCTTAACACTTCCAGTAAGCGAAGTCATGGCATTTCATTCTAGAAATACACAAGAATGGCTACTTCCTGCTCCCTCCTGCCCTCAGCCTGAATTGTTTAATGTTAATGTGAAGTGGTCCTGACTGATCCTGTATTTTATGCGTGGCCTGCTGCAGAACAAGGCAGATAAGGAATTAGAGGTAAGCAGAATTAATACTTGAAGGTCTCAGAGTCAATGGTGAAAAAACTGATATGATATCTAATATGCTAAAATTCAAGGACAGGGCATTGTTGTAACCCAGAAATTACATACCTAAATAGGGTTATAGTAGCAAATTTATAACAATTGTACAGGCAATGGTTTGAAATCCAGTCTGTAGCCACTGCCTCAAACTTGAAAGGATCCAGCCATCAAAATATGTCAGTGATCTTGGGGACCAGACTGGGAATATGCTCAAAGATTTGGGTAATATTGTGAAGTATTTTAACATCTTGGGTCATCTGGTGTAAGTTGGTTTGAATCTGACCTGAGCTGGTAGATTGTTCCATATCTCATCAAATCAGTTTCTTAGTTCTGAGAATGGTCAGTTTAATTAAAGGGTCGTGTCTCATTTCAGGAGGTGGTATTGCAGGTGGGCTCCCAAAGTTAGATATATATGGTGCTTATTTGCATCAGGTTACTTAATAAAAGGCATTTCTATAGAAACAAAAGAAAAAAATGGTTAATGGTTGGAGCAGACTATAAACCCAGTCTGAGTCCCAAGGGTGACCAGTCAAGACTTCTAGATGTTGAGTTTAAAGCATCTTCAGATGGAGTGAGGGAAGGCAGTGGAAATCTAATGCAGGTTCTTGGTTAGCAGTTTGAATGTCTCTGGTAATCCTTCTGAGCGGCCACATAGCAACAGACACAAAGATTGTCCATACACAAGCTATTGTGATGATTTATCTAAGTTTATATTAAGTTGTCCTACTTTAGCCTGCATAGTTTGGAGGAACGGACAGTTTTAGTTTGAGAATTTCAGAATTCTGGAGGGATCAAGTAAGGAGAAAAAGTAATTGTTTCACTTTTGTTCACAAAGGTATACTTTAACAAATTGCTGTAAGTCATAGCTTAAGAGAAAAAGTTTTCTTAAATCTGGAAAACAAAAGATGAAAGGGCCAGCAATGTTCAAACAAAAAGTCATAAAAAATTATAATCACATTCATCAATTCATTCAGTCCTATGTAATTAATTTTTGATCTTGATCTTTTGTTAGCTATTTTATGAATCCAGTTTTTCTTAGAGTTCTGTAAATTCTTACCTAGTTCAGTGGTATTATCTGACAGCAGAAACCTGTATTTGTCAGAGTCCCTTCCACAAATCTCCTTGAAGATGAAGCACTTTTGCAAAAGCATCAGAGTAAAACAAAAGCTATCTGTAAGTGATGAAAGACTTAAAAATGCCCATGGTTAAAGATCTGATAAATGTTCATTATAATGCAATTGATAAGGAAATTTGGTTTTCTCTAACACAGGATATTTCAAGATGATAACTAGAATTATGACTGATAATATTACATATCAGATTTTCAGTTTCATATAATTTCTGAAACACATATTCATAACATATATCCATAAAGAAGGTTTAGCATTATTTCTTATTTGACAATGCTTCCCATATAACTTAACATGTCAAATAAGCCTAATTAGTTTAATGTTTCTCTTTTATGAGGAGAGGCCCTCTGGAAATCCCAAAGTTACTTCCAGGTCAAAAGACTTCATTTAGAATTTGATTTGGGGAAGTCTGTCAAAAATATCAAAAGGTTTTGGACATTTGACGAAATAGGATCACCAATTATTATGAAACAGTACTTAATTATCTACTTAACCAAAGTGACAAAAGATTTTAAAGGCAAATACAGGAGGTTACATAGTTGTAAGCAAAACAGCTCTTTTAATGTTGAGGAAACTCAGTTTTCTTAAGTAATCAAAGACCTGATTAAGACAACATGAAGCACAAAATTATTCTGATAAAACTCATAATCTTTGCTTTGTAGCCAGATCACTTAAAAGGTAAAGAAATACCTTTCACAATCTCTTATGAGGAGCAGACCAATATTCCAAAAAACCTTTGTCCTTTTGGCAGATGAAAGAAAATTGCATAAGTGTACTTTGATACTAAATGTTATTAAAAAAAACTCTTATAATAACAATTCAATTTTAGCCAACCTGACCACACAAGGTAAAATTCTCTTTTTCTCTCTCTTCTCAACTTTCTGTACCATTTTTTCCTTTATTCACCTCTTCCTCATTCTGAAATAACCAGCTTTACTTTAGGACAAAAGAAAAAAAAAAAAAAAAAAAAAAAACCCCAAAATAATTACTTGCATTTCCCTTAAAAATGCATCTCCATACATCATAGCTTTCTTGCCCAAAACACATCTTACTTTTCTTGCATATTGAGATTTTTTTCCTTATTATTTCTAGGAGTTTTAATTACATATATTAACTAGGGTCCTTAACCCTTAAAAACCTTAATTTCTATTGAATACTAAGAAGTAAGCAATTGTGAACTGTCTCTTACACCAGCCTTTTTTAAGTTTGGCAAATCTGTGAATATATTTTATAATTTGTAGAAACATACATTTCCTCATAGAATAATTTTTCAATGTTGCAAAAATCATGTTTACTAACAGACTCAAATCTCTATAATAAGAGGTCAAAAGTCGGTAAACTTAGACTTGTTTGATAATTAATGTTTTACTAGTTTATCTTATTTGGAAATGATCTAGATAGTCAATGAATTCCCATCATTTATTTTAACTTAGCAAAAGTCTAAGCCTGGAAGTTACCAAAGATTTGGGAAACTATTTTTAAATAGACATACTATAACACATAATTCTTGCTGAAAAGTTCACGTAAAAACTCTTTTCCTACTTACATCTATTTAAATCATTTGCTCCCAACAATTATGTTTAGATTACCTGTGAAAACTTCATTAGGCAGTAGAAAAAGTCAGCCATCATCCCAAGCTACTTTTCTTGCTGACAGATTTTATAATAGAGATAACATGAATTTATTTGACTAGAAAACTCAGGTAGAATATAAATAGTTTATCTGCACTATATTTAATGCTGATAACTCTGAAGACATACTTATTTTAATTAAACCAAATATAAACTAGCTTTTACTTACCAAAAATTATCCTAGATCATGTAAACTTGAAAAACTTTGGAGTTAGTTTTTATATTTCTGAGTTTAAGTAATAGTTAATTCATAAGAGTTTATTTTTAAGACAATTAAATAGAGTTATATTATGAATTAATTTTGGCAATACCATCCGGAGGTAGAGAAGAAAAAATAATCACATACACCTAACATACATACATAGACTTTTGTAAACATGCGGACAGACACAAACAGAGACCCTATAGCTTCTGTTCCAAAATTTTAGCCATGAATCAGGTACAGCAATATAAAACTCACTAGTTTACAAATAACAGCTGAATCCAAATTGACAGACAGAACAAGTAGAAGTTACCTGCTTCAATGGCTGAAACTTTATACTAACATTTGTGGAGAAGACTTTTTAAGATTTGTGTTTGTCCTTGACAAGTAATCTTAAGGAGGCTGCGGACTAGATTTTGGGCAAGAGAGCTTTTACAGCAGTTTGTATTTTAAAAGGCCCCTTCCCCCCCCTCCCCCACACCCGGCTATTTAAACCCTTCAGTCTCAAGTGATTGTGGGCAGTGTTTTAGTTGCCACCTGGGGTGTTTACATTTCCAACACATGGTAAGGTTTACATCTTCAAGTGATAGAGAAAGAATGTAAATTTTCTCCTAGGAGTTTCAGTGCCTTTTGGATGGTTTCAGTAATCCCAATAAAATGTAGTAGCACAGCCCTATAATTAGGGGAAGCACCTTGTAAAGGTAATTTCTCTGGACTCAGGGTCAAATGGGACATGTTCAGGGTTGGACATAAAGAGGGGCATCATTTTGGTCACTACAGTCATGGAAATGATAAGCCCATTGGACCACGCCAACTTTTCATGGCAGGAGACAAGCCTCATCTGACGTTTTCCATTCACTGTGAGCCTTAGCAGTGATCACCGTGATGGAAGAATGGGCAGGGTACCAGGCAATAAATACCCAGATGAGGAGAGGGAGGGCCCTGGTATGAATATCGATGGCTCTGGGGGCCTTTGCCTCCCAGTTTCCCTCTTCCTCCTCTCTAGAGGCCTCAAGAACCCTGTCAGCCTTTCCCTTGGTGGTAGGGATACCTCTTGAGGAATGTTTCTTAATTCTGACACACTCAGGGGAAGGCCAAGGGGGCTCAAGATCTGTGGTATCTCAGAGGAAGCAAGCATATATCCTTTATGGATCTTTAAGAAAGTTATACATTTTAAGGTCATTAGAGATACTGACCAGTTGAGGCATTTGGGGAACCATGAGTAATAATTCAGAGCCCCTTCCAAACAAACACCCGACAATGGCTGATTAGCTCCCCCTTTCCTACTTCCTACATAAAATCTTTAAGAAAGGTTTGAATTTCAGTTAAGGTAATACTTTTTGATGTCAGTTTTACTTATTGATTTTCTTCCATTACCTTAATCTTATGTGTTGTCACTGCAAAGGTTTGGATGATGCCACTGGGAGCCCTCTTCGTGGGTGGTCACTTTCCTTTCCAGAATCGTCCCAGCTGATCTCTCTGGGATTGGAATCTGCCTCCACTTGTACGATACACACATGGTCTCTGGGGGAAGCCCCTAGGTTTCTGGAGTGTAATTCCAGAGTCTTGGCATGTTGGTATGCATGCCACTGAAAAACACCTAGGAAGCTTCCATGGGGTTTTGTATTTATCAAGGAACTGCTGTACCTCTTCAGGGTTCTTCGGAGGTGCTGGCACCAGATATTCAAGACATTTATATTTGTCCATTATTATTTCTCTTTTTTTAGCAATATCATACCAGTGATTGGACCCACAATATCCCACTGGGTCAGGGAACGAAGACCAACAGTAGTGAGTGAAGTGACCATAGGCCTCTTTGTATTTTTTCTCTGATGATGCCACTGGCCTCCTTTCAAGGCTCTTTCATTCTTCTGAGTTAGGACATGTAGTCCAGCCATGACCCACCAACTCAGGGTTCGCAGATGGATGTCTCTCATCCTCCTCACCTATGAGAATCCTTTCCCTGTGCCTTTAGCTCAGAACCTCTCCTTGGTCAGTGCCAAAAGCTTTTCAATTCAATCCACCCTCCTAAGCTCTTCTTGGTCTTGAGGCGAGGAAGACCCTCATGCACATTAGTAGTTAATTAAAGTCTATATAAATAGTGGTCTGATCACCTTATTAGACCATATGGCCTTGATCACACTGCTCTGGGAAGATCATTGGAATATTATGGCAGCCCTGACATTTTGGGTTGAATACCACAGGTAACACATGACAGAGGCAGTACCCAAAAGCACATAACAGTGGGCCAGAACCTCAGCAAGCAGTGTCCCTTCCCCAGATACTGTTATCCACCTGAATTAGGTGGTTAGTAAGCAAGTTTCAGGTAAAAGGCATTCAATTGCAGAGGTAATCTTGGAGTTCTGCTGACTATGCCAATTGTTTTGTGCTGGTCTCAGCCTACCCAAAACCAATGTTATGGCTGGATAGGCCCTTACGGTCCTTATTATGACTGCAAGATGCCCTGCAGCAATAACTATCAGGAAACTTTGAAAAAAAAGAAAGGTTTATTACTTACAAGACCTGGATATTACATGGCACACCTGGAGCTATACAGCAAGGTCTCAGACAGCGAGATTGAGAATGGTCCTGGGATTCTGCTTTTACCGAGGTTGAGGGTGGGAGCCTAGGGTTTCATGGGCTCACTCTTTATTAGTGAATTTAAAATATGAGAGTGGAAATTTACAGCAAGGAAGGAAAAAAGCAAGTGGCTGAAATGTTCAGTTATTGAAATCAACCAAGATCTTTAAACAAAGGAGCCTTAGTGGGGGAAGGCCACCTGGTTTTTTATCTAGCTAGATGGCTGGCAATGTGTATATTCGAGATAGCCATTTTTGAAGTGGATGCCCCTTTGAAGTGGCATCTCAGCAATCAAAGCTTAAGTCAGGGACTTGCATTACAAAAAAGAAAAAAAAAAAAAACTGTCAGTGTTTACAGTACAGTCACTTTGGTTCATTGAATCAGAAACAAGAAACAGAAAAGGAAATTTAGTAATAACTTGAAAAACAAACTGTGTAAGTCACAGCTGGCAAATTTCTAGTTATGTGCAAGGACAGGAAGAAACAATCCAGGCAAGAGCAAATAAAAAATAAAGCTTCATTCTGTGATGCATCGCAGGAATTTCACAAGTAAGCAAATTATTCAAGTGTATAACCAGGATTATTGCATGTAAGAACCATGAAATAATCATTCTATTATATGAAATACATGTTCTATATACATTTACAGTCTGCAAAAAAGATGAAAAAGAAGATACTCAATGGAAAGTTCCATGATGCAAATTGATTAAATAGCATCTAAAACACTAGAATATTAGACGTGTGATGGGACATTAAGAGATCTGGATTTATTCTCTCTGTTAAAGACTCTGAATGAGATTGGATAATGGATTGAAGTACATGAAAGCTTTTTCCAGATAGAATGATGACTGTTTTGTTTCTAAAGAAGCAAGAGAACAAAGGATTTATATCCTATTTAAGGAGTACTTTCCTGGCAAAAATGATAAACATAAGAAAGCATTGGTGAGAGAAACTGCAGATTTCCTCTTACTCACAGTCATTCTGCAAAGGATAGGTGTCTGTATATCTAAAGTAGCTTAATACATTTGGCTTAGTGATAAAGTGGTGTGAATTACACCGCTACAGTCTCTGTTTGATGCTATGGAGCAAATACACAAGTTAGCTAATATACAAGCCAAGAACTCTTGGCCCTAATGTGGATCTTAGAGGGCATGAATCTAATTCCAAATTTTTATCTTGGGGTGATCTGAGTCCTAGAAAAGTGACAAGGTTGCATTGTGAGTAGGAGCTTGGGCTTAGACATCAGACAGGAAAAGCTGAGTCAGAACTCAACTCCCTAATAGATGGCAGATATCTATGTCTGAGGCTGAATGGTCCAAGGTCTCAGCTGGTGGTCTAAGATGGCTTCCTGAAGAGTGAAACCTGAATTGATAGATACAGCTGAGGCAGTTTTCACTTTAGGCAGAAGGAAAGTACATACAAAAAAAAAAGGTAATAAGTCAGTTCTTTTTTTTTCCAAGAACTGCAAGATTCTCAGTATATCTAGAATATAAGGCTCAACTGGGGACTCTGAGATAACAGTTCTAAAGGAAAGGCAATTCTTAGTTTATGAAGCCCTTTTTAAGGCAATATTGGGAATTCGTATTTTATTCAGAAGGATTTGGGTGATATCTTAGCAAGTTCAGAACAGTGCAAAGGAACTGCATGAGTATAGGCAGTAATTGAGTGTATTTTCTCTAGAAAACATAAAAACAATAATAAAATCAACTTATTTAGTCTTTCTTTTTAATGCACCAGCAATTCTAAACAGTCAGTGATAAAATACTCCTCCCAGAAAAATATTTTATTGGTCTAATTCTAAACAATTTCTTCTGCAGTTATTGCTGAATTTTAATAGTATATATGCCAGTGCGGCAGATTGTATTTTTCAAAAACAGCTGCAATGGTATTTCCAGTACCATATGCTCTTCCAAAATTTTGTCACTCTCCCATCAAGAGGTGGAAACTTTCTCCCCTCTGTTTGCCTTTGGGTGGACTTTTGTAACTGCTTTGTTGTGTAGAATGCAGCAGAAGTGTGGATAGGTCTTAAGTGTCTCTTTCTTGTAATGCTTGCTTTTGGAACCCAGTCACCCTTACTATGAGGAAGCCAGGGAGTAACTTACAGAGGTTACATGGAGATGTTCTTGATGACACTTGACCAAGATGGCCTTAACGTCCCCTCAGCTGATTAAACTGTACACAGCTTTCTTCCTGTCTTTCTGACATTCCTCTTTTTAGAGCACTAACTTTAGAAGATTTGCAGTCATCTCTTCTTTCTCTGTCTTTTTGAAATGTAAATCTCTCAGCCTCCTGCCAGTTTTATAACCTAGGAAAGTCTTTCTTGAGGACCTGGGAGCCATTCCTTTAACATGCAATCATTCAGAAAGATATCACTCTTATTTCCCAGTGTCTGAGGGAGGGTAGGAGCCTAACTTTGGATAAATTAGCCAACACAAATGACCTAATTCCATTGAACAAATTCTCCCCTAATGTCCTCTAGTACTTTTCTACTGACTCACCCCAGCACTTAAAAACTCTTCAATCTCTCTCCCTATTGCAGTAGTCTTTAACTCTACTGCAATATACCTGAATAGTCTTCCTCTCTGTTTAACTCAATCCAATGCATTTTTTTTCTTTGATTCACTCTCTGGTGATGCCCCAGATGACAGCATCAACTGTTCAACATTTGAGTAAGTGAATATTAAGATTCCAGCACCCAACAGTCCTCCTAGCTACCCCAGATGGTGTCACTTGGAAAAGATACAAACTGTCTTCACTGAGCCTACCCATACTTACAGCTGTGCAAACTAAATAAATGATCGTCATTTTTTTAAGCCACTTAAGATTTAGGATGGTTTGTTATTCGTCAATAGATAACTGGAATAGTAAGCTTCAAATTAGCACAGTTTTGCTAATAACCCTCTTATAAACATTGTTTTTTATGTGGATGTTAATTCTGTTAACTCCAATAGTACATAACACTCAATTCACAACTGTGCAGAATCATTCCAACTCACTTTTTTTATTCTTTTGGATTTATGTGGCAGTTTTATTGGAAAAATCATACTCAAGGCAGAAATAGAGACACAGACATAGAGAACAAACGTAAGGTCACCAAGGGGGGAAAACGGGGGTGGGATGAATTGGGAGATTAGGATTGACATATACACACTAACTAATATATATAAGATAGATAATGAGAACCTGCTGTATAGCACAGGGAACTCTACTTCTCTTTGCTGTACAGTAGAAACTAACTGTACCCCAATTAAAAAAGAAAAAAAAAGAGAGGGGGCAGGGGCAGAGATATTCAGAGTGAGACTCTCCAAGTGTTGGAGCCAGAGTTGTTGGGGGAAGAAGAGTACTGAATCACGCTTGACTTGGGAGTTTTAAGATGAATAGGGCTGAGTTTCAAAGACTATAAAACTGTTCTAATTACCAGCTCACTTCTTGTGCCATTTGATTCTCCGATCCTGGGGAACCACATATTCCTGCATTTAACGAATGGATTCAAAATAAACTATGATAACACAATGATTATAAAAAAGGAGAAACAAAACTTACGTTATTTCAATTCTGTCATTTTATGTAACCACCTGGGTTTTGTGCATGTGTGTTTAAAATTTAAAACATTGAAATAGAGTATGAACTGGAAGGAATAATAATTTTTGGCAAGTGCAAAATTTTATCCCACACATGAAAATTTTTGCTAAATTTAAATAATATTTTTAAAACTAAAATTCACTCCTCTTTTTTTTTTTTTTTTACTGTTAATTCGTTATTGGGAAACTAAAGAACAAATCAATAAAATAAAATATTACATCAGAATTATGAGGTAGTAGTACTTAAATTGTTTTGCAGATGTTCCAATTGTATTAAAATTCACTTACTAATTATTGGACACTTATTTACATAAAAACTTATAAGACTGTACCTAAGGATGATAGACACAATGGTTAAGTAGATATAAAAACTACTGTATAAATATTGTACTTTTTTCTCCTATAAAAACTTGGAGGAACTTGTAATCATTTGCAATATTTTTGTATAACCAGCAACTTGTTCATAATTATTGTAAATTTCAGAAAGAAAATTGAATACATCAACATGAAACAATTAAAATGAGTTTTCACTTGAAATGTTACACTGCTAACCACTATGTCATAACAGATATAAGTGGAAAACCCTTTCAGTAGCCAAAATAAACATCAGAAAGTCAGTGAGTTGAAAGTTCCTTTCTTTATTTTCCATAGGTTAAGTCTTAAGTGACTAACTCCTTTTTTCAGTCCTCTCATCCATGTGGGAAGGTGTGAAGCCAGTCCAGCGTCTCCTTTTTCAGCACTTTGCTATTCTCCTCACAGTTAATGCTATCACTCCCCAACAAACTCCTCTCCTCCTGTCAATCCAGTGGAACTCAACAAGGAAAAAAACAACAAAGCAAAAACAAACAAACAGCAACAACAAAAATATACTAGGAAGCAATTGCAGCAATGTCTGCATCTATTATGGAATATCCAATGTCTCCAATGTTATGTATAAATTAACTTCATGGTCATTAAAAAATAATAATTTTGTCATATAAGACATGGGTAGATGTTAAGAAAAATAATTCACTCTCGTGTCATAGGATAGGTATACCACTGCAGTGATTATTTTATATTATATATTCTGAGACTACTGAAACTATGCCTATTTTGTATTATACTTAAAACATAGTATTTAATAGGTATTTGTAAAGTTGATGCGTCAAATATTTACATAGGGAGTGACATAATCAGTGTTTTATTTGTAAAGGATCACACTGATATCAATTTGGACACTAACTTATAGGAGGCTAAGACTGCAGACAGGAAGACCAATATGGCAATTATTGAATAAGAAATGAAGAACCAAGGTGGTAGCTGTGGGTTTGGAGGAGATGGAAAAGATAAAAATACTATTTATGAACTATAATCCACAGGACATAAGGGAGAAGGAGGAGTTAAGAGAATCTTCTAGGGTATCAAGAAAGATAGGTTTAGGGCTTCCCTGGTGGCGCAGTGGTTGAGAGTCTGCCTGCCGATGCAGGGCACACGGGTTCGTGCCCCAGTCCGGGAAGGTCCCACATGCCGCGGAGCGGCTGGGCCCGTGAGCCATGGCCGCTGAGCCTGCGCGTCTGGAGCCTGTGCTCCGTAACGGGCGAGTCCACAACAGTGAGCGGCCCGCATACTGCAATAAAAAAGTCTTTTAGAAATGGAATTTTAAAATATACTTTGTTTGTTTATGTCCCTTGAAGTAACCATAATAATTATGTTGAATTAAAACAATAGAGCGGGCTTCCCTGGTGGCGCAGTGGTTGAGAGTCCGCCTGCCGAGGCAGGGGACACAGGTTCGTGACCCGGTCCGGGAAGATCCCACATGCCGCGGAGTGGCTAGGCCCGTGAGCCATGGCCGCTGAGCCTGCGCGTCCGGAGCCTGTGCTCCGCAACGGGAGAGGCCACAACAGTAAGAGGCCCGCGTACCGCAGGAAAAAAAAAAAAAAAGATGGGTTTAGGAAATCAATGATATAGTTCAGCTTTATACATGATGTTCTGGAGACATCTTTTGACTATCCAAAAGGATATATACAGTAGGTAATTAAAAATATAACATTTGTGTTTAGAAAAGAAGTATTAGAGAAAAATATTGGAGATTCGATACATATATGGTATACTTGACACCAAGGATATGAGGGTGATAACTGAGGTTCAGCCTTTAGGTTAGAAGAAAGAAATGTATAAAATTTGGGAAAATATCAGCAATTAGTGGATGAGCAGAGAAAGAGGATCTATAGAATAAAACTGTGAAAAAAACTTACAAAACCATTTGGAAATTTCTAAAAAGACACAGTGACCCCTGTCAAGGTGTGTAGAGAGGTCAAGATAGTCATTGAAAAGTGTCCATTTGACTTAGCAAATAGGGAGTCGTTGCAATCATTAGAAAGGAGGGCTTCACTGGAACAGTGTTGGGAAAAAGACTTTTGCTATGACTGAAGTAGAGACTGGGAGATGCAGAAGTGCAGATAACACGTATTGACTATTTCAAGAGTCTTTATTCTAAAAGCCAAAAGAGGCTGTAAAATACTAAACAGAAAGCAAGTTTAAGGAAGAGGTTGCTTTCCTTTTTAAGAGGGATGAAACTTGATTATGTTACCGATGTACAGAAAGAGCTAATATGGAAAAAAAGTGATAGGAGTAATTAATGGAGATACTTGAGGATGTGAAATGAAATAAACTCCAAATGAAATATTCTGGGGAAGATATTAAAGATTTACTCATTCAATATTTATTACAGATTTCTTTTAGTATTTCCTTCTATACTGCAGAGACAGGAAAGCTTAAAACAAATCCCAGATTACCTCATAGCTAGAATTCCAAATGTGTTTTAGACTCCATAATCAAGTGCACTTACATGAGACTTGAATCAGAACTGAGGTTATTGAGATGGGTAACTAACACATGAAAAGATGCCCGACATCACTAATTATTAGAGAAATGCAAATCAAAACTACGATGAGGTATCAGCTCACACTGGTCAGAATGGCCAAATCTACAAACAATAAATGCTGGAGAGGGTGTGGAGTAAAGGGAACCCTTTTACACTCTTGGTGGGAATGTAAATTGATACAGCCACTATGGAGAACAGTATGGAGGTTCCATAAAAAACTAAAAATAGAATTACCATATGACCCAGCAATCCCACTCCTGGGTATATACCTGGAGAAAACCATAACTGAAAAGATACATGCACCCCAGTGTTCATTATAGCACTATTTACAATAGCCAGAACATGGAAGCAACCTAAATGTCCATCAACAGAGGAATGGATAAAGAAGATGTGGTATATATATATACATACACACACACACACACACACACACACACACACACACACACACACACACACACCACACAGTGGAATATTACTCGGCCATAAAAAGGAACGAAATCGTGCCATTGGTGGAGACATGGATGGACCTAGAGACTGTCATACAGAGTGAAGTAAGTCAGAAAGAGAAAAACAAATATCATATAATATCACTTATATGTGGAATCTAGAAGGATGATACAGATGAACTTATTTGCAAAGCAGAAATAGAGACACAGATGTAGAGAACAAACATGGATACCAAAGGGAGAAGAGGGGAATGGGATGAATTGGGAGATTGGGATTGACATGCATATATATACTACTATGTATAAAATAGATAACAAATGAGAACCTACTGTATAGTACAGGGAACTCTACTCAGTGCACTGTAGTGACCTAAATGGGAAGGAAATCCAAAAAAGAGGGGATATATGTATACGTATAGCTGATTCACTTTGCTATACAGCAAAAATTAACACAACATTTTAAAGCAACTATACTCCAATAAAAATTAATAATAAAAACAGAACTGAGGTTATTGATGAGGGAAGCAGAGTGCGTGTTTCTCTAATTATTTGCACTTATTGTGGAAGAGGCAGCATGGTTCTGAAGTGAGCAATTGTAATGGCACCATGTCTGTATGTGTGTGTGCTTTGTGCATGCACACATGTGCTCATGTGTATCTGTTGGCATTTGTCTGGCAACAGCAACTATAGAAACAACTTACCAATGCAATAGACAAGTTCTCATTATGGAAGGAGCTGCTGGTGCTTTGGCAACAGTTCTACTATTGATAATTTACATTAGAGTCTCTTTTGACAGCTCTCTCAATGATTTATAACCCATTTAGAACACTGTAAAAATATACTTATTCTTTTTAAACCACTTTATTGTGACGTGATTGACACACAAAAATCTGTGCATATTTAATTTCACATCTGAAACAATCACTACAATCTATGCCACAAACATATCCATCACTTCCATAAGTTTCTGTTACCCTCCTTATTATTATTATTATATTATTTCTCTTTTTGTGATAAGAACACTTAACATAAGATCTATCCTCAATAAAATTTTAAGTATACTATGCAGTATTGTTAACTATAGACACTATGCTGTACAATAGATCGCAGGTTCTGTTTGCTTTAACTCAACCATGATCCATACAACTTAGAAAAAAGGTATAACATGAATAAAGAAAAGATTGCTAGTGGGGAACAGGAAATTTGATGACATGCTATCTGGCAGTCTCCTTTTTCTCCCCAAACAAAATAAAATTTTCTACTGAGAGTAAAAAGTAAAGTGTTGGGAGTAGGGACTTGCAGAATATAAATATTTTATTTTGCATTGGTGTTCAAAAACTTGCCTTTGTCTTTGTAGTTGTCCTCTTGTTTTGAAGGGAAAATGTAAATTCCTGAACTAGTGGAATTCAATTGAAATATTCTGATTGAGGCAATGCATAGAATGACACAAAAAATTTTGGCTAGAAATTTCTCGAGTGCTGAATAAAAATATAACTTTTCTGATACAATATATTGTTGTGTTTACAGTATAGAATGAGAATACCCCAGGGCTGGTGGGGAAAAAGCAAGAAAGGAAATGGAGATAGTAGGCTGATCTTGTGGCTGTGGCTGGGCACTGAGTTTAGTTTTACATACCCATGGCGACAAGAAATAAGTTTTGAATCTATATGAACAGGAAGTTAGAACTGAGGCACCTACAAATAATTGACATAGGCGAAGAGTTACACAATTACTGAAAAGGAAGACTATGGCAATATCTATGCACCTGCACAAGTAGATCATAGGAACATTTTCCTGGGATTAAAGCAGGAAAACAAGTTTCCCTCAATTACTTAAATCAATGAGCATGCTCCTTAAGTGAGTTTGAGATCAAATTTGCACAACTCTAATGGTTTTAAAATGCCCGTAGGAGTGAAAAAAAAGAAGCTTAAAAATAGGTGGAACCAGCACCATCATGGATTTGGGGGCAGGTTTTGCACTACACAATGGTGCCGCTTTCAAGGAGAGTGAGTCATATCCTTGACATCATAGATTGTACTTTTCTATAACAATTTTCCAGTAATGACAGTAAGTTGTATTGTTCTAATAAACTTAATGCATTATGACAACTTTATGGAATAAAATACAACAAGAAAAGGTGACAAAAAGTTCCCAGGTGGGATAATAGCAGTCATTTGGGATATCTGGCATATGCACATGCACAATTTCTCTGAAAAGATACACAATCCAAGACAAGATTCTCACAAACAACCTCACTGTGAAAGTGAGAACATTTCCAAAATTGTTAGCATCATAAATGATCACTAGCAGCCATAGCCACCAGGATGATTAAAGACCTAAAAACTTCAAAAAAAAAAAAAAAGAAAAAAAATACAAAAGAATAATAAGACCAGAAAATAAGTATGTATAAAGTTATTAAAGACAAACAAGAAACTAAAAGCATAAATCAAAAAAACACCAAATTATGAAAAAGGCAGAACTGAAAGAAAATCAAGTAGAACTTATAAAATTACAGTCACTGCAATTAAAAATTAACTGAATCATAGATAACTAATAAGAACATACTGTATAAAAATAAATAAATTTCAAAAATATATATAAATAAAATAAATTAATTGAATCAACTGAAAGCAGATTAGGCACAGGGAGTTTTGGTGAATTGAATATGAGACCTTGAGACATAACCCAGAGTGCAGCACAGGGAGATAAATGACCTTTACGTCCTATTCCATGAGAAAATAAAAGCTTCTTCCATATACACCCACCACCCTATCTACCCATGCTTTGCAACTGAACCCATATCCTCTCCAGGACCAGCTACATATTTGGGGGACACATTATAAAATTTATCAATTTCAAGGTGATGACAGCAGGGTATCAAACCAAGCACAGGACCCTTCTCAGTGCAATGCCCTGTGTGATCACAGCAGTAGCACATCCATGAAGCCAGCCTTTAACCAGCCTTCACTTCTATTTCTGTGGATGAGCTGCCTGTCTCCTAGCTAAGGTCAGTACATCCACCAGATCACTAAAGTCCAGCTCCCTTAACTGTTCAAGCTTAATCTTTCCAAATTAATTTATTAACTTAGTGCAATACCAGTTAATATTAAGTTTTTCAAAGAAATGGGCACACCAGATATTAAACTTTATATGGAAGATATAAAGGGAAAAATAGCTGAAGAACTTTGAAATGTTTGAAACAGAAGACAAAGATGACGATTTCAAAGATAAAGATTTAAAAGTAAAAATTTAGAGAAAACATAGAATAATATATTCATCACATTATGGTAGTAGGATTTTTAAAATAAAAATTTAAAAGCATAAGCCATGAAGGAAAAGATTGATATATTTACCTACTTCAATATTAATTCTTATATGACAAAAAATTCTCTAAACAAACTAAAAAGACAAGACACATATTTGGAGAAGGAATCTCCATTCCATAGAACCAAGAGGATTTTTTTTTCCAGAATCTATAAGAAACAGCTCTTATTTAAACAAGAAAAAGGCAGAACAGAAAATCAAATATTTTAAATGGTCAAAGGATATGATCAGGCATTTCTCAGAAGAGTAAACCAATAAACATGAACACTTTCTCACAAAAAATCTAATAAATAAAATCAAATCTACAATAAGACATCTTTTCTTACATATCAGTTAGGCAAAATTTAAAATTCTGACAACAATTTTGGCAAGCATTTGGAAAAATAAGTACTCTTGTATAGTGCTCTGGTGAGACTACTTTGTAGAGCAGTTTAACAATACCTTGTGTAATTAAAAAACTGCTTATTCTACAAGCCAGCAATTCCAGTCTTCCATACCTACCCTGAAGATATGCTTACATTTATACAAGGTATCATGTTTAAGAATGTTCACTGAAGCAAAGACAAGTGCAAGCAAGCTAATCAATCTACTACTCCTCAGCAGAGGAATGGAAAAAATTAATTGTATGTTTTAATAAATGGAATACTATACCATAGGTAAAGCAAAAGCAGTAGATCCACACATATGACCATATATACATTTCAGAAATGTAATGATGTGTGAAAAAGAGAGGTCCAAAAGAATAAGTTGAGTATAATACTATTTACTCACATTAAAAAGGGAGCAGCTGTGTAAATTGTTTGTGTAAATATCATATATAGCAATGCACAACATCATAAATGGGAAAAATTCACCCAACATCAGGATATTGACTACTTCTAAAGAGGCAGAGAGGCTGTAAAGTGGACTGGAGTTAAGGCTGATTCAGAGTAAGGTAAGTCTGGGTCCTTATTGATTAGGAGTAGTAAAACTATCCACAAAGCATGAATAGAACAAGTATCAGCAGAAATGTCCCAAGATGAGAAACAGCCCCATAGCCCATGTGCCATAAAGGAATGTTAATACTCACCAAAGATTATTTCCACGTTTAGTGACATATAGGTAATTTAGCCTGAACTACCATGCTGAAGCAAACGCATTACTCAGTTGTCATCCATTTTTGTGGAAGCAAAGGTACACTCCCTGACTTTAAGATAAACGTGAAAAATCTAGATCAACCTTGTCATTTATGCGTTTCATCTCAAATTTTTGTGAGAGAATGAAAACCACGTATTGTCTTTATGACTTCATTATTTAGTCTGACTTTGGTTATAATGATTGTCACCTGGGTTTTGAATGTTTTCCACTTCAAAAGAGAGAAAAATTACTGTTGCCAAAAAAGTAGAAATAGATATTCTTCTCAGTCCAGGTGGGTTTTTGGCAGGCACCCCACTTTCTAAGCTGTCTAATGAATCACGAATATATGGATCTGACACAATCCTAATAGAACTCACAAAAAAATCATGCCTTGAAAATACGTTTTGCTGAATTAATTTTGCTGTTACTGGAACTGAATTTGCAACTATAGTATTTCTAATTAACCTTACTTTTCTGTGTGTGCAAAATGGGCAGCAGCTGTTTATCACTATGTCTCCACGGAGATATAAAGGCTATGGTTTTGTGATTGCTTATTTTACATGTTACAGTACCAATTAATCAAGCTTATTCTGCTTACTTTCTGGAATACCTTTCCAACCTGAAACAAAACTCAGTTTAATTTTATATTTTCTTTCTTTCTTGTTTAAGTTCTACTCGTTAAATTTTGAGGATACTGTTGGCTACATTGACATTTTTCTATTATTCTTCTGCTTTCTTTTGCCCCCTAAACATTTTCCCCAAGGCCAGACCTTTCCTCCAAGTCTTTTGATGAATCCTTCTGCAGTTATGACTTTCTTCTACCAAAATCACATGTTAATTCAGCAAAATTTGTCATGCCAATGAGGAAAATTGAGAAAGTTAGTGTGTGCCACTAAGAGGGCAAAAGTAATATCACATGCCTGAATACGTTAAATATGTCCCCTGACCCTTTTGATGAAAAATGTACTAAAACGTAAGTTCCAAGAAAACGGGAATGTTTATCTGGTTTGTTTACTGCAATAGTCCCAATAGTGGCATGTAGTAGGTGGTCAATAAATAGTAAATGAATGATTCAGAAAATGCTCTGTTTGCATTAAAGTGAAAGGCAGCAAGGCATAATGATGAACATGTGTTAAATATTAAAAGTTATTAATCAAGTTAGAAAAGTACTACAAAAAATATTTTCTATCTTACTTAGACAAATATACTTCATAAAGATGAAATTGTAAGATATGTAAGATATGGAAAGCTATAATTTTTATATGGCTGAAAGCTGACAAAATTGTAAGACATCCCAATTGAGTTATTATTGTGCATATTTGTATATTAGGTTAATTGGTGAGTGCTGCTTGGATGAATAATAAACTAAATACATACATAATTTATGAGTATTTGTATATTTATTCCATACCATTGATCTTTCTTGCCTTCATTTCAGCACAATTAATAATTACGTGATAATCAAGATTATCACATAATTTTCCTCTACTGCAATTTGAAATAATTTGTCCAAAATGTAAATTAAATTTAAGTATTAAAAATTTTCTTTTATTTTAAAAGTTTTGTCTTCTAAAGCAATCAAAATTATTTATTAAAATACAAATGCAACATGAAAAGTTTTATCTAATATCAAAATTTAAAGTAAAAATTCACATGACTGAAATTTTAATGTAACGTTTGAAAATATGATTGTATTATTACATGTTTTAAGAAAAAACTGTCAGCAGTTCTGGTGTTCAGTGTTCGTTCGTCTAACTGCCAATTAAAAGAATTATTATTTTACTCTACATGTTATGTATACACTTACACATGAAAAAGTTCAGAGTTACATGAATTGTTTAATATACCAAACCATTCCACATTCCAAGAGTAACTACTACAGATACTTCCTTAATTTGTGTATTCTTCCAGAAAGAGGAATTAAAATTAAACAAGAAGCCAGGAAATGGACACTCAGCACTCTTGGGAAAATAACACTTAGCATCTAAGATCTACTCTTCTTGCTACCTGAGAGAAAGGATGTGACAAGGTAATTATTTTGATTTTGTATTTTTGTTGAGCATTTCTGCCACTCAATCCTATCTGTGCACAGAGGCAGAAAAACTAGGTAGTTTACAATGGAGAAGCCTGCAGACAACACCTTGATGAAGTGATCGAAGTTAACATCTGTCATCAGTAATGAGACAAACCCAAATCAAGTGTCCCCTGATGAAGTGAGAACAAAACAGCTTCACTAGCATAAAAGTCCAAGAAGAGATGCACAATCTAAATTAATTACAAGAAATGTCAGGTAATCCTAAATAAGGATATTCTAAATTTGTCTGTAATCCTCAAAAGTGTCAATAAAAGGAAGCATATTTAAAAATGAGTTATATCTCTGCAAAGTAATATCGAATAAACTCTAAAATATGTTTTACATTTGTAAAAAGTCAGAGAACAGTACTTCAATTTTGAAACACACACACACACATATATAATTTCCAGAATGACAAAGAAACAGTTAATAGTGGCAACCTCTTGGAGTGGAATCTAGATGGAGAGTGAGAGAAAGATGTTTATTTTTCTCTTCTCACTTTTATTTTTTGCATGGTTTATTTTTAACCTGAACAAACATCTTATTTCAATTTTTAAAATAAAATAATTTCTTTAATTCCTTTGACTATTGTAAACTTCGTTTTTGACTCAGAAAATGGGAAATATTCTCAGGCAAAAAAATTTACTGTTTTTAATAACTTAGTCAACACAAGACTGATGGTAGGGGACTTCCCTGGTGGGTCAGTGGTAAAGAATCCGCCTTCTAATGCAGGGGATGTGGGTTCAATCCCTGATCGCGGAACTAAGATCCCACATGCTGCTGGGCAACTAAGCCCGCGTGCCACAACTACTGAGCTGCGTGCCTCTAGAGAGCCCACGTGCCGCAAAATACAAAGCCCCCGTGCTCTGGAACCCACGCGCCACAACTAGAGAGAAGCCTGCATACCACAATGAAGAGCCCACGCACCGCAACGAAAAGGATCCCACATGCCTCAACGAAGATCCCTCATGCCACTACTTAGACCCAAGCAGCCAAAAAAAAAAAAAAAAAAAAAAAAAAAGACATGGTAGGTCATGACACCCAGGGTCTCATCCTGCCCTTGTCATTTAAAAGCTATGGCTGCTTGGGCAAGGCACTTCCATTCTCTGGGATTTAATTATTCATCTTGTTGATGAGATTTGTTATAACTCTAACTTTACTCGTAAAATATAAATTAAGATTTATATAACATTCTGCCAACAGAGGGCAGTAATTTATCACAAATAGTTCCGAAGAGTTTTTCTGAGCAAGAAATGAATCCTTTTCATACAATTTAAAGGAAAATAGTAACCAGAGTACCACCGTTTTCCTCGCTGTTCCTGAAAATTTGGATCGCATTCCAATTTCTAGAGCCCGTGCTCCACAACAAGAGAAGCCACTGCAGTGAGAAGCGCGCGCACCACAAAGAAGAGTAGCCCCTGCTCGCCGCCAACTAGGGAAAGCCCACACGCAGCAACAAAGACCCAACGCAGTCAAAAATAAATAAATAAATAAGTTAATTTTTAGAAAAGTGTTGTTGAGGGCGTTGGTATATGCGTACTATCAGACTGTGAAGTTCAAGTGGCTAGAAACTGATATAAAAGTATAATTTGTGTGTGTGGGGGGGGGGGGGCCTCTCACTGCTGTGGCCTTTCCCGTTGCGGAGAACAGGCTCCGGACGCGCATGCTCCGCAGCCATGGCTCACGGGCCTAGCCACTCCGCGGCATGTGGGATCTTCCCGGACCGGGGCACGAACCCGCGTTCCCTGCATCGGCAGGCGGACTCTCAACTACTGCGCCACAAGGGAAGCCCCTAAAAGTATAATTTTTAACCGTGAAATTTTATTCTAAAAATTTTAAGAAATTGATCAAGATGGTAATAAATAGTTTGTCTTTAAATTTCAGATAATGAATAATCGATGAAAACCTCCACAAGATAAACTAACACATTTTTTTATAAACTAGAAAGAAGAAATAAACTCTCACATGCAGCTCCTGGAATAACTTCTTTCTAAGCAGCTTTAAAAGGAGATATTTTAAAAGGTGAGACATTCTTTTGTTTGCTGTAATCCTAATTCACTAAGTAAGAATTGTTATCATTAGTACCATTCAGTTTATGGCACTAAAATTAAAGTTCCAAGAAGACAGAGTTGTATCTGTCATGTTCTTTGCTGTCTCCTTAAATCCTAGAACAGTGTTTGTCATACAGCTGGTGCTTAATAAATACATCTGTGTGGTATATTTATATACTATCTTATTTTATATTTTGAAGTTTTCCCTAAGAAATTTGTAAAGTAAAAATATTTAATAAAAATGTATAAACTTATGAGAAACAAGTTCTAAATTTCTAAAACAAAATTTATCTGTTAACAGTATTTTTATGCTTCTTACCAAAACTCTACTCAACTCTGCCTACCAACCATTCTTGCTTTTGTAGTTGTGTCTTATTATCATTAGACAAAGGGAGACAGATAATCATAAATCACCATCATAGTGTGCCTTTTTTCCTTTTTTTTTCAGAATTCCAAATGGCACTGTATAATATTGTTTTTCTGAGTCCTCTTAGAAAAGAATAGTGAAAATACAAATGTATATTTAACAAAGAGATATAGAAATAAAATATTTTGAATGGAAAATTATTATCCAAAAACCCAGCTGATATTACAATAAAGGAGAAAATGAGATGGTAGCTGGTGTCCTATACTTTGAAATTCTGGGCAGGATCACATTATCTAATCAGCAAGGATTTCTGAGGGCAGAATCTATCAAGGGATTAACTCCCTAAATCTAAAACAATAGAAATGGGGATATAAGGATAATCCTCTCTAAGGCAAACTTTCCTTAGCATTCCTAATCAATAAGAGGTGATTTACGGTATAAGTAACTACCCCTCAAACACAGTGAATAAAAATTAGTAAATTAATGTGTATGTTGGTAGTAGAGACTGGAATAAAACTTAACCTATCCATACAAGCAATCTTTCTGGGAGGTTCAGAATGAAAGTATGTGCTGTGAGAAGATAGACTTTTCATGCAATTGCCAGTGTCTGTCCTGGCAGTATAGGTAAGCCAGTGGTTGGAAATAATTTTCTTCTGTGGGCCTATCAAATTATTCAATGCGGTAATCTTAGAGTCACTGAGTCCTACTTTGGTTAAGGAAGGATAGTCTATCCTAGGGAATTGAGGGCTTGCTGCTATATCAACTTGAAGGAAATAAAGACCCAACTTTCCTGGTTTACACCGTGCTATATTGATACACATGGGCATCATACATTATATTTTCATCAATATAGTACCAATAATAATACTTAAGATAGACACTTCTATAAAAATGAGAATTAAAATAACACTAAAAGTAATAAAATAGTTAAAATATTGTAGATGGGATTAATAGTACTAGTAATATAAATCAGAAGAATGATTAAGAATAATAGTATTACAAAATAATTAAAAGGACCGGAAAACTAAAAGCCTAAAACCGGTTTTAAATCTAGAAAATAAATAAAGCAAAGCAATTAAAGTCTAGATTAAAGGATAAAACGCAAAGTTGTTGAAAGTATAAACTTCAAGTCTTGACATTCGAATGCAGAAGCAAGCAGGTAGAAACTATAGAAATTAAGATTACTCCCTTCCATTGTTATCTGAGGTTGGATTTTCTTTGAAGGGAGTCTCCAGGCAGATTTCCTAAAGAAAGAGTGTTTACTGAAACTCAGGTGAGCTCAGCAGTGGTTAATCTCCCTCAGGAACAGGACTGTGAATTTATTCTCAGCATTTTTGCTTCTCCTTTCCATGGCCTCTTCTCTCTTTGTTTGTGTTCACCCAACCAAGGGTGAAAAGGAACACAGGACACCAGGGGGACTGAGGGTATGGGGTCCAGGGTTACATAACATAATAATATATATGTGGTCAATATAACACATCTTTAAGGGAAGAAGATAAGGGGGTAGGGAGTATATTATTTATCTCTTCCTAAATTATGCTTGATAACAAACTATCCCAAAATCTACAGGGTTTTTATGAAGAAAGGATTTATTTTCAGTCCCCTTTGTGGGTCATCTTTATTGTGATCTAGTTTTAAAGAGTAACCTTTATGTGGGACATGCACATCATCTGTCAGGAAAATGAAAAATATAGAATCATAAAACTCATGAACTTCTCATAAAGCTCATAAAAATCTGAAATGTTATTTGAATTGTGTGAGAGCTGTAAAGACAAAATTAACAGAGTATGGTGAGAAATGAAAAGGAGAGTGTTTAGTATTAGGTGGGTACTTGGAACATCCAGATAATGATTGGATGCAAAGAACTTTAAGATACGATGGCACATAGTCAAGTTGTTGGTGAGAAAATCTTTTTATCCAAATAATTTAGACTTAGAGTTGTACACAATAGATAGGCAAACTAGTAATAAAACCTCAAAAAGGAGCTCACGCAAGCCTCAGGGAGAGAAAACCTGAGTCCACAGAGCCCTTAAGTGACAGCATCAGGTTGTCTTACCTTAACAATAGTTTACGTCAATTTCCCACATTCTCTTCAGCACAAGAATACCCTAGTGTGTGTAAATTACCTGGAAATAAAATGGTAAAAAGTCTTCACTGATGTCAAGTGCAACTTAAATATGAAATCAATGATCTTTGAGAAAATAATTTCAGCTCAGTTGTGGCTCTTTCAAATAGGGTTCTTTACATAGTAAGAAAAAGAGATTTCTTAAATGACCTTAGGGAAAAAAAAGGGTTTATTACAAGGGTATATGTTCTTTAATACTTAGAAAAACTTGAACTAGGCCTGGGAAGGACTGTTACTGTAGAGCTCAGGCATCACTTTCTCATCACTCATCTCTCAGTCTTGCTCTTGCTTTCATTCTTTCCCTGTTTCTCTCTCAGAGGTTACACGCCCTCTTTCATTCATCCCTTTCACCATTCACTCTCAACTAGCTTTCTCCACATAATCATCTGGTGCACACCATTTTGGATGTCAGCACTTCCTCTATCTTGGCTTTTTAGTTAAGAGCCTGGCACTGTATACTTTTATCTATAGCTCTTAGTACAAGTTTCCAAAAAGGAAATCTGATTTGCTGAGCTTACCGCTACCTTGAGTAGAGCCTGCAGATTGGCCAAAAAACGAATCAATGTCCACCCCAGTCCAAAAACAGGCAACTTTCCTCAACAATCTGAGCAAGAAGGGAACACTGAATGTGCTTGAGTTGCAACAGGTAATAGGGGGTATAATTATGCAGCAAAGTTCTTGAACTAGGCCTGGGGAAGGACTGCTTTTAACTTTGTTAAAAATAAAGTTTCAACACACAGCAAAGTTTTGTTGTGGTATGAAATCCAGAACATGGGTGAGAAAGAAACATGGAAGAGTATTTAAGTATCTGTGCTCTGAAGTCAGACTACATGATTTGAATCAGAGCTCCACAAACTATACCTAACCTTCTTAAACCCATGAAATGGTGAAATGGTCATGCAGAGAGGGCTTTCTTCACAAGCTGGCTGTGAGAATTAAATGAGCTAATTTATGTGCCAGACACCTAGGAATTATTCAATAAATAGTAAAAACACACAAGAGGGAAAGTTACCCTGTAATAGGGAAGGACCTTTGTATTCTGTTACAAGATAATCACTAAAGGGATGTTGCCTATAAGCTTAAATTATACATAATGGCCCATCTCTGGGAACCCTGCCTCCCAGGTAATGAGCATTAAACTAAAATACTTTTGTTTAGCTCACAAGAAAACATCCTGACTAGGCCCACCTGTGAATGACTGCAGAGAGGAAGAAATTAACACAGCCTCTCCAGAGGCTGATGGGAACCAGGAAAGGTTTGACTTTTCTCCCTCCCCTTTAGTATAAAAGAAGCCTGAATTCTAACTCAGGCAAGATGGTTCATTGGTACAGGAGTCTACCATCTTCTCGGCCTGCCGGCTTTCTGAATAAAGTCACTATTCCTTGCCCCAACAGCCCATCTCTTGATTTATTGGCCTGTCCTGAGGCGAGCAGTATGAGCCTGGACTGGGTAACAACCCCTTACCCAGAGATCAAAGGAAGGACGCAAGGAAAGTTGAAGACATGAAGACAATCAGAGATGGAAAAAACAAGAGACTGATGGATTTTCTGATCAAATGACTTCAGCCGTCATGGCAAAGAAGATTCCGCCATCTTACGAAATCTCTAGTGATCTTAGCCTTATGTGGCCATAATTCCATTACTGAAATACTAAGGGTTAACTTCAGCGATAGTGACCTAGAGCAGAGCAAAGTGAGTGATGCCTTTAAATATTTACATATCATGTAAAATAATAATTATGATATAAACAACAGCAATATACATGATAGTTAACATTTATTGAAGGTTTGTTATGTGTGGAGGACTAAGTGCTTTATATGTCTATATGTATATATATTATATGTATTAATCCATTTACTACTTATATCAAACTTAGGAACTTTTATCATTATTTTAGGGAAAAAGAAACTGGGGCACAGAGAGTTTAAATAATTGACCAAAATTGCAAAGCTAGTAAGTAGCTGAGGCAGGGTTTACAGCCTGACATTCTGCAACAGGCAATACATTGCATTGCCTCTCTAATCAAAGGAATTTCAATAGCCCTCAGGTGTTTTTCACAAATATATTGACAACATGGATGAAATAATTTGAAGAAGAAATAAACTGCAAAAAAAAAAAAGGTTCACTTTATTAAGTAACTACATGATGACAAATATATTTTAAAAATATATAGATCTGGGGGAAAAAAGTGGTTTTTTTTTAACTGATTACAAAGAATCCTGGAAAGTAAAAGAAATCGTTATGCAAAAATAGTAATTCTGAAATCTTAGTGTAAGCTGATTCCTTTGTCTGTTTCCTTCATAATTGAAAAGGCTTTTGAATAATTTGGCGAAATTAGCCTAAAAAGAGTTCGAGTGACCTAAACAGGAAGCCTGGCTATTCCCAGCTGTGGGTGATCTCTGAGACCGGCTCTGAGGCTCCTCTTTGCTCCAACAGACGGGAGCGACATTGAGCTGGATAAAAGTCAAATTCTTACCTCGCCCTTTCACTGCTGGCAGGATCAGATTGCATTTCTTTTATTATTCTTCACTCCCCAGTTTCCTGATCTGTTTAAAAGAAGAAATAGAAAAGATAAATCCTCTCTTCAATGCCTGGAAAGGAAAACAAAATGACCTCAACTCCGCTTTGAAAAAATCTTTCCAAGAACTTTCTTCAGAGATTTTACTCGTGAGTACTTGGCAATATACTTTTTAGCCCATGAGAAGTAACTTTTATTTCTTTTCCTTGGCGGGGGGCGGGGGGAACCAGGGTGTTGAGAGGCAAAGACTTGTAGGGGAGGACCATTGTCTGTAACCCTACAATGAAAATCGACCCTTCTCTGTAAACAAACTCATTGCAATGCTAAACTAAATTCTCAGCATTTTCCATTTAGTTTTAAGCAAATATATATGCAGTATAGGATTATGCTTTTAAGACCATGAACATAAAAAGTTGGTGAAATGTAGCCTTGTTTATAATTTTCAGCTTGTAGTGGCAGTTCTTTACTAATTGTGTCTTTAATTGGAGTTTTCTGAAGATTTTTTTTTAACCTTTAAACATTATTTAGTAACATATAAAGAAATATCATAAAGAGACTGTCTGGCAGCCTTATGTTTAAAGAAACTTCTTTCATTGCCATTAATTGGTGATATTTAAAATAAGGTATAAACATTAGAATCCTTGTAGTCTAAATATTTCTTGCCAGCATTAACTAATCTCTCTAAGAAAATATTTTACAAGTCTCCAAAAACAAAAGCTCATATTCTAAATATACTAAAATAAGAATAGATAGGATTGCACTATATATAGTACAATTACATAAATTAAAGCAATAGATTACATACCTATATGATGTACTGTCATATTCTTGTTGCTTATAAAATGATATTAAATTTAGCTTCTGGTAGTAAAGAAAGCACATAGTATAGAAGTACACAACCACAGAACAATAATGAAACAAAAAAAATTAATTATGGAAAGCACTCGTTTGTATGAGTATTAATGGAAAAATGAGGGTCAAGAGCAGTGCTGTGCAAAAAAAAAGGAAAAGATAAGTAACAGCCACACTGTGACTCAGTGCTCTGGAAATTAGTCACAAAATGACTTTGTATAATTGTGATAACATTAAATACAAAGGGCAGAACCCAAGCAGGAAACATACAGCCCAGAGAGTCATATTTTATTATGTGTAAAAGCATAGTATTTACGTCAGGGGTGAAAAATTGTGTCAATTTTGAGATATTGAAAAGTTTTTTAACCTTTCATAAAACATTTTTAGGATTATTTTATACTCATCATTCTAGTGCATGATTATTTCAAGACATATAATCTATATTTTATCTAATACTTAAACTGAAGGGTGAATAATCTGAAAATGTATTGGAATATGGAATTTTAATTTGGGGCCTATGGGTTAATAAAATGGTATAAAATATCCTTAGGGATCAACAGAGTTGGAAAACTATTAATGTAAATACAGATAATTAACAATACTGATGTAAAACTTTAAAATATTTACTTTTAACAATTTGAATGGTTATATTGGGAAGCCAAATTTGTCTTCTTCAGGTAACTATACAATCTTATTAGAGAGCTTTAATGGCATATATACTACTATTTGGTTCCGTGCTCTATTAGGTATGCTGACTTGTACAAGTTTTGTTTTCTGTTTTTAAAGGTACAGTCTGATATCTTTAAGCATTTCTTTTATCTCCAATGACTAGATCAAAACCTCTTTGGGAAATGTGGTCCTGTTCAAATGGGTTATGCCATCAGGTAGTGCTTGCTGGTCTGATTGGTTGTCCATAACTCTAGGCTTCATTTGCTTATTGATTGTACAACTATTTTGCCTAGAATCTTCTACTATAAACAGTATTGCTAAATTTAAAAATAATAATCTATGAAATAGAAAATTGTTTTTGTATTAAACTATAGTTTTCATAACACTAACATTCCTTCCTAAGAATTAATTTCCTGATCTTAGTTATCTACATCATTCAAATTCAAAACATAATTGAGGGACTTCCCAGTTGGTGCAGTGGTTAAGAATCTGCCTGCCAATGCAAAGGACATGGGTTCCAGCCCTGGTCTGGGAAAATCCCACATGCCGTGGTGCAACTAAGCCTGTGCACCACAACTACTGAGCCTGCCCTCTAGAGCCTGCGAGCCACAACTACTGAGTCTGAGTGCCACAACTACTGAGCCCACTGCCTAGAGCTGGTACTCCACAACAAGAGAAGCCACCACAATGAGAAGCCTGCGTACCACAACTAAGAGTAGCCCCACGCTCGCTGCAACTGGAGAGGGCCCGCGCACAGCAACAAAAACCCAACGGAGCCAAGAATAGATAAATAAAGTTATAAGAAAAAAAACCATTCAATGATAATGATAATTGGACAGATGACAAACTACTAGAGGAAAAAAGCCAAGCTGAAAAGGTTTTGTTTATTCCCAGAACACCTAGCAATCTAACCAAATAGTAGATATGCTATAGATTCTTTAGGAATTGTTGGCTTACTAATTTCACTGTCACAAACTTTTAATACAGATTTCAACTGAATCAAACATCTCTACTTAATAGAAGAAAAAAAAGTAAAACATCCTTGCCAAAAAAAAAAAAAGGGGGGGTGGGACAGGAGAGACATGAAAAGGAAAGGGAAGTACTCAGAATAGGGTTTTCAAAAAAATCTTGTTTATTGGTATAAATTAAATAAGTAGAATAATATTGATTAAAATTAGTTAATTATATAAATTTATTTTTGATATGTAGACATGATCTAAAAATTGTATTACAGTCCAACTCATCTATTCTCAATAAAGGCTGTCTTTAGCCACCCTTTTCTTGTTTACCATCTAAAACATGTAACTCAGGAAAATTAATTTGCAGAGCTGTCTTTTTTAAAACAAAAATACTTAAAAAAAAAAGTATTTATTTATTTGGCTGCACCAGGTCTTAGTTGTGGCACGCAGGATCTTCGTTGTGCCGTGCAGGATCCTTAGTTGCAGCATGCAGGATCTAGTTCTCTGACCAGGGATTGAACCCGGGCCCCCTGCATTGGGAGCACAGAGTCTTACCACCAGGGAAGTCCCAAAACAAAAATACTTTTAAATGCATTATTTTTTTTATAGAAATATTCCAATACTATAATTATTTGATTGTTACCATCTGCATTTGGAGAAATCTGAATTCAAGACATGGAGTGACTATTGAAGTCCTTGTTTCTGGATATTAAATCTCACCAAAATGAAGAAAGGATGCAGCTCTCTTATTCCAGAGAGTTCTCATTATGCTAGACCTCCTCTCTTGGGTCTATGAGATCCTCAGTGACTGCTTTCTTGGTGTGATGTATTATCTCTAGGAGCCCAGTCTTCCCATTACCCTTCTCTCCCTGTCTTCACTTCAAGTGGCAGGTGCTGTGTAGAACCAGAGCCTAGGATTCAGCTACCAATAGGATGAGGGCACCCTAGTCATTTCCACTTCTTTTCAAAAGCAATAACAAAAAGCACTGGATGCATGTCAAATCTGCTATGTTCATCTCTCTTCAGGCCTTCCTTTGTGATTCTATGCTCTTTCTTAGTTGGAACAACCATATTTTTAAATTATTTTCAAAACAAGAGGTCCATGATCCATACTAGGAGTCCCAGTGCTGCAATATTTCTGTCTCACCTGCTCCACCTGATAGACCACAGGTGCCTGGGGAGACACAGACTTACTGCAAGAAATTCCTCAATCAAAATGTGATGGTAGCATTCTCTCTAGACTGAATAAATATTACATGTTGTTGATTAGGCTATTTCAACATCAGGAATGTAAAAGTATCCATCAATACAGCACTGATATACTGTGGTGTTTTTATTACCAAGCATAGAGTGCCATTGACCCCCTTCAACTGTACCACACCCTCAATGCCACAACCACCCTGCTGCCAACCTCATTCTGTCTCTCCAGTTCATGTTTCTTACCAACATCTATCCCATCCTTGAATCCTATAATAATCCTGTAATCTAAACATCACCTCATTCCTTACTTCACAAGGCTTAGAAATGGAGTAAATCTCATAAATTGGGTGAGTCTCCAGAATAGTAGTGTTTGTTGCAAAATATTGGTAATATTCTTAAAGTTCTTTTAGGAATAAACTTCAAAGTATCCCAGGAAATGAATCAAAATGATTATATCAAAATATCAAACGCCTACTCACTCTTCTATGTGCAACCAATTTCAAATATATGTGACAATAAAATGAATGAACTTCTGATTCATGCTACATGAATGATTTTGAAAACATTATTCTAAGTGAAATTGACACACACAAAAAAACAAATAGTATATAATTTCACTTACATGGGATATCTACAATAGGCAAATTCATAGAAAAAGAAAGTAGAATAGAGGTTACCAGAGTCTGGAGGAAGGGATGAATGGTGAGTTATTGCTTAATGGATACAAAGTTTCTGTTTGGGTTAATGAAAAATTTTGGAAATAGATGGTGGTGATGATTGCACAAAAATATAAATGTAATTAATGCCATTGAGCTGTACACTTAAAAATAGTTAAAATTGCAAATTTCATGGTATATCTATTTTACCACAATCAAAAATAGTAAAACAAAAATTAATATTTTTAGTTTTTTTCTGTTTCAATTTACGTAGTTTCTATCATTATATCTTCAAATTTACGTATATTTTCTTCTATGTCCAATGTGTTTATAATTCCATCTAGTGTATTTTCATCTCAAATAATGTTTTCATCTCTAGAAACTCAGTTTGAGTCTCTATCTTCTTTCTCTATTTAACACACTCAATATTTTCTCTAGATTCTTGAACATATGAGTGCAGTTTAAACTTGTTTAAATTTTAGTTTAAAATTTAGTTAAATTTTAGTTTAGTTTATGAATGCAGTTAAAATTTTAGTTTAGTTTGTTAATTCTATTTTCTGTGTCATTTCTGTGTCATTTGGATTCTTCTCATTATGTTATATTTTACTGTTTTTTGCAGACCTTATAATTTTTATCTGAATGCCTGATATTATGAATCTTACCTTCTTAAGTGCTGAATATGTTGTATTCCTGTAAATAATATTGAGCTCTGTTCTGAGTTGCAGTTTAATTACTTGGAAACAATTTTGTATTTTGTTATCTCACTGTCAAGCTTTGTTAGACAGAATCAGAGAAATGTTTATTCTATGGTTAATTTTTTTCCCAGTACTGAGAAAAAAACTTTCTGACTACTCTGCTTAATGCACCATGGATGGAGGTTTTTGCAATTTAGGGACAAGAAAATATTCACAGCTTTACATGTGTTCTAAGTGTTATTCCCCTCTAGCCCTTTAAGGTGGTTCTTTACCCAAACTTGGGTACTTTTCTCTTGTATATGTACTGATCAGTATTAGGCTGAAGACTTGAGGGCCTTCTGAAGATTTCTGGATCTCTCTTTCTCTATAGCTCTCTACTCTGTTACTTAACCGTGCATACTCTAGCTACCCTGTCCTCTGCAGACAATGTGCTTTCTCCTAAACTCAGGGAGACCACTGGGCAATTCCAGAACCTCCTCTTCCTGAATTTGAATGTGGAAATTCCCTTCAGTCAGTGTGCTGGAGCAAATCAGAATGTAGGGCTGAACTCTTGTTTCCCATCCTTATGGGATCACTGCTCTTCACTGACCAGTATTTAGTTAGCGGAAAATCATCATTTAATACATTTTGACTATTTTATTTTTTAAAGTTGTTTCAGGTGGGAGGATAAATCCAATGTTAATCCATTGTGGCTGGAAGTAGAAGGGCTATTTTTCTTTAAATTTTTATTTTGTATTGGCGTATAGTTGATTTACAGTGTTGTGTTAGTATCAGGTGTATAGCAAAGTGAATCAGTTACACATATACATATATCTATTCTTTTTCAGTTTCTTTTCTCATATAGGTTATTACAGAGGACTGAGTAGAGTTCCTTGTGCTATACAGTAGGTCCTTGTTAATTATCTATTTTATATAAAGTAATGTGTATATGTAATCCCAAACTCCTAATTTATCCCTCCCTACAACCTTTCCCCTTTGGTAACCATAAATTTGTTTTCTAAGTCTGTAAGTCTGTTTCTGTTTTGTAAATAAGTTCATTTGTATCTCTTTTTTAGATTCCACATATAAGTGATATCATATGATATTTGTCTTTCTTTGTCTGACTTATTTCACTTGGTATGTTAATCTCTAGGCCCATCCATGTTGCTGCAAATGGCATTATTTCATTCTTTTTTAATGCTGAGTAATATTCCATTATATATGTGTACCACATCTTCTTTATCCATTCATCTGTCAATGGACATTTAGGTTGCTTCCATGTCTTGGCTATTGTAAATAGTACTGCAATGATCATTAGGGTGCATGCATCTTTTCGAATTATGGTTTTCTCTGAATATATGCCCAGGAGTGGGACTGCTGGATCATATGGTAGCTCTATTTTTACTTTGCTAAGGAACCTCCATACTGTTCTCCATAGTGGCTGTACCAATTTACATTCCCACCAACAGTGTAGGTTTCCTTTTCTCCACACTCCCTCCAGCATTTATTGTTTGTAGATTTTTTTGATGGCCATTCTGACTGGTGTGAGGTGATACCACATTGTAGCTTTGATTTTTATTTCTGTAATAATTAGCAATGTTGAGCATTTTTTCATGTGCTTTTTGGCCATCTGCATGTCTTCTTTGGAGAAATGTCTATTTAGATTTTCCACCCATTTTTTGATTGGGTTATTTGTGTTTTTTTGATATTGAGCTGTATGAGCTGTTTGTATATTTTGGAGATTAATCCCTTCTCAGTCATATTGTTTGCAAATATTTTCTCCCATTCTGTGGGTTATCTTTTTGTTTTGTTTATGGTTTCCTTTGCTGTGCAGTGGAAGGGCTACTTTTTAAAATCATATTTTAATGATATCCTAAAAAATAATAAACATAAATAGAATGAGAAATTTAAGGGCATATAAACTGTAATTCGTTCATTGGCCTGGGTAAGATAAATACATTTTTTGCCTGCTATATCTCAGAAACTATGTTTCATGAGTAAATATATTTACATGATTGTACAATGAAAAACTTAAATTCACTATTTCTAAAAAATAATTATTTCATTTCAGATAAGCAGTTTGTTTCATTATGATTTCCTGATAACGGTAGTTGTTTGGGTGGCTAATATTTTACTCTCTTCTATTTTAGATGACAAATTCATTCTACAAGCTTAAAACCAATCAAGTTGTTACTTGTTCAACAGGCATTTCCAAAACTCTGAGTGCTGACTGTTATTTACCTAAAGTCTCCAGAGTTTTGCAATGAATTAAAGATTGCCTTTACTGATAGTTTCCTATCACAATTTCTCATAATTATCTTTCCTCCCCTGATTCCTGGATACTTCTACATATTGGAAGCTGTGAAAGTTCATTGACAGCACAAATTAAAACTTTCTCTTTTTATGAAAGATGTTTCAGGTGTTTCCTGCTTAATTATATATACCAATTGATATAAACAGATAATCCCAAATGACAAATATTGTAAACAAAAATTATATTTAGCATTAGAATTTGTTTTTATAATTATGTAAGAGTGTGTACATTATTGAAGTTTCTATGCATCTTATTTGAGTTCTGTGGTTTTAGTCTCCTTTAGCATAGTTATTCAGTCTATGAGGAAAGGAAAACAGGTACACAGTAAAGAAATCATTATGGCATCTACATCCTAGCACTAATGCAGGTTTATAAAAAAATTATGAGATAAGCAATTTACCTTAAAAACACTCAGGCCCTCCTTTCAGTGCCAATAATTTTTTTCAAGTTTCAGATTTCCCAGGATTAACCTCTTTTTGTATGTTTTTCTCTTAAGGAATTGCTGGAGAATGTTCCAGGGGAAGAAAAATGTTTAACTAGGGAGAATTTAGATTAGCCTCAATTAACATGGCAAAAGAGAGTTGTTGTTTTTTCTGTTTTTCTATTTGTGGTAAACTCTGGATGAAACTCCTTTAAAGCCATTTGCATTTATTAGTTATATCCCTAAAGAAAGGAAAAGGTTCCTTAGGTACCAGTGTTTGCCCTATCATTACTATGTCAACATTGCTCTCCCAACAACCACCTGCATTCCACGTTACCATCTCCTTATTCAGAGGCCAAAGAGATACAAGTGACCATCTATCCTTCCTAACAGGTACTGGAAGCCTCTTCTGAAAGGATATGAGTAAATGGGCATTCATGGATGGTCCTCAAAAATGTGTGAAAAAATATCTGAGCCATGCATTTGCTCTTTAGAAGGGAATGTATAGTTTTCCTCAGATCTCTCAGGAGCTTACATATCACCATGAAAATATATCTGAGACATGATTAAATATCCAAGGAAAACAATATATAGCACTGGGATCAAAAAAGAGTGTCAAGTAATAATATATCTTGAAGAAGGCAAGATAAAGATTTCAAAGGCAGATAAACTCGACATAGGACGGATAAGGGTGGGGTAGAGATGGATAAGTTATCCTATGTATAAGAAATCTTGGAGAAAAGATCTTTTCTGAGAAGGCTTGGAAGAGGTTAAATTATTTTAAGATCTTCAGTTCAATCATTACACTTGAATAAGCAGATTCAATTTTTAATATCTTTGAAGCTGAGCATTAACTATGTGCTTTTTATATATTAGAACTTATTCAGGGTACAAAAAGTATACAATGTGATAATTTTTTTATAAATTTATTTTTTTAATTTATTTTTGGCTATGTTGGGTCTTCATTGCTGCACGTGGGCTTTCTCTAGTTGAGGCGAGTGGGGGCTACTCTTTGTTGCGGTGCACAGGCTTCTCACTGCGGTGGCTTCTCCTGTTGTGGAGCACAGGCTCTAGGCGTGTGGCCTTCAGTAGTTGTGGTGCGCAGGCTCAGTAGTTGTGGCTCACGGGCTCTAGAGTGCAGGCTCAGTAGTTGTGGCACACGGGCTTAGTTGCTCCATGGCATGTGAGATCTTCCCAGACCAGGGCTCAAACCCGTGTTCCCCGCGTTGGCAGGCAGATTCCCAACCACTGCACCACCAGGCAAGCCCAATATGATAAATTTTAATCATTTATAAATTAACCTATTAGGATTTGAAGTAACTTAACACAAATAAAATCTCTGGTCTTCATTCTCAAAAAATTACAATCAGGGGAATTAAGTAGGGCCTTTAACAAGAACATGCTATCTGATTCCTGAGATTATGTGTTAGGTAGAATATGGATAGGAGAAAAAGGAATGGCAATTTAGAGAAACTAGCAGATATTTATAAAAATGTAAAATAATGAGCATTCAATGTGAGGAACCAAGAGAAAAAAGAACTATTTATTGGATGCTATGAGTAAAAAAGGAAGTAGCACTAGTTTCCTTTCATTCTCTGAGTCCATAGTTCATTGTTTCATGGGTCTGACATTTTACAGTCTGAATGGAAGTGGCTGAAGATTAACATGTTAATGGTTCCTGGAGGACCATGACTTAGCTGCCTGGGGCCCCTGTTCCTTTACAATGATGACTCAGAAAGTTGAACTCAGGATGTCATGGGTGTAGTCACCAACAGCTGCGGTTCCAATCTTGAACTAAGCTCAGTTGCTTTTCATTAGAGCACAATCAGAAATTCCTGGGTTTTTTACTTTTGGACTTACTTTACCCACAGAATTACCCTCACTGAGGAGGGAGAAAATTGATCATTACTGGTTCAACATGTTTATTGTACTTAAGTATAAAAACTTTAGCTAATATTTGGAATCATAACACTTTCATAGAAACAAAGTTACCTGATTATTTATCTGACACCAGAATATTATAAATATCTAGCCTCAGGTATATTGAGTATAAATTTTGCTTCTCTTTCCCTCAAGGAAATGACAGTGTAGGAATATTTTGTGGGAACTTCCCATACATGGACTAACATTTTGTTCTCCTTTTCTCATACTACAACAGATACTATCAAAAGCAGGAAGTGGAGAAGTTTCCAATATATTTGTCTAAGCAGAGACAAAATCTAAGATGGCAACAGACTTTGAGGGGAAATGAGGAAGCAGACTTGACTTTATCTATTGATCTTTAAAATTAAAAAAGGTAAAATAACCTGAATTACATAAGCTATGAATCAAGGTTCTAATTAGAAACCCGTTAGGAAGGTCTCGACTGTCTTTCCAAAATACATATACCTCCTGCCTAAGATGTCATACTCAATATTAATTAATAGATGAATTAGAATTAATAAATTAATTATGTAATCAGGAGATTGATTGATAGACATATAATCAGAGAAGCAATGGTCCTGAAATACCATTTTCTTATCTTACTAAATAATGGATGCCTAGAAGAGCAGATACAAACAGGAGAAAAACTAGAAGCAGCCATAGGTCTTTCTATGTAATTTTCTTTCTAATATGGACAGTAATGATAATAAAGACATAGTTAATATATTCAGTTCTTTTCTCACACCAAAATTCATTGTATTCCTTTGTTTTTTTATTTCCTTCCATTTGGGGCTACTGGCATTAGTAGTTGACCAGAATTATATCCTCAGAAATCTCCATACTAGAAAACAGCATACTATGAAGATCTTTGCTGTTAAACTGTATTAGATTAAGATTAGATTAGATTAGATTAAGAAGAGTCCCTGTGATGAGGAAAGGTGAACTCATTCAAAGAAATGAATGCCACCTTCTTTTGACAAAATGTCTTACAAATTTAACTGTAATATCTAGACAAAATAATTCCCCACCTTTTTTCTAAGAGTTTTGTTAGCTATGGGCAACGATATAAGGAAGAATCTTTGGTATTATTTCTTTTATTATGTATTTCTATCTTGTTTTCCTTTGTTCATTGTATTTTTCTTAGTAAAATATATACACTCTTTTTGGACCTTTCTTACAAATTTCAGAAATATTTTTACATATTTACATTTCCACTATTCTTTTTAAAATTAATTAATTTGTTTATTTATTTTGGCTGCATTGGGTCTTCATTGCTGCATGTGGGCTTTCTCTAGTTGCAGCAAGCAGGGGCTACTCTTCATTGTGGTGCACGGGCTTCTCACTGCAGTGGCTTCTCTTGTTGCGGAGCAGGGGCTCTAGGCATGTGAGCTTCAGTAGTTGCAGCACGTGGGCTCAGTAGTTGTGGCATATGGGCCCTAGCATGGGCTTCAGCAGTTGCAGCACATGGGCTCAGTAGTTGTGGCGCGTGGGCTCTAGGGCATGTGGGCTTCAGCAGTTGTGGCACACGGGCTCTAGAGTGCAGGCTCAGTAGTTGTGGTGCACAGGCTTAGTTGCTCCATGGCATGGGAGATCGTCCTGGACCAGGGCTTGAAGCTGTGTCCCCTGCATTGGCAGGCAGATTCTTAACCACTGTGCCACCAGGGAACTCCCTACATTTCCACTAAACTTTATAATTATCTTTTTACTCTCCCGCTCTCTCTTATTGCTTCTCAATTTTCCTTCTCCACATCCAGTTCTCTCACTCTTCTCTCTTAGCTAGTAATAAGAATTAATATTCCCTATTATTATTTAGAGGGAGATTATTTTTCCTCTTAAAAATATAAACACAAAAGTTTAAAAAAATAATTGGTGAGTTTCTTGACTTACTTTACTTATAGAACTTTAGTCCAAACAGAGAATAAAAATCCCCTACTTAGGTTTTGATGAATTGCTAATTTCTAGAGAATGTAAATAATCTGAAATTCACTTTAGGGGAAAAAAGAAAGAAGAAGATATTTATGAAAATAGTGGGTCTTTCTTAAGCTTGCAGTTGCCCTTTTTTGGGATGGTCACAATTCCTGTGTTTGAGTTGAAGCTCTGTCAATATGCAAATGTAAGACTTTGGAGAGAAAAAATTAGTTTCAGGGCTTCAGTGTCCTCATTAAAAAACGCAGGATATTCTAGATACTTATCCCTGTAGTTTTTTGGGTTTTTTTTTTTTGTTTTTCTGCGGTACGCGGGCCTCTCACTGTTGTGGCCTCTCCTGTTGTGGAGCACAGGCTCCGGACGCGCAGGCTCAGCGGCCATGGCTCACGGGCCCAGCCGCTCTGCGGCATGTGGGATCTTCCCGGACTGGGGCACGAACCCGTGTCCCCTGCATCGGCAGGCGGACTCTCAACCACTGCACCACAGGGAAGCCCTCCCTGTAGTCTTTTATATCTCTAGCAGTATATAACTCTATGACATTGCCCTTCACTTCAGCTTTTTTAAATTTTTAAAATAAACTTAGTTTACATATGTTGTATGCTATTTGGTGTAACATGAAGATATTCGCTTTTTTCTCCTGGCATAGCTATTTCTTTTCTCTGGGATTTTTTTTTTTTTTTAAGTTTTCTTTCTCATAGTATTACAAATGACAAGAAATTAGACCTACACGGTAAACAGCTTTTAACATTTCATTCCTAGAGGAAACTTCCCTGCTTTATAAAATCATACCTAACAACCACTTCATATCCAAAAGAGAGAGAGAGTAACAAACTTTTTTATCAGTGCAATTGTCACAATCTAAAATACAGATAAATGTTGTGATTTGACATATTTGCTAACATTAAAGAATTCCACATTAAGCAGTTCTCCAGAAATATGACTTCCTGTAACAAGAGCCAAATCCAATAGATGTTTCCTGAAGGATTGGCCAATCTTTTAGTAAACATGATTAGAGTGAATAGTCTGCAACTACTTGGGGAGGCTTGTTTTTGTTGTTGTTTTGGTTGTATTTTACTGTGTTCCAATATTAATTTACTTACCAGGTTCAGAATGTTTTGCTTCATTGTTTCCCATATTTTATCATTAGTCTGGGTGTAGTTTTAGAATATAATCTGAAAATCTGACTTTTATAAAGCAAAACATCAGGCATTATTTTAAGGGCAAATAATTTTTTTGATATTTATTTATTTGTTTATTTATTTGGTTGCACCGGGTCTTAGTTGCGGCAGCCGGGCTCCTTAGTTGCGGCAGGCAGGCTCCTTAGTTGTAGCTCCCAGGCTCCTTAGTTGTGGCATGTGAACTCTTAATTGCAGCATGCATGTGGGATTTAGTTCCCTGACCAGCGTTCGAATCCAGGCCCCCTGCACTGGGAGTGTGGAGACTTATCCACTGTGGTACCAGGGAAGTCCCAAAATAATTTTAATGATAAGAAAAGGGGATTCTGACCTGAGCTTTATAGTAATGATATTATTTTCCCATCCTCCAAGCATTCTCCAATCAAAAATGCTGAAAAAGTTGGTTAATAGCCAGTTTGTGAAATAAAAACAGCAGAATAACTGTCAGGTTACATTTGGCTGCTAGAAGGCAAAATCCATAGCATGAGTAGCTTAAATATGAGGCCATTTACTAGTTCACATTATACAAAGTACAGAGCATGCTTCAAGATTTGTTAATTCAACACAGATCTAAGTGCTTTCCATCTTTTTATTTCCATCACTAACAGCAGGTCATCCTTATCTAGGGATAGTTCTCAACATTACAAGATGATTGCTTCAGTCATAGGCATCACATACAGACAAAACAAGTGGAAGGAAATATTATGTGCCCTCCCATGTGGCTCCATTTAGAATAAGGACCTTTTTCAAAAGTTCCCCAGCCCTGGAAGATAGCATACTTCCTTTCTCATCTCATTGGTCAGAGATTTATGAAATAAAAATATCTAAACCAATGTCTGTAAGGGAAATGGAATCACCATGATTAATGTAGATTAATGAAGAGTTTATTATTTATGAATTTATTCCTTAGGTGGGCATAGGCTATCCTTCCCTGAGAACTGGACATATGAACGTATTCAGTTCATGTATCAATGAAAAGTGACAGAATTGTTGTTGCATAAGCAAATGAGATGACTGAAACAACACCTTACAAAGTTTAAAAAAAAAAGACAAAAATATATCCATAATCTCACTGACCTAATTTCCCTTATTAAAGCATATTTTTCTGTATAAACACCAATTTTTGCTTAGTTTATCTTAAAGTGTACATATATTTTTGTATACAGCTTTTAAAATTCATATTACCATGATTAATCCCCTCTTAATCTTCTAGTCATTATCACTACCAATTTAACTGTGTATAATATTACACCTGGTAGATGGATGTGCTGCCATATCTAATAATTGTCAATGTTGTATACCTACATTGTTTAAAAATGTAATATTTCTATTCTTAAAAAGATTGTGCATTTAGTCATTTTCATATTTTTAAATTCCCAAGTGTCATATCAGTACCTTAAAGTATCATCTACGTTTTTTAACAAAGAAAGTACACATTTAGGAAAAATTTTTAGTCGACGATTAAATAATAAGCCACTTATATACTTCCCCTTGCCAACACTACTCAAAGTCCTGCCTTTTTTGTCCTTTGTCTCTGTCCAATTGATAAAATCCAACTCTGAATCCTTCAAAAGTTTAATTCCTGAATCTGGAGGGAAAGAGCACTGAATTTTGAAGGCACAAATTACTATGAATTTATAGTTTGGAATTCCAGCAGCCCATAATCCTTTAAGATTTTTGATACGCCATTTTATTTTACCTGGAGAAAATGGCAAACCCTCACATTTTTAAAAATCCATTATTTCTTGACATTTTGAACAGAAAATCTCAGCCTCTTCTTCACATAGAAAATTGAATCACAGCAAGAAAATCTTTAATTTTCTTTTCTTTCTTTCTTTCTTTATTTATGGCTGCGTTGGATCTTCATCGCTGCGCATGGGCTTTCTCTAGTTGTGGCAAACATGGGCTACTCTTCATTGCAGAGCATGGGCTTCTCATTACGGTGGCTTCTCTTGTCACAGAGCACGGGCTCTAGGTGTGTGGGCTTCCGTAGTTGCAGCACGTGGGCTCAGTATTTGCAGCACACGGGCTTAGTTGCTCCATGGTATGTGGGATCTTCCTGGACCAGGGCTTGAACCCATGTCCTCTGCATTGGCAGGCAGATTCTTAACCACTGCACCGCCAGGGAAGTCCGAAAATCTTCAACTTTCTGTCTACTCTTCAACAGCTCCATCATAACACACACACACACACACACACACACACACACACACACACACACACACACACACACACACCTGAAAAATGTGTCCTATTTCTCTCCCCACAGAAAAAACCTCATTTCAATGGAAGTTACTCTTTTCTTCAGGCCAAGGTTAGACCCTCTTTACTTGTGTCCAGGATCTCAGTCTCTATTTATTTTATTTTTAGCTTTTGTTTCTTCCTCTCTAGTGGCAGAATTATATTAAACTAAGCCCTCCACAAAAGTATCCCTCAAACAGCCTCTCTTACTTTCCAGCATAGATTTATAAAATGATATCCTCAATTGCTGTTTTCACAGCCTTTGTTCCAATTCCTTCCTCAGGTCACCAGTTGCTGCCCCCCCCCCCCCACTGTACCAAATTTTATTTTGCAGTGTGCAAGGGTACTGACAATGCCACTGTCACTAAACCCCATGCATGTTTTTTAACTCTTGTACTTGAACCCTCTGTGCTCTAGATATTGTCAACTTGTGCCAATGTTATGAAGTATTCACTTCCTTAGCATCTATGTCACTACAGCCTCCCAGGTTTCCTTTTGTTTCCCTGTCTATTTCTTAATCTTCTTCTTAGACCTATTTCCCTCATCCTTGTTCTCCACAGTTCACTTATAGGGTGTTCCTTCCCCATCTTCACACTCACCTTATAGAGTCACTGTCGGGATTATGTGAATTAATATTTGCACAATCATTCAGAAGAACACCTGCTTCATATCACATGCTACCTAAGTACTTGTTAATCAAATCAACCTCAGCACTCCACAGAGTAATTTTCATTTTTATCTTGATTCTCACATTTCTGTCTCTACAGAGATGTCTACCCTGAGCTCCATGTATACATATTGAGCTTCTTATTTCGTGGCTCCAATGAGTATCTTACAAATACTTAAAACTCTCCTGCTTTGGATGAAAATATTTATTTAAATCTATTATAGTTAGTAATACATAGTCATAGTAAAATTTTACCTATGATTCATACTATCTCAATAATACCAAATAGAATGCTTACTTTTTTATTGAGATATATTTGACATATAACATTGTGTGAATTTAAAGTGCATGATGTGTAGATTTGATATATTTATACATAACAATATGATTATCACCGTAGCATTGGCTAATACCTTTATCACATCACATAATTATCATTTCTTTTTTGTGGTGGGAACAATTAAGATCTAGTCTCCTAGCAACTTTGATGTTTATAATACAGTACTGTTGTCTATAATCACTATGCTGTGCATTAAATCTCCACGACTTATTTATCTACTGGCTATAAGTTTGTGCCCTTAAACAACATCTCCCCAATTTCCCCATCCCTCAGGCTCTAGTAACCACCATAGAATGCTTACTTTAGATTTATACAGATATATCACTTAGATGAAAACCAAACTACATTTTTTTCTAAATGGCGTCAAACACAAATTAAATAGACAATTTCTGGATGGTTTTATTGTTAACATTTTTTGTATTTTTCTCATTGTAGAGATGGGAAAAATGAAATTTCTAGGTACCTAGAACTTATAAGCTTATTATAGTCTTAAAGTTATAGTAAAAGAATATACTATAGATATTTTTGAATGAAAAAATTAAATTTGTATCATAAAATTATAACTAAATTGTTGCAAAATACACATAGAAAAAATTCCTTAAATACATTTACTTTTCTGTTATTGACTTTTTTAAATAAAAAGATATTGACCATTATGTCAATTATGGTGATAATAAAATATATCACATTTTAATTATGTGTCATAAAACAAGATTCATTTAGATGAAATAAACAACACATATAATAAGACCTCAAGGGCACAATTGGAACTCCTTGATAGACTATGGAGTATTATAGAGAACATACAGTCATGAGCTAAGGCAGAGACTAGAATGTAAACAACTAAGATCACTGGGTTGCGGGGGGCTGTTGGTGGTGGGATGAATTGGGAGATTGGGATTGACATGTGTACACTAATATGTATAAAATAGATAACTAATAAGAACCTGCTGTATAAAAAATAAATAAATAAATTTTTTTTAAAAAAGAACAACTAAGATCACCATCGCAGCCTCTCTAGTGAGCTCTTGTTATTTGGCCCTCTCTGGAAGTCTATACCACACCTCTCTCTGTAGACCAGCAAATCATCTGACTGTGTATATGTCTACCCCTTGGCAAGTCAGCAGTGGCCAGATGCTAATATGACTTCATTATTATCCATTCAGTAGGAGTTTGGAGAGCTGACTTTATGAGTAGAGAATATGGGCAGGTTTTCTTAGAAGTAAGGGTGGAGAAAACGAAGAAATAATTAGTTGAATACTTATTGTCATCTCTAGTAGAGGATTAAGTTATAATTGAAGTCCATTATGTTCCCTCTCATTCATACAATTTTAAATAATTTTTTTTAGTTTCAAATAATTTTAGTTTATACATTTGTTTTAAATTTCTCCAGTGACTTTTTACTTTCTTTTTTGCAGAACTCTTAATTCATTGATTTGTTCTATAAACATTTATTGAGCTCCTATTAGATACCAGAAAGAACAGATATAATTGCCGCTTTTAAGGACAGAGAAAACAGATAGTAAGCAAATGTGTTACATAGGGATAAGTGCAGTGATTTAAAAAAAACATGAAAGGAATGCAACGTAATCATGGAGCTATTTTGTCTCAGTGTTCAAGGCAGGATTCTGAAAAGACTCCATTTGTGCAGAGATTTGATACAGAACCAATATATCCATAGCATTTATGAGATTGAATCAGAGCATGACTCCAGAGGTGGAGAGGTAAGGAAGACCCTGTGAGTAGGGATTTACCACAGAATTTCCTCTCTGCTGCAGTTGGGAGTGTCTCTACATCCTTTTCCATAAGAGTAATCATAACTTCTCATTTTCCTAATATCTTGTGGCAAATGGTACATACTTAGTTTTCAGGCCCTTAGGATAATTTAATAAACTTTATTATGCAAAATTATGAAAAAAATCCAATCTTAAAATAAAACTTTTCATAGCCCAGAAAACTAACTGGCTGAGTAAAAATTATTCTCTAATTTCAAGTTATAAGGACTGACATACAGTGCAGTGCTTTCTGCTCTGGAACATATGATTTGTGATTACAGTTGAGGAATGAAGCAGAGAAGGGATTAGGCAGTGAGGGTCTGTTTTACCTGCCAAGTCTTTCCTTCCTGTTGTGAACTTTAAAAGACACCTTCCTAGAAGAGATTATACAGAACAGTTTTCTCAGAACACGTCCCCTCTTAGTAATACAACAAAAACCCAACAAAAGCACATAAATTGAGAGAACTGGATACTAAGCATCCTTATAGTATAGGTGATTCTACATTTCCTATAGGAATGTGGCAGGCCATGGCCAGTCCTGCCTCAGGCTTAATTTTTAAGCAACAGGAAATAGAACATGGTAGTCTGTAATTGTGCGGAAAGAAAAGAATCGGCTTACACATTAAAAAGCAAACTCTAGGGCTGATGTATCTCTTCCCACAGCCTAATGACAAAAGGGAAGTGACCCTTGCTTCTGAAACAAATCTACTCACCAAGTTTAGAGATACTTTCTTAAGAAACTAGGAGGGCTCCTGCTATGAACTGAATTGTTCTCCTACCCCAAATTCATATGTTGAAACCATAATCCCCCATATGATTGTATTCGGACATAAGACTTTTAGGAGATAATTAATGTTAAAATGAGGTCATAAGAGTGGTGTCCTAATCTGACAGGATTGGTGACCTTATAGAAGAGGAAGGGAGAGAGATCCTTCTCTCTATATATGCACACACAAAAGAAAGGCCACTTGAGGACATAGAGAGAAGGTGGTTCCTGCAAGCCAAGAAGAAAGCTCTCTCCAGGAGCCTGATTCTGCCAATGCCTTGGTCTTGGACTTCCCTCCAGAACTGTGAGAAATTTGTTTCTGTTGTTTAAGCCATCTAGTTCATGGTATCATCTTATGGCAGCCATAGTAGACTAAGATAGCTCCTGTGAGCTTTATCCACAAAATCACTTGTATCCTTACCTGACAAAGATCCATTTCAAGCCGTGTTGGCTTGTTGGAAGTGATAGGAAAGAAAAACTACCTTGAACGAGGTCTAATTCAGCATTCTTGCCAGACCTCAAACCTGGACTAGGTCATTGATGATTGCCTACCTTAAGCATTGAGGCTCTTTCACTCATTTTTTACTAGCTGGCCTATCAACATAAACTTCCTTTATAATATTGCATGCTCAGAGTTCCAAAAAACTTACGCTGCCAACATGCTTTGGAGCATGGTTCCATTCTATGATGACTGCCTTAATCAAATCTGTAGTGTCTTTTTCAAATTTTGACTTAACCATTTTTATTACAACAAATCACACTAATCAATCCATAGAGGAATGTGTAAATATAATTTTTAATAATATTTAAATTTTCTTTTACCAAAACTTCTTTTTAATTTGACAGTATAAAGCAATAACTAAGGCATTTGCTTTAGAATTAGTACATCTGCACAACCACTTGCAAGCTGTTTTCTTAGAAAAGTTATTTTATCATTTTGAACCACTATTTGTTTTCTCTATCAAATGAGGATAAGTTAACAACATTATCTTAGACAGAGTGTGAAATATAAATGAGAAAGAAATAATAATTAAGGCTCATTATTGGAAACTGCTTTTCACATTATGATTTATTATCATTAAAGTGACAAACTGTAATTTCACCACCCCATGGTAAAAACAAAAAATAAGGTGGCTTAAAAGCAGGCATCTAGAGAGAAAATCTAAACAAAGACTTAATCTACAATATGAAAATTAATCCCAGATATTTCAAGAGCTGACTATAATTACATGTTTGAAATGGGGCTTAAATAAAATAGGAATTTGCTCTTTTCAACTCTAGTCTTTAGCCAAGATTTTTTAAAATGCGTGTATATGTGGTTTCTATTTCTTCTAAAGTTTGGGAAAAAAAGAGAAAATATGTTACTTAACAGATTTTTCAAGTACCTCTTTTAGATGTTCCCTTGTGTAGACTTCTTCTAATCTGTTCATTCAGGCTTTGACTGATGGGTGAACTTCTGTATCCTCTTCCCAGGTATGAGAGGCAAACACCTAAGTTTTCTAAGGTTTATGACCTATTCCCTTCTCTAATATGGTTCTCTAAGGCTTGGGCCAAAAACCAGCTACCCATATATATGGATAGAGTGATGTGGAAATATTTACACAGTAATAAATATAATTACTAATGAAGTGTAGAGCTAAAGCTAGGAATAGAAAACATTTCGGCAACTTACTGAATCAAAAATTACAGTAATGATCACAGTAAAAACTTATATTGGTCAGTTAATTGTACTTGTAGGATTAGCAAACCAGAGAAATCAATTATTTTGAGAAATCAATTTTTATCCCGTAGTTCCCACGGTGATATTGCCTAATCATCGTCTTCAAGTCACAATAAAGGTATATCGCAAAAAGAAATAAACAGAGAGAGACTAAGTGATAAGAGAGACTAAGAGATAAGTGATTAATACATTTAATTATAGTTTCCTGCATTGGATTTGGTCTCTATTCCACAAATCTTGTTTATTTCAACGGTGCTTTGAGATCCTATCCTGCCTCTGTCACTTACTAGCCACCTGGGCATATGAGGTTGGAAAACAAACCATGCATCTCTAATATAAATTCAGTATACCTGCCCCACTGGCTACACAGCATTATTATCAAGATTCAGTAACCTGGGGCTTCTCTGGTGGCGCAGTGGTTAAGAATCGGCCTGCCAATGCAGGGGTCACGTGTTCGAGCCCTGGACCGGGAAGATCCCACATGCTGCGGAGCAAATAAGACCATGCACCACAACTACTGAGCCTGCGCTCTAGAGCCCGTGAGCCACAATTACTGAGCCCATGTGCCACAACTACTGAAGCCCACGTACCTAGAGCCCGTGCTCTGCAACAAGAGAACCCACCACAATGAGAAGCCTGTGCACCGCAACAAAGAGCAGCCCCCTCTCGCCGCAACTTGAGAAAGCCCGCACCCAGCAACAAAGACCCAACACAGCCAAAAATTTAAATAAATTAAAAAGAAAAGATACAGTAACCTAATAGGTAAGAAACCACTTCAAAAAATAATGAATCATTACAAAATACAAATGTTTTATAATGATATATCTTTGTACTTCTATTATCATTCTTAAAATAAATGTGGTGAATATACCATACAGCCAGAGCCTCAGGAAATTTGATCTTAATTTTAATTGTAGGTCATAGATAAATAATCCTGATACCAAAATAATGCTTATAGTGATGACTCAATGCCTCAGTAATGTGAGATCCCGGGGGGAGTTAATAAAGAGATAAGGCTCTGTACTGACTTGTTAGAATTTGCTATGTGGCAAACGTGCAGTTACACAGCCTTAGATCTCTCTTGGGAAACTGCCCAAACATTTGTATTTCCACAATGTATTTATTTAGAAAAATACTCTCTTCCTGAGAAAAATCTGGCTCTCAAATCTCTCACTGAGATTATGCAATTTCAGTAACTCTATTCGGGAACAAGTGTTGGAAGTCTAGTGAGAAATATATTTAACAAAAATCCATTTCCAGACTCTAATTGTTGTGAATATTCGGGAATTTTCAGTTGAAAATACTACTTATAAAAAATGAACTTCAAAACATTTTTTTAAAAAAATAGAAAACTGTAAGAATACCGATAGGGCTTTTTGTCTTCCTCCCCTTACTGTAGATTTATTCTCATGTTACCTTTCTTCATTCATTATCCTTGTTGTTAGGGCACTGCAAGCTCACCCAAAATGAGAAACAGCCAAGAAAGCACGAAGGTTAGAGATAAAGACAGGCACTAGGTTTTAGTGGGCAGCCCCCCCAGGGTTCAGCCAAATTGAGTGGAGGGAAGTATTAAACACCAAGAGGATAACAACATTGCCACTGCTGAGCAGAAAATTGGAATTATTTTTCAAGTTACATTTTTTCCTTTTTTTCTGGTTGTCAGGTTTTGTCTCTCCTGTCTTTCATTGCTACGCTGCAAATAAATAAGCAGCCAACATGAAATTTCTTTTAGACGTGGCAAAGTACTCATTGAACTTAGAGATTAATAGTAAAATTTTAAAAAAGAAAAAGTTTAGTGATATGTTATAAGGAAAATCTGAACTAGGAAGTTTAAATTATATAAGCACCATGATGATAATATACACGTAAACACAACATGTGATTTTTCCAGATAAATTTATAAGATGATAAAATAACAAGCGTGTACCCCAAAACTAATGATAAAATAGAGTAATAACTGCCTACATGTTATATGCCTTTCCCAAAATGATGTATTAGAAATTTAATGCTGGGGACTTCCCTGGTGGTGCAGTGGTTAAGAATCTGCCTGCCAATGCAGGGGACACGGGTTTGATCCCTGGTCCAGGAAGATCCCAAGTGCAGCGGAGCAACTAAGCCCATGCTCCACAACTACTGAGCCTGTACTCTAGAGCCCATGAGCCACAACTACTAAAGCCCATGCGCTCTAGGGCCCGCATGCCACAACTACTGAGCCCACATGCTGCGATTACTGAAGCCTGCACGCCTAGAGCCCGTGCTCCGCAACAAGAGAAGCTGCCTCAATGAGAAAGCCTGCGCACTGCAACGAAGAGTAGCCCCCGCTCGCAGCAACTAGAGAAAGCCCGCACGCAGCAACGAAGACCCAACACAGCCAAAATTAAAAAAAAAAAAAAAAAAAGAAAGAAATTTAATGCTATCCTTCCAGCCTACTATTGGTCTCTTCCATCACCTGTGAGCTTTTTGCTCTGAATCCTGCCACAAGTTCTCATCCACATCAACATCCATTGCCATTTCCTTTGAGTTGTTCTCACCAAAGCCAAATTGCCAACATATTTCTAGTTCCAATGGACTTGGATTCTTAGAAAAACATTCATTTTACATTAAGATCTGTACTGCCTCATCTTACAACTTGTAGCCCAAGAAACCTCCCATACCTAACCAAATTATCACAAAAATGTCTCTCAGTTTGGGCCTAAGGTCTTTACAAATCAGTGCTATATTTTCAATTGTTTAGATTTTCAAAGAGTCTGAGATGACATTCTCAACAAAGAATAAGCTCAATATAGCTCAACAAAGAATAAGCAAAATATTTTGCTTCCGTTTTTACAGTACACCCAAAATGATGTCAAGGATTACTTAAAATGATTATAATAGCTAAAATTTATTGTATTAGTCATCAATCTAATGACCTTTCCATTTAATCCTCACACCCTCTGAAATAGGTTTTAGTAAAATACCCAGTCTATAAATGAGTAAATAGAGGCAAAGAGAGGATAAATATATTGTCAAATTCACATAAGTAGTAAGGTACAGAACTGGTATTTGAAGTTTTACAGTCTGTACTAGGTTACTAGAATTGCCATAAACAAAGTATGACAGACTGGGTAGCTTAAACAACAGAAATGTATTTCCTTTCAGTTCTGGAGGCTAGAGTTTGAGATCAAGGTGTCAACAGGATTTATTTCTTCTAAGGCCTCTCTCCTGGGTTTATAGGTAGTCAGTCTTTCTCTGTGTCTGCTTTCTCTTTTTTTTAATAAAGACACCAGTCATAAGACCCACCCCAATGACTTCATTTATCCTTAATTATCTATTCAAAGGCCTTGTCTCCAAATACAGTCACATTCCGATGTACTGGGGGTTAAGATGTTAACATATGAATTTGGAGAGGATACAGTTCAGCTCATATCACAGTGTTAATCCAGATCCCTCCTCTTAACCACTAAACATGCAAAAGGAAGGGAGGGATGGAGGAGAAAAGGAAGGGAGGAAGGGGCGAGGGAGGGAGGGAGGGAGAGAGATGTTACTTAGGGCATTACTTGGATTGATTTAATGGCTCTTGGTTTCCATATGGGATATAGCCACCTCTACCACAGTAATATACTTGTCAAGCAAACCAGAATAACCTTGAAGGCAGCTGGAGGTAGGGTGCTTTCTAGACAATGCTGAGACAGATTGACCAGTTCTTGGGACAGCAGCTTGGTATGGTGATGTGACCTTGAGCTCTGAAATTACACAGATATAGGTGCAAATATTAGCTCAGTTTCATTCTACTTGGAAAAATTATATTCCCTTTCTGAGCTTCAGTTTTCTTAACATGGGTGTAATATTTCATATAGGATAGGATTTTTAAGAGTATTATAGTTGATATGAAGTTCATAGATGAGCTCATATCCTCAACAAGTGAAAACCTCAAAGTTCTTCATTTTTCCTTTCCATTTTTGCTCCTCACTTACTAGATTCACACAGACCACTTGCCTTTCTTTCACATACCCTCTCAAGAATATTAATATCATAAATAAATAGTGAAGTAATAAATAATACATTTCTTTCACCTAATTACCTCTTTTCTAAGCACACCTTTCTTTAGTCATCTCTCCTACACACTCACCATCTCTTTTGATTGGATTTAAGTAATCACCATGTCTTCTTTCTTTGAGTTGCAAATTACCTATCACTTAAGCAAAATTTTACAAATAGAAATCTACTCTATTCATTTTACATTTTCTTTGAAAATTTTCTTTTTAAACAAATTTTTCAATTAAAATATTTTATACTTCCAGAAAAGTGGAATAAGCAATACAAAAGACACAATTAGAAAAATAAATGTGGATAAATGGACATTCCATCACATTGATTCTAATGTCTTTATTTTTTGGTGGGATTGGTAGAAATAAATAAAACTGTATGGATATATCTAATGATCCATACTGTAACCTAATTTTAATTCACAAAGTTTATCCATATTAATTCATTTATTTATCCTTATGTCAGTCATTATTTTGGGTATTGAACATAGAATTGTGAATGTTATGCTAAGAATGGAAAATGCTTTAGTGATGAAGAGACAGTGACTATGTATGCAAATAAATATGTAAGTGGTGATAAGTGCTATTCCAAAAACAAAGCAAGTCATTACTTTTAGGAATGTAAAATGGTGCAGCTGCTTTGGAAAACAGTTTGGCAGTTCCTCAAATGACTAAACAGAACTATCATATGATCCAATAATTTCATTCCTAGGTATATACCTAAAAGGAATAAAAACATATATCCTCACAAAAACTCGTGCACAGATGTTAATAGCAGCATTATTCATAATATCCAAAAAGTAGTAACAGCACAAATGTTCATTAAATGATGAATGGATAAATAAATTGTGGTATATTTACAGAATACTTTTAGCAATAAAAAGAAATTAAGTACTAGGACTTCCCTGGTGGCACAGTGATTAAGAATCTGCCTGCCAATGCAGGGGACACGGGTTCGAGCCCTGGTTTGGGAAGATTCCACATGCCGCTGAGCAACTAAGCCCGTGTGCCACAACTACTGAGCCTGCGCTCTAGAGCCCACAAGCCACAACTAATGAGCCCGTGTGCTGCAATTACTGAAGCCCACACGCCTTAGAGCCCGTGCTCAGCAACAAGAGAAGCCACCACAATAAGCCCGTGCATCACAACAAAGAGTAACCCCCACTCACTGCAACTAGAGAAAGCCTGCACGCAGCAACAAAGACCCAACACAGCCGAAAATAAATAAAGTAAATAAAGTTTTAAAAAAAGAAATTAAGTACTGATATAAGCTACGGTATGGGTTAACCTTGTAAACATTATGCTAAATGAAAGAAGCCAGACTCAAAGCCATTTATATGAAATGTCTAGAATTAGGTGATATATAGAAACAAATTATATTAATGGTTTCCTAGGAACGTGAGGATGGGAAAATTGCTGGGGGTGATGGCTAAAGGGTGGGGAATTTCCTTATAGGGTAATGAAAATATTCTAAAATTGATTGTGGTGATGTTTATACAACTCTGTGGATATAGTTATAGCTATTAAAACATTTTTTTAATTGAAATTATCAAAATTAAAAGTTTGTGCTTATCAAAAGATACATATAAAATTGAAGAGATAAGATAGACCAAGATAGAATATTTATATGTATTTGGCAAAGAACTTATATCCATAATATATGAAGAGCTCCTACAATTCAATAATGAAAAGACAAAAAAATCTTTAAAAAAAAACCCTCAAGTTATTGAGATAGAGAGTAATAGAGGAACTGGTGATTGTTGCTTTTTAAATATGGTGCTCAAAGAAGATCTTTTGGAGAGAGGATACCTGACAAGTGTCCTAACTAAAAGAAGGGAGTCTGTCATTCCAGGATCTTGTAGAAGAGTGCCCCCATGACAGGAAATAACAAATTTAAAGTACTAAACCTAGAATGAATATGCTATGTTCAAGAATCAACAGCTTCAGCGGAGCCAAGGGATTAGTAGGCAGTATCCATAAAGCTGAGTAATTACAGAAAAGACTGACAGGAAATAAAGTTGAAAGGGGAGCTGGGAATGACATATTGGACACCTTTTCCCTTGTCAAAATGATCCTCCCTAATGATGATGATGATGATGGGGCTACAGCAAAATATTTCCTATCTCCTGCCTTGTGTCTTTAACTGCCCTTATACTGTTCCACTTAGAAAACATAACCTCAAATGTAATCTGTCCTGACCGAATTTGTCCCTAATATGTACACCAATCAATATTTACATTAATTTACCAAGTTGTGTGACTAGCACACAACAGTTCACTCAGGATATACTTGAATCCTCTGACCTTCATATTCTGTATCTATTCAATGACTCAGTTTTATCAATACTAACTCAAAATACCTGTCCCTTTCTCTGTAGTTCCACTGATAACTCCCTTTTCATAATTTCAATCTGATCTGCAACATTCTAGCTGTTAATTCCACTTATAATTTTTCCCTCTCAACATCTTTCCATACATGCTGGATTTTATTAATGCACAAAGCATATCATACTTTTTAATATTTTTCTAGCTCAGAAAACCTACTGACTTTTTCTTGACTTTTTCTTATCTGTAATATTATCTCTCAAGATATTTTCCAAAAATATTTTATGGGAAAATAGTCCCTTGACATATAAATTTGGAAATGCAGTTACTATATCTCCCATAGAAGATACTATTGCACATTACCACATTAAGCATTCTTTAAAAGTCCTAGAGTTAAGAAACCTATATAAATTTTTAAACTTAGATATAAATATATATTAATCTATGAACACTTTTTAAATATAATAACTAATAACATCTTGCTGAACTGGTATTCGAGGAACATACCTTGACTAAAAAGGTTAAAATTGATGCTGCAAATTACCATTAAAGTGACTATAAAATGTAAGTTATATGACATAACTGTGTTATTCCGCAAAGTGAGGAAAATGTGTTAGTTCAAATGCATAAATTTTTAGAACTGAAATGTAATTTAAGGCCAATCTAGCCCAAGTCAAGCATTTTATGAATCAGGTTCAGAAACGTAAATTTCCGAAGGTTACTTAGGTTGCTGGTAGAGCTGAGATTAGGATTTCTAGTTTATTGCCCTAATGTATAAATACTATTTTTATTCAAGGTAAATAATTTAACATATATTTATCGTCCACTACTATGTGCCTGGTATATGCAAAGATATTCTCACAATTCATCTTGGCACTTAACATTGCATTTGTATTTAATTCAATTGGTTGAGCATAAATTCCTTAAGGGTCAAGGCTTTCTCTAGATTTTTAAATCTCCCTTTGTGACTAACATATTATTATGCACAACTAGTCACTGACTCAACACATTCATGTAATATATTCTTGCTTAAATAACTTCTGATGACAGATCATAAATTAAAGAGGATTTAGCAAGAGTGAAGCCCTCTTCCTGGTTCATAGCTGGTGCCTTCTTGCTGTGTCCTTACATGATGGAAGGTACAAGGGACCTCTGTGGGATCTCTTTTATAAGAACACATCCCATCCCTCATGATCTAATCCCTTCTGAAAGGTCCTGCTTCCTAATACCATCACCTTTGGGAGTTAGAATTCTATATAAGGACTTGGGGGAACACAAACATTCAGACCATAGCATAATCCCACCAACAGTGTTAAAGGTCCACATCCTCACCAACATTTTGTATTGTCAGTTTTTACTAATTTTAGTTGTGGTATCTCATAACAGTGCTGATTTGTATTTTTTGATGAGTAATGATGTTGAGCATCTTTTAATATGCTTATTGGCTGTATATATATAATCTATTGAAAAGTGCCTGTACAATCTTCAATGCTTTCTTTTTTTTTTTTTTTTTTGCGGTACGCGGGCCTCTCACTGTTGTGGCCTCTCCCTTTGCGGAGCACAGGCTCCAGACGCGCAGGCTCAGCGGCCATGGCTCACGGGCCCAGCCGCTCGGCGGCATGTGGGATCTTCCCTGAACGGGGCACAAACCCGTGTCCCCTGCATCGGCAGGCGGACTCCCAACCACTGCGCCACCAGGGAAGCCCTGATTCATTTTTAATTGCATATTTATTTGTAGTTCTTTATACATTTTCAATATATAATCTTAAGATATGTGAATTTCAAATACTTCCTTACAACTTGCCTTTTCAGTATCTTAAGGGTGCTTCCTTTGTTGAACAGTTCTTGATTTTAATGAAATCCAATTATCAGTATTTTATTTTTAATTGGTGCTGTCTATATCTTGATTCAAAAATGCTTGCCAACCTCATCATGAATATATTCTCATATGTTTTTTCTCCTAAAATTTAATGTTTTATCTTTCACATTTAGATGGTTGAATTCTCTTGAATCAATTTTTGTGTATGATACCAGGTTGGGTAATACATATTTTTAATGGGGCCAGCTATTTAAGACAATAGAGTACAGAAAGGTACAAGGATGTGTAAGAAGTGTGTTAATCACTAGATAGCTTCAGGTCAGGTTTGTTATCTTGTTTGTCATTTTACAATGTAATTATGCGTTTTGAAATTTAAAAATAAGTTCATTACAATAATATATAATTACATCAGTTCACTCTAGTTGATCTCCACAAATTACAGTTTTATGAATGTTATAACAAGTTGTACTATTTTTTCAGTGGCACGCACACCCAAATCAGTCTTGTACACTGCTCTTAGAAATTGAAATATTTAGTGGTTTCGGTCACTTTTCAGAGGCAACACTGTGGAGAAGAAAAAGTACTGAACTAGCAATCTGCTCACTTGAATTCAAGTTCTGTGTCAGTCATTAATTAGCTATGGCTTTCTATAGAGCATACTCATAGTGTTTTCTGTCCAACACCCTTGATTTCTTCTGGAAGCAATAATCTACTCCTCCTGGGAGCTACACCTGTCCACTCCACCCTTAAACTCATATACTTACATTAAGATTTGCAGTGTTTTGACATTTTCCTATTCCCTGACCCCTGACTTTTTTTAGGGTCCACCAAATCTGTGCTAGTCTCCTGTAGCTCTCCACCTCAAACATATTGGTCCAGTGGTGGGACACTTCCAAACTAAAACTATCAATGCTATACTGAAGCTATGTGAATCTAGTCCATGAAGAAAAGTAGTCACACTATTCTGATTAGGCCTTCCATATGCACAATTCCTTCATATCCACAATTCCTCTGTATCAGCGGTTCCACATCCAAGGATTCAAGCAACCATGGATCGTGTAGTACTATAGCATTTACTATTGAAAAAAACCCACGTATAAGTGAACCCATGCAGTTCAAATCCATGCTGGTCAAAGGTCAACAGTGTATATGTATATTTGTACATACATTTAAATACATATATATTTGTGAATTCAAATACTTTATGATATGATTTAGCAGTTTTGTAACACTGCTACTGACTAAAATTCAAAAATGTGTTATTTCCAAAGTGTGAGAAAATGGGTTATACATTTCACTAGTGATTTTAATGAAGTTTAAAGCAAATGCCATTTATTACTTTATTATTTATTATGACTACACTTTAATGATGTATATTGCAGCTGTGATCCACTATAGACATAAACAGAATATTCTCTAAATTGTTTTTGATGGAATATTTGTTCCTGCATTTCTGAATGTTTACTGATAACATTGCTCTTTCCTTCCTGATTCCGATCGCATCAGTGGCTGAACATGTGCATGTATTCTCTTCTTTTTCTCTTCCCGTGCTGTGTAAACATTACACATTTCCTTCCACTTTTGAATCCAAAGGAAAAATAGCCTTAAAGAAAAAAATTTGTATGTGCTTTTCCATTATTTTTTGCTATTGATCTTTAAATAATTTTGAAACAGGAAGTCTCACTCTCCTGCTGAAATCTGTTTCCTATAGAGAGTAAATGTGTTGATTTACCACTTAAAGTCACTTTTCTGTGAAACTCTTTTGAATCAGATAACTCCCTAAGTTGAGGGAGAAGAACTGGGACAAAGGACTGGCTAGAATGTTAGACAATTTCTTTTTCAACAGTTCTGTTTGCAATCTCATAGAAAACCTGGTTAGGAAATTGGTTATAAAAACAGAAACATACTTTAAAGGAAACAAAGATGAAAATTTGGAAATGTGTTTCTTTTTTGAAATGGGAGTAAAGGGAAAGAAGAATCAGAAATTGAAAGCTGCGTTAAAGAAATAATAGAGGGCTTCCCTGGTGGTGCAGTGGTTGGGAGTCCGCCTGCCGATGCAGGGGACACGGGTTCGTGCCCCGGTCCAGGAAGACCCCACGTGCTGCGGAGCGGCTGGGCCCGTGAGCCGTGGCCGCTGGGCCTGCGTGTCCGGAGCCCGTGCTCCACAACGGGAGAGGCCACAGCAGTGAGAGGCCCGCATACCGCAAACAAACAAACAAACAAACAAAAAACAACAAAAAAAGAAATAATAGAAAAATGCAAGAAAAATTAAAGTAAAATTAGTTCTGACTTAAAAAAAGAATAGTTATGAGAAAGATGTGGCAAATAGAATTGCAAATGTAAATGGTTCTTAATACATACTTAGTCATGTTGATCAGGATTACCCATGTCTCTCAGTTATTGCCATTTTAATGTATATTTTCAAGATTGAAATATGACCTCTGTACTTGAATATTATTAGCTGTATGCACTGAAAGTATGTGTATCTACAATATTGAATGCTAATACACATGTTTTAAATATGACTCATGGAATTTGTGGACAGAAATGTATGAGAATACACATTAAATGTCATAGAAATTTACATGTGGAGGTATGCATAAAGTTCCTACTAGTCTGTATATAAATCCACATTAACATTTTATTTATTAGATATATCTGTGTTCTGTATTTCAGAGATGATTGACGCAATGAAGAAAGAACACATTTTTTTGGTTTCTGTATGTCTGCTGCTTAGTTGTGCCTCTGCCCCTCTTAATGCTGTTCCTGAGGAAGGTGAAGAACATACAAACATTACAGGTAAAATGTTAAAAGTATTCATCTTTTTAAGCTAGTCAATGCTCTCAATTTTAATACAAAAATTTAATACATTTTTCTCCATCTTGTAGAAAAATCAGTTTTTATTGAAGTGACATTTTTCCAAAATCTTAGTCCAAAAAATAAAGTCACTTTAGCAAGGAAGATCTCTTTTTTCTCAGACTATATATTAAATACTGAAGTCCCTCTGAAAAATTGTAAGGAGCAAAATGGTATAGATACAACTCTCTATGAACCTTGATGTCACCCTTTGTCTGGGAAAAGTATGGGAAGGAAAAGGAAAGTACAAACATCTGAGGTTTCAGTCATTCTCTCCTTCTTGCCTTTATTCCTCAAATAAAAACTTCTCAGATGAGTCCAAAGTAAGAATCTAGTCAAGCAGGATACCAGAAGATCTGGGTAATAGAAGATAGTTCTAATCCCATAAAGTTCTGTGTCTAAAAATAAAATACAGTTGACCCTTGAGCAATGCAGGAGTTGGGGTACCAACCATCAGTGAAGTCAAAAATCCACATATAACTTATAGTCAGCCCTCCGTATCCATGATTCCTCTAGGTCCTGCGTTCTGCATGCAGATTCAACCAACCACAGATCATGTAGTACTATAGTATTTATTACTGAAAAAACATTTTGTATAAGTGAACCCATGCATCTCAAACCTGTGTTGTTCAAGCATCAACTGTTTTAACAATAAAACAATAGAACAAGGAGAAGACTGTGTAGTGATCGTTATTATAGATTTATTTCTTTCTTAAAAGTAATATTTTGTGGCAAATTAGTAAATTAGTGATAAAAATCTCATCATTGTTAATAATGAGAGACTGAACAAAGTGATAGCTTCTATTCATTTGTATATATGTTTATGATGTACAAAAGATATCCATAAATACATTTTTGATTTCATATCTCCAACAGCTCTTTAATGTGATTTTGTTCCTTGTACTAACCTTTGATAAAGATTGAATAAATATATCTTATGTGCCTGAGACTCTGGTAGGTACTAGGGAAGAAGTGATGACTGAGACCAGGTTCTCCAAAATTTCATGGTTTCACAAGGGAGACTTTAATGTAGACAGATTATTTCAGTGTAATGTGGTAAGTGAAATGATAAGAGGCATGCATAAGGGTGCTGCTGTTGATACAAAGAAAAGGGGGACTCATCTAAGCTTGGCTATCTGAGAGCTTGGCACAGGGAAGTGGCCAAATGTACATGCTACATCACTTCAGCCTGCGCCCAAAAATGAGACACTGGGAGCAGATCTGAAGGTCTAGACCAACTGGACCCACAGCTTGAAGTCCATCTGCCCAGGCAGGCCCAGCCTACATCAGCCCCCAGCTGACCGGTCGATAAGAAGCAAACCCAGCTGGGATCAGAAGGGCCATTCACATCCTACCCATGAATGAAAAATAAAGGCTTATTATTATATGCCACCAAAAAATACATATATATTATTGGGAGAATTTCCTAAAGATGGAACATTATTTGATAAAGTAAAAACCATCATGTGCCTTATGAGAGTAGGAATGTGGGCACTATGAGATGGACTCTAATTCTTCCTTCCACTCATTTTTCAAAAGGGATGGCTAAAGTTCTTATATTCTGGAGGTTGGGTAGAGAAGGAATGCGGAGGTTACAGTAAGTCCCAACAGGGCAAAGCAGGCAATCCCGTCTTAGAAAGTGGGAGGAGAAAGAGTCCAAGTGTTCCTAATATTCACCTCCTCCAAGCTCCCTCAATTAGGCTGAGAAAATGCATGCCAGTTAACCAGGATGTTCCTGAAACTGTTGCTACTGCCACAGTCAGCCAAGAAACCAGAATTAACCCATCAATAATTAAACCCAAGTTTAAAATCTCTGGATAAATCCAGACCAAACCCACCTGGATAAGGAAAAATTTTGATCTTAAAGCTAGATTTGAAGACCACTTAGCTGACTGGCTGCACAGTCTTATGCAGTTTTGGTTTTCTTTTGTTTTGTTTTTAATTAATCTTGTGATAGCATGATCCTGTGTCTGTATCGATTCAATTCTGGAGATACCATCTATCACATTATGCCAAGATCATGCCATCATTTTATAGATGTATGCCATTTCATTGAAATACTGTACTAGCATTTTATTGAAAAACATTACAAGATTTTACGGCTTCTCTCACAAGTCAATAGTAGACCTTTTAAAATTAGTTCAACCAGTAGGGAGGATGAAATAGAGAAACTTTTTGATAAGATAAAAATGATTAAAAAATAGTGGTGATAGGGTTTTTTTTTTTTTTTTTTTTTTTAAATTCCTTTACACTGGTAGAGACAAGATTAGCAGGGAGCATTTAGAGAAAGGCAAGTATGTTTCATAACATTTAGAATCAGACAGACCTAAGTATGCATGTGTAGTTTGCCACATAGCAGCTTTGCAAAATTAGATGAATTTATGTAAACTCTCTGACTCCCAGTATCCTAATCTATAAGTAAGTGATCTAAATAACTACATTTAAATGGTTGTTATATAAACTGCATAAAAGCATCTGGCATATTTCCTAGCACAGAGGAGGCAGAGTACACGTCTGTGTTCTTCCTTTCCAGAGAAATCAAATATTTTAGTTAGAGAGTCAAGTAGCATATATATAGATAGTAGGTTAACCATAAAGCTCTAGGTTCCCAAACAAATTCCAGGAGAATGAGGATTCTAATAGTCAAGGATATGACACATCCCCAAATATATCATGAGCCTTCCATTCAACATCCCAGGACAGGGGGAGGGAAGACTGAGATTTTAATTCTCAGACTGTGAGACATAAAATATTGGGTTGGCCAGAAAGTTCTGTAAGATGTGATGGAAAACCCCTAACTTTTTGGCCAACCCAATATAAGAGATTAATTATGAAAATGATTACATATAAACCATAATTCTGTTTATCTTACTACATCAGATTAAAGTCCTGTTACATTGTCTTGTATGTTTTTTCCAGTTTTATGGCCTTAGGTAGATCCTTGTCACAGTCAACGCTTTCTTCAAGTCTCGGGAAAGTTACCCCTGATCCCCTCAGAAAAGCTTAAGTATCTTATTATACACTTACACAGCATCCTGAACTTCTTGAATATTTATATAACTAAGTCTTTAGTGTCCACATGCTCCATGAAGGGGGGGGGGGTGGTCACTGCCACCTAATTTACTATCATATCTGCCATGACAGCACAGTGCCTGACACATGACCAACACACGATTGTTAACTTTTGAAAAGGTTTATCTAAATTAAAAAATCAAAACAAGACAAACTTTCATCCCTTTTTAGTGGCACAGCATGGCTGTCTGTCCAAAGGGGCCACCTGATCACTCCCCCAAATCAGGAATGCTGTGCCCAAGTGCGAGGTTGCAAGGTCACTGCACAAAAGAATATTCTAATATAGGATTCGTGTAAGAAATACAATAAAATATAAATGGTAAAAATGAGTAACTAGATAATAATTAGTAAAATACATTACTCAAAGTTAATTCTTAGTGTTTTCTTTAGGAAATTGCTATAAAATCGTTACCTGCTTTCATCACTGAAACCATTTTTAATTTTTATAAAGTGAAGTTTAGAAAAATTTATTGAGTGGAAATTGTACAATTAAATCTATGTGCTTGACTTAAATGCCAATTAAGGAATCTCAGTCACACAGATCTGTGACAGTATCACTCAGTTATTAAGAAGGTGAGCAGTATCTGGTATAAAACTATCTGAGGGTCAATTCTGAAGCCATCACTTATGGTGTGAACTGAACAATTAATTTTTGCAGTGCTCTTTTATAATCTGTAAAGTGGAGATAATAATGCCTAATTCAGAAGTTTGTTGTGATCGTTAAATAATATAATTGCAAAATGTCTGGAGCACAGTAATTACTCAGTAAACGTTAGCTGTTACTACCAGGACAACTGCTACAACTATGGTGTAATATCCTTTGTTTGTGGTGCGCTGCCACCACCTGGTGGCACCATTACTAAATAGCAGGTTGAAAATAAGATGGTATATCCTTAATACAAAAAATGTAAAATAAAAGATTTGGCATGATAATAAAGAATATCAAATATATGAAAAGTCAAAAATGTGGGAATAATCAATGAGAAATAACTTGATATAAGTTATTGATTTATAAGACATAGTTTCCCTAAGTATACAGTGTTTGGCAACTCAGGTAAAGCTGTGTTCTACAAGTGGCCTATATTAAAGGTGCCTGTCTGAAGCACTGCTTCAATGATTTGGTGTCTGTAGAGTTCTAAAGTAACATTAACTTGGGAATCAAGACCATCATATTGTATGAGAAGTGCTATAGGAATTTCTGAAATAATGGTATATAGCCATAAGTTATGAAAATGTCAGAGTTTTTATTCTAGCTCATTTCTCAAAATTATTTATGTGACTTCTGAGATTCTAAGATCTGCTCCTAAGGATATTTATAGAACTGATAGGTCAAATTTTTGTCAGCCCTACAAAAATGTATATAGAGCAGATAAAACATAAAGTGCTAATTCAGTGACACATTGTGCGTCATCTCTCAGTCAGATGCACCACTTAGGGTCCTTGGAGCTTTCTAACTTCTCACAATTTTTTAACAACTCAGAATGTCATGTGTAGAATTATCAATCTTTAAGTAAAGAAAGGAATATAAATAGCATTCACAATCATGCATAAATGTACTACTCAGAAAATGCTTTCGCTTATTTTTGAATTCAAATTGACAGTTGTAACTTCAGTGATGAAGGGAAAATATATATTTTTCATGTCATTTTTTGTTTATATACAGATATATACAATACTCTAAAATGTTATTATATATTATTAATTTCTAGAGAAAAGAAGTACTTGTGTGTATAATTTAAGAAAATTAATTATTTGTAACTTATAGTATTTAACACCTAAATTTTCATAAATAGGGAATGGTTTAATGTAGTATGATATATACATACATGTATGAATATAAATATTCTGTTGCTTTTTCTTTCATGAGGATTGGAGTCATGTACCAGCCCTGATATTGTTGCTTTTAAAGAGTTGTTTTGTATGTAAAAAATGACACAGCTGTGGATTAGGGAGACATCTCTACTTATCTGTAATGTCAACACATCAGTTACCTTATAACTACTACTCAATTCCATATTGGTCAACTGGTACAAGTTTAAGCAACAACTATAACAAGAGTCTAGAAAAAATATTTGATATTTTTCCTTAAAAGTTGGTTAATAATCAACTATTAAAGTTTAATAAAGTTGGTAAGACCTGTCTCATTTGATGAGTTTATATATTTTATCTTTTTGATAACTTTTCATAGTTTCTTATATCAGCCTATTTTATTATTGTTGCACTTCTCCTTAAAATTAAGATGTATTAAAAATGAATGAAAAGGAATGTTATTCTTTTATTTTTACCTTGTAGATGCTGAGTTGCCACCGTTGAAACTTGTACATTCATTCTGTGCATTTAAAGCAGATGATGGCCCATGCAAAGCAATGATAAAGAGATTTTTTTTCAATATTCACACTCAGCAATGTGAAGAATTTATATATGGGGGATGTGAAGGAAATCAGAATCGATTTGAAAGTCTGGAAGAGTGCAAAGAAAAATGTACAAGAGGTAGGTTTCTGGAGACACTTATTACCCAGAAACCTTCAGAGTTATTAGATCTAATCATAGATTTGATCATTTTAGAAAAAACGTTAAAACTATTTTAACATTCCAAGGAATCTTTTTCACTTTTTTAGCTTTAATGTTCAACTACTGTTTTTCATTTTTTTGTATCAGTCATTATAAAACACAGTAAGCTTATTGTCCTATACTCTTCCCCATAATAAAGAGGGAAGAAAACCCTTAAGTTTGCAGAACAGATTTTATATCTGCAACAAATTAAGTGTAATTCAGCCTCCTTGGGTAGCTATGAGTTCACAGGAAATAAATTGTTATTCACAGTGACTTAGACTTTCCTTTACCAATACAATGATCTCATAGTTGTTTCCCTGTCAAGATAATGAATTAATCCAATTTGAGGTTCTCAACAGCTACTAATTAGAAAATTATAGAAATATATATATGAAAGTAAAATCCTTCTCTTTGGAGCCTTGGAATAATGTAGAAAATATCATCCCTGATGACCTATGAAGACCTTACTGAACCCAACTTTTCATAGTTTTACTGAGTTATAAGGTTTCAAAGCATATCACATTCCACTATTAAACTTTATTGAACACTTTTATTCTTTTTTTTTTTGAACACTTTTATTCTTTTAATCATGTTAAAACAACTTTTTTTTTCAAATTCTACAAATTACAGTGTTTCATGTGGTTTTCTCTCTTTAGACTGAGATAAATTCCAAACAATTACTGGTCAAAATTTTGAATGTTTTTATCTCAGTTTTATTCTTCTGAATTGAGAGCTACTTGAGAGACAGAAAATCCTGAGTTGTCTTTATTTCTGCAGTTTCTAGTCCCAAATTTCCCCACTGCATGTTCTTAGAGACAGTTGAATTAAACTGTAGGGCCATAGCAATGGTATCTTTAGTTAACACTGGTGTCTTGTTTTTTTGCAAAGCAGGCAGGTCTGCGTTTTCACTCTGATAATGCTTTCCTAAACAGCTTTTACAAAACAGCCCTGGCATCATGATGCTCTCGGCCTATGGGAAAATCTCAGTGTGGTAAAAACAGAGAGCTTTTCTCCTCTGTGACTGTTATATGCTCCAGACCTGGCAGAAAAGAATTGATGTGAATGAATTTCTTTATCTCAGAGCACTTATTTCCCTCTTTCCTCTCCATAGATGTGCTAGAAATGTTACTAACACAGATTAGGCAGTTCAGTGGTTCTCTGTAGTACCTTTGGCTTTTGTGATTGCCTGGTCATTTTCCATTCACCACAGATTTCTATACCCTGTTCTATTCCATACTGGGCCAAGTATCCTTTCATACTGAGTATCACTCAGGTTCAGCACCTTGGCTAGAGGCCTGGTTGCCTCATTCTTTGTAATCCTCACTTTTTCATGTAGCAGCCTACTTAATTTCATCAACTGGCCTCTTTCCTGAAATACATACCTATTTAGTTTTTATAATTTACAAATCTTTTATTTCACCATTGTGAAAAGTTACCCTTTTCTTTAGAAATTAATCAAATATGATTTTGTTCTTCAGTGAATGTCCTGCTATAATGTTTTCTCAAACATCATTATTGCCTACCATAACTATATGTCTTTTGCCCCCATCTCCTCATTATCTCTTCAAAAGTCATTGATATTACTGTTTGAATATCTGAGTGTTTTATATAGTAAGCTACTGTTAAGGATATAGTTGACATAGAAGAATTACTAAGCTTTTAAAAAATCACCTAAGGAGAAAATTCCATCTTCAGCTGTGATGGAGTAACTGGAGCTGAACTTTCTCTCCTAATGTAAATAACTAGAAAACTGGGCAAAATATATGAATCAGCTGTTTACAGACATTGATCAAAAGGCAGTGCAGGATTGTGATCTCTGAGAGATGGGAAACACATGAGGTGAACCCTCCGGTCTCCCCAGCAATCTGCATGAAGGCACTTCAGACCACAGTTAAAGGAGGGAAATACCAGCACAGCATGGTGGTCTCCATGGTGGAGGATGTGGAGATTGGAGACTGGTAGACTGATGTGGCTGGGTTTTGAGGGACAGTATGTGAGAGAGAATGGACATATGTAGAGAAAAAGCTAAAAAATCTGGATAAGGGTCCCTTTGAATTTGTTACTGAATAATAAAACTGCATGCACTTGGTGAAATTCCATGAGTTTGAGAAAGTAATTACAGGGATTTGTAAGTGGAACAATTCCCAGAGCTCCCACATGACTAGGAGAAATTTTACATTTAATTTAGTACTAGGACTAAATTAGACCTAGAGTAAAAGCTACTTTAACCTTGCCATAGTGAAGCTTAAACCAAGCCTTAAAAGTTCCAGATGATCCACAAGTAACTTAACTACTTGCCAGAAGGCACTTCTTTAATGGAAGATGGTAAAACATTCTTTAACAGAAAACAATAAAATCCAGCAGCCAACAGCATAATGTTCAAAAATATCTATAATCCCCCCTGCCCAGAATACTAAACATTTGAAGAAGAAGCAAACTGTGATCCATAATTAGGAAAAAAGTCCTCAATTCAAACAGACAGAGAAATGACAGAGGTGACAAAATTAGTAGACAAGGACTTTAAAATAGCTATTATAAATATGGTAAAGGATTTAAAGAAAACATGAACATAATAAGGAGAAAATGGAATATATAAAAGAGAACTAAATGGAAATTCTAAACCTGAAAAATTCAGTATATAAAATAAGAAATTTTCCAGATGTACTTAAAGCAGATTAGACATTACAGAAGAAAAGGTCAGTAAACTTAAAGACAGAGCAATAGTAACTGTTCAAGATGAGGGACAGTGGGGATTAAAAATGGCTAAACAAGCAAACAAAAAAGAATGTAGCCCAATAACCCATGACAGGAAATCAAGAAGTCTATCAAAATGTGTAATTGGAGTCCTGGCAGTTGGGGCAGGAGATATGTGAACAAAAAAATGGCAAAGAATTATCCACATTTGATGAAAACTGTAACTTGTAGAACCAAGAACACTGACAAAATCAAAAAAAAAAAGAATAAAGAAAAAGAAGTCTACACAAATGAATATAATAATCAAATTGCTGAAAATTGTGGATAAAAAGTAAATCATAAAAAAATGAGGAAAATGATACATGAGGGAATGAAGATCGAAAGAATCCCCAAGTTCCCATCAAGAAACAATTCACAAGAGAAGAAAATGGAACATCTTATTTGAAGAGCTAAAGGAAAAAATAAACTGCCAATTAGTAATCTAGATCTATTGAAAATACCCTCATAATGGAGATAAACACTTTTTCAGATTAACAATGTCTGAGAAAATTTATTGCTAGCAGACTTGCACTGTGAGTAATAGTAAAAGATTTAAAACTAAAGCACACAGGAAAGGAGGGGGAACATATGAGATTACTGTTGTAAGGTTCTGATACTACAGATGAAAGTGGTATTAATTACTTGAAGCCAAATTGTCATGAATTAAAGATGCATATTAAAATTACATTAAAATTTAATGGTATAATCACTCCAGTTAAAAGGTATATAGTAGACAATATAAAAAAATCACGAACTAAGTACGTGTTGTCTGCAGGAAAGACGTTTTAAAAATACAGACACAGAGAGGTTAAAAGTGAAAAGATGAAAAAAAGATATACCATGCAAGCACAGATCAGAAGAATGATTAGTAAAAGTAGACTATAGGACAAGGAATATTGGCAGGAGAAAGGGAAGACACATTATAAGAATGAGGGCCAATTAATCAAAAAACCATAAAAATCCTCAATGTCTATGTGTATGCCTCAATTACAGAACTGGAAAATTTTCAGAGAAAAAACTGACAGAAGTGAAAGGAGAAATATGATGTATATCTTATATATTAAGACTTGGAAGCTGAATTTTTGTTTTATTTTGGAGACCTTCGAGAACTATGGCTTGTAAATTACCATGCCTGAGAATAAAGTCAAGCCAAATATTTCAGAGAATAGGAACTAGGGATGTGTTTAGTTTGATATGTATGCTCAGCTGTCCTTTTGCATGTAAAGCTGTTTTATCAGTTGTTTCCAAATATATATAGTCTTGCATGATGTATTTACCTATGTAATAATAGAGACATGGTAACAAAGTTAATAAGGTAGAAAAAATTAAAATATAGTTTGTAAAATGGTTTCTAAACACATGGCTTTCAAAATGTTTGTCTTTTGGTTTAGTTGCTTTTTTCCCATAGCCTATACAAGAACAACATTGTATTTGATTATTATTTTTTGAAAAATAGGTGTATGTAGTGTGGGAATTAAAGAATTAGATGAAAGAGATCAAATTCCCACTTAACTTTTTAGCTAGTCAGCCTCTACAGCAACTTTTAAAGGTTCCAATAGGTATTCTGTTTATATTAATTACTATTTTATTAGTTGAGCTAACTGTGACTTGCAGGTTTTCATGGGGATTTACATGGGAATTTTCTCCACAGGGAATTAAAGAGCATGTAAATACTTTTTCCATTCTCTTTATTTTTAAGTTTATTTTGTGTTTTATTTGTTTGGAATAGTGAAGACTTACCCAGTAACAAGAATATTCTGTCCATAGAGTCTTTTCCCATCTACTTGGAAAATTTTCTAGGCTGACTTCAACAAATATGAAATATAAAAGTTAGCATTCAGATTTTACCCTCCCCTTTCCCAACAGAAAACAAAAAGAGGGCAAAAAAAAATTTTTTTACAATTGTTTAAATGTATCAGGTAATTATGAATTAATTTTGATATTAATTTTAATATTCATGATGAAATATTAAAATGTGAATTCATATACATTGGAGTTCAAGGAATTACTAAAATAAGAATTAGTAAAACATACTCTCATTATTCCTTAAGACATCATTAATAAATGTTATGTTCTGCATAAATCTAGGAAAATATGATAACTTGGATAATTTGCTGTAAACCTTATCTATCTTTTCAGACTGTAATTGGCATAAAAATAAATTAAATAGGGTATCCATGGTTGTTACCAGAAAGGAACAAGTTCTCTCTTTTAATATCGCATGAATATTGAAATCAAGCATCTCTATGTTCCTGTTCCGTGGCTATTGTCAGTAGGTAAAACAGAGCAAAAATGATTACTCAGCTCTCTAGTCTTACATACTGTTTATATGTATATATTCTTTCCCTGCCTTCATAAATTAAAAATGTAACATAATAATTGTACATTAAAATATTTTAATGTAAGCTTATTATGACAATCCAACATCTAAAAACATTAACTGGGGGTTGGTTATTTACAATAAAAAAAAAAATCAGGTTTTCTTAACATTTAAAATACAATTAGAATTACACACACACACACACACACACACACACATCTTTTTTAAGACTGTTGAATAAAACATAGTAAAGCTCAAAAGGGAGATGAACCACATCACCTTATCATTCGTAGACATTTTACTCTCCAAAGAATATCCTGATTGATCACTGGCTGAAAGGGGCATTTAAGCCATCTCATACTCGTATTCTCTCTCTCTTGCCTCTCTCTCCCTCCCTTTTATGTCTCTCTGGCCATACAACTAATAATAAGCTGCCTTGAACAAAGCTTTTCTCTGTAAAACAATTGATTATACAACAAATCAAATATCACTTAGTTTTCCTAATGTTTACGTGAACAAATCAAAATTTTACATAATATATCAATTTGAATTTCATTATCCTTTAAATTAGAATTTAGAATCCATACTTGAAATACAATGGGTCAAAGACAAGTAGCATTCTAGTTCTCAAGTGGAGTAATTCCAATAATTCTATGAGATTAAACTAAAAAATACATCACAAATACCATTTGCTTCATTTCTCCTCTGTAATTGGAAATAATAATGAAGCTTGTAATTGGATTAAGATAATGAAGCAGAAGAAGGAATCGGGGAAGGAGGTAATTCTGGTTCCTTTCACCCCTACTTCCATTCCTCTATAGAAATGATCTGTTTTTATAGGCAAAATAGGCTGTTTGAATTACTTTCACATTTCACATTATTTTAATAAATAACTATTTTAATCATAGATATTTTGAATAGCAAACTTAGTTCACCATGAATTATTATTTTTGTAAATGTGTTAGAAAGTTTTAAAATAGTTTTTGAGACATTATTATATTAAAATGTAGGTGACTTCATGGTTATACTGTAATAATTTAATTTACTCTTTAGAGCAAATAAGAAATTTATTGACATTCTGTATAAGAATAATTTTAATAGTAATAAACATATCACCCTAGTTTGTTAAATTGAAAGTCATAACATTATATTATAAATTGTGGTAATTGATACATATATACTGTTTTACTTGCAGATTATCCAAAGAAAACTAGAAGGACAAAGACAACATTGCAAAAAGGTGAATGTTCATTTGTATGTTCATTAGTAGCATTTACATAAGGCACTTGGCAATTCAATTCTTAGCTTTCTCTGCTATGAGATTCATCATAAATCCATGTGATCTTTGACATGGTGTTTTGTTTCAGTGCATATAATGAAAACGTAGAAATAACATACATGATATTTGGTAAGGGAAGACTTCAAACACTGTGTTTACTCATTCTAATTCAGTGTGATATCTGGTATTAGATGAGTAACAATCCAGAGCCATGCACATGCTATTTTAACATCCCCAAAATAGTGATTTAGATGTTGCTGTTCTTACTTTATTTCTCAGATCTCTAATCCTTTCATAATCTCAGCATTGTGTGGCTTTAGTAAGTTTCATCCAGTATTACTCTGAATATATATATGCCTTTGAGTTGTCAACAGCCTGTATGCAAAAATAAGTGGAGATATTTAACAATAAATAATTGCTTTTGTCAACATTATTTAGCATTTGCATATTTTTGATTTTGTGATTTAAATTATTTATAGTTTTTAACTAAAAAGAATTACTTTTTGGTGAATATATTATATCAGTACAAGAAAAATGTTACAAGAGATGAAGAAGGACATGCTCCTTTTAATAAAGGTCTAGAAGCTGACTTTGCTCAATTACCATTCACAGCATTTACATTTAAATGAGAAAATATTGAACAAAAAGATCAAATTATTTAATTCAGGACATGAAAAAGCTACATAATTCAAAGTGAATTTTAGTTTTACTAACTTTGTTTTAATTATGTGGGAAAGAGCTGAAAAATTCTATAACTCACTGATAAGCTTAAGACAAACTACTGTCCAGAATTTCAATCAAAAGTTATAAAATAAATTCAGCAAAGTTTGTACAAACAACATAAGTAAATGTATTTATTTATAAGTTTAAAAATAACTTTCTATAAATATTGAATTAATTTTTACAAAAGTGTTCAATACTTCAATTAAATGAAATTCTTCTTATCTGTAATATCAAAGAATACAGCATATTTATAAATAGGGTTTTTTTGTCCATCAAGTAAAAGATGATATCTTCAACATTTAAACATTAGTATAATTTTTTTCAAAAATGTAGATTTAGGGGTTTCCCTGGTGACGCAGTGGTTGAGCGTCCGCCTGCCGATGCAGGGGATACGGGTTCGTGACCCGGTCTGGGAAGATCCCACATGCCACGGAGCGGCTAGGCCTGTGAGCCATGGCCGCTGAGCCTGTGCGTCCGGAGCCTGTGCTCCGCAACGGGAGAGGCCACAACAGTGAGAGGCCCGCGTACCGCAAAAAAAAAAAAAAAATGTAGATTTAGGAAAAAATTATATGCAGGGGAAATTTACTGGAAAATTATGCTACTTAATTTATATTTAATGATTTAGAATTGAAACATTCTTATTTGATATTATATATGAAAGTTAGAGAGTAAAGCTATGGATATTATTCACATGTGTAAAAAATGTTCAGATGCTAAAACCAATCCATGATGAAGACCTTTAAGCATATTGATTTGAAGTCAACTTTGTGATATGCTTCCTAACATCACATCAGAATAGTTATAAAGACAATGGGGATTCTTTACAACCCTTTTGGGAGAAAGTTTTGTTTAAGACAATTGCCAAGTATGCAGCCTCAAACAAAAGTTAGTAGTGAAAATCATGTGGTTTGTGGAAGTTGGCATATATCTTAAAGCCTGCCTTCTGGGTTTTAACTGAGCATCAATTTAGAGCGAGGATTGTGTATGCAGATTCAATACAAACGTTAGAACTTTATTTATCTGAGGAATATTGGGAATGAATTTCTTAATTTGTGACCGTAGATATATTAAATTCTAGGCCTAAGCAGAATTATTTTACAAGTATGCAATTTCAACTCCTAAAATAAATGTATGGGGCCTTATATAAATATGGCAACTTTCAGTTGTATAATTCCTTAATCATATTTTCAGAATAATTTGTCACTGTTTTCTCTTCTTTGTATGCAATATTTTTTACCTACTCCCTTTTGTTAAACATAGCATTCTTATATTATTTGTTAATATGATTTAAAATTTCATAAATACATACTAAGACCTAAACAAATCAAATTAGTGATCAAATGTATTTTTCTTTCTCTTGTAATACAGTATATTATAAAACTTTTTAAAACAGCTTTATTGAGATATAATTCACATGCTAAACAATTCAGCCATTTAAAGTGCACAATTTAATAATTTTAGTATATTTAGTATAGTGCAACCATCAGCATAATCAATTTTAGAACATTTTTATCACACACACCCCCAAAAAAACCTCTGTAATCACTAACAGACACTGCCCCATTTCTTCCGGCTCCCCCAGCCCCAGGCAACCATTAATCCACTTTCTGCATCTATAGATTGGCCTATTCTGGATGTTTCATAAAAATGAAATCATATAATATATGGATATATAGATATATATGGATAATATATGGATTTCTGTGTCTGACTCATTTCACTCAGCATAATGTTGTCAAGGTTCATCCATGTCGTAGCAGATCTCAGTACTTCATTCCTTATCATGACAGGATAATATTCCATTATATGGATAGACCACATTTTGTTTATCCATTTATCAGATGATAGACATTTGGGTTGTTTCCACCTTTTGGCATTTGGGAATAATGTTGCTAGGTACATTAGGGTTCAAGTTTTTGTGTGCACATGTGATTTTATCTCTCTTGGCCTAGACACCTAGGCCTCGGTGTGGTTCTAATAGGCATTCCTTTTAGAATTCTGAGTGAAGTTGAACATCTTCATGAATTACCTGTTTAAATCCATTGCTTATTTTACTGTTGGGTTGTTTGAATGTTTCTTATTTGTGATATTGTGATTTATAATAAAGATATAGTTGGTCTTCCTCCTGTTGTCCCTGGCACAGAGCTCAAAAAACCCTTGGAATTTCCTGACTTGAGCCTTAAAGGTATCTTTTGTTATGTTAATGATGTGACTTCCGGGACAGCTCCTCAGTTGAGGGGACTGCTGGTTGTCAGGGGAGCCAACCCCTTGATTAGAGGGTTGAAATTTTCAATCCCATCCCCCCTCCACCACCTCCGGAGAGGGGAGAGGGGCTGGAGGTTGAGTTCAATCACCAATGGCCAATGATTTAATTATTCATGCCTGTGTAATGAAGCCTCCATAAAAACACAAAAGGACGGAGGTCAGGGAATTTCCGGGTTGTTGAACTTGGGGAGATTCGGGAAGAGTGGATACCTGGAGAGGGAAGCTCTGCCCCTTCCCACATACCTTGCCCTGTGCATCTCCTCCACCTTGCTGTTCCTGAATTATACCCTTTTGTAATAAACTGGTGATCTAGTAAGAAAACCTTTCTGGAGTTCCGTGAGCCAAATTAATCAAACCCAAAGAGGGGGGTGTGGAACCTCAGATTTACAGCCTTGGTCAGAAGCCCGGGGGGCGGGGGGGGGGGGCGGGGTGCACCTGAACTTTTTTAACATCTTTATTGGAGTATAATTGCTTTACAATGTTGTGTTAGTTTCTGCTGTATCACAAAGTGAATCAGCTATACGTATACATACATCCCCATATCTCCTCCCTCTTGCATTTTCCTCTCACCCTCCTTATCCCACCCCTCTAGGTGGTCACAAAGCACCGAGCTGATCTCCCTGTGCTATGCGGCTGCTTCCCACTAGCTATCTATTGTACATTTGGTAGTGTATATAAGTCCATGCCGCTCTCTCACTTTGTCCCAGCTTACCCTTCCCCCTCCCTGTGTCCTCAAGTCCATTCTCTATGATTGTGTCTTTATTCTTGTCCTGCCCCTAGGTTCTTCAGAACCATTTTTTAAAATAGATTCCATATATATGTGTTAGCATACAGTATTTGCTTTTCTCTTTCTGACTTACTTCACTCTGTATGACAGACTATAGGTCCATCCACCTCACTACAAATAACTCAATCTCTTTCCTTTTTATGGCTGAGTAATATTCCATCGTATATATGTGCCACATATTCTTTATCCATTCATCTGTTGATGGACACTTAGGTTGTTTCCATGTCCTGCCTATTGTAAATAGTGCGCAGTGAACATTGCTGTACATGACTCTTTTTGAATTATGGTTTCTCAGGGTATATGTCCAGTAGTGGGATTGCTGGGTCATATGGTAATTCTATTCTTAGTTTTTTAAGGAAGCTCCATACTGTTCTCCATAGTGGCTGTATCAATTTACATTCTCACCAACAGTGCAAGAGGGTTCCCTTCTCTCCACACCCTCTCCAGTATTTATTGTTTGTAGATTTTTTGATGATGGCCATTCTGACCAGTGTGAGGTGATACCTCATTGTAGTTTTGATTTGCATTTCTCTAATGATTAGTGATGTTGAGCTTCCTTTCATGTGTTTGTTGGCAATCTGTATATCTTTTTTGGAGAAATGTCTATTTAGGGCTTCTGCCCATTTTTGGATTGGGTTGTTTGTTTTTTTGATATTGAGCTGCATGAGCTGCTGGTATATTTTGGAGATTAATCCTTTGTCAGTTGCTTCATTTGCAAATATTTTCTCCCATTCTGAGGGTTGTCTTTTGGTCTTGTTTATGGTTTCCTTTGCTGTGCAAAGGCTTTTAAGTTTCATTAGATCCCATTTGTTTATTTTTGTTTTTATTTCCACTTCTCTAGGAGGTGGGTCAAAAAGGATCTTGTTGTGATTTATGTCATAGAGTGTTCTGCCTATGTTTTCCTCTAAGAGTCTTATAGTGTCTGGCCTTACATTTAGGTCTTTAGTCCATTTTGAGTTTGTGTATGGTGTTAGGGAGTGTTCTAATTTCATTCTTTTACATGTAGCTGTCCAGTTTTCCCTGCACCACTTATTGAAGAGGCTGTCTTTTCTCCATTCTATATTCTTGCCTCCTTTATCAAAGATAAGGTGTATTATAAAAATTTAAAGAAGTAGGATTTTTCCTTGTCCCATATATTAAACTTAACCATGGGAATAATAGTTACATTCACCTTAAGAAACAAGAGGCAGTAAACAATGAACAAAATAACTTTCAAATTGGTACTTTGAGAAGTCATAGAAAATAGATATTTTACTCTATATTAAAATAGGATGTTTTAATTAATAAAACAATTTTTTCATAGGGGATTGGTTTTTCTACTGTTGCAGAAATCATTAACATTATTAAATACATACTGTTTTTATAATAAAGCACTCATGAATATTGCTTCCCTGAGATAAATGCAAGATGCTTTAAGATGTGAAAAGATGCTACTCTTCATTTTTGCAGCTATGGTAATATATAGTTGCAGGGGGAAAGAAATGGGGAAATTGGAACTTTGCCCTAAAAAATTCAAGCCCAATATATCTTGCAATCATCGTAATTTTGAAAATAATTTATTGCTTTTCTTTACAGAGTATGCATGTAAACAAGGCTTGTAATGTAGATCAGAGTGGTACAACTTTTGTGACAGCTATGTTTAGCCTGGTTTGGAGCACTCTCAAAGAATGTATTAGACTTTTTCAAAAGCCTCTCCCATCCCTGAACATGTATTTCCTGTCTGCCTCTGCACTATTGGAGTCATTCCAATGCCTGGAAGAAAAATAAGAGACACAGTGGAGGAGGATGTCATACCTAATACAGATATTAATTTCAGCATAAGAATTCAGGAAATTCTAAGTATAGCCATGAAAGCTTCCATACCCCTCAAAGCTTCTCCCTTTTTTAAAAATTGAAACCATTCTAATGAAGCAACAAGGTATACTTAAATGAGACTGCACACCTGAAAAATAAGAAATATTTGTAGATCTTTCCTAAATGTTGCTGCACATAAGCTTAATAAAAATAATTAAACTAAATTTTTGCCATAATATTTTGGACTTCCAAACCAAGGGTAAAAAAACCAAATATCTTTTATTCTCTCAGTTCATGAAAGAGCTGATAGTTAATGCCCTATTAATTTACTATGAGAAATTTAGAATTTGAAATTCCAATAGACACAATGTATGACAACAGTTGTAACTCCCTTATTCTAAATGTCACAGTAGATATAGTATAGTTGTGGATAAAGTTATATTTTACCTTTTATCTTTATCTTTTCATATTTACTCCTTAAATAATTTCAACTTAACCATTTATATTTTTAATTAACGTAATTAAATTATTAACAAAAAGGAATATTGCTTTCTGACATTTTTATAATTTCTAGAAAAGCCAGATTTCTGCTTTTTGGAAGAAGATGCTGGAATCTGTCGAGGTTATATTACTAGGTATTTTTATAACAATCAGTCAAAGCAGTGTGAACGCTTCAAGTACGGTGGGTGCCTTGGCAATCTCAACAACTTTGAATCACTGGAAGAATGCAAGGACACCTGTGAGGACACATGTACGTTCATTTCTCATCTCCTTTTACTTCATTTTATAGCATTCTTTTTAAAATAAGGCATCCTAGAGGATGTTCAGGCTTACCCAGATTTTGTTGCAGCCATGCAAATGAAGATCCACTGTAGTCACTCTTAATCTGATAGAAATTAGTCACCATGTTAGTTTATTTAAGAAACAGAGAATTAAGAAATTTATAGTGGAAATTATTTCCATAGAAATTGTTTTTAGGTTACATTATTTAATTTTCCTTTCTGAGAATACTGTAGTACAATTTAGGCACAAGAGTAGGACTGCTGAAATCCCTTAGGCTTATAAAAATTTGAGAGCACGTAGTTCTTTAGAAACTACCACCTAAAATCAGTCAGTTTTATCTGAGCCTAAAATTAATTAAAGGAGTGACTTAAACATTAATTGTTACCTTTTTTGTTTTGACAAAGAACCACAAAGTTACTCATGGAAATATTATAGTATAAGATACATATATAAAGATATAAAGATATATATATATCTTATATATATGAGATATAAAGATATATAAAGATTCACTAATTTAACATACCAATGTGAATAAAATTTCTAGACATCTACTTTTCTTAACACAACTTCTGTGCTTTGCTTTATGTGTACAATTATGAGCTTGTGAAAATGTCTTCTATTTTAATTGGCTGTATTTTTTTTCCAGTGAATGATTTCCAGGTGGATGATTATAGAACCCAGCTTGATGCTGTGAATAATGACTCCTTGACTCCCCAGCCTACCAAGGTACCCAGCTTCTTCGGTAAGACTCTCTTTTAATTGCTGCCAGAAAAATATTATCATGGTAACAATAGAAATAGAATGTATATGAGAACTATGCTTTTTAGAAAATTATACTTCTTTTGTTATTTAATAATAGGTGTGTTGAAATACTGAGATTCAAAATTGCTTAAGACCTTTTGTCCCAGAAAAGTGATAATTTTCCTAATCTATTTTAAAGTATGCTTTGTAGTAGGCCTTTGATTACATACCCCATGAAAACTTTTACATGATATTTAACTCTGCACCAAATTTATCTTATAAAATAATGCTAGGAATTATCAACTTCATCATTGTAATGGCAGCAGTGTGTCAAAAGCATCCTAAAGTGTTCTTAAATTGAGCATAGCATTGGAGAAGTTCTCTGGTGTTAGTCACAGGACAGATTAGGAATTCGGTGACTAACCATCCGTGAGGCTATGTCACTCTGAGAGAATTTTCTTTTGGATGTATGCAGAACACTTTTCTGGACTCTGTCCTGTCAACATATTTGTCAAATTTAAACAAACATACAGGAAATATGCTTACAAAAATGCAGAGCTGGGAAAATAATGGAAATACTGGAAAACATAACCAGACACCACAAATATCTAGACAGAAACAACCTAAAAAGTTGAAAGTTAATGGGATGAATGTAATTCTTTCTAAATTTAAAAAATCACAAGTGCTTATTCAGAAATTGGAGATTTTGCTTAGAAGCAGTCCGTATAAGTGTTAAACGTAAAGGTGGCATGTGTTGAGAGTTCTGTGGCTATTAAAATTTCAGCCTTAGGGTAAAAAGAGACATAGTGTCTGGGGTACAGGTTCTCTACCCCAGCAATGTGTCAGAATTGGATGGGGTTCAGAACCAGAATGTCTTTGAGCATCTTTCCTTACAAAAAACAAACAAACAAGCAAAACTTCTGCCCAGATGGATTTAAAGGACTGCAAATGTTGTCTGTGATTTATCTAGAATGAGGAATATAGTCCTACATTGACCTGATGATGTCTGTGGACTTGCTTCAGCCCTGAATGCCATACCTTAGAAGTCACTGGACTGAGACTTAGGACTGGAAAGTGTAAGGAGATGTGAGATCTAAGAGAGAACATTATATATACTCTCAGTACTTGAAACACTGTCATGTGAAAGGAAAATTAAATTCTGTACATGCCTTACTCAATCTTCTCCATTTCAGTCTTCCCTGTCCATATCCCCCCGGTTCCTTATCTCCCTCAACCCAGCCTAAGAATCAGAATTAATGAATGAAATCTGAAGTATAAATTTCTTTCTGTAAAGTGTTTATTTTTAATGTGAGGTCTTCAAAAATGAATGAGTGCTTCAGTGACTAAATTCCCCAAGTTGCAGGCATTCAAATAGTGTTCCAATAGTACTTGCAGTGTCATAAAGGGCATGCAAAATTTCAGAGGGAGTTAGTATATTCAAAATGCCTTCAAGTCTTTAGATTTTATAATTAGAGCAGTGAAGTATTACATCTGTCACTGCTTGCAATTATATAAATACATTTTATAATAATTTAAGAAAATACAGTTCTATGTTTATGTAAAAACTTGTTCAACATTTTAGCAAATGTGTAAGGTTCTCCATGGATATTAGGTTCTTTTGAAAAGATGTAAATCCTTTAAGGTTTTGATTCAGTGTACAGGAATAAGAATATGCCCCACAATACAAATAGAATAGCATTCATTTAAAATTCTTTTCATTAAAAACAATCCTTAGGTATTTGAATATTCCAAAAATATAGTTAGATTGTGTTATTGTTATTAAGTGAAATATTTATAAATATAATTTTAATGTTTCTCTTTCTGATGATAATAGAAAAACATTTTAGAAATTTTGTTCAATGTTACTGGGAAATGGTTTGGTAATTTTTTTAAATTGCTATTTATTCTCAACCATAATATTGCAAATTAGCATGAGAATATATATTTTCCAGTGAACCCTCTTGACTCAAGATATTTGAATGCTTATTAAGCACAACTGAGGTTTAATTTTCTCCTTTCATTTCCATATTTCAATATTAATAGGCTACATAGGTGACCTCAAATATTGAAACTTGCTCTTCCTTAAAGAGGTTTTTGTTTTGTTTTGTTTTGTTTTTGCGGTACGCGGGCCTCTCACTGTTGTGGCCTCTCCCGTTGTGGAGCACAGGCTCCGGACACGCAGGCCCAGCAGCCATGGCTCATGGGCCCAGCCACTCCACGGCACGTGGGATCCTCCCGGACCGGGACACGAACCCGTGTCCCCTGCATCGGCAGGCGGACGCTCAACCACTGCGCCACCAGGGAAGCCCTAAAGAGATTTTTTATAAATGTTTTGTAAGCATGGCCCTGTGCAAAAGTGAGAGCAAATTATTTGATTTTGATTGTTTGTCCTGAATTGTGAGGATCTCTGCATAGTTACAATAAATATGTGCTCAGTACATGTGGGAGAGAAATAATTCTAACGCAGTATCTCTAAATGTATGCAGTTCTGTGTAAGATCTTCAGAATGAAAGACTGTCACAACTGGTTCTTCTTGACTTTCCTGCTGGGATTGGCACTAAAATATACTGAATAAGAGAAATGACTCTGAGCCTGAAGACTTGGTCTCAGATCCCATTTCTTTCACTTACTAGCTGTGCAACCTTAAGATAATTCTTAACCTCTCAGAACCTTATTTTTTCCACTGCAAAATGAGGATGTTAATAATATAGTACTTACCTCATAGGTTTTATTGTGAGGTGAAATCAGTCAATATACATAACTTGCTTAGGACAGTACCTGATAACCTATTGAGTGCTACATAAGTATGATTTATCATTATTACCCATGTAATTCAGAACAATACAAGCCTTAGTTCCCAGGTCTTAGTTTCTCATCTGTAAAACAACTCTTTGTAAATTCCCATTTGCAGGAAAAGGTGGTATTTCAGCCACTTATAAAATCTCTAATTATTCAAATAAGTGCTTCAGTACACATACAGTAAAAAAATTACAATTAACCTTTAAAAAAGAATTCACAATAGAACTAAATACATATGTGGAAACTTAAACAGTTCAAATGTGTTTCCTAGAAACAAATTGAGAATATTGGCATGCAGAAGTATCATGGGGCTTTGAAACCAAAAGAATTTTATTTGTAAAATTTTCTTTATAGTTTTCAGTATTTCCAGCTTTCCAAATTTTCAGAATTCTGCCACCATTTTTCCATTTATTTCAGCTTGAGCATTTGGTAATCTCTTTTGATCACTTCTGTTCTAGTCAGTCATTAAATTCTATTGCTTTTTCTGATGAAATGTCCATTCTCATCTTCTCCATTTTCAGTCTAACCTGTTTCCTTCAGACTATCAATCCTTCATGTTTAGATTACAACAATCATATGTCAACCAAACTGGGATGCTAATAGAAATGAAAGGAGAATGCTAAAATAATTTTATTTATTTAAAATATAGACAGAAAATTGGGTTTGTCATTTTGGTGGATAAATATTATAGTTTTATTTTAAAACATTTCAATTTTTAAAAAGCACAATATGTTGGAACATGATATACCAAAAAATAAGCATGAACTAATACTAGCTCTGGCAAACCAGATGTTATAGACATTAGATAGGTAGATAAGGAGGATAAATAAACAGATAGCACAGAGTTCAGCTATAACTCAGATATACTACATATATTATTAATATAGTCATATACCGGGCATAAGTCAAGTAAAACATTTTATGTATATGTGTGTATATGTATAGACATAAAAGACGGAGATGGAGAATCAGAGCTATATATAACATGTATAAGATATGACCTTTTTTGACATGACTGGCCTACTTAGATACATTCATTATATTAGAGTCAAGCAAATTTACATATTTCTCTTGCTTTATAGAAAAGATTTTTAACTTAATGGATACATTTTTTCCCCATGTTAATTTAGCCTCATCCACTTGGTTTAAATTTGTCTGTTATCTGTTAGCTGTCTACCTATTCCAGATTTTGTCTCACTATCCTGTAAATAAAAAAGTTTTTTGTCCATTCAGAATAGATATTGTCATTAAACACAAATTATCCACTCTCTTCATTATTATTAAACACAAGTTATCCACCGCTTTCTCCCACCTAAAACTCACTGGCCTTCCTCATCGTATCTAAGCTGCTTTTTTACCACCATAAGGAAGACTTCTTCCTCTCTCCTTCCCCTGGCTTTTTATTTTGATTCATTTAATATTTATATTGCTTGATGTGTCAGCTCTGCCTCACTGACTAGATTACAAGTTTTTTGAAGGAAGAGACCATGGATTATATATTTTGTAGACCTCCCTCCCCTAGTGTTTATCCCACTGTTAGGCACAGGATAGAAGACTAATATTTTTTTATTTATTAATTTTGTAATCCACAGTTACAACAGAAAGAACAAATGACGGTTGGAAGAATGCTGATCACACTTACCAAGTCTTTCTGAACATCTGCATTCATGCATCCATATTCATTTTAAGATTACATAGCATTTTATGCATATGTTAATAATTGTTTTTTGGTATTTCTTTAATATTTATATGGTATATGTGATGCCTTTCATAGGATACTATTAATAAAGTTTTAATATTTATATGCATAGAGTTAATATAGTCCTCTCAATATATCTCTTTGATAAACATCTAACTAGCAAAGAAAAACTAATGTTTTCAAGTGTTCATATTGGTACTGGGCCTTTTGAGTGGACTTGACTCATTCATGAAAAAAGTGGATTATCCTTCTGCTGCTCATAGCTTCTTTTGCTTCTGTATATCAACTGTTTTTTTGGTTGTTTTTCTACGCGGGCCTCTCACTGCTGCGGCCTCTCCCGTTGCGGAGCACAGGCTCCGGACGCGCAGGCTCAGTGGCCATAGCTCACGGGCCCAGCTGCTCTGTGGCATGTGGGATCCTCCCGGACCGGGGCACGAACACATGTCCCCTGCATCGGCAGGCGGACTCTGAACCACTGCGCCACCAGGGAAGCCCCTGTATATCAACTCTTAATAGCTGTCTTGGAACTACACCAGCTATATGATATTTTGGAAAGAAAAACTTTGAGTAGACTTCAAAAGTCTATTGCCAACCTAGTCTGGTACTTACTATTTAAGAAAATGAACATCTGTATACCTGACCTAGTCCCATGTTGCTTCCTGGCAGCCTCCAGGTCAAGGGAGAATGATTGGATGGTATTCTGAAGGCCATTTGGGTACTTGGAACTCTGTGTCTCTCCTGACTGTATTCATTGTATGACCTAGTGGCCAGATTCCATAGATATGCGAAAAAAATGGGTAGAAAAGACACACACACACACACACACACACACACACACACACACACACATACACATCTTTTTAAAAATTTTGGTTATCAGCCTTCTGGAAGAGGTGTTATGCTCAGAAATTGCCTGATTGACACCAAACACCATTAGTGATATGGTCAATTTACAGATTTGCAAGAGAATGTTGTCACCTATGTGGCCTCTTGTTGAAGATGTGGTTACATAAAGGAGACTATTACAACCATGGAAATTTTTTGGAAAGAAAATAACCTCCATCAACTGAAGAGTTACACACTTAGCTGTATACCACAGTTAATCACTAAGCAGTGTCAACAATTCTGGAAAACCTCACTCATCAACAACTCGCTTCCATAGTCCCAAAGAAGTATCCTGTTTTTCATACTGTGTTCTCAAACCAAGAAGCACAGAAACTTCCCTCATAATCTAAATATTCCTGCGTGGTGAATCAGGTGCCTTCAAGCTGGCTTTACAAAAATTGATAACAACTTGTGGTAAGGATTCATCAGACCTACTATTTCTTGGCAGGAGATCTGGTGAGAAACAAAAATGTAGCACTTCATCTCTGCCAAGAGTGCTGCCATCTGACTATAGTCACTCTAGGTGACCACTGACTACTTTTGCTAATCCTTTTCTTCCTGGACCATCTCTGGTTTTAACAAGGATAAATTTTTTGCCCCAGTCATAAGATTCCTCCAGAGAAGTGTTTCTAAATATATGGATACCTTTAAAAGAGAAAATGCACAGACTTCCATTTTGAAAAACAAATTACTTTGAATGACATTAATTTTATATGAACAAGTAAAATGGTAGGAATAAACTTCTTTGGCATGTGACCATTACACAACTATAAATCAAAACTTATTCACAAATGAATACAAACTGCAAACTAACAAATTACTAATACTAATTCATTGATTCATTTGATGGCACATGTTTTCTGCCAAAAAGGAAAAATCCCTATATATGGTATGGACTGCTATAGGACATGTTAGGAATGAGATAGGAATAGGTTAGAAAACCCTGTGCTACTCTGTGTTGCGTGTAAGCCTTTGCCCTTTTTCTATTTGAATGCTGGACAATCTTTGCAGGAATGAATTTGAGAAGCATTGATATAAAATGTATATTTTAGGAAAATTCCAACTTTATCTTTCCTAGGGACACAGCAGAATGAGGTTTCTAGTCTTCTATCACATCTTAATGCTATTAAATGGATCCAACTGGCCAGTGCAAATATGATCAGAGAGGGCATAAAATCCTGGAACTTTGGTCTATTTCTAGAATCTGCCCAGGCTGAACATGCCAACTCAATAATTCTCGCCTTCAAATGTTTGAGCTCTCTGAATACCGTTTGGCTCAGCACTGTTACTCCCAAAACTTGTCTTCAGCCTCCTTGTTTGATGACCTGTTTTGATTAGGTATATTTCTCCTGTACAAACTTGATAAATTCCAACTCCACTCACACAACTGAGGGTAAGAAGCTTCTAAGACATACTGAATCTGAGCTTCAAAGAAGAGAGACTTTGAGAATGAAACATAAAGGATAAGTTGTGACAACTTTCATTTTACCTGATAATTATTAAAATATATTTGCTCAGTTATTTTTATTTTCTAGTTAGTTTTCAGAAGACATATCATAGTGGTTAAGAACATTGGCTTTATGGGCAGAAAGATGTGGTTTAAATTCCAGTTCTGCTATTGCAGACTCTCTCTGTGGCCTTGAAAAAAATTACACAACTTTCAGCCTCAGGTGCCTCATTTGTTATATGTGAAGAGTGATAGCTCATAAAATTTCGGGGAAGATTGTAATGACTTATCTTAACCCAGTGTTTAGCACAAATAAGAGCTCAAAGGTATTAATATTTGAATTTTTCACGATGGTGGTATCAATGATTATCCAGTATCAACAGAGGTTTAAAGCAGGAAAAAATAAAATAATCAGGGGTATCATTTGTATGCACTTTATTAGTAATAATTTTTAATACAACTAAAGTATGTAACCTTGATTTGAAGTGTCTGTATTTAATATACTTAATACTATGATTACCTGAAATAACATAAAGCACTTGTAAAATTCAAACATAATTATAAAATACCAATATCTGTTTCGTGTCTTTGGGTCTTATTTCTAATCAGAGGACTTGCAAACCTGTGTTTCCAACTTTATCTTATGACTTTAGGTACAGATCTGTTATGTTTCTAAATTTCGATTCAGTTCAATAATAATTGAGTGCCTTCTATATGACAGGATTTGTCATGCAGACTGGGAGTTTAATAATAATAAATAAGAGGGTGGTTTTGTCTTTTACAGGCATGCCTGAGAAATAGGGGCATACATAGATGAAGGGAGGACATAGTCATGATGTTGTACTTGCACTGAAGGATTGTCAAAATTAAAATTTTCTGTCTTCTCAAAACCTGAGTTCCATCTTCTATCTAACGTCTTGGACTTGTTTGCCTAGGTGCTGGCTAATCCATAGGCATAGTTCACAATTCCATCTTCATTCAGGGAATTTTCTGAGTAAAGCCACATTGAAAGAAATCCATGATAAAATGACAAATTTTGAAACTACTGACTATATTTTATACTCTAATTATATTTCATAATACATTAGAAATATTCCATCTTCTAAGTCAACCAGTCTAGAAATGTTAGAATTACCTTCTCTCTAGCTGTCTCACTACCCACATTCACTCTGGTGCTTAATTTTAGCCATTCCCACTGTAACTGCTTTAGTTAGGGTTATCTTATATTCTCCTCTATTGCAAGTCCCCTACTGGATTCAGCTGACACATGCCTGGTTGTGTTTGTTTCACGCATAAAGATAGATCAGAATTTGTCTCTTTCATCCTTTTATATGTTCAGTCATTTATTAATGTCTACATCATAAAAACCAAATATATTAGTATTCAAGGACCTACTTAATTTTGTCTAAATCTGCTTTTCCAGCCTTGTGTCCCACTATACGCTCCATGCACTCTGCTCTTCAGATAGCTTGGAGTTTGTGAAGTACCTCAACAAACCAGGAATATTCGGACCTGTGCTTTCCTTCACCTATATTCCCTCTACCTCCTTTGCTTATTAAAATTTCTTGAAAGCTGATCAAGGGACTAAATAAGCATTACTTTTTACCTTTTACTAAAATCTTATAGGGTTTTCAATGTTGCAGATATGAAGAAAAGTTTGTCTAATGTATTATAAGGTATAATTATCTTAGTATAAGTTTACTCATAAGAGTCTCATAATTTGTGATTTTACTATGGCTTTCTTTAGAAAGCTATGGCTTTATTTAGAAAAACCCCTTGATGAAAATAGTTTTGTGAACTTTGTCCATGGATTAGGCAATATCTAGGCAAGGAATAAATATCTACCTAATTTCCCTTCCTCCTGTTTAATCTGTGGGGCTTCATTGTCTGGGCAAGGTTTCTGACAGTCTATTTCCCCATGACCTTTCAGTTTCAAGTGCCCTGGCAGCTTACCTTTTACATTTCAACCTCAGCTAAGTGGCCCAGTACACACAGAAAAAAGAAAGTTCCATAGTGCTTGTTTTCCCATTCCCTGCCCTCTTTTCTATATGGCATGTCAGTTTCTACCCATTTAACACCAGTTCTACCTAGTGAATGGAGATACGTGCTTTCCCTGTAGTACAAATTTACTATCTGTAAATAGTAAATTTACAAGTGACAGGTTTATTCTTCATTCCTAATCTGAAATAGATTCTAATCTCTAGCCTTTCTTTATGACCCCATAACACTGGGATCCCCCTAAAAATATTTTTATTACATAATATCTCTAATATTTATTATATATTTTATTATTACATAATTTGAGCATTATAATTGAAGACAACTTGCAAAAAATACAAAAGTAGAAAAAAAAATTAGCCATATTTGCATTACGCGGAGACACTCACCATTAATATTCTAACATATTTCCTTTTACTATTTCTTTGCTATTTTTGTTTCCAGCTCATCATGAAGTAAATAAAATACCGTAAAAGTAGCTTCTGGAGGATCCCCAGCAGTATAGAATAGGCTTAGCACAAAAGAATCTATTTTGCAGAGTTGTAAAGTCTAAGCTCCCTACCTCATAAAAACATCTCTACAGTGATCACCTTTCCCACTGATTTCATACCCTCTCAGCTTTTTGTGCGTGTTTATATATGTATATGTATGTGCTTAATTTTGGGGTGTTGACACAAAAAGATAAACTATCATATTTTATTGATTGTGAGGTACATATTTTTCCATGTTTTAACATGGTTCAGATCATGATGAAACTTGTAGCTTATGGTATGTAACAGTGTAATTGTATTTTTTTTCTTTATAAGCAGTGCATAAAATAATGGTGCATCTTAAAATCAATGGCACCTTACGTTCTGTAAATTTGCAGAACATTTGAGTAATGAGCAATTACTTCCACTTTTGTGGGTATGAAGAGAAAATAAAAGCAACAAATGGTAAATAAATACAATGCAGTAAGGTCCAAGTTTGTTAAAATTTTTAGGCACTTTTCTTTTTGTTAAATTGTTTAGGCACTTTTAAACACTACTGTAAATGTATAAATTTATATAAACTTTTAGTGGAAAAGGCAACAGCATCTACCAAATTATAAATTGAATATAGCTTTTGCACAATTCTAATTTTAGAAATATCTCCTAGAAATATCTGAACCAGTATATAAGGATGTTCATGAGCCACTGTCTGGAACTGAAAAAAATAAACGGAAGTAATCTATGTATACACAATAATGGATTAAGTATACTGTAGTCAATTCAAAAAATTAAATACTGTGCATACATTAAAAAGAATGAGGTAGTAGGGCTTCCCTGGTGGCCCAGTGGTTGAGAGTCCGCCTGCCGATGCAGGGGACACGGGTTCGTGCCCCGGTCCGGGAAGATCCCACATGCTGCGGAGCAGCTGGGCCCGTGACCCATGGCCGCTGAGCCTGCGCGTCCGGAGCCTGTGCTCTGCAACGGGAGAGGCCACAACAGTGAGAGGCCCGCGTACCGAAAAAAAAAAAAAAAAAAAAAAAAAAAAAAAGAATGAGGTATACAGATGAAGAAATGTGGAAACAAGCCAGAAAATATTATCAAATATAATAATGAGACAGAACAGTATACTAATATGTTTGCATATGCAAACGATTTGGGGGAAGATATTCCCAAACCACTGGTGGTGGTTTAAAGGGCAAGGGTCAAATTATGGAGAACTTTTGTTTTATATTTGTCATACTTTTATATTATTTCAACATTTTACAATGATAAAGTATAATTAGAAAATTAAAATCTTTATATTTTTCTTCACAATAAAATTATGGGAAAAAAGAATTTGTTGTTCAAAGGAAAGATTTGTTATTCAATTCCCTAAAACAATCTCAGAAGACAAAAAATAATTTATTCAGCAAGTGATGAGGTAGTTCCTAAAACCTAAGTTCGTTGGTAAAATAAAAGCCTAACTATAGGCATGTAAAATGGGACAGTAAGAGAGACACCATAGTAAAGATTCAAGTGAGTACAAAATTCAAAGTTTAGTGTATAAGTTTCAAAGCAATTGCATAAGGCACTTTACATATAAAACTAGCTCTGGAGCATCACCTTATAGTTTACCAGTCATACTACATCATGGCAGCTCTTGGCAGAATATAAGTGGATCCTGAATTCTGAAATCTATCACAGACCCTCTAAATGGAAGCTATCCAAATTGTTATTAATGGCAAGATCAAGACAGAATGCATTTGGTTATTAAATTACTTTGGAAAAGAACAGAAGTCAGGTTAGCGTCTTTTTATTCGATCTTAAATTTCTGTGAATAATTATAATCTAGACCAAAATATCACATTGTGTAACTACTTCAAAATCTTTATATTTTCTTTCACTGTAGATATCAAAGTCTGGATTTTGAATAGGTGAGTGACTGTGTTTATCTAGAATAAATATGTTAATTGAAAACAGTCAAGCTTATCTCCTCACAGGGGGCAAAAATATTTCTATTTCCTCACCTTTGGAGATTGAATCAAATGATAATCAAGGACCCAAAACATCCTTGGAGCTAAAATGTCCTTGAGAAACCATCTGCTTCATTATTTTAATTCTGTTGTTTATGCTAAAATAATCCAATGAGAGTCTTAACTGCTTAGAGTTTAAATGATTTTAGGAGAAATAGATTAGTTTATGTAGTGGGTATAATTCATGTTTCTGAAGAGTAATGACATTATGAAGACTCCCCAACTGATGATAATTTATTGCATTATTAAATACATAATTTTTAAAATTTAAAATACAACATTCTTAGTGATTAATTTCAAGCTTTAACCCCCTAATCAAAATATTCTTACTTCTCTATATTGACCTGGGTCAAACGTGAGTTGTGTTTGATGATCTGTGTAGGTAGTGATTAAAACAGGACAAATAAATGAGATAGACAAACAGCTGTCATCGGGTCAGTCATGGACAGACACTTTCTGAGTAGGAGCTGCTATCTGGTAAGAGGGACAATTCAAGTCTGCACACCAGATGCCAGGCTGTCAGAAAGCAGCATTCCACACATCCTCTGATTCAGAAGTCACAAAGAGCTTCGGGTAGAGGCAATCTGATGCCTGGGACAATTTAACAGGTAGAAAAACTCTTTTTGATGGATCTGTGCTGTCAACTGTCTGTTTGCTTTCAAACTAACCCCCTGCCTTCTTCATGCTCTTTCTTTGGCAAACTGTTGGCAAAACAGTTTGGCAAAACATGCTCTTTTCAGTGGCAAACTGTTGGAAGACTGCGTCGCCAAAGGAATACAGACGCCACAGTACATCTCTCCACCAAAACTGTGGTGTATGCTCCATGGTTTCAGATCCCACTGGAGAGATCGTTTTGGTTCTAGCTTTCACAAGATGTTTGAGGCTCCTGGCCTGTGGTAACAGAGACACATCCCTTGTTACCTTTAATCTAGGGACTGTAGCCCCAGATATCCAAGCCAACTTCTGCTCAAGTTGAAATGGCATTGATTTTGTTATGGGGCCAGTTTTACTCTAGATTGTAAGCAAAAAGAAGGATGATTTTGCTCCCTGTCATCAGAAAACTCTCTGTGTCCCAGAATAAGGAACTTTAGGTAGGGCATTGCTATCAAGACATAATAACTAACATTTGAAAAGAAGTGTACAACTTACAAATACATCCATATTATTATTTTCAACTTACTGTGGGCTAATGACATCTTGTGTACAAAATGCTAAAGTGAAATTGATGTATAAATCATATCATCATACTTACACATATACTATGAAGCATCTGTGGGTGCTTTCTGAGGATAATTTTTCAAAGAATAGCAATTTCCTCTGTTTTCTCTGTTTCTCAAATCAGGCTAATTGCTTGTGGGGTATTTCATTTGTTTCTGAACATAGGTGATGACTTTGGATGACTCATGGAATTAGAAGTGGTGGCAACTGATAACTCTCATCATCTCATATTCTTGGCTGTGGATTAATGAGAATCCACAACATACCTATTGGAAAAGCTTGCACAATATTGGACTCAATTAGAACATATCTCTCCTAGGTTGTTAGAAATTTCCTCTTACTTGAGCCATTGTTGGGGCAAAAAGACCTTGACATTTTCTAAAAAATTAAGCACACATTCTCACCAAGTACATTTTAAATTTGATTTATGATGGCAATAATCATGCACTGTAACCCCCAAATGGGGTGAGGCCAAACATAAATTAGACTACGTGATTTTGAATGATGTTTTATAGATCCTAGGAGTTTCTTTTAAAATCAGTGTCTAGGGCTTCCCTGGTGGCGCAGTGGTTGAGAGTCCGCCTGCCGATGCAGGGGACACGGGTTCGTGCCCCGGTCCGGGAAGATCCCGCACGCCGCGGAGCGGCTGGGCCCGTGAGCCGTGGCCGCTGAGCCTGCGCGTCCGGAGCCTGCGCTCCACAACGGGAGAGGCCACAACAGTGAAAGGCCCATGTACCGCAAAAAAAAAAAAAAAAAAAAAATCAGTGTCTACACACCTAGTCAAAGACTAAATAATACAAAAATTTTTAATGTGATTTCGGTTCTTGAATTGACAGAAAATGTCACCTTTCTAAAATGTTTTATCATAAATTATTCCCATAGTATTCCCACTGCTTCTCTTATATGTTCCAGAATTTCTCTTTACATGAGACGTTATATCAAGACACTCTAATACTTAAATACATAGAAGGCAGGAGGTTATAAAATTGTGTTTATCAATTTAAGATCTTTTTCATTTTTTTCTCAAATTGTTTTATTTCTCTTTTAGTCTATTCACCTGGGGTTCACTTGCCATCAAACCACTTCTTGCTTTTTTGCACAACCTATTTGCCTTCATTGCTACTGGATTCCTCAAAGTTCTATTTTCTGCCAGTGATGTGCATTTAGCAAATCCTCTTCATCTGCATTTGCTGTACCACATCTCACTATTTGGCAAAGCCACTAAAGCTCTCTTTTATTGATTCCTGACCATCCACCAATTTACCTGCAGTACTGATTTACCAATAATATCAAGCAGTTTAGCTCTGCTACTGAAGAGTACCAGCTTCCCCTCACTGACAGGAATTCCAGAAGGAGCTAAAAATTATCATTGGGCTGAAACCATTTTTCTGCTTCGCCTTAAGGAAATGAGTTATCCTTTCATTACCCTAATTGCATGTTTTTTTTCCTTCTGTTTTTGAAAGTGGTTGGTCCCATTGACAGACCAGCCTGTCTGGTTTAAACCTGTAAATGTTTGATCTTTCCTGCCTTTAGCAATATTCCTTCCTTTGCAAAAATATCTAACTCATCTAGAACTGATGGTTCAATTCACAAGAAAACTTTATTACTAAGCCAGATCATCTCTTCTGAGCTCCTTTTCCAAAGCTTAAGGTTAGAATTTGCTATACCTGATTCCCTGCGCTTTAAATTGTGATATGTTATATGATTCAGAACTTTAGTCAGGGAAAGAACTCTTTCTCAGCTTCAGTTTGTGTCATACAATGAGTAAGGATTTTGCTCATCAGGACTTGTTTTGCAAACTTGAATACTCATGAACAAATGATATGTAAACAATGATAATTTTTTAAAAAATTGATATGGTTAATAATTTTTCACAAATTAAATTGTTGAATAGTGGTTGTTTGTATTATGTACAACTAGTTTTGTCACATAAAGAGTAATCCCGGCACTTTCCTTTAACAAATGTACCTACTTTTACATTTATTGGAGAAAGGTGTCAGTATAGTGGACACTTGGAGAGGTTAAACATTTTCCTGGAATTGAAATACATGAATTTTGTTACTTTAATTCATTCAGATTACTGTTTTACATAAACATGCCACAAGACTAATCTATAAACAATAAATATGAAAGTTTCAGATTAACTATCATATATGGCTTACCATGTTTTCTTGATGTTTTTAGAATTTTATGGCCCCTCCTGGTGTCTGAGCCCAGCAGACAGAGGATTATGTCAAGCCAATGAGAGTAGATTCTACTACAATTCAATCATTGGGAAATGCCGCCCATTTAAGTACAGTGGATGTGGAGGGAATGAAAACAATTTTACCTCTAAAAAAGCGTGTCTTAAGACTTGTAAAAAAGGTATAGAGGACATTCTTCCTATTAATTCACTAGTGTTTAAGATAATAATTATATTGAAATTATGAATGAATTTTAATCTATGAAAGTACGAAATGAGTTCTATTTGTGATAAGAAACAGTATTATTATTTAAGGTGTCTCCTTTTCAACTACATTTTGATAATATTGCCAGATATGTTAACTGTAACTCCTTTTAATGTGTCTTCATAGAAAAAGATCAGTTTTAAACAAAATATTTTATTCTTTTAATATTTACATACTAAGCTTTCATTTTAAAGGATTATACCAAAATATCTTTAAGCTTTCTAATGCACAAAACTTTAATGTATTTATTTTCTTCTGACAATAAAAATGTTGCATATTTATAGAGTATTAATATGTAAATAAAAATCATCTATAACTCTACATAGCCACATGTCCACTTTAATAAAATGAGTATTATTTTGTAGCTCAAGGTGAATAATAAAAATCAATAACGTTTACCCATTTATGCAAAGTGACATCCTTAGAAAGAGGTTGTTTACACAAAGATATAGACAAATTAAAGACTTTTAAACCAATTACATGTTTTTTGGTTTTAAACATTAAAAGATAATTTGAAGAAATTTTAGATTAAATGTTTTACTATGTTGTTACTTTATCATGCATAAATTTATTTATCTTCCTTTTTAGGTTTTATCCAAAGAATATCAAAAGGGGGATTAATTAAAACCAAAAGAAAAAGAAAGAAGCAGCCAGTGAAAATAGTATATGAAGAAATTTTTGTTAAAAAGATATAAATTTGTTACATTACAACATTATTTCTACTAAATATTTTGGATAAAACTTTTCATTATGATTCCTATTTTTTCTCACCTGAAATCTTTTTAATGAATTTTTCATGAATTTTCTATGCATATATTACCTGCTATTAATGCATTTGCATCAGAGTTCCTTTACTTATCTGGTCAAATTGCTTATTCTATGGCTATAACTTATTAACTGTCTACTATGAACTTATTATTCTCTCAATCCCTTTCTAACTATCTGCCATTTAACTACAATTTATCATACAACTGACATCAAATCAGTCCATTTTACCATTTGGTGATCATCCTATTTGAGAATATGTTGTCACTTATTTGTTTTGATCATGTATACAATTATATTTTTTACAGCCTATGTCCAGATTAAGAAATACAACTATTAAAGATCAAGTGGTTTGGGGGTTTCACATCTAAAATAGTGGCAAGCATCTTCTTCTGATAAAGATCACTCAATTTGGAAAGATCACTCATTTGGAAAGAACTGGTAATAACAGAATTCTGTCATGTGACTCCCTCCCTAGACATACTTTTTCTCCTTTTGCATTAACCAGTACCTCGAACAATCTTGAGCCAAACCATATCTGAACAAAGAAAGTCAACTCTACGTCATGTGCCTGCCTGATTTTGATTGATGTAACTTTTATTTGCTTATGGCTCATCATATCAGTAAAGACGGCTGAATAGCTGTGTGTTTAATACAGATCATGATAAGAAAAGACTTGGTGGGAAAGGGAATTTCTTAGTGGCAATCAAAAGGAAATTGTTTATGTACTTCCTAATTTTATTGCTTGACAAACTCTTCTCTTACCAAAAATAGCAAGTATATTTAAAACTCCCGAAACCTATTCATTTATAATTAGGCTTTGCACACAAAGCAACCAGTAATTCATGCTTTTAAAACAAAATCATGTTATTTCTGTAGAAAAGGAAGAGAAAATTATCAGCAAGGAAGATTCTACTAGAAAACATATGTGTTATTCACTCTCAGGCTTTTAACTAACATTTCTCTGGAGTTAAATCACTTTATCCAGATCTATACCTTTCCTTCTCTGCTGAGTCATGTACAGTCTGACATCTCAACAGCCTTCTAGATATTTCAGATTCTATGATGTTCACTTCAAATTTCACATTAAAATTTGAACTTGTCATCTAGAAACAACTAACCACTTTATCCATTTAGTTTAGCTTAATTACTTCTCTCTAGCAATAGTATCATAATTCTGCCTGCTCCTCAGGCTTGAAAGTTTGAACCCATTTTGATTTCTTATTTTCCCTCATATATTACTTCCAATCAGTTTCTAAACACTAACGCTTCCTTTTTCATAAAGTTCATCTAACTCCCAGGCTTTTTACATCTACTTCATTCTTCATATCATTATTAATTTTTTTCTTTTTTAAATTTTTCCTTAAGCTTTATTTTTTTAGAGCACTTTTAGGTTCACAGCAAAATTGAGAGGACATTTCAAGATTTCCCAAATAACTCTTGACCCTACACATGCATGGCCTCCACCATTATCAACATCCTGCAACAGAGTGGGACATTTATTACAACTGATGAAACTACATTGACAAAACATAATCATTCTAAGTCCACAGTTTACATTATAGTTCACTCTTGGTGTACATTCTTTGGGTTTGGACAAATGTGTAATGACATGATTCCACCATTTATAGTATCAAATGAAGTATTTTCACTGTCCTCAAAATCCTCTTTGCTCTACCTATTCACTCCTTTTCCTTCCCCAAACCTTGGAAACCACTTAAGAATTAATTCATATATTTCTCCACCACTCAAAATCCTTCGATGACTCATTAATTGGTACTTAACCCCACCCATCCCCCAATTTTGATATATTTATATATATTTTTGCACTTATCTACACTACTCTTTCATGACTATTTCAATTTAAAGTGGTATTCACTGATCACTGAATATATGTTTAATTACTTAGTTTATTCATGCTGATTTTTTATTTAAAAATATGATCCCCTCCAGACCATTCATGTGAAGTCAGGGTACAGCTGATGTGAACTATAAAATCACTGTATTTTGAGGCATAATATGAAAAGTTCTAATATACACCCTATGGCATAAAAATTATATCATTGAAAAACAGTGTCAATTTGTTCACTTAAGAAAATTTCTATATCTTGATTTCAAATATTCATACATAAGTAACTGCCTTAAACTGAGTCTCTGCTGTGGAATTTGGAACTTTTGGAAATCAAAATCTCTTGTGAAATATTCCTGGATAGCAATAGCTTTAAATAAAGGGTAAAGTCTCCCTAGGTCAAGTTGCAAGTTGCTACCAAGGACATATAAACAGCACATTGGTGAGTTGACTATTTTCGCCAACAACTATTCATGGCTTCATTACTTAGTCAAGAAAGACACACACTGAGAGATGGTTTGCAATGTTTAATGCATGTGAATATTAATGTTTACTGTGTTTTTAAATAAGATTGTCGCTGGTGGTATTGTTTTCCCTTATTTTGCATAATCAAATGCATCTAACTGTGAATTTTACATAGAATTACATTATACAGCATATAATGCTTATTTACCGACTTTGTTTATTCTCTGTTCAAAATTAACCATGTATGCTGAAAATTGCTCAAATGATTTTATTTTTTACAGTATAAGAAATAAAATATATTATCCTGAATAGTAAAGTATGACTGTTACACTCATGAGTTTTTTATACTTCAAAAAATAAAAATTAATGCTCTTCAGTTATTCCAAAGATAAAGAGTTCTAAGACAAAGAAAAAAATTATTCCACAAGCTCCACTCTACTTACCTCCTTTAATTGGAATTTGCTAATAATCCTTTCAGTTATAAATGGGCATCCATGTGTTATGATTTCTTACTCAGCAAATTAGTGTGCTATGCCTTATAATCCATATATTCTACATTTAATTTATTCCATATATATTTCTACCAATCATCTCATATAGTTATACAAATATAATATATTTAAATATATATCATATGACAATATATTATATAAATGACTTCTGATCCTGACTATTGAAGGAGGCCTATCTAATTTTTATACCAGAAGAAGGAAGAATATGACATTAAAGTAACCAATTATTTAGGGGACTTTCTGATTTTTTCACCAGCTCTTCCTGCTCTTGTCTCGTTTTTATGAAATTAGCATTTGTATTTACTCTCTCCAGTTTTTTTTTTTTGGCGGTACCCGGGCCTCTCACTGTTGTGGCCCCTCCCATTGCGGAGCACAGGCTCCGGACGCGCAGGCTCAGCGGCCATGGCTCACGGGCCCAGCCGCTCCGTGGCACGTGGGATCCCCCCGGTTTGGGGCACGAACCCGTGTCCCCTGCATCGGCAGGCGGACTCTCAACCAACTCTCTCCAATTTTTGACTTTTAGTTCTTTCTCAAGGACTTGAACATGGACACATCTTAGTTGCCTTCCCTGCATTCTGCTTTGCAGAACCGGAAACCTTGATCTTGTCAGCCGCTCAGGCCCAACCTCTGAACTATTCTAACCACATAGCTGAAGTCTTGGCTAGGATTATTCAGACCACTTTTAAAGGGAGTAATAATACATGATAATTCATCTTACCAAAGAGAGAGAGGTGCACAGGCATTTAATCATATAACGTAACAATAAATAAAATAGAGCTTTAGGACAACAGGTATGATCTCCTCATCAATTTGCTTACAAATGAGAAAAATTCTGGCCCACACAGTCTGAAACAAAACAGGGATATTTTTTATCACAAAAATTGAAAAAGTCAAAGGTATCTGACTGCATTATGGTTGGATTCAGGGCCTCATATTGTAATCAGAATTCAATCTATCTTCACCTCTGATTCTGCTGCCCAACATTTTTTGCCTTTATTTTCTAATCTCACAGGATTTCAAGATGACTTCCAGAATTTAAGTCCCACATCCTCTCAGAGTAAAGTTTTCTAGAAAAGTCTGTACTCTCTTACCTCAAAGAATTGAAATAAAGTCCTGACCTCAGGCATGATCCATGAAAGAAATAATTAATAAGCTAGATTTCATTAAAATTAAAAGCTTCTGCTCTGCAAAATATCAAGAGCTTAGAAGGCAAGCTACAGACTGGGAGAAAATATTTGCAAAACATACATTGGATAAAGGACTGTTATCCAAAATATACAAAGAACTCTTAAATCTCAACAATAAGGAAACAAATAACCCTATTAAAAATGGGTCAAAGACCTTAACGGACACCTCAAAGAAGATATACAGACAGCAAACAAGCTTATGAAAAGATGCTCCACATCATATGTCACCATGGAAATGCAAATTAAAACAACAGTGAGCTACACACGTATTAGGATGGTTGAATAAGGTACACTGACACCACCAACAGCTGGAAAAGATGTGGTAAAGCAAGAGCAACTCATTCATTGCTGGTAGGAATGCAAAACAGTATAGCTACTTTGAAAGACAGCATGGCAATTTCTTACAAAACTAAACATACTCTTACTATACCATCCAGTAATCATGCTCCTTGGTGTTCCCAAAGGAGTTGAAAATGTATGTTCACGTAAGAACTTGCACACAGATACTTATAGCAATTTTATTCATGATTGCCAAAACTTGGCAGCAACTAAGATGTGCTTCAGTAGATGAATGGATAAACTCTGTTACATCTAGGCAATGTGATATTATTCAGCACGAAAAAGAAATGAACTACTAAGCCATGGAAAGACATGGAGGAACCTTAATGCATATTACTAAGTGAAAACAGCCAATCTGAAAAAGCTACATATTGTATGATTCCAAATATATGGCATTTGCCTAGAACAGGCAAAGCTATGGAGACAGTAAAAATATCAGCGGTTACCAGGGGTTGGGGGCATGGGGGAGGAAGAGATGAATAGACAGAACACAGAGGATTTGGGGGGCAGTGAAAATACTCTGTATGATACCATAATGATGGATACATGTCATTACATATTGTCCAAACATAGAATGTACAACAGCAAGAGTGAACCATAATGTAAACTATGGACCTTGGGTGATCATGTGTCAATGTAGGTTCATCAACTGTAACTAATGTAACATTCTGGTCAGGGATAATGATAATGGGAGAGGCTATGCATGTGTTATGGTAGAGGAGACATGGGAAAACTCTACCTTTCCTTCAATTTTGCTGTGAATCTAAAACTGCTTTAATAATAATAATAGTAGTAGTAGCAGTAATAATAATAATAAAATCTTAACTTAAAAACAAAAACAAATCCTGGCCTCCCTCTCTTTGACCCAAATGTCTTATGGCCAGCCTTGAGCCAAATGCCATGTTTAGAGAAATGTAACTTTCTGACTGACCAGATTTGATTCACAAATTTACTCCCAAATATCTGGTTGGTATCAGCACTATCTGAAATATGTGATCTGACTGGCAGGGCTGGGAGTAGAGTGAGACAAGTGAGACACTTGCCTTAGGCACAAAATTTGAAGGGACATAAACTCAGTAACCAAGATAAATATACTGTAATGTAGTATTTTTATAAATCAAAAATAAAGCAAATATCCATGATGAAAATATAAAATTTTTTTAAAGACAGGGTCAGTAACTGAGCCATATTGTTATTTGAGGCAAAAGAAAAAACCAATAATACTGATGATTTACAAGAAATATAAAGATGGTTCAAATGCGATTGTTGTTTAATGTAATGAAAAAATATTAATAAAAAGTATAAGCCAAATTATCATTTTCAATATATAAAGAAAAATCATTTGATTAAATTTGATACTTGTTTTATGATTTAAAAATTTAGCAAATTTAGGAGAAGAGACCTTCCTTAATCTGGTAAAGGATATCTACCAAAAATTATATAATACTTCGGGGTAAACTTTTAGAAACATATTCATTAAACTCAGGAACAGGAGCAAGATGCTCTCTATTACCATTGCTATTAACATATCCAGGCTGTCTTAGTTTTACAGTCAAAGAAAAAGACAAGAGACAGAAATTAGGTATAAATATTACCATGATATTAGTTATTTGCATATAATATGCTTGTCATAATTGAAAATCCAAGAGAATCTAAAACAACAGAACACTGGAGTTCAGCAAGATTACTTTATGCAATTTTAACGTATGAAATCGATAGTATTTCTGTAGGCTAAATAGGAAAATAGCAATAAAATTAAAAATAAATTTAAAAAAAGAAAAACAGAAAATACATACTAGTGACAATAGAACAAAAACCCTAATCTACTTAACAGTAAATCCCACAAAAGATGTGTAAATGACCTTTACAGAAAAACCCCACAGAAAAATTCAATATGTTATTGAGGGATGTAAAAAAAGCTAAATACCTTTCCATTTATTGTAACCCTTATAATTAGTATTTGCAGAGAAAGAACACTAGATTATGAAGAAAAAACACTAAAATACAATAAACATTTTTAAAATTAAGAAATTGGAGAGAAAAGTGATGAAAATATCTAAGCTATAGAAGGAAAAAGCCATAGAAAAGGAAAATGGGAGAGGAAAAAAGAGTAAGAAAATTCGGAATTCAATTCAAGAGCCCAGACTTGTAATAGAAGTTCTACAAAAATAGAAGAGATAAAATTGAGGGGAGGGAAATTTTATAGAACTAATAACATGTTTCCTTTATTGAAACGGGATATTGTATTCAACAAAGGGAAACCTACCCAGCACACTCCCTACACACACACACACACACACACACACACACACACGCACACACGAAATTTCAAACACTACAGATGAGAAAATTCTAAAGAACAGGGGAAAATATGGAGGAATAGGTCACATACAGAGAAGCAGAAATAAAAAAGGAATTGTGCCTCTCAACGGCAAGAATTGAAGGAAGCCAGAAAAAAGTTGGATGTGGAAGTCTGAGGGATGAGGAATAGCTCTTTACTTGTTATACACATTTAGTACTAATTGATCTTTCAATTATGTGCCTGGAGTGCTTAGCTGAAAAATAGATGTTAACTAAAATAAATGTAAAGTTGTTTAAGGCTTTCACTTTCCATCAGAGGCTGTGGGGAAAAGTTCTGAAGTGTGAACTAAGAGATATTGTTTATTATACAAATACTGACACTACCTGGTAGATGAATTTGTTTGTCATCTAATTTGTTTACCCCACATTTACTCATATTTAGAAATAGTGTTTTGGACTTGACTGCTTATAAAAATTCTTCCAGTTTGGCATTTTAGAATCTTATAAAAATGTTCTCTATTTTAAAGCCTCCAACACCGATACATGGTAAGCCGAAACAAATGTGAAGATGTTCTGTGACTAAAAAACAAAAGTCAACACTGGCCAGGCTCTTCTGTTGGTAATAACCGCATTCCATGTAGATTAAGGAAGTCATTTTCAGTGGTCTGCTATATTCCTCCAAAACTAGCCTATGTGGATGCAGCTTGCCTTATCTAAACTGACTACACCTGCAACAGATTTTCTTTTTCAGTGCCTGATTAGTCCATAAACAACATAAGTTTTTTATGACAAGCTTCCAAGTTACTACTTTACTGGGGGCCCACTCACTTTGGAAGATTCTGAATGCCTTAACATTTGGCTTTTGCTTATGATAAAGTATTTAATCTCTTTTTGTAATAATTCTTGAAAGAGCTAGCAAAATTTAGTGAAGCATAAATTATTTCAAGTACCAAAATATTTTATTTCAATCTACAATTTATTCTAACTAATAAGTTTTAAGCAAATTCAATTGAAACAAAATTAAGCCATTTCTGTCAACACTACTGATAATTTGCTCTTCTTCATTTATCATGAGATAATATCAGCTAAGTCAGTTATGAACCTGAGTGTCTTTGGGGTTTTAATCCATATTTAATCTGTATTTTCATAAAGAATGTAATTCCAATTTACTGACCTCTCTTAAGCTGCAGGTGCTCTCAAGTTAGAAGTCAGAGGAAACTTTCAATACTTCCTTCTTAGTCAATTTTTGGAATCAGAAAGCAAGAATTTTGACCTTCAAAAGTCAATTTTTTTTTAACGTATTCCCTATTCTCAACAGAATGTTCTACAAAATTTGTAAATCACTCTAGGGAGATTTCCAGAGAGTTTCAAAATGCAAACAGCTGTGAGCTACCTAAATGATCCATCTTGCCAAGAAGTTTCTACTCCAGAGATGAAGAAATAAACAATTACCATTTTTTTTTTTACTCAAAATATCTGCCACTGTTCGATGAGAAAGTTTGTGGAATTATAAAGCTAAGTATACGTTAGGAAAAATTTTATTCAACCTTTTGCATATTCTCTTTATTTTTCTCCTTCACAAGCTACACACACATACATACCATCATTTAATTGGGAAGAAAATCTTTAAAATCCAGTAAATCCCACAGTTTCTCTTTATCTACTGGCTGCCAGTAAACTGTCAGACACAAATGAAGAATATTTTAAGTATTGTAGAAGAAAAACATAAAACACCAAATCAAATGCAATAATAAACAGCATAGGATTTGGATTCAAACCAATTTGGATTTGTACTCAATAAGCCTGACTCTCTCTTCTTTGCCTGTGAAATGATTATGAGGGTAAATGAGAGCACACATGGAAAGTATTTAGCATAGTGTTTGCTGCATCGTAAGTATCCATAAGATGATAGTTATTGATATTAAACTGTGTTGAATATTTATTATTTCCCAAAGTTTTAAAATATAGTTTGAGCTGTAAGAATTATTCAAATAAATTAGGCAATTAAAAGTTAGAGTAGGAAATTTTAGGTAAATTTTGTTTGCTAAAGTAACAATTTCTTAAAATGAGAAATGAGATTAAGTAGTTTTACTGTTAAAAAGATTAATGAAGAAAAATGTAAAAATTTTATATTTAGAATTTTAGAAATTTTTAATAATTTGTTTTTGAGATAATTGCCTAAGAAGTGCTATAAAATTTGTAATATGGAACATGGGTAAAAGGGGTAAAAAGCAGTGAATGTTTTTATTTTTATAATGAACCTATGTAAAACTCATATTAAAGTATTTAACTATATCTTATGTTTCTAAGAAATTTTAAGTTTAAAAAATGATCACCATTATTCCTTGTGTCATCCTTCCAAATATTCAGAAACTTATACTATTATTCATATATGAGTAATATTGGAAATGTGTGCTTTGGATAGAAACCAGATTATAAATATATTTGAATAGAAAAATAGCCAAGCTAGTGGTGATGCTTTTTTTTTTTTTAACATCTTTATTGGAGTATAATTGCTTTACAATGGTGTGTTAGTTTCTGCTGTATCACAAAGTGAATCAGCTATACGTATACATACATCCCCATATCTCCTCCCTCTTGCATTTTCCTCTCACCCTCCTTATCCCACCCCTCTAGGTGGTCACCAAGCACCGAGCTGATATCCCTGTGCTATGCAGCTGCTTCCCACTAGCTATCTATTTTATATTTGGTAGTGTATATATGCCCATGCCACTCTCTCACTTCATCCCAGCTTACCCTTCCCCCTCCCCATGTCCTCAAGTCCATTCTCTACATCTGCGTCTGGTGATGCTTTAATGCAAACTTTCTGAACGCTGTTCTGTGTTTTCCTATACTGCTACTACTCATTATTTTCTTTTTCTCAGTGCAGAATCATCTAACTGAAACTCCAGTAGCTAATATCATTTGAATTATATTCCATACAGTTTTCTCCCAAAAATATCTGAAGTAGTTTGCCAGATTAAATACTTTACTCATAATGTCACGAAGAAGGAGGACTGGTTTGAAAACTAAACAACTTAAGTTTCAAGTTCCAGTTCTACCAATTTATCCAGTTGTGTAAACTTACTAAGATTCTATTTCCTCACCTGAAAAGTGAAAATAAAATCTTATTCAGAGTTAAAGAAAATGTCTAAAACATACAGCATATTTCTGGAAAAACGCCAGTCATCAACAATGCTACTCTTCTTCCTCAACTTCCCCTAAAACAGAGCAGAGACCACAGAAGCACTGCTAGATATTAAGTACTTAAAGATACACTAATTAATACAACTCAAAGTTGAATCTATTTTTTATGCTTCCTTACAATTAATCCAAAAAAAGAGGGTCCTCCAACCATAGTATTTTTTTTCTAAATAGTCACAAATACCACGAAAAATGCATTTTAAGGATACCATATATAAGGGACCATGGTTGACACTGCAGACATTAACTTCCTAATAACTTTGCAGAAAGACATAGAAACATTTCTCAGGGAAAGGTTTTGTACTTGCCTACTCACGCCACCCCCACCACCCCAGTCCCACCCAGGCTCACAGAATAAAGCATAAAACTTGATTTGGAGTGCATGACCATTGCAAATAGATTAAAATACAAATTCCTTATCACAACCTACATGGCCCTACTTACTATGTCCTGATATACTCACCTGGAACTCTCTTCTTGCTCACTGATCTCCAGACTCTAGGAACAATCGAGGTGCAGCACTTGGACAGGTTTTGCTTACTTGCAGTAGTATTCCGAGTCAGCTTTGTTTTGGTTTACCACCCGTACTGAGCTGGTGCACTCACCTCCCTGTTGCTGGGAGAACTGGCTGCTAATAGTTCCCAGCTGCGTCCTTCTGCAAATTGTCCTCAGCTGATAGTAGTTACTTTCCCTAGAAGTTGCTTCCCTCTCCCAGAGCACTTCACACAAGGACTGACTAAGAAGAAGCTATGAAAAGACAGACTCCCGTGCAGCAGGGGAGGACAAATCTGACAGGCAATTTATACTCCAGAGCCCTAGCCTTATGCATTAGGCCAAATCCAGATTTTACCTGAGACTTGCTTGCTCACCTCATTCTTCTTCCGGTCCTGCTTCATTCCCTCCCTTAATGCTTTTTCCTAAAGCCTAAAGAGCACTCCTTCAGTAAATTGTGGGAACCTAAATCCTTCTCTCAATCTCTGCTTCTGGGCCCTATGGAGAACAGACTCCTTTCTAATCCATGGAATACCTCATATTTCTTGACTTTTAGGTTCCAGAGTAATTATTACCTTCAGAGAAAATGCTCTTCTGCAAGAAGTATGTCCTCCCTCCATCCTACCTTCCTATCCACTCAGTCCTGATGTGTTTCAGTCATTGAACATATTGCTTTTAAGCAACTGGAGTATTTGAGCAATATGAGTAAAAATAAGTGTATTTCCCTAAATGTCTACCTGAGGATAGAAACTAAATTCCTTGAGAGCAGGGACCATGGCCCTATTATCCAACTTTGTACTCCCAGTAACCATCCAAATGCTTGGTACATGGCAGATGATCAATTAATATGATGATCAGTTAACATCCAATGGATGGCTCTAGTTCAGAAACCTTGCTTTCTGATGATACAACTGCTTAGAAAGGTAGATTTCAGGGGGAATTAATATGCCCCCAAATACTGTCTCTCAAATATCAGCTGTATTAAGCCAGACTGGCAGGATTATAACCAATTAATCATTGATTTGTTTTCCTAACACAGAGTGGTAAAACAAATATTTTTCATGCTTGAATACAGTGAGGTCCTTGTTTATCAAATGTGAAAGACACTTTTCACTCTGTTGTGAGCTTTTGAAAATCTGATTTGTATTCCTGATCAGATATGTAGGAGTTAGTCCACTTTAACGTAGCCATAGCCTTCAGAGTTGCCCTGCTTTAGATCATTTCAAATATTTAAATGTATGTATGTTACATATATGTGATATGTACATTCACTGGAAGAAAAAAGGTGGTATGTCATTTTAATTTGTAATGTTTCACTCATGTTTTAATATTTATTTAATGATTGTTTGCCTTTGCATCTAAATACTGTATGAAGTACATATTCTTTTTGCTGTATACAAAAGGATATTTTAATTGTATAGCTACAATAAGTACCTGCCCACTATAATTCTAGTCATCATGTACATCAGATTGTTTTCTTGGAAATCTTCCCTAGTTATTGGGATTTTTATTTAAAGAAAAAAGGACAGAATTCCATTATTATTTCACTTAAGAGAGCAACTTTGGCAATTTGAGAATGTTTAACACTAGATGGCAGGATGAGACTGTAGATACGCAACTCCTCAAAGCTAAGTATTAAAAAAAAATGATACTTTCTCAAAGGTGTTAAGAATTCTTAGGCAAATACATTGCATTATTCTTTAATATATGCATTATATATAGTTCCACACTACTTTATATTTAAAAGCTTTCACTGTGTATGATAGAGTGATGTTAAACACAAATAAATTATTGAAAAGAAAATATAAATTGCTAATAATTTTACAAGTTATATAAATATGACAATAGCTGAATAAAATAGTCTGTACTGGGAAAACATTCATACTATTTGGCATTCTTAGAACTTAATAATTAATTTTTTAAGCAAAATGTAAGATGTGGTCACTTAATCAAATGTTGCTTAGGTCAACATGCATAAACACAAAATTAAATAAACCATTTATTTTCACAATGAAGATGGATATTCAGCAAATAAGAAGCATTTCAGAATAAGTTCACAATACATATCCAGAGATGAAAAGGGCATCTTTTTCAATGCCAACTAATACTATCCTAGAAATAAGAACTATTTTAAACTCTTCTGGGAAAAGCGATTCTAGTTTCCCAGATGAATTACTCACTCTCAGTATTTATGTACCACTTGTCAGGGCAATATGGATAAGTATAGCTAGGGTGACCATATATAATTTTTCATCCAAACCAGGACACTTTTGAATATAAATATATAAACTGGAACTGCCCTAGCAAACTGGGGCACATGATCACCCTGCTTAGGGGACTTCATCCTCAGGAAGTTCATTTTGTGAGCATTTATAATTTTATTGTATTTTAAAATTAATCTTTAATTAGTCCATGACATATCTCATTTGCCAGTCTTAGCTTTTAATTCTAGCAACAGTTAGCCCTTTTGGAGGAGGAGAGGCTCAAACACTCATTAATATCTATAAGAAAATACTGAGTTCCTTAGAAGATGCAAATCCATCAGAACTTCATAAGAATCAATGAAAAGAATAGGCAGGTTTATAGCCAATTGTTACTGATATGTTGTTTGACTTTCTTGGGGAAACACATTATAAAATACTGAAAGAAATGCTCTATATAAACTAGTAAAATAGTTTTATTTATCCATATAGGGACCTGATGTCATGGTACTCACTTCAAATTTAAAGTTTTCTGTTCTTTTCAAATTTGTATTTATAGTAAAAATTTTAAAAACAACATCAAGATCTCCTTGAAATGATAAATTATGTGTATAATTAGAGTGAAATCAGCCCTTTGGTTTTAATAATGGAAAATAGCATATTCACTTTCAATGGCTCAGCCATCAGATCTGGGTCCTTCTACTAAATGCAATTCATTTAGTAATAAAATAACTTTAAATATGCTAAGCAATTTAAGTAAAATAATAGAAGGTCAGGTCGACTTCCTTACTAGGATTTTTTTGATTTAAAGATTATAAAAATTGTGTTTCTCCCCAAATTATTGGTTCATTTTAAACAATGCATGGTATACATAATTTTGTTGATGCATACATTTTCTGAGTATAAGTAATGACTTTCCAACAGTTGAGAACACAGAGAAATTATTAATTCACAACATAATACCTGAAAAACTTCATAGAAATAATTTTTAAAGTTCTTTCTTGCACTCTCACCAAGGACAGTCTGTTCATAACATGTTTCATTTAAAAGTGTTTTGTTTTGTTTTGTTTTGTTTGTGGCAGAACTACGCTCCAAGGCAGTAGCCACACGAATTCAAAATAAGTGGTCAGTTCAACCCAAACCACATTTTTGGTCTAATTTGACTAAGTTAGTCAAATAATATAAACAGTAATCCAGATATTTTGAGATAGCCTCCTCCTGAGTGTTAGTCAAAGTGCATTTCACATGGTTATTGGTACTCATTACTGGTAGACTACAGCTCTCATGTGCCTTATATGGGACCACAAATGTAGGCACAAATCTGTGTCTAGGATTCTGAAATGGGCAAGCATGACTAATTATTATCATATATTTCATTCTGCATTGTACATCATTCCTGAGTTCTATAGAAAACCTTATTGACAGTGTCCTGCATGGTTACATCTAGACTCTGCGTTTGCAACATTAGTTGTTAATTGCAGAGAATTTGGCACTTGATTCCTCATGTGCTCGTCAATCTATGCTGTATAAACTAGATAACAGAATACATCCTATTTTTTTCTTAATTCCCCAACACAGCTAGTACAGTGTCTAGCTCAAAATATAGGTTTGATCACTTATTAAATGATTGCAAGTGTCTTTAATCATCTGTTCTGGAAAAAAATTATTTTATAAATAAAATACATAAGGCTAAATTAATATATTGATTAATGCCTCACTGGTTAAGAATCACCTCAATGATTATTGAAATACTTTCACTTTGTTCTACTGCATTTTTTCCAAATATCTGTTGTCATGTTTCAGTGTTGAGATCCATCTTTTCACCTGTCCCTTCATATCCAGAGTGGCTCCCTGAAAGTCCTCATGCCATTTATTTCATCTGGAGTTTATAAAATGGCAATTTAGAATCTGATTAGTGGGATGCAGTTTGCCTGTTATTTCTAAATAAGGCTTTTAAATGATAAGTAATAAAAATTATCCAAGGGACTTCATGGAGTATAAACATGTGCCTGAACAATAATTTAAATATAAATACTATAGCCTCTATTAGCCTTCCCATTTAGTGTAGTATTAGTAAAGGAGAAAGAGGATGTATAGTAGAGGAGAAACAGGGTTGGTTTCAGATTCTTAGGACATAAGTCCAAAGCATAGATTTTTTTATTCCCTAGACTTTACTAGTGTTGGGTGAATGAAATCAATGACTCTTGAAGAAAAAATATTAGTACTTTTGCAAACTTACTGGCAAAAGTTTTAGTTTTTTATAACTTAAATTCAAAAGCTATATTTTGATCTCTTACTAGGAGTCAGATGATGTACCAAGCATGAGAGATCAGAAGACATGGACAGTAATCATTCAGGCACATATTAAAGTCTAGTATTTGATTCTGCTCTGAATTTTAAGATGGGAACAGCAACACGTAAAATGTTTTGTCAAAGGTCACACTAGAAAGTATCAGAACCAGGACTGGAATCTCATGTCTCTTGGTCCAATCCCAGTGCTTTGTATTTCTTCTTAGTGGTTCCCTTAGTGTATTCACTCTGCAGCAGAATTCAGTCAAGCTTTCACCTGGCAATATCCATGTCAGTATTCTGATTAAAGAACCACTGTTTGTGGAGTTGGTCATAATCTGCAACATTGACTTTTCTTCTCATGGGCTGAAAGAAATAACTCCAAATGAAGTACATCTCAGCAGCCTCCCAAAGCAAAGCAAAACCTAGTCCTAACTGGAAATGACAATATTCTGTAAACTTGCAACCTATGGTTATTTTCTATTTCTCAATAACCAAATAGGTATAAGTTAGTTTCTTACAAGCTTTATAACTATAATTTGATAGAGATTAGTATGTATCCAATTTTTATATGTATTTATTTTTATCAACCTTGATCCTCTTGATCTTAAGATCAATAATTGTGTAATAAGTTTCTTCCAAGTAATAAAAGTGTCAGCAGGAACATACTGTTTAAAATACGTGAATTCTCTTTAATTTATGTTGCCTGGTCCTCCTTTGTTATTCTACAAGGAATATGAGAATCTCATTTTGTTCTGGAATTGCAGTAACACACCAATATCTCATTGCCTCTGATTTCAGATTTACTAAGAATTGAGTAATGATCATCATATCATATGTATTTCTAAATGTTACCTAATTTGTTGACTGAAAGTGTTAAAAATATATGGATTTTAGATATTCTTTGATACATCTCTTCTAGTTTACAGATAGAAAATTGATGCCCAGATAAGTGACTTTTAGTTCTGTTTAGATTTCAGAAATTATTATTGTTGTTGTATCTCACACATACACCATATTGTCAAAAAAAAAGTTCATTTCAAATTTAAAACTTTCTCCCCTGATAACTGCCAATGATTTATTAAACACATTTAGAATAAACTTATGTTTTGAGGCAAAACTTTTTATAAAAGTATTAAAGTATGTTACATATTTTACCTTGTTTCATAATTTAAGTCTACAAATTATTGGCATTTTTGTTAAGGCTATTTTGAGGTATAAGTGTAATGGTATTAATTACTCTTTTATTTCATAGGTGATAACAAGTCAAATATTTTTAAATATGTGCAATTATTTTAAATGTATAAACACGTTCTCAAAAGGTTATTTTCTCTAAGATATATATTTATATATAATGAAAAATAATTATGTATGTATATGTATACACACACAACACATACACACACAATGGTTTTGGTTATGACACATACACACATATCTATGTCATGAACAAAATTTTAAAAATGTTCAAAAACCTACAGGATAGAGTTTCATCATTGAATTGTGGAAAACTGATTAGGGAATAGCTCTGATTATCAGAGATCCAAATTAACAAGAGTTAGATCACAGAACTAATTATGAGGGAAAAATAGTTATTAGTTTTCTGTGTTCCTTTATGAAGAAAGACATGTTAGATTAAAAAATTCCCTTGATGCTTTGTAAAGTATAATTCAACACACACACACACACACACACACACACACACACACACGCACACACTTCCTAATTCCTTTAATTCTTTGAGCAGAATACTATGTTCAGATTTCCTTCAAATCATAGGCATCTCTGTTTGACAAGTTCTAACAGAACTCAATCAAGGTGAAATCCAGCCAGCTTTTGCTGCTAACAATGTATTCATACAGCATATGATCTCTGTCTGTTCAGGCTGCTTCTTGCTCTTGTCTCAGAATAAAAAAGGAGTGCTGCTTTCCTGGGGTATGCCATTTGAGAAAGAAAGTAACCTAACACTAACTGCAGGCGGGGTCAGAGTGATGTAACAGGAAGCTCTGATGTTTCCCTTCTGCTGCTGAGCACATACAATGTGACAACCCTTCCAATCTACTCAGAACAACCCTCTCTCTCCAGCAGAGAGTGTCACCTCCTGCTTTAGATCATCAAGCTCTGCTAACTGGACCTCACCCTGCCTGCAGGGTTACACTGCAAAGCTTTCACCCTTCCGCACCTTGTCTGGGGGTACATTTCTTCTGCGGAATCTCAGAAAATCAAATTCCATCCTAAGAATATTTCACCAAGAATTTCCTTAGGAGCTGTGCTGGGTAAGTGCATTATTCAAAATAAATATATTTATTCGGAGTCGTATTCTCATGTAGTTTGACAATGTTTCTACTATAGAATTTAGTTAGTGACATTGAAATTATGTTGAAACAATTCTCATTTATTTCACATGTTAGAAAAATGAGAGTGTATCTCCCCAAGATGTACACAATACCTATTACTACTAGATAATATTATGTACAGTGATATTCTAGAAAAATAAATTTAGGAAGTGATAAAACATCTAAATGGATTAAAAGGCATACTTTTGAACAAATATCTTAATCAGGGAACAATGCTTTTTAAAATTAGCTCTACTATTAGCTAAGCTTAAATTTTGACAGCTGGAAAACATTTTTCCCCCAGGAAGAGTCTTTAAACTTTCCATATAATCAGTATTCTAAAAAGGGGGTGAAAGAATAACTACTTATGGGGGTCTCGGAGTCTCACTCTGTAGTTGAACACGATGGAGAATTAAAAGAAAAGGAATCACTTTGGATTTATTATATTTGTCTTCTATTTGCCACTCACGCCTATTTACACATACATCTCTAACTATTGAACTAATGGAATTTTCATTGTTCGCTGTTGCCAGATGTGTCTAAGTCTCTCTTTTACTAACTCTGAACTGTTTCCGCTGTATTGGATCATGGGGTGGGCAACAAAGGAAAAAAACAACTAGGGTTGAGAAAATGTTGATATTTCTATATTAACTCTGATTTCAAAGCTCTTAAGCTAATAGAATGTGTTACTTCCATTTGTCTGGTATCCCTCTGCAAACTTTTTCGGGGAGGGTGTGATACTGAGATAACCGTGGGTAAAGAAAAGTAACAAAATATTTCCCAAATAGATATATCAGATAATTAAACAGGGAAATTAAAGTGTGTATTAAAAAAAGAACTTCCAGGATAAAACTTACTGAAATGTTGAGATGAATCATCTGTTAATGCTTCTTTCAACAGTACAGACCGTCCTGGACAATTTAAGAAACTAGTATCTACTTAATAAGTTGTTGGTATAGAGACATGACAAATTTGTTGCTAAGAAAAATTAGATGTCAGATTTGGGTTCAAATTATATTAATTGACATAATTTTAATATATTTTCTTACCTAAGTGAAATTATAATCTGCAAAATATCCTTCAGAGGAGAAATCCTGTACTTAATCACCCATAATCTGGCACATTAACGGTGGACTACCAACACATTCTGAGTAATTCCTTCATAATTTTCTACTCAGTTTTCCCACAAATTTCTCCAAATAATGGAAAGTTCAATTAAGTCTTATTTTTGTGATTCTTTAAAAATATTATGGCTGGTTTCCTATCTCCTGTCATTCATTAATGGTACTGAGTTCCCTGACACATTTGTGGAAATGGATAGTGTTTTTAGAATGTGACTTTGTAAATAGCCATTAGATAATTAGGGGAAGAAACGGAAAGAACACACTAAATGCCTAACCCAATGCCATGGGTTAGTAACAAAAATTAAAATAACACTGTTTTAAATTTAGATTATTTTCTTACAAGGAGGTATTACATTAATATTATATTTTATAATAAGGAACTCCCTCAAATTCTCTCATCTTTATTTAATTGCTAGCCAAAACCCCATAATTTTCTTTAAATTATTAAAATAATTTAATTTATTTTTTGTAACTATTCTTATAGTATGGTTTATAATCTTTATTTTCAAAAAATACTGTGGAAAAACACTAGGCAACGAATATTGAGGGTCATTTGGCAAAGGTTTATTATTTGAGAAAATAATTGAAAGTTTGAAATAAGAATTCATATTATTAAATTCTACAGTTTGCTTTCTTTAATGGTAAGAGAATATCAGAGCATCAATGCATGCTTTCAGCCATTAAGAATTAATTTACTTTTCTGGATGATATTACCCTGTAGGATCATAAAATCAATACACAGAATCTAATTACAGTTCTAAATATGTAAGATAAAAATACAGAATTGAGAAATCACATGGGTAATGTGAGCAAAACTATGTTCTACTGCAATATTTAGATATCTTTACGAATATGCTTTTGGTTATTGCTACAAGTTCTTTTTTCCCAGTATATCTTGGCATATGCCAAAATATTATTTTGTTAGTTAAAATATGTAAATTTTTAGAATATATAAGAGTATTCATTCACTTTGAAAAAATGAATAACAAAAAATTAAATAGAAATTAGAACTGGGTCTGTAATTTTAAAAACTATGTTAAATGAATGGCCAAGGTATATGTACTTTACTCATTGGTGATGCCTAGGACATACTGAAGTTTAAATGGAGTCAACACCCTAGTATACTGTGAGAACCTTCACATTAACCTGTACATATTTTATCATTATTTTATGCATAACAGATATTTACTTCAGTAAAAAATTCAAAATAATATTAAGACAAAAGTTTACCTTATAAGCTTTATGTTAATGTGGAAAAATTCTTTGATAAACACAAAAAAACTAATCAGAATTCAGTTTATAGTATTATTACATATTTCTAATTTAGATATTTGTAACCATTATAACAATATTTTGTTTTCAACCTTTAGTTCCATGGTTAAAATTTGATAGTTACTTAATTTTTAAGAACTGCCTTAGAGACTGCTATAGAACAATTAAAATAAACTTTTTAAAGATCTAAATATGCATTCACTAAACAAAACTTATTTCATACTCTATGTATGACTTTGAACACAGCTTGAAAAAATAATTGTTTTTAGAGATACCATGATAATGGTGTCAACATTTCAGAAAACAAATATATTTAAAGGACATTATTTGAGTCTTTGGCTTTATTCCTTATCTTTATTTAGGATTCAGAGAAGCTCTTAAACCATAAACATAAGATACCTCATTGCAACAGTGTTAAAGACGACACTCAGAGAGTGTAGTATCTCTTAGTTCTTGACTTGTAGTATCTCTTAGTTCTTGACTTAGACTATCAGAGAATAAACGTAAGATGGAAAATCAGTACACACCTATTTAAAAGATTTGTCTGTGTCTGGTTTTGAAGTTCATGGATGCACTATATAAATGTTTATAATTTCTTAGGAAATCTCTCTTTTTCTACCAAAGTACTATTACCATGCTGCACTATTAAATTTAAGAAATTCTCTCATTTAATATCAGAAAATGTTCTGATGCAATTAGGTGGAAAACAAATACTTAACCAGAAACACAAGGTCTATACACTAACCAGATATCTCGATCTTTTTCCCATTTATTCACATGGACAATCATACCTGCCCAAATTCTTTCATCAATAGTAGTTATGCAACTCAAAGTAACTGGATAGTTTTCACACCTTAATTTTAGTTTACCTACTTATAAGTTGGTTTATAATTTTGAAGGTATACAGCCTTAATCAGTGTAAAATTGAAAAAATAATATAGAATACATTTAATTGTAAACTTTGGAATATAAATATTGAACTAGTGTGATTTAAGGAAAAAGAGCATATGATTAGATATATGATAATTAAATCACCAAAACCCATTTAAATAATAGGAAATATATTTTATACATCCTATTGCCATTCCCATTTAAATAATTTAAACTTTTTGTCCTCAATAAATCCAGATTATTATTTTCTCATGTCTAATTTGGATTATAATATTGTTCATTAAATCAGATTAGATCAAATAATCTGTATTTTTTCCATATTTGAGTAAACTTAAAATCAAGTTAGTTTTTTAATTTAATGTTATTTACAAAAAAATGAAGAAATGGATTTTAAAGATCCAATAAAAGTCTTCTTAATGTTAAAAAATAAAATGGAATCACTGGCTGTGAACTGAGTTACAGTCTATGTTTATTAGGTTACCAGAATTATTATCAGATGATAAGTTGCAAATACTTTCCTAGAACATGTTTCTTCCTCTTTTTCCTTTAAATTAGTTTACTTAAAAGAAACAGTATTATACAAAACAAACACAACATACACACAACATCGTTTGCAAAAATGGTCAAAAGAGTGTATTTACTTTTAAACATAAAACAAGTTTTAATCTTTTTCTTCCTTCCTGGTTTAATTAAATGCATCATATGCTTCCTACCTTACTACCAATTAAAAGGACAAAAACTCAGCTTGACCCAATATAAATCTAAATAAACAATTAACCAAACCAACCCTGTGGTATTGAGGCTATTGCTTTATACTTTATTGAAGTTGTTGGATGGAGCCCAATTTTTAGTGAAATCTTATTCCTTTTAACATGGAACATATTTTTTAGATAAAAAATGTTAATATGGCACAAACTTTTGTATAAATCTGTCATTATTTCTCTATTTAGGTTTAGGTTAACCTGAACTCAATTGTGCTTCTCATAAAACCATAGTGACTTGTGAGCATGTCATTTGGTATATTAAATAGCAGTGATATAGTGAAATACCGGCTAGCTGGTTTACAAGGTGCCACTCTCCTTCCAGCTTAGTCAGCTGGGGGTCATTAGCATATTCATGAACACAAAAGCTTGGTTTTATCAATCAAAACTAAGATAAATTTGTCTTATATCCAAGCACTGATTTCATACATTTTACAAACGAGCATTATTTTGAACCCATAACCATCAGTTAACCTGACACCAATTATTATGCAGATATTTGTGCATGAACCTCAATTTTGCTTCCCTTCCAAGGATAACTTGAAGGGAAAATTGGAACTTCAGTAAGTACTAGAGAAGAATAAGTAATGTTATAGCAGAAAATAAGGAGGATTAAAACTATGGGAAAAGAATGTCATCAATACAAAACTGTTGGGTTTTTTTCGTAATTCTGTTATTTTCAAATGTGAGGCAAAATAGGAGACTTGTTTTTCCTTAAATAATGCAGATCTAATATCAGGGTAACATGCTTAAATATTTTATTAATCAATTTACATATGCCTTCTTTAAAAATCTATTTTCAATGAAATTTTTTTGGTTTTAAATCTTTTTTTTTTAGGACATGCCCCTATACTTTATTAGCTAAGGCAAAAAATATAACTTATGGATTTGTGTTTTAGAAATTTAGATATAGTTGTTGTTTGAAGCAATTCCCTGGAATGGAGTACATTTTAGACATCAATCATATCACATTTAGTAAGGATATTGCTACATTTTAAATGTGTTAAACACAATTTCGTTAAACTCCCAGTTAACTAACTAAAATATCTTGGAATTGTCAGGTTTACTTGGGTAAATATATTTATTGTCAGCTTTGCTTTTTGGTCCTTGACATTATTAGATAAGGATGAATTATTGGATGAAGGATGCATTATTGGATGCATCTATCTTAATATCCCTGAGGGACAGAAACTTTTTTTTTTTTTTCTGCCTCTAACAGTAGAGTCTGCCTTCCCTGCTGCAGCATTCCCACCAGAAGTCAGCATGGGTGAATTTGTCCACACTGCACTCATACAAGAGAACCCCCTTTTAAAGGGTGGCTTGCTGCTCCTGATTTAGCTAATTTCTTTAAGGGTTTGCCATGTGCTATGGACATTATTAATTACTCATGTATAAACCCATTTAATCTTCCCCAAAGCCCTAGCAAATATTATTATCTTTGTTTGCAGGTAAGAAACTCCAAAACCAAGGCACAGAACTCCTAAGTAATGTGCCAAAGTTCACATGGTTATCAAGTGGCAAAACCAGAACTTAAATTCTGACTCATGCTCTGAACCACTCTTCTTCCCTTTCCAATTGGTGGCTGGTATCTCATCATTCCTATTGCAAAGGGATGCTGTTCCTGGAACCTTAAGTTAAGTATAGAATGAATTGAAATTCTTTTGAAACAGTGATAGAGTAAATAATCTTGGGTTTCCTGGTTAGTCCATAAGTTTAATTTTTAAGTAGGTTTTTATTTCCCACTGCTTTCTTATCAATTGCAAATAAAATGAAAAGAAAAAAATTACAATACCACAGCTGAAATATGAGCTGTGCATATGAAATATGAGACGTGCAGCTTAATGGACTTTGGCTTCAGGTCATTCACATATGAACCCAAACTTCACCACTTCTTAGTTCCCCTTTCTCTTCTGTAAAATGGAAGTGATTAATCACATTGCTTTATAAGGTTTTGTGAGGAATCCAAGAAACAATACATTGAAAATGTTTAGCACAGCACTTGGCACGTAGTAGGTATTCAACACATTTTAGTGCTCATCATAAATCTTTTGTGAACAAGACTGAGGACATAACTTGTCTCTATGCAAAAGCTCATTCCAAACAATAAACATACAGACAATTAGAATACAACTTCTTCATAGGACAGGGAGAGTGAACAAGTGTGATTTGTAATCAGTTTTTAGACTGATCACACTTTGCCATCATCATATAATATGTGCCAGACCTAATAAAACTGACATTGTTAATCACCATTTCTACAGAGCTTGAGCACCTAAAAAGTATCTTCATGCTAAGAATTGTAAAGGTATATTATACAGAAATTATTGTTTCTTTCTTTCTTTTACACATGATGCCCAATGAAGTACATGGTGTTCCCAAAGTCAAATGATATCATTGATAAAGCTCTGATTTTAACGTACATCTACCATGACTCTGAATCCTAACTATTTTGTTGCACTATTATATATTATCTATTATTAGATCTCTTATTACTAACGTTGCACAAAGTTGAATAAGCATAATGATCCACCAGATTTAAACTCAATTTCTTCTAACATAAGATAATAAAAAGTAAGTTTATTTATGTTATGTGGATTTTGTGGAATATGGTACATTAGAGATAAATTTAGATGTTTGTCAAGAAATTTTTAGTTTTGACTACTTATAGCAGCTGTAGAAACTCAAAATTTAAAGAACATTTAGAATGATCAAATTAAACTTCATTTGTAGGGCTCCAAGTTTTTGGTGGTTATTTTCTTTTTGTAAAAATGTCTTTATTACAGGGCCTTCTTACTACTGCCTAATGGTAGACACTTATATTTTCTTATGTATTATATGTCAGAAATAGGATGAAAGAGTACTTGTGCAATAGGACAGTGAACATTCATTTAAGTTTTGGTTTAAGATAATTTATTCTAAAAATCTGTTTTTGAATATTTTATGAATTACGGTCCATATTGAGAATATAATGAAAACTACAAACTCTTTCTCCAGAACAAAACCAACTAATCTACATTCATAGGGACTCACATTTTGCATACAGTTGCATGAGTTTCATGGGATCTCCCTTTCTGATGGATCCATTAAGAGTTTTTGGATCTCATTTATGAAACTTGCTAATTAATTCAAAGGACAATTTTTCTTCTGAATGAAGTAAATTATACGTATATATTTTTCAGTTACTTCAGATACTTTTATAAGTACCTATGAACTCAAAAAATAGACATGAACATCAGAAACAAATGGCTTTTAAGATTATCTCCATCAACTAGAGGGCAATACTGCAAGGCTCTAGGAAAAAACTACACAGTAGGTAGAATCCGCAATTGGTAATTTTCTATCTCCTCTCTGTACCCTTCTCCGTTCACGATGTTTCTATACCTACACCTACACCTTTGGACTCTCCTCCAAACCAAATACTCAGCAGCTTCGTTCTGGCCTCAGATAGTCAAGAGTAGCATGGAAAAAAATCTTGAAGAAAAATTCTTTCTTTATTGGGAAACCTCAGTGTTTAATCTTAAAGCTTTCCACCGATTGGAAGAGGCCCACACACATTATCAAGGGTCATCTCCTTTATTTAAAGTGTCTGATGGTAGATGTCAGTCACATCTACAAAATATCTTCACAGCAGCATCTAGACTACTGTTTGATCAAACAACTGGGCACCATAGCCTAGCCAAGTTAGAACATAAATTAACCATCATAACTAGTTAGGGGAATTCATCCATATTTACTCTTTTTTCTCCAAAATTATTTAGATTTTTAGATTTGGGAAATTCTTCAAAAATTCCTTCTGGAATGATAACTGGAACTGTAGTGAATTCACTAGTTAAATTGACAAGAACTGAGACCTTAATGTTGTCATCCAACCATGAGCATGGTTCATATTCTCTAGTTACTCAGGACTTTTTTTAGGGGGTTGGTAGGGCAGTCTGATATGGGCTTAAATGTATGTTAAAGGTATATTTAAAAGAAATATAATATATGTTATAATATAAAAATACATTATGAATGGGGGAGGGTAAAGAGAAATGATATAAGGTTTCCACTCTTTTAAAAAAAGATAACATACACACAGGATCTTCCAGATTCGCTCTTCCTCTTATCAAGTTAAAATATGTTCTCACTGCAATATATTTTATATGGGGAAATTTCTGTTCACACCAGAATTTAATCTTGTCAGAGAACAGTTGTAGTTTAACCCAGTGACTATGTCATCGTTGATATTAGGGGTGCTAGGGTTAAACAGCCTGATCTTCAGTTTAGAAAGCACTCACAATGTGCCAGCCTCTATGTTAGATGTTAAAGGTAAGACCCCAGGTCTGGACAACATCAGCTCCACCTCAGTGCAGTGTAAGACAGTGCTGATTAACTCTTAAGCTATACTGCTGGCTGCCACTCTATTTTTCATTTTGTTGCAAGATCAGGACTGAATGCCTTAACTAGGGTGTTTCTAAAATGACAAAACCTGATAAATCAGATACTTTCTGCATATATTTATTATATTTAAGAAACCTTGGATTATAGATTAAAAGTAGAAAAAAAAACTGAAATAAAGAATAATATAATGGATTCTACTTAGCTCACAATTGTATGTGCTTTGATATTCTGAAATATCTTCTTTTCAACTGCTTCAGATATAACTTTGACATTTTAAATTTTAACAGAAAGATTTCCTTGCATCTAAATCCACCACAAATGTCATGGTCATGTAGCAGAAATTGTTCATTTTTTAGACAAAAAGAATGTGGTTAAAGAAAGTGATATCATTAAGAATAAAGTTTGAAGAATGTTTGGTTTCATTAATTTGAACAGGAAGGTCTTCAAATGAGATATGAACAAGTTTTAAGGTCTAGAGCAAACTGAGAGGGATGTAATCCATAAATGATTTTCCTAAATATTGTTTAATATTTTAATTAATTGAATTCTTCACATGAATTAACTTCCTTAATTATACACTTTCCAAAAGGATTTCCTGTACTGTGCTCCATGTTATCAGTTCAAAAATTATTAGAAGACTTACCAAGTCTTTTGATCATAAAATTAATATATGTCCATATTTAATGAACCAGATTCCAGCCTACTTCCTTCAAAATAAATATACCAAAATCAAAGAATTTATGTTAGAGTTTTTGTATAACTCAAACATCTTTCAGGGCTACCCTGGTGGCACAGTGGTTGAGAATCTGCCTGCTAATGCAGGGGACACGGGTTCGAGCCCTGGCCTGGGAAGATCCCACGTGTCGCGGAGCAACTAGGCCCGTGAGCCACAACTACTGAGCCTGCGCGTCTGGAGCCTGTGCTCCGCAACAAGAGACGCCACGATAGTGAGGGGCCTGCGCACCGCGATGAAGAGTGGCCCCCGCTTGCCACAACTAGAGAAAGCCCTCGCACAGAAATGAAGACCCAACACAGCCAAAAGTAAATAAATAAAATACAAAAGTAACTGTACCATTTAAAAAAAAAAAAGGAATCTTTAAAAAAGAAAAAAATCCTTCAAAAATCCACTAATTGTGTGTTTCAGATTAACTCTGAAAGCTCACAGTTCACTGAGTTCGTAACTGTCACAACTCTAGTACCATAAGACACTACATATTTAAGGCTACATATTCTCAACTTTCTCAGTTATAGTACCATACATACCATAAAAGACTACATGTTAAAAACTTTTAATGTTACATGTAGTTTCTGAAGCTAGAAGCTAGAATAAGCTAAATAAATCTAGTCAATGGGATCCTAACTTAGAAATAGGAGACTCCAGCTCAGTGTGTCTTCAGGGGGTTTCGTTAAGTGTAACTATGATGTAGGTCTTGACATAGCGTGTGCTCTAAAAAAAAAGTTAAATTTTTACACTGAGACAACACTCTGCTCCTAATTACTCAAAATCATTTAGACTTCAAGGATTGTCCTACATCTTGGTCTATGTTTTTCTTCCACACATAACTGCATAATTTTATTATCACGAAAGGGAAGCAGTCTGTAAATACAACGTGTAAGCTTTTCTATCTGGAGAGCTATCACAGTATATCAATTCCAATTTGACTAACTCCTTGGAATTAAATTTGTAGTAAACAAAGATCAGGGAATTCCCTGGCGGTCCAGTGGTTAGGACTCACGCTTTCACTGCCGTGGGCCCAGATTCAATCCCTGGTCAGGGAACTAAGATCCTGCAAACTGCATGGCGTGGCCAATAAATGATAAATATATAAATAAAACAAAGACCATTGTGTATCATATTACTTTACTAATACAAAATTATAATAGAAATTAGTGAAGGAATACTTACTTGAATGAATTGAGTAACTTTCTAAGTTTATTATGTCTTCTTTACTCTTAATCACATATGCATCATTATAGCACCTGAATAGGAAAAAAAATGCTAATTGTTCTTATTTGTGGGTGTGTAGTTCCTGGATTCCAGATTTTAGTAGCTCTTCTTTCTTTTGTTGAGTCCTTCACCTCCAGACAAGTTTACTTCTTGCTAGTACTTCTGATATCAATTGGCATAAATTTAAGGGAAGGTCAACACATTATCTAAGAAGGGATTAAAACTTATCTGAGTCTCTTTTAATGAGCATAGAATGCTTTTCTCCCAGATATCCATATGCCTAGGTCCCTCTCCTCTCTGTAGTCTTTGCTCAAGTAAAAAGTTTTCTATGGGGCCTAAACTAATCACTATTTAAGATAAACCTACACCTATACCACCACAACCCTATTGTTCATCTTTAGCTATTTTAGCATGTTCTTGCTTTTTCCTATAACACCAATCACCTTGCAACAAACCATCCACTATAATTTACATATTTTCTGTTTTTATTTATTTTCTGTCCATGCAACTAACATGTAAGCTCTACAAGTACAAGCACTTCTATTTTTTTTTTTTCACTAATATATCCTAAGCACCTAAATAAGTGCCTGCACTAGTAGGTGCTAAAGATTGCTTAATAAATGATTAAATGAATGAATATGTTTCTTTCTACCAGTCTCCACAGAAAACTAGTAACTCTGTGATTTTGTATGCAGTACACAGTAGATGTCAGAGCTGAAATTTTGAAGGTGTTAGAATCACTACACATTGCCAAAGAGAAAATATTCAGAAGCTAATTAGCATTTCATTATTCTTAGGTCAACCTAATATTTACCCCTTCACTGTCTTTGTAAAGGAAAATAAATTAATAAAGATGCTTTCGGTAATGTATTTAGTGTTCAGGTTTCACTGAATTCCAAAGCATGACCTTTCAAACTGGGGTAAATGAGAAGGCTGGTCAGTGTTTTAACACAAAGTGTTGAAGCATTTCCCCAAATGGCCAAACAATGGCTGAAATTGGCAGAATTTCTTGTTGAAACTGGCAGACTTGCCCACTGTTGCCTCCCAACAAAAGTCTTCCTCCATTACTTGTTGCCTTTTTGGACAATAGCACTAAAAAGTCTATAGAAGGAGAAAAAAAAACCCTTAGCAGTGAAATTGAAAGAAAGTAAATCAGTCTTTTAATAAAGCATATAGGGTAGAATACAACTCCTGTTTAATTGACAAAAAATTATACCTCTATTTGATAAGTGAAGAGTTACATATTTGTAAATCTATAATTTATCAAGCTTTTAAGTGTTGATTTATAAATATTTAAAGATAATTTTAAAGTGTGCCAACTGTCAATGCCCTTTCATCATTGTATAGCTTTGAAAGTTTTCTAAACTTAAAGCCAAAGGACTATTTTATAAATTAAAATACATACTTGTCATTAAATAAAATCATGATTTGCTTGAAAGCCTAATGATGAATTTTCACAAAATGTATCTTTTAATTGACACAACTCATAAGTTATAACAATACTTTTCTAATTAAGATTCTCCATGTGTTTGAGACACATAGAGCTAACTTTATTTTCTTTTAAAACAGGTGTTAGTCATTCATTCACCTAGAAATATCACTGTTGAGTTTTTTTTTCTTCTGAGTCTAGAATGTATATCATTCAGGGAAATAATAATATTCCTTTGAGAAAAAGACTGATTCTCAACATATGTCCATAGTATTCAGAAAAAAATATGTGTATAAAATGGGTCAAGGTTGTAACTTTACTGTCCTTCAGTATATTATCTAATATGACTGGATTTTAAACCACAAGCAACAAACTAGCTTGGATTAAACAACGCTCTGTCCTCAATGAAGTATTGTTCAAAACATAAAAGTAAGTTGTGAAATAGCTTCTTCTTTAAGTCTTCTTGAACTTTCTGACTTTATGTGGTATTATTGAATGGTAAACGTATAATAAAGTTACTATTACAAAACATAAATGATAATAATACCCTAAAAAAATTGTATTTGTTTTAAGAATTATTCTACATTCAATTAATTTCTGGTATGTTTATATATAACATGACAATCCAATAATCTACATTTTCTTTGTCCCAAGTAGCTTAAAAACAACAATAATAAAATAAAGCTGAAATCAACAATAACTTAAAAGACCAAAATGTGACAATTTCTAATCTAGAAGGGCTTGATGAAATGGTGGAAAGGGCACTTAAAATACGCTTTACATATTAACAGAATAATAATGAATTTTCAGTTCAAGAAATTGGAGCGCAAAAATAACTAATTTCTCACAGTGAGCAGAGACACTTCACACTTTCTCAAGCTAGAATCAGTCCCTACAATGAAAAATGGGTGCTCCCAGTAGTCCTGTTCAGAAGAAGGCAATGCCAAAACATTTGTTTACTCTCATCTAGATTCAGCAGAGGTACCATGTATTCTTGAGAGCCTTTTCTAATAGAGTGTTACTTGCAGGATGAAAAAGCTCTTTTGAAGACTGAATAATTGTCTAATACTAAAGTAAGTCTAACAAAATTGCTGTCAAAAAAGTTTCACTAATTATTATAATTGACTCTTCATTGCACATTGGATTTAAGGGTATAGAACAAAATTCATTATCATTTTTAGTAGTTCTTCAGCTCTTATATACTGGATCTCCTTGACTCTGTTAAAGTGTCTCTATTCTAGAGGAATAGCTTGCTAGCCTATAGCATGGAATATAACCATAAATCAATTTTGTAATCCATGATGTTGTCCACAAACATTACTAGCAATTCTCTGATTAGTTCTATTTTAACTAATTCCTCTTACTTACTAGGTCCTCACCTCATTTGTTTCTAAAGGAGTGGATGTGCTCTCCTTGTTTACATGGATCTTATTTTTTAATTGCATATTTTTAAACATATAATTTAAAAACTATACAAATCCTAAACTTTTCTGCCTTGAAGTAAAACCATGTCAGGTCCGGTGACAGTGTCTGTCAAGGTGAAAGGTTTAGAGATTCAACCAGAAGTTGATGAAACTGGAAATGAAAGGAACAAGATTAGGGAGTTAGAGACTAATCAGGAGAACAGAGAACAGGAAAGATTCAGAAAAATTCTCATTCAGAGACCAAATATATATGACTGTAATAATGTAATTAACTTAGTAATTATTGTTTACTGAGTCAAAAAACTGATATAAAGCCACAGTGAGGGATGGGATTGTAAGTAAAATAAACCAGAAAAATAAAAGGGAGTGAATAGAATAAAGAGAGGAAAAGAGGGAGAAGATAAAAGGAGAAGCTATAAGAGAAGATAAATTGGTTCAATAAGACATAGTATTTGCCAGAAAGGTTAGGAAATAAAAATCCAGCACTGAACTGCATCAGTTAAGATGTGGAGATACTTTGGATACATGGTCATGAACAAAAAGTTAGTATACAAATACTCTCCAGCTGCTTGGTATAACATTTTGGATATGAAGAATTTACCTGCTCTTTTGTTTGAAGAATGGGGTTGAGTGTTAAGCCTAAGGGTTATTCCTTCTGATAAGAGGTGAGGAGTATTTATGAAGAAGTTGTGAGAAGCAAATACCACCTCCTGGTACCAGGTGGTACCACCTCCAAGATTACCTGGATGGTAATCATGTTCTAAGACTTGCACCCAATTAGTCAAGATAATGACTCTACTTTTAAAAGGGGAGGGTTCAGAGAGACTGACCCACTGGGAAATCTTAGTCTGTCTAGGATAGTTTCTCTAAAGGTAGCCCAGAAATTGGGCTACATTAATCATACCACATTTAAAACAGCAGAGCTTATTTGGTTAACTGCAAATCTCTTGGCTCATTCCAAACCTACCAAATCAATCTGGGGTGGCTCAGCATACAGAGGGAGGTGATACTTAAGTACTTGAGTCCCATGTGCTCTGAAAACCACTTTCCCTTTACTTTACACTGCATATTGTGAGATAAGAGATGATAACCTGATTAGGTTCAAATTTACAGTAACAAAATAAGAGTGAACAAGGCACAGGTTTAAATCAATTAATTTTCTAAATAATGAAATAATAAGTATAAATTCACACTGAACTACACATAAATAACAAGATATATATTACTTTCCCTTCTAATTCTGGCTCTGAGAATTATTAGTTTTGTGATTTGAGGTGCACATTTTCCATGTCTGAATCATTATAACTTAAAAGTCTTAGAAACTTGGTAATAATCCAAAACACAACTTTACTGACCCTTTCCTTTTTCACTGGACTCGGGGGTAAGTACACACACACACGCACACACACACACACACACACACACACACACACAAATACTCACACATATACACTGATTCACAGGTTGGTCATCATTGGTGTTCCAAAATTCCCTCCATGTAGCTAAGAAACTAACCTAAAGTCAAATAGAATTCACACACCTAAATCATACTTGTAAAATTCACAAAGTGTTTAAATCATACATATACTATGATTTAACTGTGAAATCTTAAAAAGGGTCTAAACTTAACAATATTCTGACAAAAGGAAATAAACTTTAAAATTGAATGCGTGTTGTGTGAGGCATCTCCATCTCCCACCCAACACCCCAGACCTATCTGAATTACATTGCGTTTTTATGTATTTTGATCCACAGATCCATATCAAGTACATGATTCCAAAGTAAGGAATCACACTCTGCACATTGTCCTACAAAAGCTTTCTAAACTTTAAAATTTTCGTGCATACGAAAGATTATTAAAATACACTGCTTGGGCTTCCCTGGTGGCTCAGTGGTTAAGAATCCGCCTGCCAATGCAGGGGATACGGGTTCAAGCCCTGGTCTGGGAAGATCCCTCATGCCGCGGAGCAACTAAGCCCGTGCGCCACAACTACTGAGCCTGCGCTCTAGAGCCCTCGGGCCACAACTACTGAGCCAGCGTGCCACAACTACTGAAGCCCGCGTGCCTAGAGCCTGTGCTCCACAACAAGAGAAGCCACTGCAATGAGAAGCCTATGCACCGCAACAAAGAGTAGCCCCCACTCACCACAACTAGAGAAACCCCGCGTGCAGCAATGAAGACCCAACGCAGCCAAAAATAAATTTATAAAAAAAAATACAATGCTTAAATAAATAAATGCCTGTATACCTAGAACCCATCTTTTCCATCATGTTCCTCCCTGATTAAGTCACATGTAAACCATTAGCCTAAACGTGTACTAGTCATTCCCTTGCTTTACTTTATGGCTTGACTACCTATATATGTATTTCTAAGCAATGTATTATTTAGTGTTATGTTTTTAGTTTTACTTTTATGAAAGTGGAATACTTCTGAATATAGTCTTTGGAGACTTTCTTCTTTCATTCAGCATTATGTTCCAAAGATGCATCACTGTTAATGTGTGTAATTTTGGGTTTGTTCTTTTCACTGTTGCAGTGTTCCATTGTATGAATGCACAATGTATTTATCTTTTCTCCTGCTGAGGGACATTTGGATTGCTTCTACCATTTTGCTATTATAAACAATGAAGCAATGAACATTTTTCTTAACATATTTCCAGGTACACATGGTTGAGTTTCTTTAGGGAATAAATTTATGAGTGGAATTTCAGGATCCTAGCAGTTCTTGTACCAATTTATAGTCCCACCAACAGTGTATGAGGTTCCCATGACACCACATCCTTTCCAATACTTTGTATTACTGTCAAACTTTCAAATTTTTGCCAGCCTGGTGGATATAACATAGTCTCACTGTGGTTCTAATTTGTATTGCCCTAATTATGAGTAACAGCAAATCTACATGTAAAACAAGTTAAAATTTTCCTCTGAAATATTTGTTTCTAATTGGGTAGCAGTGACTTGATGTTGTAGAATTATGTTTTGCTTATAATTATTTAAGAAAAGGACTATTTTTGGTTAGGTGGTCCAGGGAAAGGAAAGATTGTTTTATTGCTTTTAAAACTGGGTATGTGTGAATGGCATTTCTCATCATGATCAAGAACATAGACTGATAATACCTAGAATCATACCCCAAATCTTCCATTTCCTTTTATTCAAAAACCCCATCAAATACATATCTTCTTTAAAAACAGAGAGGAAGGGACTTCTCTGGTGGTGCAGTTGTTAAGAATCCACCTGCCATTGCAGGGGACACAGGTTCGAGCCCTGGTCCGGGAAGATCCCACATGCCACGGAGCAACTAAGCCTGTGTGCCACAACTTCTGAGCCTGCGCTCTAGAGCCTGTGCTTGGCAACAAGAGAAGTCACTGCAATGAGAAGCCCATGCACCGCAACGAAGAGTAGCCCCCGCTCGCTGCAACTAGAGACAGCCTGCGCACAGCAACAAAGACCCAACGCAGCCAAAAATAAATAAATAAAAATATATAGTAAAAAAAAAAAAAAGAGAGAGGAAGAAAGTGAACACTTCCATTCGGATGCATGTGTGCTTTTTAAAATATAAACTTTATATTTTAGAGTTGTTTTAGATTCATATCAAAGTTGAGTACAAGGTGAAAGATTTTCCATATAACCCCTCTCCCAACCCTCCTCTATTACTAACATCTCCCACAAAAGTTATAAATTTGTTACAACCAATGAACCTATATTGACACATCATGCCCACTGAAAATACAGTAGGATTCACCATTGATGTTGTACATTCTATGAGTTAGGACAAATGTATCATGACAAGTATTATGTGTTTTTATAATATTTTGACTACTTTAAATCATTCATGGAGCTTACACGTCTCCTGAAAGAGATAATGTCTCTCTTTCTACTGTTGTAAAAATTATTTCTTATACATAAAAATATCATAGAAAGCATTGGAGTCTGTGTCTTTCATGTAATTCCACATTTTGGAAACCACTTGATTTCCCTTATATCCAGTAGCTGAATTTAACTAATATATTTCTTCAAGATTCTGATTTCCTCTTAATAAATACACTTAGGTTTGCATTTTTTTTTCCAGCTTGATTGTTTTGCTTCATCACGGCAAATATCAAGAAAGTTTATCCAGTATTCTTACCTAATATATTTATTTTCTGTGTTTCTAAGGCTTAGTTGATTTTGATTTCATTGTCTACTTCAGTCAGTGGTGCTACTTCCACAAAATTAGCTTTCTTCTGAGTTTTCTCTAGGTATCGCTATCACTTTCATTAAGGCTTTATTTTCTTTGTATCCTCTCTTCTTGGATATTAATCTATTTTTTGGTACTACAGATACTGATATTTTCAGAGGAAAGTGGAAGTAAGACCATGCTGACATATACATTATATTTTATTAATATGTGCAATGCATTTACTAACCAAAGTTAACTCATCAATAAATTTACTGATAGTCAGAAGTAATCGTTGACATATTTGTTTTTTACTTATTCCCTATCACCAAAAAGGTGCAAATATTCTTTCACAGCATTTTCAGCTCGGATGAAAAATGAAATTTCTAGACCCATGCAGAAAAAGAAAACACTCCATGGTCATGTCTATTTCTAGTGGCATTTTCTAGCAAGTTGGGAAAATACTCAAAATAAACTTCAACTTTGAACCTTGTGAATTCCATATGAATGCCAGTAAAGCCTGAGACTGACAGGAGTTTTTATTTTTTCCAAAATAGCTTGTAGAAAATTCAGATTCTAAATATATGTGGAGTGTCTATTGGTGTAAAAATACACAAGTCTTTAAGATGACCAGGTCATGATCCTAATTACAACATATACTAGACAACTTTTAATATATAATAAATTATTAAAATATATGATGGTGTGAAAATTTACAAAATAATTTTACAAAGTAATCAAAACTTTTTGATTTATAAAAAAATTTGATTACAGAGATTGCTTTTAACATAAGCTTTCTTAATACTTTTGGGTTTTCATGTAAGGATCCCTAGTGCCTTCATGGAAATCCTTGACAATCATTCAGAAATTATTTTTGGAAGTAGCAAATTCATGATCTATAAGAACAAGTTTAATAAAAGCCTCTCAAATCACAATATAAATTAATGGAGATAAAAAATTTGCAAATGCAAATTTGATATTTTTGAAGTTCTAAAGTCCAAATAATACTGTGTAAATGCAAAGCAAGGTAAACAAGATTATAGCTATATCTTGCCTTCGACCTTATTTTGAGGCTGAAAAAATGATGTAAACCACATTTATATACGTTAACTCAGTTTAGCAGTGGATGAATCTCACCTGTTAGTGATACCCTATGTTTAAGGAGAGTTAAATCTCATTACTGACATGGTCTAGCCTCTGGCTTCCTCTTTGACAAGATCTGTGTCACTCTTTCCCCCTCATTCACTCCAGTTTGATCACGTTGGCTCTCTTTATGTACTTTGAACTAGCCATGTCATTTCCTTCTCAGAACCATTGACCAAGCCACCATTTCTTCTGGGAACAACCTTTCACCTGAACATTTCAGGGCATTCAACTCTCCCTAGTGCTAAGATCTTGAACAACAGGGACCATCCTCCATGTTCGTGCTCCTTAAAATACTCATTCTTAAGAAATAAGGTCCAAGAACAAAGTTCCTGATTACTTTCAGGTCAGCATGGTGGCAACCTAAATGTGCCTGAAACAACGCCTCCCAACTTCCCATTAAAATGAGACATTTAAAATACATATGTTTGTGATTTAAAAAAAAACACTAGGGCTTCCCTGGTGGCACAGTGGTTGAGAGTCTGCCTGCCGATGCAGGGGACGCGGGTTCGTGCCCCGGTCCGGGAGGATCCCACATGCCGCAGAGCCGCTGGGCCCGTGAGCCATGGCCGCTGAGCCTGCGCGTCCGGAGCTCCGCAACGGGAGAGTCCACAGCAGTGAGAGGCCCGCGTACCGCAAAAAACAAAACAAACAAAAAAAACCACACTAGTATATAACTTTAAGTTATGTAAAATCCCACTATCCACTAATAATACCAAATTCACAGGAATGTTCTCTTGTCATCCAGGGTCCTATGATGATACACCAGCCACTTGTGCTACCACCTGTCAAAACTATGGATGGCCCTACCTTCAGGTATTGAGTATGAATATATTACAAAAGAACATTCATGACTTGATGAAAGTAACATGTTGAAATTCCAATGAAATTGAGGATAATATGAACATGTTAACAATCATAAGAAAGATTTCACAGAATGATACATAACTCCAAATAACTTCTGAATCAAGGAAAACTTTGAAAGGCAATCTAACAAAATACAGGCTTAGGGACATCTGTCAGACTTACAAAGTCATTTCCTTGGGACCTTTGGGTATGAACTTATCCCCCATGTATTTTTTCCCTTGGCCAGAGGAATAGGAATGTTAAATTAATACGAACAGTTCTTATAAGATTTATTAATATTAACAATTTGGTAGTACTAGCCACAAACATCACACAAACACACACACACACACACGTATATAATGTCTATGGCTAATCTTATTTTAACTATAACTATGTATATGTTTCTATATATACATATATAAAAAACAAATTATGTTTCCTGTATAAAATAATAGGGCTAGGTTGCTCTTTTGAACTAAATTCCTTTCCTCTGTAGAGTTCTTTGTTTTCTGATCCACATAGTCACTATTATATTCTTATAAATGTCTGTAAACCTTTCCCATAATTGGAATGTAAAAAGATATTATTTATAAATAAGGGAACAGGAAAATGGGGGGTTAGCTGAATTAAAGATTTAAGTTGCTCTAGATACTATTTTTAGAACTCCCTGGCAAAGCAGTTTCAATTTCAATCCTGGGCATTAATTTCAAGCTTCAGGGGCATTGGTGCCTCCAAAAAGATTACTGTTGCAGACAGATGTGTCTTATTTATATTTAGTATTATAGTTCCATATCAGATAAGATATTATGTGATTATTATTACACCTCACATCCTCCTTCCTGACAAAATTAAAGTAGCTTTCCTGTCCTTACTTATTTTTAGACTGTGAAGTATTTAACAATTCAATCATGCATCGTCCCAATAAACTATAATAGCATTAATGAAAAATAAAGGCTACTGAATTATTTTACTTTAAATTCAAAGCTGAGTGACATAATTCCTTCTTCTGATTTTAAATTCCCAAGTCATTCTGCTGGACCCCAAAATAGACCCTCTATAATTATTCTTTGTCCCACAGCATGTCTTTGGGAACTCATCATTGTTGTTCTATCCTTTTTATGTGTCAGCTTCCTTTGCACATTGCATCTCATATGACTCACTGTTCCTTAGAGCATGGTTTGAATGCTCAAAATGCCTACTTGTATCTGACAGCTGGATTTTTCTTCCTGAACTTTTTTATGTGAAGTGGTGCCAGATCAATTTTTAAAGCCCCAATTTTGCTTATTGAAGACATACAAGAAAGAGCAGAAAATGGAGAAAGAGTCACTTACTAGGCAAAAACTGATTTTGACTTCCAGTATCTGTTAGCACCAGTCATCTTCCTATGGAAATTAAGAGGATTACCCTTTTTTTTTTCTAAGTGTCTTTCCACCTTATAAATTCTAACATATATTGGATAGTTTGAAGGAGATAAATTGGAAGTGGCTTGAAAATGAAAGGTGCAAATTTAAGCTGCATTCTCTTCGTTAAATTGATTTCTGACTTGCAGAGTATTGGTAAGATTTTTTGTGAGACACTAATAGGCCTAATGGTAATTTTTAAAATTTTATTTCTAACAAGTAGAGTTTAAGGTGGATATATATTTAAATTCTAGCAAGAAAGAGGTTGAAAAAATGATCTCTGGGGAGATTAAAAAATATAACTGAGAAACAGGACTGTGGTTTGCTATCATATTAGTTTGACTCACATGTGGTTTAATTTTAACCTAATAAAAGAAGCACAGAAATGAGACTTAGGAAAGAGAACTCCTAGTCTTACCTTAGCTCATCTACCTCTACTGTGGGATATGAGGCACATCACTAAACTCTCCTGAACTCCCACCTTCCAAATCTGTAAAATAAGCAGGTTATACTGTGAGACCTTCAGGTCTATTCCAGCTCTGAGATTCTGGATCCTCTAACTGTAACTACTCTGAATTAAAGACAGGAGCTGGAAATAAAATATCATCTGAAGTTCTTTGTAACAAATACTGTGATTTGTAATAGCTCAATTCCTCTAACTTCGAATATTTTTGCTTTGCTTTATTTACATAATCATTCAGTAGACTCTGAAATTTGACAAATGGATAAGAGGTGATAAAGAGGAAAAAACAAAGAGAATATCTCTGGCTAGACTGAATTTTGGCAATAGATGGATCCATTTCTATTTATCACTAACATATTATATTCTTATTGAAAATTCTCTTTGACTCCAATATAGTAAAAATATTAACTTTTAAATTTATAATAATTTAAAGGTCCATTTTTACATTTAAATCTTAAACCAACTGAAACTGAATCTCAGATATAAACTTTTTCCCAAAATTGATGGACAGTTGTAGCAACACGTTTTATTAAACAATTCATCCTTCCTATTACTGATTTGAAACATAACTAAATTGTTCTATTTACTAAATTATATTAACAAAAATTATTTTGGATTCTAGAGTACATTTGTCTTATTGTTGTTTGTTATTTGTTTAGCTGACCTTTAAAATTATTTATTATCTTGATTGTATTACATTTACACATTATTTGGGGAAAAATTAAGCATCTTTATACATTTTAGTTTTGTATATATTAATACAAATGTCTCTTTATTTATTAAAAATCATTTTATGTCCATAAGATAATTATATATTTTCTTCAGAACGGCTCTCCATGCAGGAGAAGTGCCTGTTTCTTAAAGATCAGAGAAGATTTTTACACAGAGCAAGATGAAAGTTTTCTCAGCAAATAATATGAATAGTTCAGACAATCAGGAGTGAGTCCAGTTGGTTAGAACAGTAAGAACTAAATTAAGGTAAATTTGGAAACTAAAAAGTATTCATATTCCACTAAACTAATGAAACTTAAATTCCAGGACTTTCACTCGAATAAGACCCTTTTAAGACCCTGCATTTAACTTTGAGTTTATGATTTGGTGCTGTTTTTTTTAAAAGAGGAATCCTATAAGCGTGTTAGTTTTCTCCAATCCAAGACCATAGCATATAAGTCCCCAAGTTGTCAGTGCTTTGGTTCCTACATCTCATCTGGTAAGGCAGTAAGGGTACCCAAGGAGCAAGGGGGCCACGGGTGTGTAATATGAGATACTGGCCACTGAGGGCTGGTCTGGTGTGTAGCACATCTCTCCTTCTAGCTAAGCTTTTGACTTATGCATGTCACATAAATAGACGGGAGTTTGGCTGCCCCATCCGTAAAATAGGAGATTAAACTAAATCTGAAAAAAAGAAAAAAAAACCCAGAAAGTTGCTCTAAAGAAACTCTAAGATCCTCCTTAATTCTAACTCTTCCCAGGCACTGTGGCTCATGGTTTTATCTCTATCTCCAAAGGGTACATTTTACATTCTGTCTTTTGTCCTTTAATTTGGCATGTCCGTCTTTCTTGTCCCCGAGCTACAATACAGAGGCATCTGTAAAGAGCTATTTTAAACCTCTTTGTAGTACATCTTTTAGTGCCTGTAAACTCAATAAGTACGTTTACAAATTATATTAAAATGCTCCCTGGAAATTATATCTTTACTGTTTAAACTATGTTTATAGATCAACTTCATGCATGATTGTCTTACTGTCCCTTGAAAAATTTATAGCACACTATCTTATTGCACAGAGTTAAAAACAGGTAAACTAAGAGATATCATTATTCTAGAAGGCATAATTAACGACCTGTTACAAAAAGTAGGTATAAAAATACATAACATATATATATATATTTTTTTTTTTTTTTTTCGGTACGCGGGCCTCTCAGTGTTGTGGCCTCTCCCGTTGCGGAGCACAGGCTCTGGACGCGCAGGCTCAGCGGCCATGGCTCACGGGCCCAGCGGCTCCGCGGCATGTGGGATCTTCCCAGACCAGGGCACGAACCCACGTCCCCTGCATCGGCAGGCGGACTCTCAACCACTGCGCCACCAGGGAAGCCCCTCATATATATATTTTTTAAAAACTGGAATCCTTTTGAGTATTTTAAAAAATTATTTTTATCTTTTATTTTTAAACTATTTTAAAGGTTACACTCCATTTACATATATTTTTAAACGTAATTCTTAAAAGAGTCAAAAGATGAAATATTCTAACAGTTAGAATGTCCAAAAAATACCTATTCTCATCTTTCTGTGTAATGAGCCATGTTTCCAATAAAAATCATTCAAAAAAATTATGGATTCAACAATATGAGTTTAGCACAAACGATGAGGAACATTTGCTATATATACCTGTCATTTATGTTAACTTACATATCTCACATGCAAAATAAAGCATGAACCTAAGTATAACACACCACCTCAATAATTCAGTATTGTTATTGATCCAGTGACTTGGGGTTCTCATATCCAGTGCCAAAAATGTCTACTAATATTCTTTTGAATCTCTAAGAGATTTCCGTATTATTATGCATCCTATAAATGGTGGTATTCTTTACAAATACACTTCTCTGAAACCACCTTGCTAACTTACTTTCAGTACGCGGGCCTCTCACTGTTGTGGCCTCTCCCGTTGCGAAGCACAGGTTCTGGACACGCAGGCTCAGCGGCCATGGGCCACGGGCCCAGCTGATCCGCGGCATGTGGGATCTTCCCAGACCGGGGCATGAACCCGTGTCCCCTGCATCGGCAGGCGGACTCTCAACCACTGTGCCACCAGGGAAGCCCTGCTAACTTACTTTTAATCAGACTGCCTTTTAGTGCATAAAGTTGTTCTACTTTGCATTGATCCCTGAAATAGTCCTTTCTTTGACATCTCTAAAAAATTCCATACACTAAATTGTTTTTGAGCATAGTAGACTTCACTGCAGATTTTCATATGAAAGATTCAGGAGAGATTCACAGATTAGCAATGCAAACAATTTCAAATCAAGTGGTAGACATCACCATTTTAAAAAGGTCACTTGGAGAGTGGCATGGACATATATACACTACCAAATGTAAAATAGATAGCTAGTGGGAAGCAGCCGCATAGCACAGGGAGATCAGCTCAGTGCTTTGTGTCCATCTAGAGGGGTTGGATAGGGAGTGTGGGAGGGAGACGCAAGAGGGAGGAGATATGGGGATATAGGTTATGTATAGCTGATTCACTTTGTTATACAGGAGAAACTAACACACCATTTTAAAGCAATTGTACTCCAATACAGATGTTAAAAAAATGAAAAGGTCACTTGGTTCTTCCAATATTTTATCTATTTCCAGCCTCTTTCCATCTTTCTGGATCCACGCTCTTCTTCTTTATCACTCATTTTCCTTCTTCCCTTTTAGGAGTGAAAATAATACATTTTCTAATCTTGAAGCATGAAGAGGAGATTTCTGCTTCTTATATTTGAGCAACTGCTAACATTTATGGCCATGTGGCTGTTCTATCCCATGTCACTTTTGATGTATTTTACAAAAAAAATATAATTCCTTCTATAAGAAGAATTCTGGTGTCAATGTTAATGAGCATTATTTAATAAGTTATGGTAACAATTTGTTAATAATGACAATTATTTAATATTTAATTTAATAAGTAAAAATAAGTTGTCATTGAAGTTTAACGGGAACCATGTTATATATAGTATAGACACTATAAACTTTCATACATTTATTTACTTATCATTTGTCCTTTTCACATTTGCTTTATATTAAGTTACAATTTGTCTGATTCATTTTTCTCACTACAGTGCCCAGCATAATAGTTCTCAAATGCAATGCATTTTTATTTTTGGTAGAATTGAATTTCTTCATTTAATATGTCTTACACTTTAAACCAGTGATCTACAAACTGGGGTATGCATACCCCTAAGGAGTAAGCAGAAACAGCTTGTTTTACAGAAATCAATTTCCAGATTCTTAACCTTCATTTGAACTCCATCCTAGAACTGATCTGCCACAGAAAATTACTAAGGTCTAAGCTTCAGGCCACTTCTCACTTTTTCTTTCATAGTGCTCCTTTTACTTCTTTACACACACACACACATACACATATGCACTATTTCACCCTTCTGAGCCTTACTACAAAGCATTTCTGCAGGATGTAACAATCTCCTAGGGCATAAATGAGGGGACAGGGATGATGGATACACTGATGTTTGCCAAGCCTTCTTAAAAAGGACACATGACTTTCCCACTTTCTTCATCTCATTAATGATGTATTTCTAATAAAATTTTACTTTATGTGTTTAAAAATTATGTATCAAAATTTATAATAAATTTATTATGTTTTCATCTAGAGTATAAACTCTAGAGCCAAACTGGTTCAAATCCTGAATCAAACAATTTTTTTAATTGTCTGGTGAAGTTAATAAACGTACTTGTGCCTCAATTTCCTCAAAGGTAAACCTGGGATAAACAGTACCTACTTTATATGTTTTAATAATGTGATCATATAGTCTGAAAAGGTAAATATTATTTTTTCATGTATTATAATATAAAGTAGCATATCATCTATTATGTATCATTGGTGTTTCCAGACTTGGTGGCCACTCTGTACATGAACTGATGGAAGTGGAGGCAGAAGTATATAGTGCTTAGGTCATGGCTTGAAATTGAGTAAGCCTTCCAAAAGTTTTAGCTACTATTATCATCATTGTTATTAGTGTTATTATTTCTAATAAAAATTGTAATGGTAATGCAATTGGGAAGGATTTTTAAAACATTCATTCAGATAGGATTTTTTTTAATGAAATTTCAACCTAGGTATACATATTTTGCTGTATAAAAGATTTTGAGCAGAGAAGACTTCATTGAAAATTTTGCTAGGAAAAGATTAGGAGAGGTTTGCATAGTAGCCATGCAAACACTTCAAAGGAAAAGGAAGATATTGCAACATTATAGTTTTTAAGTGTCACCTGCTCACTCAGTGATCTATTTCTACATCCCTCCATCTTTCCTGCTCCACTCTGTCTTTACTCCTTCTATTTCTGTATTATGCTTTTTCCTGCTCTCTTTCAATGTGGTCATTTAAAAGAATTTGAAAAATAAAAATATAGTTCAGTAGAATAAAATTCTATCAGGGAAAGATGGATAGTGGAGTAGAATATGATGTCAATGAGATTAAGAAATGAAGTAAAATTTCCAACTGTCAACAAGAGAGCATTCATTTCTCTACAAATGATTGTGTAGGTATTAAATTGTTGTTGCATTTACATTTCATTGAAAAAGAATACTATATCAGTCATAGTTTAAAATGTCATCATTTAAAATGTGCCCAGAATTATGTTTTGCAAATGACCTAGTAACTTAAATGAGTGAAGTTTTTAAAAAAATTACTTTATAAATAGTGTCAACAGAAAAGTTAGAACACTGCACTAGATTGGCATGTTTAATTCATCTTTGCATTCCCTCTTCCATGAAAAGTACACTTAAAATAAGTTTATTAATATATATGAATATAGCATTTTTATCATGAAAATAGGATGAGCTATAATATCATACCTTTCATTGTACCATGGATCTGTAACCAAAACAACTAACTTTATGTTCTTGACTTAATTACAGGAGGATGTATTGGATCTGGGATAAGGTGACTAGGTACTACACGTATCACATGGAAATGAGCTCTTGCTGTTATTAGTAAGAAAATAAATATAAGGCTTTGCAAGCAGTGGGTTGGAAGATACCATAAGGGCTTCTCTTTTGTTGTTAAGGATAATAAATTATAAGGAGGTTAAGAAAGGTCCTTTGCAACTGGAGCTTATAGCTCTATGTGTAATAATTTATATTTGTAACTTATGATTAACAAATAACTTACTTTTATTTTTTGATAATGAAGTTTTATTTTTGATAATGAAGAACATTATAATTTGCAAAAACATAAGAGGTTGTCGTTAGATGTGGGAAAACTCCACAGCTTTTTTCCAAGATGCATTGACCCATATAAAAAAGCAATCATGGGCTTCCCTGGTGGCACAGTGGTTGAGAGTCCGCCTGCCGATGCAGGGGACACGGGTTCGTGCCCCGGTCCAGGAAGATCCCACATGCCGCGGAGCGGCTGGGCCCGTGAGCCATGGCCGCTGAGCCTGCGCGTCCGGAGCCTGTGCTCCACAACGCGAGAGGCCACAACAGTGAGAGGCCCGCGTACCGCCAAAAAAAAAAAAAAAAGCAATCAGTTGAACAAAGAGTACCTATCTTGAAAGGGTTTTTTATCATATTTGAAAAGCTTGTTTAATGGGATAGACCCATACTTATGATTAAAAATCAGACCCCTCAACCAAATCTCAGCCAGAGTCCATTAGACTCCAGATTAATTCTAACAGTCATTAGGGTGTGGATTTCCCCTCTGTAGGAAAACCGTGCATTAAAAAAAAAAAAGCACCTCTCTCCCCCTACAGGAAACCTTGTGTGTTTCACTTAGATATTTTATTATTTTTTCATTTGTCTTTCACCCTATCTCCCAGGCCTTCCTTAAGCTTCCTTTCAAAGCAAATTATTTACCTTTCTATGGAATAGATCAATTTTGACAAAATTTTCCCTCTTCCCCAATTATGCAGACCCTAACATGAACACAACAAAGTGAAATTATCAATCAGCCTATGCCACAATTCACTTATACATGTCAGGGTCATAATTTTGCTAGTTTTTAACTTTGAGACGGTTCTTCCTAAACTGCCCATATTTATAACGTTCCTAGATTATCTAACTTTCTGTCTGTGTTAATCCATCAGTCACAATATATTTATAAATGGCCAGATGGGCAAGCCTTTCCACTTTTTGGCTTATTCCATTAATGTATAGAGTCTTGCTAATAAATTTAATGATATTTATACATCTACTAGTTATTGAAAATAAATGAAAACACATTTACATTTATTGACTCCTGTTTAAGTGACCACATTTCTACCTAAAGTAGTGGAGAAATGCCTAGGACCTAGGAAGAATAAAGGGTGTGGCATATGAGGAAACCACAGTCATTTACTGTATTTTACAGGAAGTTCCTGCTGTGACTAAAAGTTCTGTGCTCTCTCAGACTGCTGTAGATATAAGACAAAGAGAAACGCAACACAGATAATTATAGCTTTTAATATGCTGAATGTAAAGCATTTCTACCAATGAGAAACAGACCCTGGATTTAAAGGAAACGAATGCTATAATTCAATGAGCCTGGCAAATATACCTGGCAACAATAACACAAGACAGATGCACTATTACTGTTTTAGGTTGTTTTAGAGAAATCAAAACCTCCAGATGAAAGTTCAACACTTCTCTGTCAAATGTTTTGTCTGTATGACACCAAATATCACCTTAAGTGAGAGAAATTTGAGTAACCAGTAACTGTCAACTGCCAATGGTAAAAATTACGTCATTGGGCATATCCACATCTTTTAAATAAAATTTGGCTATTGTTAATTAGGCTTTAAGCAAGAGACCTCCTATCTATAAAGAAAAGATTATGGCCATGCTGAATTTATTATTTGTTATCTCACACATAGAGTAAACTTGTTTTTCACATTTACTATAAAATTAGTAACAAACTCTAACTTCAAATCATTTGGGATTCCGTTTTATAGAGTGTGCTAATCTTAGTTACATATTTCCTGAAAAATTTATTATTGTGTATTTATTCTCAATTTTTTCCAAAGCCTGTGGACATTTAATAAGGGATCCAGAAAACAGTGCTATGACACAAAGATTGCCATATTACTGGAAACATTAATGCATGCATACACATAAAATCACAAAATACTTTAGAATGAATTTTACTATCATAAGAGTAAGTTTTCTGAATCATAGCAGACCTTAGAATTCATCTTTCAGCCAAATCATAAACATATACCTCAACAATATCCTATTAAGATAGTTTCTGTGTTTTCTTTACTGGGGGAAAAAGACATTGTATGCTTTTATAAATTCTCAGATTCTACTTGGTATTTCATAGACTATTTGGTGGAAATTATACATGAATACACACAAACATACATACATACATACGTGTAACTTGAAACACATTAGCGGAAATTCAGATGCATTCTGAGAAAAAATACATGCAATGAAAATAAAGAGAAAGAGGTGTGTTTGTTCACAAAGACATACTAAATTAAAAAGAATAAGGCGATATTTTTGGTTCACACTTTTAGTGGCTGGTTTGGAAAGTTATATCTTTGTAGCCAGAACAATTCTTCTATTATACTCTATTCTTAACGTCTGTTAGTTTCTATTATTGTCTTTGAAGGTTAACTGCGTCTTTAAAAATTTTTAGTAGTGAACAGGGAGGAGTTATTTTTTCTCTTACAAGTCCCACCTAAATACTGTAATGTAAACTGTAATTTCTATTCTCTCTATTACAGCTCTATTGCTTGGAAGTCTTTGGTGCCGTTTCCAGGTACAGAGCTTTAAAAAGCCCTATATTCAATCTTCTAATACATTAGCTTCATAGCTTTGTAGGACTAGATGGATCCTTACAGTTTTTTGAGACAACCCCACATTTTTAAAATGAAAAACTGAGAATCAGGTAAATAAAAAGACTGATTAAAAGAAACAAAATAGTAATCTGGTGTCACCAACAGAATTAGTATCCATTTTACTTCAGTACACTTATACTATTCTATAAAATGCCCACAAACTACCTAATCATGTCCCTTAAAGTTATCTATAAGCAACACTCCACTCTTCACACAAATTTAATTTTCCCCCGTATTCTTCTGGACATTTTCTTATATGTTTCCCTTGGAACTTAACAAAGCATCCTCTGATATTGACTCTAAGATCATCACTATTATTGACAGATTTGATAAGTCTTCTTTCATGATGCCCTAAAACAAATTGTCACGTACGGTTAAATCTGGACTTCAAAAAACTACCCCATTTTTGGATTCATGTCCTATCCATTGTCCATTGAATTGTCAAGTTATTTTCTAACTGGGATCACATAATATGCTGATGTATCTTAAATTTCAGGTAGTTGTTGCCACAGAATCTCTCATGCAGTTTCAGTTCAAACCCTGATCAAATAAGCAGCGTGATTGATATTTCTATTTTTAAAAATGTGGCCCTATCAAATAACTTTCTGAAATTGCTCTCCATATCCTGACACGATGAGGGTACCACTCAGTTAACAGAGGGCATTCACATGTGCTTAGAGACTTTGTAACCACTCTGTCTATATGAGGTCTCTCAACTGCCATTTTATTTTATTTTTCTCTCTTTATGTAGCAAGTTGGACCTATTTAGCCCCAGGGCCTTAAGAAATTATTATGCAATTAGTATTTACGTTGAAAAAATACATATTACACAAGATAAAGCTGGACTTGTTAGCAGGAGCATCAAGCTGACTTCAAACACTGGTGAAGTAGACAAAAACAAAGATAAAGCACACACTGTTCACTAAATGTAACTCTTTTGAGTCATTGGTTTTTAAATCTGCCTGAACCCATATGTAAATACATTAGTCTAAAAATACTAATTTTCAAGTGAAATCTCAGTAATAAAGATCACTTGATCACGTGTGGGTATAGTTAGGTGTTCATACTTTATACTGAGGATGTTATTAGCTCATTTCACAGGATTTTGCATACCTGGGATAAGTTCCCAGTGACAGCATAGAGTACCCAAAGGGATTTGAGTTAGGAGACATGTTTCTAGTCTCTCCTTTGCCTCAGACCTGTTGCGTGAATGTGATCATGACACTTCACTTCTTTGGTATTTTGTCCTCAACTATAAAGTAAATTTTTGTACCAAATTGATTTTATTTATATTGTGAAAAAGTGATATTTAATCATGCAATGCATATACTAAATAATAAACATGCAATGCATATACTTCCAAAGTATATAAATAATAACATGCAATGCATATACTTCCAAAAGTCATGTTGTATACTGTTTTTCTAATTCTGAAAAAGAGATCCCTTCTGGAGTCAGAAAGATCTCAAGTCTTATGTGATTGCTCATAGAATGAGCAATTTCAAGGTAGAAATTACATAACATTATTTAATATGGTCCATTTTCCCCTGAAGTATACTTTAATGCTCTTAATATAAGCAGAGAAACAAAATTGAATGTAAAAGAATGGTGAGGTTTATTCATTTTAATATCCTTCCTCTAGGATCTAGCATGATGGTGGGCACATAGTAAGGGATTACTCCATAAACATTGGTCTTTCAGTGATAATTTTGCTCTGTGGGAGAACATGTGCTTCACATAAACTTTAAAATATTGCTGATAAATATCTGCATAGCCAGTGACTATTTGGGGGGGTGAAATACATCAGGGTCCAGAGAAAGTTCTGGTTAAGAGTGTATGTTTAGAAGTCAGAGTAACAGTCTGGAGTCCTAGCTGTTCACTGCATTAGTGAGATGACTTTGAGTTTCCTTATCTGGAAAAATAAAAGAGAGAGTGTAATAATTTGTTACTCTTAGAATTAAATATGGTAGCATGCTTACAGTGGCTGGGACAGTGCTTATCACACAGTAAACACTCAGTAAATGGTAGCTATTACTATTTAAATTATCCTGTAATTCTGATTTCAATTGTTGCAAATAACACCAAATTAAGACTTGATTTATAATGATTTATTTCCTACTATCTACTTTTGATCCTTTGCTAATAGATTTCTGAATGTTACCTCAAGGAATTTCTGACAATTTCTGCTCTCCCTTTATTAGTTAGTGGAACTAGGATGGGATGCTTAGTCCAAATACCCCTCCTTTTCCCCACTTCCTCCTTTTCCCCTACCAGCATCTATATGCTTGAAATAATATGCAGGGAACTTTGAATGTTGCTGAAGAAAAAAAGAGGGGGTTGTTTTGTTCTGTTTTATGGGACCTAACCTACGATGATGAGGACGTAAAACTCAGAGGGTGGCATGGCACCTATGCTTTACTGGGGCATGAATCGGGTGGAGCTGCTAGGGAGCTAAAGATGAAGGAAACGTTTTCATGAGAGTATTAGTAAAACTCTGGATAGATCCCAGGTGTCAACACAGCAGTGGGTAATATTAAAGACCATTTTCTACCAGTTCTGCACAGAACACAACAGGTCTCTGGCCCCAAGAGTTGAAGGCTTTGAGAGCCTTCACTATCAGGAGATAGTGCCTTTGTGCTATCATTTTCAGGATGAAGCAGTAAGAAATATCAAGAGTAAAGTCACTTCCAGTGATTCTAAAGACAGAGGGCATAGAATAAAGAGGTCAGAGTTCTAGACAAAGTAGGGTGTGTGTTGGCCCTACGAAAGAGACTGGCCTATGAAGCATTTCCTTAGAGATTTCAAGAGTTATGTGGGACTTTGCAGGATGCTGGAGGTCGCACGTTCTAAGGCGCAGACAAAATTAGAAATTTGGGGGTTATTGATGATACGACTTGCTATCCAGAGGCTTCTACAGTCTAACAAGATTTCAGTCACAAGAATTATGGAAAAGTTTATTTAGATATAAATTAAGATAAATATTTAACTAGTATGGAGCCAAGAGTAGATTTCAAAGTGTCTGAATTTATGAAAATTGTAAGTGAACTATGGGATTACCCAGCTGATTTAAGGTACCTTGGGCTTTTACATGAGTCACCTGGCAATAAGGAGGTATGTGATATTTCCTAGCAAAGTTATTTTCAGATGGGAAAAAATGAATATAGCTACTTCCACATGGGAGGTCCCGCTACTGATCTATGTAACCCTAAGGATTAATCTATTCATGGTTTAGATAGTTCTACCTAAGAAAGGTAACATGTAAATTCTTGTAAGTCATCATTCACAGATACCCTCCCTCTAATGTGTTCAGAGGAAATTCTCAAATGGCTTTAAAACCCTTAATCCTTTCTCAAAACCCATGCAAAGCATTCAATATCCTGATATCTTAAGTCTACTTAAAATAAACTTCTAGACATGTATTGTTACTGTATTTATGTGTAAATAATCTGAGAGTGGATACTAGAGATTGTCTTTCTTTCATCTTCCTTTCTGAACACTAGCCTTTCCCCACACCTCCACTCTCTTGTATCACTTACACGTATATTTCAAAATGCTTCTTTCTTTTTACTCAAGATACCACTCAAACATATGTACTCCTGAAATGTAAACTCACGTTATCTCCTGCCAAGTTCAGATTCCAAATTAAGTTGCCTAAGGCCCTTAATGATTTGGTTTCCTCTAGCCAGTATTTGACAAGAATTCATATCTGCTTTCAATGTATCCTTTTAATAGATTTAAAAAAATTTTTTAGCCTGCCCTGAGTTTTATTTGTGGCCTTAGGCAAATAGGTGAAACTTGGCAAAGAATCATGCTCTACGATGATCTTCATCATAGGGACAGCTGCCTCTCCCTACTGGTCCAATTCTTTCCTTTTAAAAAATTTCAGAAGAAGAAATATAATTATGACCATTAGCCTATTTGAGCTGTACCTTCAACCAGTTTCATTGCAATGTCATTTTTATACTTTGAAAAAACAGCGGTTCATTAAAGAACAGATTTTTCCAAGATATGCATTATGAACAGTAAAATGCATTATAAATTCATGAAAGAAATTTCATCTCTTCCAGAATTAGTTCATTAAATGATTCTTTTAATCAGACTGGTTCTTGACACAAAAGACAGAAACTTTTCTCTTAAATTCATCTGGCAAAGATACAATCTTTTAAACACATGAAATATCAGCAGATTTAATTAACTTCAAGCACTATATGAAAATTATTTTTAATGCTCTTACTATGAAATGTTAGTATCTATTTAGAAATGTTAGTATCTATTTCATTTTATAGCTTTTAGAGTAATTTCTATTAGGAATGTATATACTTCAGTGTGAGAGTGGCAACTGAAGGTTCATTGATTATTAGGGCAAACAGAGGTTAAGTTGGCATATGAGCCAGTCTCTGCTTCCATAAAGATTAGCTTGTGGCTCCTGAACTAATAGTTATCAATCATAGCATTTTTTAAACTATGTTTAATGGCTTAATATTATGCTATTTATCTTCATAATGCCTTCAGTCAGATAGCATAGATCCTTTAGTGGTAGATTTATACCTCTAGTTAAAATAATCTAAGGAAGGCCTTTTTAATGCATTTTAATTTAACCTCACATACAGTAAATATTTTCTTTAAATAATAGCTCTTTAGCAAAAGAAAATGTATTTCTTTGTTTTAATTTTGAATATACGAAATGGTATATTTATCAACAAGGAAGTGTTTAAAATTAGATAATTTTTAAAATACCTTTATGAAATTCTGGGAAATTTTTCTTCAGGTTTTATTTAGACTCTAGCTCTGAGAACTAACTCAACCCAACTGTATTAGTCTGTTAGGGCTACCCTAAAAAATCACAGCCTGGGAGCCTTGAGAAACAGAAATTAATTTTCTCACAGTTCTGGATGCTGGAAGTTCAATACCTTGGTGTTGACAGGTTTGGTTTCTCTTGAGACTCTCTTATTGGCTTGCAGATGTCCACCTTCTCATTATGTCCACATACGGCCTTTTCTCTGTATGTGAGCATCCGTGGTGTCTCTTTCTCTTTTCATAAGGACACCAGTCCTATCAGATTAGGGAGCCACACTTAGGACCTCATTTAACCTTAATAACCTCCTTAAAGGCCCCATTTCCAAATACAGTCACATTGGGGGTTATATCTTCAACAGAATAAGTTTGGAGAGGGGGGGAAAATTTACTCCATAATGCCAAGAATTTCTAAGAAATTTTTCAAAGAAAATGGAGTTGAAATCGGTAAGAGTTATTGGAAACTTTTTAATTAATCCCAAGTAATAACTGGGTTTATTCCCTAAGTAAAAAACTAAGCATCCTGTTGACATAAAACGAATAGACTGCCAGTTATTTCTACAGCAAAAAAAAAAAAAAGGGTTTATTCAGGATCAGCAGAGGACTGCAATTCAGGGTCTACAATCCTGGCAAGCCACATGCAAGTCACCCACAATAAATGGAGAGGAGACCTCTTTTATAGAGGGGAAAAGGAATTTGGGAAGGCTATAGTAAACAGAGTCCATGGCTTTTCACTGGCTGAGTTATGGCAGTCTCTCATTGGCTGAACTCTTGCAAGGAAAAAAGAGGAAGTCTTTCTTCTTCCTGTTGGGTTTTGCTATAGTTGTAGGGTGTGAGAACTGCTTCTGTCCTCCTGACTCTATTTTAATTGAGGTTTCTGTTTATTAATTTCTACATTTCCCATTTTTGAGCACGATCTTTCTCTAAAATCATTGTGGTCAAGAGTCCAGTTTCAGTGGCTTTTTGTCCCTCAATGCCAGGAAGAATATTTCCTGGGTATAGTGTCCCTTGTTAAAGGGAAAATGCACAAATTGGAAACCTATTGAGGTCATATTCAAGTAAAAATGAGCGGTAGGAAGGAGAGCTCTCAGGTAATTTTTATTTAAGGTCCATATGCTATCAGGATCACAGTCATCTGAAGTGTTATGTCATAATCAAAGGTTTGGCAGATGAACTTGCAAAAGGCCTGGTCTGGATATCTTGGGAAAGCTATCTCATCAGATGTTGTTTCCTTCAATTCTTGGAAATCTTTACTTTCAGGTCACCAGATGATATGCCTGTAAGTCAGGGTTTGGTGCTTTCTTTAGGTGTGTCATGTGAATCCAAGAGTCTGTTCCTTAGAATTTGGCAGGACAAAGGTTGGTTAGCAGCACCTGATAGGGGTCTTTCCAGTGAGGTTGAAGAGAGCCTTCTGTAGGTATCTTTTCCAATAGATGTAATCTCCAGTTTGCAAGGTGTTATGCTTAAGGTCTTCATCTCCTGAAACACACTGTGAAAAGACTGCGCTACCAAAACATGATTATTTTTAATAGAGGCAGTTAGACCTCTGTAATACTGGAGTATCTCTCCTTTTATAAGTTGTTGGTCAAAAGAGGCAGGAGCCAAATGCATTGGGTGTCCTGTGATTATCTCAAAGGGTGAAAGTTCTATGAGTTCCAAAAGAGTGGATCTAATCTTTAGAAAGACCAACAGCAATGCTTTTGGCCAAGGTATTTGGAGGGCCTCACAAACTTTGCCAATTGAGTCTTAATACTGCTATTAGTGCATTCAACTAAACCAGAAGATCAAGTGTGGTAAGTGTAGTAAAAGCGTAAAACCGGCCAAATAACACAGACTTGTTGAAGTACCTGAGCAGTAAAATGAGTTGTTGGATCATTATGAAATTTGAGAGTAGTCCCCCAGGTAGGGATAATCTTTTCCAAAAGGACTTTGCTACAGTAGTCTGTCTGCAAGGAAAGGCTTCAGTCCAGTGTAAAAACATGCAGACCCTGACTAAAACTTATTTATATTCATGAGACAGAGGACATTTTATGAAATCCATTTGACAGACCTCAAATGATCCATTAGGAAGTTTAAAATGTTCAGGAGCAATACAAACAGGCTTCCCTGGGTTGTATTTTGGACAAGTGGGACAAATGACATAAGCACTTTTTGTAGCCTTGTTAATGTTTCCCCACCCATATTGATTCATGAATGCTATCATTTTGTCAGTAAACCAATGGTTTAATGCATGTACAACAGTGAGGAATGAGAATCTGAGAGTCTGCAGTAGGACTGGGTTGTTTTTTGGTCCAAACCAGAGCCTTCTCTTTTTGTCAAAGCAACAATTATTGAATTTCCAATCTGGTTCTTCCTTTTCTTAGGCCAATTGTTGGGCTTCTCTAGCCAGTTTTTATAACTTATCATTTGGGGAAATATCCCTTTTGACCATGACAGAGGTTTGGCTGCTGTTGGTTCCTTTAAGGAAATGATTTCCCCTAGCTTCCAGGCAGTCAAGTTTAGAATTCCCTGGAATCTTAGTAATAGCTAAAGTGGCAATAATTGCATTTAGTAATTCCTGAACGTAAGGGTCATTTTTTGTTTTATTTTTTCTGGAAGTAAAGAAGTCACACTGCTTCCACAACATTCCAAAATCATGAGCTACTCTGAAAGCATATCTACTATCAGTATAAATATTGACAGTTTTGCCCTTGGCTAAAGTACAAGCCCATGTAAGAACATATAATTCAGCCTGTTAGGCTGAAGTAGACATAGGTGAAATGCTGCCTCAACAGTATCAAAATGTGTTGCAGTAGCATAGCCAGCACAATATTTGCCATTGTCACCTTTTCAATAAGAACCAACAGTGAACCATGAGAAGTCAGTGTTTCCCAAAGGAATTTCCAGCAGATCATCCTGAAGAGTCAGGAGGTGAACTGTCAGCGTTAAGCAGTTGTGAGGAACTTTGTCAGTGAGAGAGAGAAGAGTAGCAAGGTGAAGATTACTGCAACTTGAAAGAGTCATATGAGGAGCGGTTTTAAAAAAGGACTTCATAGGAGGTGAGGTGGCTGATTGAGAAATGTTAAGTGTGATGGACAGACATCTTGAGAATTTCCCTTGGTTATGCTCACTGTTCTCTAGGTTTTCATCAAAACCCCTTTTCATGTCAGAAGTTTAAAGGCAAGCAGATAAGCATAATTTTAGCCAAAGTCCCAACATTTACAAAGCATTTATCTAGATTTTTCTAGAGTGGAATTGTCTCATATCCTATATCCTATCATCTGGAACTCTCACACTTTGACCAATAGAATGCATTAAAACCTCTTCACCAGGGCCCTTGCTACTTCTTCCTTCCCCGTAGGGCTTGACTTATGGGATTAACCCTTAACCATAGAGATTATTGAGACAGCACCAGTGTCTACTCCTAACCAAATCAATTAATCAATCAACAAAAACAATGTATTTCTTGTTTCCTGGGAAATAAAATTCCTGATGAATGGGGGGAAAATGTACAAAAAGAATAGACACACATCTCTGGCCTTGTTTTGTTTTAAAACCAAAAACACCTACCTTTACTAATTTCTTGGTGAGTACAGCTCACAATCCTCTGAGCTTCAGAGAAGATGTTAAATTTGGGATGGACTGTGTGTCAATTTTTTGTCTGTTGGGTAGGCACTGGCTGTTTCTGAGTCCACCTCTACATTAATTGGAATGCCTCCACAGTCCTGGGAAAATCTGTCTTAAATGTCCATGTTTCTATGTGTTTTTCTTCAACCTCTGGGTATTCAGTGTGTAGCTGGTGTAAAGATAGTAGATGGCATACGGTGCATAGGTTGCCATTTAGATCCTATTTTTAGCCAAGATTCACATGTGTACTTTGGTTTTAGACATTATTTATTCTATTATGATGAAGGAAAGATTGTGTTTTCAACATCCTACAGATCTAGCTGCTAATAATTATGACCTCTCAGAGCAAAGTAGATTTTAAATGAGTTCATTATGGCATGCTGCTGCCTACATTAATATGTGAGCAGTGAGTTTAAAACGTGGTCATCTATTTATAACTTTACTATTTAAAGTTACTTTTATATTTAGGAATGAAATACTATTGACTAATATTGAGGAATTCAAACACCTTTTTGGCTAAGAATATGCTAATTGACCTCTTAGGCAACTACACTTATACAACTTTCCATACTTGCACCCTAATAAAACATGGTAGAAAAGAGAATTTTCTTCCCATAAATGAAAGTTTTGCATAAATAAAATATTTGCTATGCTGATGTCCCTATTTAGATATTGTACTTCCCATTCCTCCTGCTGTGTGAAAATTAATGATAACCAATATTAAAATTGTATCATAATAATAATTCACATTGAGTGCTTACTGATGTGTCAGAAAATGTTAGCTCACTACATACTAACACATAAACCCTAAATAGGATATACTACAATTATTCACATTTTATGTAGATATCAAAATTAGAGGGATAAAATTATTTGCCTAGGTTATTTAGATACATAGTGACAGTTTATATCAGCACTCAATGAAATACTGACTCAATCAGTGACTAACTCTATAAAAATAGTCTTTCTCACTTCTCCCAAGATGAAAATGTAAGCAAAGCAACTCTGGGTTGACTTCTCTGGTATTTTATATCTATTGAGACATAAATCACAGTTTTTGCGTCAGCCCTGGTGCTGTCAACATACAAATTTTAGCTTGAATAGAGATTATTTTAAGGTCAGGCCAATAACAATTACTTCAGGGAGTTTTTCTACCAGAATTGTTGAAGAGAAGAATAATTTCCATTATTTTGCTGAAAATTTAGCTGCCCCAAACCTACTTTTGTCCTTTTGGTATATGAATAACAAAGTCTTAAATAATATAGTTCTATAACATTCTCTTGCTTTCCTCATATGGGGGGGGGAGATAAAATTTAATTAACTGATAAAAATATGATATAACAATTATGGTAGGGCAGCCATCAGATAGATAGCCATTACCTTAAAAGGTTTAAAATATAACAGCTGACAATAATCACATATACAATGTCAGGGGAAACAGAATGAATGTTTGAATCTCTTTAAACTTCAAAATTCTGAGAGATAAATACTGTGTCTTTTTGATATTCATGCTTTTCTCCATGGCTTTAAAAAAGATTTTTTTTGCACTTGGTCCTTCCCCCATTTGGAATATTCTCTCTCTCTCATCCTCTCTGACAGATGATTAGATCACAATAATATCTCCTTTATTGGTCCAGAGAACAATCCTGACAGTATTAAAGTTATCTCCTAAATCAAAACAAATAAGTTTGAAAAGCTGATCCAATGGAGGGGAAGGAAAAAAAAGACTTTAGTGTTGTAAACATTTTCCCAGGGATTTCAAGGCTATTATCCATCATTATTTGGTAAACAGAGTCAATTAAAGGCATTCACGTGTAAAACATTCCTTTACAAAGAGCTCACAGTGACTGCTGCAGTCAAGGGAGAAAACTGGGGAGAAGGAGACAAAAAGGGAAGAAAGAAAAAGACTTCAAACCTTTAACCAAGAGTAATTGTAAACATTTTACGTGTGCTGGAATAATTTATTTGTGCTTTCTTGAAAATGTAATTGCTACATAATTTTTAGGAAAAAGCAAGTTCTATATTTCCATAAAATGTTGTTTTAATTACAAACTATACAGAGCATGGAGGAAGAGAGAATGGAATAAAAATGTTAAAGAAAAAACTGCATTTATAAACCTTTTTCTTCTTGGTTGAGCTATTCTTTAGCTATCACTGGAGTATGATTATTTCAGTCAACTATACAGTGATTAAATTACTTAATTTCTTTTACTAAAATTTCCTTGGTAGCATTTCTGAGATGGGAGGATTTGTATATGAATTACAATAAAATTCAAGATCCGTTCTGGATTATCACAAGGGCAAAAAAAAAAAAAAAAAAAAAAAAAGCCAGCTACAGAAGGGAGTTTTTAAATTTTCATTTGTACAGAACAGAGACTCCAGGGAAAGGTTATAGTGAATTCATTCATATATTTCATTTAGTAGGTGTTTGGGCTTCCATATCATCCTACCTTTTTAAAAGAAAGATATATAGCATGTAATATAATTTTATGAATATCACATTAGGCATCTTTGAGTTTTATTTCTATCAACAGATTGCCTATTTCTTAATAATGTTTTAAATAAACTTTAAAATATACTGTCATGCTTCTTAAAAGTGTTGCCTTACTCATTTATTAAGGCATTGGGAGGAGGAAAAAAAAAGAAAAAAACTCACTAAAGCTAAAAAATGAAATCCAAAAATGTTTTCTAAATATTTAAATAGATATCAAAATAGCATTATTTTGCAAACTGTAATATTTGTTGCATGTAGATCTGAAACAAATTAGTGAGGAAAATTTTCTTTAGTTTAGCTTTCAATACTTAATGGATTTACATTAATATATATATCTTAGATAAAATAACAATGATATTTCCCCTCAGAACAGTAGAATTAAAGAACAAAAAAGGACCTTAAGAATCTAGTCCAATACCCTTATTTTACAGATTTAAAAACAAAACAATACAAAACTGAGACTACCAAAGGTAAATGGTTTTTTTCAAATTATATAGAGCTTGTTTAGTGACAGAAACCAAGACAACATATAGAGGTGAAAATACTAGTAATCTTACCGCACTATGCACAAGAAGCTTTAGGTCACACTAGAGCCGGCCTTCACTCCTTTTCCGCTGTGATCCCCAGGTTTGGCTAAAATTAGAATGCTGGTTTTATTCACACTCAACCTGAAGCTATTTGAATTTTTTAGAATAGCAACATTTTACCTAAATATATGCTTAACGTTAAAGAAAACTTTAATATCAAGCAGCATATATTTATATCTCACTGTATCTCAGCCCTTACCTCATGCCAAAATATTTCTCATTCTTTTATTTCTAAATTTGTTTCTTTTTTCTCTTAGAATATAAAAGTCAGCACAAATTTCCAGGATTAACAGCAAAAATATACCACTAAAGTTTTGAATATGCACTATTTTAGAATTAAAAGAAGCAGTTCATTTGAAAATGTTCACAACTTGCCAATTTTAATCGCCATGATATTATCACCCACTAATTTTTAAAAATTTTCTTCAACCGTCTGAGAGAAAACATTTTTTGGACTAGTTTAAGTGTATTTCTTTATTTGACAAATGGATGAGACAAACCATTTTTAACTAGTCATACACTCTTCCTAAATACACATGAATTTTGCTGTGATCAGTCTTTGTAAATCATTAAAACGATTTTAATTATTATAACTATAGACATATTTTGTGATGAATATTTATTTCATTTGTTCATTCATTAAAAAAACTGGTAAAGGTTACTACACACCAGGCAATGTCCTGGGGACCCAAAGGTTAGTAAGGCAGTACCCTCAAACGCCCTCAAACAGCACTCACATTTGGTGGGAGAAAGTAAAAAACCAGACTGAACTAAGTCTAGTGTGATAATGTGCTGTAAGAGGGTGCAGTCTCTCTGTGGTGGGAACATTAGGGACATAAGGAATTCAGAGAGGGTTTCCTGAGGATGAGAGAGCCAAAGATAAGTCCTGAAAAGACAGTAATTAGATCCTTCATAAAGCATCATTAGCATTATAGGACAAACAGTTCTATTTTTTTTGAGAATTCTGCTCTTCTTATATCTGACTAAAAGATTTTCCAGTTAAGTAGTTAATGTGTGTATTTAATGATGTGGATTCCATCACTCCTTCCCTGTGTAGGAAATAAAATGGGAAATCCTGTCCTTCTGTCTTCCAGTTTTAGCTCTCTCTCTCTCTCTCTCTCTCTCCCTCTCTTATGTAAGAATACACATATACACACACACCCACACACACACACAAGGACCAAACCACATCTTTTTCAAAACTTATTAGTTGCTTATTTTAAGTACCAACCACAGTGTTTTAAGCAATGATTACTTTAAGAGACCATAGATATACCCAAACAAACAGACTTATAATGTTAGGTTCCCCAATACGTCCCCTTTTTTTCCTCCTTTTTCTTATCAATTGTACCCACCATTATGCAGAGGTAGAATCCTCCTAAGATTTTCTTCACAATAAAGATATTTAACAGAAAACTTACGTTGAATTGTGAATGGAGTATTCTAAACATCTTCATTAGTTAATGAATTTATTTCCAATTTTTTAAGTACATATAATTTTCATAAAATGGTAAGAGCTAACAAATAATTTTCATAAAAGGTAAGAGCTAAATCAAATAGTTACAAATAATTTTCATAAAACAATGAGCTAAATCAAAATATATGCAATTTTACAGAACAAGAAATTATTTTTGAGCTTCAAAATCTTTTTTTGAGATAAGGTATTGTTTTTATTGTTTCTTTGCCACGAACAAACATATCAACTTTTTCCCTCTTTTCTTTTTCTTTCTTTGGCTGGGGATGGTGGTGAGGTGGGCCAGAATTCAGTTTTAACCATAAGAATGAAGGGATAAAGCCCAGCTACTTACAGCCCCACATTCATACTATTTTATATTAAAAGGCAACATTATGTCTTAAAACACAAAAAGTACTATTTAATTAAGAAATAATAAATTATTAATCTAATTATTTTGTGTTATATATATGTCTGTATTAATTTTAATTGTTTTGGACAACAAAATAAGCTTACCTAAGAACTGCTCCAAGTTTTTTCTTTCTTTCTCCTTCAACTCTTTACGTTTTATATCTTTGCACTATTCTGCCTCCAGCTAAAAACTCCCTGTTTCCAGATAATATATCTGATGCCTTCAGTTTTACTGTTTTTTTTTTCATCCAGGGATTAAGAAAATCAAAAACAATTGATAATGCAGATGTAGAAATCTTCATAGGGTATGTGTTTGTGACAAAGAATAAAAGATTTCACCTCCTTAATAATATTGTCCTGGGGATCTAAAGAAGAGACTGGAACACTGGTGTTTATTACCTTCTTAGTAAAAAGGCCTGATGTCGTGTATGTGTGTATATGTGTGTGTGTGTGTATATATATATATATATATGTATATGTATATATATGAAATGGTACCTCCTAACAGAGCAAGGGTTAGCAGTGCTATGTATTGAGCAAAGTAGTGTTCATGAGAAAACAAGCAATTTTGGATTTAGAGTCCATTGTCACTCCCCTTTGAACATGGTAAATCCCAGGCCTTTGATGGCCAATAATCTCCTCTTTTACAGAAAGCTGAGGAGGTTGGCATTGTTAAATATTCACATATAATTTTACCCAAAATTGCAAGTCTTGTCACTGAGACCGATTAAGGCAAACCATGGCATTCTCGTCCGCTGCAGGGGAGAATAGAGACCACTACTTTCTGAGTACTTATCACTTCCCAGATAGCAACAGGTGATTATGTGGGTTATTACATTTAACCCCCACAGGTATACTTAAGATAGAAGTGCAATGCCCATCTGAGAACTACAGAAACCCAGGTAAATGTTGCAGGTTAGGTTTCTGCCTACATTCCCAGTTTGTAAATACTACAGCTGGTATCCAAAACCAGAGCCCATTGACGCAAAAACCTGTGCTCTTTGCCCTGCATCTTGCTTTCTACCGTTTTCCTGTCTTTTTTTTTTCCCCAATACAAGTCCCCTACTGTTATTTTTAAAAAGTTGTCGTTATCCGTTGCCAAAAGCAGCATACTGTTCAGATAAATGCACTGACTCCTGTCCCAGAAAGCCACATGTGAGTTTTCTAGCCATAGCCCCCATCAAAGTGGCCATGAGGCTGTGTTTATCTTTTATTTACTTTCCTCTTCTTCCCCCTCCTCTCCCTCCTTCTCCTCCTTCTCTTCCTTTTTTTTTTTTTTTCCTTTTCTGAGATTGCTATTTTGATTGCTGTTTAGAAAGACTTTTGATGGAGAAACACTTCTCTCTGCAAAGATAGACATGCATAACACTACAACCTGAGTTGCAGTTTGATGAACTTGCCCCCAAAATGCTTGGGGTTTGTTTTGAAGTGACCAAGACAGATTTCAGGATGTTGTGATTCTTTTCTTTTCCTCCAAAAGAAGAAAAAAAAGAAAGATCAACTTACTGGGTACCTAGGGGACCATTTCATATGACTAATTTATTTTCTTTTAGGTTATTTTAACTCTTACAAAACATTTATTTTCTGGAGTAATTTTTTTCTCTTTATTTGGAGAAAAATCCTACTTCGGTGGACAGATTTTTCACTTGATTTAAAATGGTGACTTTTTTTGGTAAATTGTCTCTTCTGTTGTTTCTTCAGGGTATTTTGCATTTTCATGAAAATGCACTGTCTCAAGATTCAGTGAGAGGAGGGGCAGTCAGGTTAGGAAAATGTTTTACTGTTGTTGTTAAGGCCTATTATACCATGTCAAGAGTGACAGGGCATTTTTTTTCTTTAACACATCCTGGTCCAGTTAAGGCTGAGATTCAGAAAAAGTGCTTGCACAACAATTTAGCAGGAAAGAAAGCTATTTTAAAAGTCTTTTGGGAACATGTTTGTGAAACAGGAAAAAACATAAAATTGAGTTGATAATAGCACTCCATAAAGGTTAGACTCGCTGAAAGGGACTTGCCATCTTTTTTTCACAGGGAACGTGTTGTTCTTAAGCAGCAGTTCTCACTTAAGCATGGCTTAATTCAGCAAGGAGCTTCTTCCTGTGTAACTTCTTTTGCAATGGAATATCTATTTTTAAATTACAACCCAGATTTAGTCACAGGACTAAATAATTAAAAATAAGCTGTGTTTGGTATGTGCAAAATTACAGCAGTTGTAGAGTACATCATGGGACTGGGTGCCTGGGAAATGTTTCAAGTCACATATCCAGGTTTCTCCGCATTGATTTCCTAAAGATTCTCAAGTTCCTTCAAGCCTGCACCTTTACCCTTACTCACACAAACCTTGCTCTTTCATGAACCTATGCCTTTGTGTTTCTAGTTCCTAGTCTCTAGAAAGCTCTACATCTATCCTCTATCAACACACAGACTTCCTTTTGAAGGAAGGAATTCCTTAAATTCCACCAGTGTTTTTGAAATGTGCTCCAATTCAATTCCATGTACATCTCTTAGAGTGCACTGTCTAATCCTTTCCCATTATAGACAGTGTTTCTGGAAAAAATGGCACCTTTTACTGTTCTATTATATTATGATGAGTGTGAACATTTTATTTCAAGGCCCTTCCTTACTAATTTCCAGAACTATCTAGACAAACACTCTCAGGCATTTTCTTCTTCAGAATATCTCATCTGTACTCAGATATTTTCCCACACTTGTTTTCCTCTGTTGTAGACCCTATATTACTGACTGGAAGCCAGATACTCATATTAGAATTGGGGGGATTCATTTAGGTTAATTACACTCAACTGAATTCTAATATCTTCATAGTTTAACCTTTTTAGTATCTCTGACTTTTAAATATTGCTTTCCATCCCCATCATTATTAATCTTAGTTCCAGCCTCCATGATTACAGTATTTTCTTGCCTCACTTACTTAGAAGTCACTGTAGTATTCTAATTCATCTCGGTACAACTGCCCTTGTCACCATCTCTGAATTAACCTTCATACTTTGTAAAATGAAAATCTTGACGTACCGTTCTACTACTTAATTCCCCTACAATTATTATTATTATGATTTTTCTGCAGCTGGGCTAGCAAATATTTTGAATACTTGTCATTCCTTCTTAGGATGATGCCCATGGCAGACATCACTGATGCATCAGTGATGCTCACTGAGGCTAGACTCAACCTCATCACTGCTCAGTGCAGCAATACTGCCTGACATCAACAGCAAATCAGAGTAGGCATAGAGATGAAAATCTATAGCCTAGAGCATTAAATCAAAACTCTTCAATATGACAGAAAATACCATCTTTAATTTGCATCCCTGTCTTTCAAGAAAGCCTTATCTCATAAGTACGTGCATCTTTTTAGCACCTGACACTTCCAAATTACTGATTTTTTGAAACTCCACATAAGTGTCATATTCTAGATGTTTCTCTCTACATGCATGAGCGTGCACACACACACACACTTCTCCTATCTAAAATGCATCATTCTATCTGATCAGACACTACAAATATTTATTGACTATCTATAATACTTTATTATCTACATTTGTACATCTTTTTCCCCTACAAGATTTTTTACTATCTCTAAGGTAAAAAATTATAGCATTTCTGGATCCCCAGTATTTAACATAGCTTTTGATATATATATTTCAAACAAATAAATTTTATATTCAAATGAATATACTAAAAAATATTAAGGTGGAATTATGTTTATTGGTTGTGAGAAAAACAAATCTGTAAAGGAACAAATTTTAGTATTATCAACCTTCTGTTTGATTCTTTATAAAAATAATGAAAAATAGAGTTAATTTTAAATAAAGTGTGCATTTACTTGAGACACACATTCCCTCCCTCTTTCTTCTTTCCCTCCTTCTTTCCTTTTTCTCTATTCTTCTTTCACTTTTTTTTTACCTATTAATAACGTCATAAAAGGGAAATATTTGGGATATAAGATTTTTTTTTTTGGTTTTGCTAGGTTTTTGTTGTGGCACGTGGGCTTCTCTAGTTGTGGCATGGGGGCTTTGTTGCCCCATAGCATGTGGGATCTTAGTTCCCCGACCAGGAATGGAACCCGCATTTCCTGCATTGGAAGGCAGATTCTTAACCACTGGACCATCAGGGAAGTCCTGGGATATAGGATTTTTAACCAGGGTTTATTTACAAGAATGAACCAAAGTTCAATAATTTCTCTTCTCTTTCTTGCTAATACTCCTGTGTGCTATTTCTTTGTTGTTATGGTTTGTAATCACACAATTAAAATACGCCTCAAATGAGATAAAAATATCTGCATTTTTGTATACAAATTGTCAGTTTCTACTCCTATCAGAAAATGAAATAATGCTATAGAAATGTAGAGAAAAGAAATTACTGTCAAGAGAAAAGAGATAAACAACTACAAATCCTATTTAAAACTAAGGGAAATTTTCTTAGATATCATTATACTTTTTGCTCAATTGTGTACAATGGTTATTTTAAGTAAACATATTTATTCTTCAAGGGAAATGTAAAATTTTTTTGTATGAGGTGAAAGCAAATTTCAATGCAAATGTACTTTTCCTTACAAATCAAAACAGTACTAAGCATGTAAAATAGGGTTGATTGGGTGTTGTTGAACATGACCTAATGCATCAAATTGAAGGGACAACTTAGTATACATCCATGTAAACTAGGCAGGTTTTTTGGTCAATGTATTTTGTTTTACAACATGAAAATTATTTGTCCCTTGACAAAGAAGAGAGAAATGAGACTAGATGTTCTACTAAATCTAGTGTAAATCTTCCCTTAGATATACACACCTTATTTTGCATTTACTTTTTAAGATATAAATCATATAACATATAGTCCATCGATTTAAAGTGTATAATTCAATGGCTTTAGCATATTCACAGGGTTGTGCCACTATCACCACAATCTAATTTTAGAACATTTCATCACCCTAAAAAGGATCTCCGTACCCATTAGCAATTACTCCCCTTTACCACTCTCCCCCAGCCCAAAGCAACCACTAATACGGTCTCTGTTTTTATAGGTTTACCTGTTCTGGACATTTCATATAAAAGGAATCACATAATATGTGTCTTTTGTGGCTGGGTTCTTTTACTTAGCTTACTGTTGACAAGGTTTATCCATGTTGTAGTATGTATAAGTATTCCTTTCTTTTTATTGACAAAAAATATATCATTTGGGGGATATATCACATTTTGTTTATCCATTCATCAGTTGATAGACATTTGAGTTGTTTCCACTTTTTGGCTATTAAAAATAATACTGCCATGAACATTCAAGTACAAGTGGTTTTTTGGATATATGTTTTCATTTCTCTTAGGTAAATATCTAGAGTAGAATTGCTGGGTTATATGGTAACTCTATGTTTAATATTTTGAAAAACTGTTAAACCACTTTCCAAAGCAGCTGTACCATTTTACATTCCCACCAGCAATGTATAAAAGTTACAATTTCTTCACATCCTTTCCTACTTGTTATTGTCTATCTTTTTCACTACAGCTATCCTGGTGGGTATGAACTCATAACTTATTGTGGTTTTGAATTGCATTTCCCTATGACTAGTGATGTTGAACATTTTTTTCATATGCTTATTGGTGATTCATATATCTCTGTGGAGAAATGTCTGTTCAGATATTTTGCCCATTTTTAATTGGATTGTCTTTTTATTATCTAATAGTAGTAATAGTTCTTTGTATATTCTGAATACAAGTCCTTTACCAAATACGTAATTTGCAAATATTTTCTCCCATTCTGTGAGTTGCCTCATCATTTTCTTGATGGTATCATGTGTAACACGAAAGTTTCTAATTTTGTTGTAGTCCAATTTATCTTTTTTTTTTGGTCACTTGTGCTTTTGGTATCATGTCAAAAAATATTGCCTAACCCAAGGTCACAAAAATTTATTCACTTGTTTTCATGTAAGAGTTGCATTTACTTTTTGAATTAGCTATAAATATCTTATTGCAGGCACATATTAGCTGTGGATTATCCAAGGGCATATATGGTTAAGGCTATTTCAAATTTAGAAAAAAACAATCACATCATAGATATATTGGGTGGAAAAAGTTAGTTTATGAACTCATATTGGCTGGGCTTGGAATATGCTTTGGAAATGAATAAAGATGTCCTGCCTTGGTAAAAAAAGAAAATAATTTGGAGATATTTAGATTACAAGGTATAAGAGAGATTGAAGTCATCTTATTTTACAGGTCAGGAAACTGGGGGCTGGCAGCGTAACTATCTTAGGCTCGGTAAAGCTAGGCAGAATGCAAAATGGAACCTTCTTAGTAATCTTTCCACTACACTAGCATTTCTCAAATTGTTAGTTAGAAACGTGTTGGTTGCAAGAGACAAAACTCCAAATCAATCCTGTTTAGGCATAAAATGTAACTTGATGGTTTTTCCCTGATAACATTAAAAGAAATGTCCCAGGGAGAATTTTGACAGTACAGATTGGATCACATTTTCATGCCTAAATCAACCTAAATCAGAGGATTGTGCTAATCTGACCAGTTTTCAGTCACTTCCTACCTCAGTAGAGCAGCCTCACTTGAACCAGAGGGAACAGATTTTCCAGTGGAAAGAGAGGTTCATTTTTTCAGGGAAAAAAAGAAAGTGTGCCAGACCAACAGTATCAACAGAGTTCCCGTGGTCCCGAAATGCTGAGATATGCTAGTAGGTGGTGTTTAAAAATTTTTTTTTTGAGAAAGATTGAAAACAAATAACAAAAATACCATAACTTTTATGATGGACTATTACGTTAATTCAAATTAAAACTCCAGCAGAATTATATACTTTCTGATTTTATTGTCTGAGGAAGAAAACATGTTTTCGCATAGAACTTGATTCCTGACTTTGTGGAAGGGAAATAGGTATAAAGCTCGTAGTCCAAAGAGCTGGAAAGATGTATTTTGTTTCTATGCTCTTGGGCAAGCAATTCTTTCCATATTAGATCTCCTGGAGGGAGATTGTTCCATCAAGTACAAAGCAATTTTTTTCAGGTTCCCACCTACCTTTTACTAATTAGGCTGATATTTGGCCACTTGCCTCTTTCAAATAAAAAGAAGGTGACCAAAATCACCGGAAATGGCTAATTATGCCCACAATGGGAAAATTATTCCCATGAGTAAGTACTTCAGAGTGTAAAATGAAGTCCTAAATTTAATCACAATATTATCTCTCTTTAATGGTTATTCAACTATTCACCCTGGAATGTTCATTAGATAAGCAAGTAAGCATAGAGTCAATGTTTTTCTTTTTGGTTCCAATACAATGTTAGTAAAGGCTGTTACAGTCAACCTAAAATTAAAGTCAAATTTGAGAGGTTTTATATCTTGTTTTTAATTGGATTAGCATGTTATATTCTTTACAGTGTGACTGATTACAATGTGTACAATTTGCTAGAGTTTTAGTTTATATAAGCTCAGCATTAGGAAATATGCAGTTATTTATTAACTAGATGGATATATTTGGAATATACTTGTTATCATTCACTTAACTCAATATTTTCATAACTGATTTAAATGACAATAGAAACAATCATATTATTTCTACAGAAGATAAAAAGTCAAGATGCTTATCATGATCACCTTGAAATATAGGATTAATTTTCACCTATAATGCTATTGAAATTGTAACAAATAACTTAAAACATGTATGAACTTACTTATATTATTAAAAATTTTAATGTGATATAATAATAATAACTAACATTTACTGTGTTCTAAAATGTTTAGGTACATTATCTCATTTTATTTTCACAATAGGCTTTTGGTTTAAAAACTATTTTGCAAATGAGAAAACTATTCTTAATGAAGTTTTTTAACTTGCAAGTGTGAGGCTGAGTTGGGTTTTAAAATCAGGAAATCTTACTCATATTAGTAATCAGTACAACTACTGCCTCTACTTGTAACTGACCTCACACATTGTCCCTCACTTATGCTAATTATAAATATCAGTTGGATATTACTTTATTTCAATAACTTTGGAAAAAGGAAAACTGTATCTTTAGCAATGGGACAATATTTACAATATATGTTTTCTTAGCATTTGGAATTTAATGGTTATTATTAAACTAAGGTGTCATTTCAAAAATAAAATACTTTCTGGAGGTTTTTATGAGAGTTTTTATTGCCTTTTTAAATATTAGATGTGTTTTTATACTAAGTCACTCATAGGATTTTGATAAATTAAATGTAATAATCTTTCTTACTCTTTCATTAATTAACTTGTTGGGTATATTGTTGCATCATTTCTTAACATGTCCTGTAATTTTTGGCACTGTATGATTTTTAAATTTTTACCTAAGCCATTTTCTGTTAAATGAAAAACAGATAAAAACCAATGTAGCTAAATTTCAGAAATTGTTGGTTTCCAGTATTAGGAGCATTAAGGCTATTCCAGTGATGATGGTAATAAGTTTAGCTTGGCCTAGATGAACTGATCAGATTCCATTCTGAGAAGTCTGGCAAGGGGGCTTATGAGGAAGTATGTTTGCTTTTCTAATTTCAATTTTCTGCAGTGCAGAAGAGAGAACTAGCCCTTTTTTTTTTTTTTTTTACAAATGGCCTTTCAGAAGTAAGAATGGCTCTTAAAAAGAGGCAGTATATGAAGAGGTGAAATCAAGATGCGATTTTTTTTTTGGCCTAGATACCTTTTCCCTGAATTCCCATGTAACAAAAGAAAGAGCATCTAGCCAAATGGTCCACTTTCCACTGTCTTAGATTCAAACTCAAACTCCTTTTGGGTAATTGGTAGTAGGACACCTAGAGAAAGTCTTCCTGAGCCAGAAAAAAGTTTCAGGAAAGACTTGGTTTCAAGGATACTTGGGATTTGGGTTACTTTCAACAAAACTGTTCCTATACTAACCATTTTTTTCTTTTTATATAAATTTTGAACCTTTATTCAATATTTAAATTTATCTTATCCTACTCTTTTGTTTTACAAATGAGACACCTGAGAAGGTATGTAACCTGCTCAAGCTCATTGAAAGTGTACTGACTGAGGCCCAGCACTAGCTTCCTTTCTTAAATGTTGTGAAATCATCCTTTTTTAGAACCTCATGAATGACTCTTATGGATTGTGTTTAAAAGCACTGAACGAATCCTCTAAAATCAGTGTAAGATTACCACTATCTAACTTGATAAATATTTTCATTGAGAGCAGAAATCTTAACTTGTGTTCACTTCTGTCTCCGTGCACAACTAAGTGAAAGTAGTTGCTCAAGAAATAGGGTAAGATGACTAATTGAATTCCTAGAAGTACTTCTTAATCTAAACTGCATTTTAAAGTGCTTGCAAGTGAGACAATACATGTGCTTTTGATTTTGGTACCTTAGCAGAATAGCAAGTCTGAGTTGTCAAGCCATTTACTAATATAAGTTAAAAAAAAAAATCAAATGTCACAACATTTCTAAGGAAAGGAATTAAAAGAAGAAATTGTGCCAGAAAAAAAATTATAAATGTGTCTTATGAATAAAAATAAAATGCAATGCAATGAATGAATGGCCGTTTAAATAAAACAACTGAATAAGCAAAATAGAAATGTATTCTGCACTTTTTAAACCTTAATTATCCAAATAAATGACTCAGTCCTCTGAGTCAGGATGGTATAGGACAAAGGGGCCCAGATTTAGGATCAGAGAATCTGAGTTATTAGCTTTGTGTCAGCCCTAAGCTTCTATGTGACCTTGGCCAAATCACTAAAATATGTATGCTGGTTCATTCAGTTGAGATTAGCATTGTGACAACTGATTGAAATAATATAGTAATAATGATAATAGCAAGAGCTAATGCTTATTGTGTATTTATTATTAGACAAATTCTTTATATCTATTATCCAATTTAACACACTGACAAGATGAGTTATGATAAAAATTCTAGGCAACATTGATTCAGCCACTACTTGTACACCCACTTTCAGGTCAGGAAATAGATTTAGTGAGTTTAAGTGTTGCAAGAGCTTAAGTTTGAAAATATGGCTCTCTGACTCCAGCATACCTCTTCTAACAAGGATGCAGTAGCAAACAAGAAGCTAAAGATCAAGTTGAGTACCCATTTTCTAGTTGGGTAAACCATGCAGAAAAAAAGCTGAATCGATTTTCTCAAAATCACACAGCAATTTAGGAGCAGCTAGAAAGAAATTCTGCTAGCTAACGTGATTGCCTTGCAGTATAATGAATACATAGACAGTCCCCACCTTACAATGGTTTGACTTTATGATAATGTGAAAGCAATACACATTCAGTAGAAACCCTACTTTGAATTTTGATCTTTTCCCAGGCAAGCAATATGTGGTATGACATTCTCTTGTGATGCTGGGCAGTGGCAGCAGCTGCAGCTCCCAGTCAGCCACAAGATCATGAAGGTAAAAAACTGATACACTTACAACCATTTTGTACTCATAAAACCTTCTGTTTTTCATTTTCAGTATAGTATTCAATATGTTACATGAAATATTCAACACTTTATTATAAAATAGTATTTGTGTTAGGTGATTTTGCCCAACTGTAGGCTAATGTAAGTGATCTGAGTATGTTTAAAGTAGGTTAGGCTAAGCTATGGTGTTCAGTAGGTTAGGTATATTAAATGCATTTTTGACTTATGATATTTTCAATTTATGATTTATCAGGAGATAACCCTATCATAAATTGAAAAAGATCTGTATTCTAGAGTTAGGAGGAATGACTGACCAGTTGGGAAGCAGAAAATTACCACTTAGTTTTGATGGGAAAATTAATTTTTGATCAGGTAAGTAGTTGTACCTAGTTTTTTCTCACAGCTGTAAAAAATTGCCACAAATTTAGTGGCTTAAAACAACACACCGTTATTATCTCACAGTTCTATAGGTCAGAAGTCCTATGGGCTTGGCTGGTTTCTCTATTCCAAGTCTCACAAGGCCAAAGTCAAGGTGTTGGCAGAGCTGTGTTTTCTTCTGAAGATCCTGGAGAGAATCTGCTTTTGGACTCATTCAGGTTGTTGGCAAAATTCAGTTCCTTGAGGATGTACAGCTGAGTCCCCATTTGCTTGCTGGCTGTTAGTTTGAGGGCCACCTTTATCTCCTAGAGGCCTATTTCTGGTCCTTGTACCTGAGCTCCTGCATGGCACAGCCAGTAATGGTGCATCAACTCCTTATGTTGCCATATCTCTTCTGCTTCCTTTCTTCTGCTGCATCACTCTGACCTTCCTCTTCTACCTTGAAGGGCTGGGTTTAGGCCTACCAGGATAATTCATGAGAATCTAGGATAATCTTCCTATTTTAAAGTCCATAACCTTAAAATTGCAGATTCTGGGGATTAGGTATGGAAATCTTCGGAGGCTCATTATTCTGCCTACCACAGTATTCTTCTGTCTATCCCACTGGTTCTCAAATTTAGCTGTATATTCCTGTATCACCTAGGAAGCTTGATAAAATGCTTATACCTGGGCCACAGTCAAGATGAATTGAATCTGAATTTCTTGGACTACAATCCAGGCAATGACTTTTTTAAGGTATCAGAAAATTTTAATATGTTTGAGAGGGTTGAGAACATCCCAGAACACAAGCTTTCTTCAACTTGATTAAATTCATTTTGTAAGTAACCTACTCAAAACATACTTTATATACCCTCTTTATGCCCCCACTTTGCTAGGGTTTGGAGTCACAGAGATTAATATGATGCATGTCCTATTCTTCCTGTGCTCACAATCTAGAGGCACAGACGGTACAAAGGAATAATTACAACAGTACATGAAATGTTTTAAAATACGATATTTGAATAACTTGCTCTGGAAGTTCTCAGATATTAATTATGCCTGAGAACACTGCAGAATATTTTGCTTGATTTATACTTAATAGTACTTTTAAAATAGTCTGGCTAGTACCTAGGGACAGAGGAATATAAGTGTATCCAGGTTTCAACATGGCCAAATGATGATGATGTATTTATAATGTGCTTCCCAAAATTTAACAGGCCATGAATTTCCTCAGGTGCTTGCAAAAAGTGCAGATTCCAAAGTTCTGAAGGTTCTGATGCAGAGGTTCTGTTGTGGGCCCTAGACATTCTCACGTGTTCAGCAAGTTCTGGTGGTGATTCTGATAGAGGTGATCCATTAACCCACACTCTGTGGAATTCTGTTTTATGTTACAACTTTAGTTTAGTAACTGTTCATTAAATAATGAAAACCCCAAGCCATATTATAAAAAAGGACTTACAGTTTGATTTTCTTACATCAGTAACAGATCTTCAGGAAAGAGAAGTCTATTTATATTTTAATTTTCTTACTGCTTCATGGATTGAAAGTGTTAGGAACATTCCAGGTCAGGATGGGGGTGGGGAATTAAAACCTTATACTGGAATTTCTTTCTCAAAGACTCTAGTGGAAGTAAAGACAGTAATTTGCAAGAATCATTCTAGCACAAAGACTTACGTTTTGCCAAAAAATAAGCAGTGAAGAGAGAATAACAGGTAACCAGGTCTTGTACTTGGATACTTGTTTTAGTGGCACAATCTGTTCCACATAGTATAAAATGACAGAAAGAAGTTTGCATTTGTCATAGACATGTAGAATATTGGGATTGAAAAGTGCTTTTCCCTTGTTTTGATTCAGGAGAAATGTAGCTTGTTTAATATGCCATAAAGGAAGACATGTAACTAGATAGGAAACAGCCTCACTTTGCTCACACAAAGGTTCAGGATACTTAACGGCAAATTAGATATGTGTGGGAAATGCTTCTGTTAGCCAACTTTATAGTGACTGGATAAATAAAAGGAGGAGAGAATATGGCTTAGGGCCTCTGAAAATCCAAGATATTTTGGAAATGAAGGAGTGGAAAACAAAAGTTGGGTTTTTTTTCTTAATCTTGGAGTGAACATACACTTTTAATATTAGGGTTAGGTGACTCAACTAAAAATAAGAATTATTATTAAGAAAAATAAATTAATGGAAAATGTGTATATGTATAATAAAAATCTGATAAAATAAGAAGCGGGTTTGAAAGGCACTGGATTTATGCTTTTATGTTCTGGTAAATTAGTATTGATTAAGTCACACTAATCTATTATGTTTATGTAGAATAAAACATGTTTTTACACTGAAGTAAGCCAAGAAGATTGGTTAAACTTTGTGGACTTGGAAATGTAGAACTGTTTAAAAAAATGTAGAACTGTCTTGGGCTGCAAATCTACTGAAATTTTAAGAAATGAACCCAGAATGATGCTACATAAAGCCTTGAGTGACTGGGAAGCTATATTTCAAAAGTTAGTTGAGGTCTCAAGTCAAAGTTCTTTCTGTGATGAAATCAATCATTTTAATTTTATTTTGGTGATTCTTTGGTCAAGAAGCCTGTAGACTATTTATAAGCTATTTTTTATTCTATGTGTACAGTAAAGAAAGTTATTTTGTTTCTAGTAGTAGAACCAAATCTTCCACTTTAATTTTGAGGTGTGATAATGAAATGGTATTTATAGGATCCATGAGGCTAGCAGAAACAGAAAATGCCAGTAACTACTACTAGTACCACTGTGATTACAGATTCACTTAAGAGTTTAAATTAGAGCTTTCTCAGTTTTGAAGAAGTGCTTTTCCCATGAAACAAACCTAAGCTCACTTGGAAAAATCCACTACCAGATTTAGTCATTTAACTTGACCTCCTTTAATTATGTACTTGATCTCTCCTCCAAATTGAATGGGAGCTACTATGTATTTCACCAGGCAACATGCAACTCAGTTGTCAGTAAATGGTTTAACTAGAACTGAGAAATTTACAATGATTTACTTAACAGCTTAGGTCAACTGATATCAAGTGAACTTCAGCAAAGATAAATTTGGAATAAGCTAAACATAGAAGAGAGAACCACTTGCTGAATGAACATATGAGAGGCTGTATACAAAGAACCAATAAGCTAAACCTAGGAGTACAAGTAAACATACTTCTCCTGGTAATAATCATGCCATTACACCTACCAATATGAGGCTCAATCTAAACTGACCTTCATATGTATCTGCAATGGCATTATCTATATGCCCAGTCATGACCCCTCCATTATTGGCCTAGGGAGCTCTTGGTGAAAGAGGTGATTCTTCCATAACTACCACTCGCCATATGTGTCTGCTGGTAGGGAAATTTAATGAGTCCTTTGTAGAGTAGAGGCCTCAAGCGAATTGGATCACCACATGAAATGGACATTGCTAGATCTAATGAAGAGTACAGGTGTCCACCACGTTTTTGAAAGACTGCCACCCAAACTTGCTGCTGCATCCTTGATAAAATCAGAGATCATGAACCTGCCCCCTTGGTTAGGAGTGCTACAAGTTTACACAGTGCAGAATACAATCTTGTCCCTAGGAGCCCATTTTCCAAATCGCTAGGGAATAGGGTAAAGAGAGAAAGCTGTAAAAGGGAATTACTTGCACTGATCAATATTTTGTGAGTTGAATAAAGTCCTCTTAATTATTGGTGCCAGGATGATCTATTGCATGCTAAGAGATATTTCACTAAGATACTTTTTGGAATTCTGATTTTGAAACCCATTAGATAAGCAACAAAAATAACTGCTATTGTTACATGAACTGTTTTTCAAATATGTTGGATATAGGAAAACTTCAAACATGTTTTTTAAGGCACTTTTTCCTTCAATTTTTGAGCCCATGTACACATGGAAGGTAATTTAGTCTTGACTCATGTAAATCATCAAAGCATTGCTTCATAAAAACCTATCTGATTTCCAAATAAAACAATATCAATATTTCTTTATATTCCTGTTTGTAAATCTGTGTGTTTTATATGTATTTAATACAGAAAAATGTGGACGACTAATGTTTTAAATTTGGCTTAAGCTTTATGACTTCCAAAGACAGTACAGTAAACTACTGCTTATTCAATATCCAAACGACCACAGGACTCAAAAACTGAATAAAGGACTTTATTCTGTAGGAAAATAAACATGCTGATATAAGAACATTTTTCCCCAATTTTCAGTGTCAGTATAGATTCAAACACTAAAGTCTTCTAATAGAAGAAATGACAGTTCACTAATAGTTATGATTAGTATTCCTGATTGTAAGCTTAAAATCCTAAAGTACTTTATTGTTTCATTTGTTTATTTATTTATTCATTGATTTATACAGCAAATGTAAATTAACTGCCAGAGACAAAGGATACAAAGATCAATCAGATATGGTTTCTGCCTGTGAGACACCACACAAGCTAGGGAAATAGATATAAGTAACTAAGATTAACACATTCCAATAAATATTAGATAAAATTATTCAAAGGAAGTTTAAAATACAGTTTAATTTAAAAGTCCTTTTATCATACTCTAATTCTTTGAAATTTACTTAAGTAAAAGATTCAGTTAATTGCTAGTGTTTTGACCATCCTGGATAAATGAAAATTGACATTAAGTTTTTCCATATAATGGAAAACAACAAATATTTGTGATAAAACTCAAATATATTGTAAGCAAAACAGATTTTTAAAAATTGGAATAGCTTAATAAAAATATCATTTTTCTAGTGGCATTTTCTTTGAAATTTTAAATTTATTATGGAAATGATTTTGGCTCATTGAAATAATATTAAATTATTATATCAATATTTCAGGTCATGACCCTGGATTTAAGAAATTTTTCAAGACAGTTTTGAGTATAATCCAAGAGAAAATGTGATTTGAGTCTGGAGACAATTGTGAATGTAAGTATTGGAAAATTAGATTTTTCTCATTGTTCCATGCAATAAAAACTAAAATATCAACTCATTAATTTTTGAATTGCAAAAACTTTGATTCATTGTTTTCTCTCTATTACAACATGATTTTTTACATCTAAAATTAATGGAATTCTTCCTATTTTTTTTTTTTTTGGGTTGTATTTTTTAAAGATCAGCTAATAATAAAAGCCCAGTGTGGCTGATTGAAGAGAAAACATTATTTGGAAGATTGCTACAATAAAAAGAAAAGTTCCTTCTAGGTAAGTCATTGATGAGGGCAAGCAATGGCATAGATTCTGTGTGCTAGTTAATGGCATGCTCTCATTGCATGTGATAATGCAAATGCTAAGTAAAATGAAGAAAAGTTTTTTATAATTCTTATTCTAACATTTGCCCTATAATAAAAATCATGACATGTTTCCTAACAAAATCAAATCTAAGTTCATAGTCCACTGGCAAATATCTATTGATTAGATTTTTATCTCCTTTGAAAAATATTTTTTACTCATTCAGTTAAATAAATACTATATTTTATGACTAAACCATGGTCATTTATATTTCATAAAAATACTGCCAGAGCATGTTGATCATGGAACTTAGAGGGAGTAAGCATTATACACGTTACTCCTGCAATGTTTGTCTCTTAGAATTAAGAAGTTAGCAGAGAACTGTATCTATCATTAGAAATACTCAACAGAAGTACTTTTATTTGGTATTTCCCATCTCCTGTAAACTTATTTTAATAATATAGATGACTTAGGGAATCTTTTATTTTTGATTAAAAAATTGAATGCTGAAGTGAAGAATAATTTCTATTAAATCATAAGGCCATTTTTATGACTTATGGATGTTAACTCTCAAGAAATTGGCCCAAATACAAATTTTTCCCTTAAACTGTTGAAGAGTCATAAAATTAAAAATAATATTAATACTTATCGGAAATAAAGGTAAGCTTTATAGTAAAATATGCTATCAAAATTTGTGCTTTTATGTTCTCGTGAAACTCTTTACTTTGTACTTTTTATCCCAACTTTGGTAAAGGTAAAGAAAGTGAGATGTTTTCTAATTACTTAAAAATATATCTGTAAGAGGCTTTCCTGCTTGTAAGGCTAATTAAGTTAAATTAAAATGTATTTAATTAAGCTCTTTAGTACTTTAAGCCATGATGCTCTTAACATTTGTAATATGTAAGACTATTAATCCAATCCTTAAAGCAAAATTATTGTGTAGTTTTAACATTTTTTCCATCGAGAGCCATCTATGTTTATTTCATAAATATTGCTAAATTATATTTCTTTTATTTTCTATTGCAGTTTGATTTATATTATATAACATATTTCATCTTGGCTTTAATGATGGAGAAAAAGAGTGTCCTGTATTTTCTGTTTCTCTTGCCTTTTCTTACGGTAAGCATAAATTTCTCTAATGTATCTCCCTATCTATGATTATTTCTGTTTTAACTTCCAACATACCCATAAGTGATAAAGGCTAATAACACAAAAATACATGTAGTTATTGGATGCATAAATTAAGTACATTTTTATATCTAATCAACACAGCAATCATTTGTTTCCCTTCAGTGTACCTTTTTAGGCTTTTAGTCCTGTAGCAGGCACAACAGTATGATAGTGCAGTGTGGGTGGAGGGATGATGAACACAAATGTGCGGACGCCAGAGAAAAGCCATTACCAGAGTTTGAAAGAAAAATGGAATGGCTCTATAGTACAGTCGTACATAATAGATGAAATATTTTCAATCAGACCTGCTGATTCTGAGTTAGATCTATTAAAAAAGCAATTCCAACCTGTTGATTTTTCTCCCATTCTGCCAACTGATTGACCTGTATTGATTGAAAAGCACTTCGGAATCATGCACTATGTTTTAAATTAATTTCCTTACCCATTCACTCAAATAATTATTAAGTGCCCATTTTCTGACAGGCATGGATGCTAAGTTTGAGGCAGATGTGTATGTGAGTATGTGCACTCCTGCATGCCTCTGCATGTATATGCAGTGGACGTGGGGCTGGAGGTGGAGGGTAGACTAAGGATGACTAAAAAGCAATTGATGTATTCGAGGGGTCATAGGTCATAGACATTTAATTTTATTTTTATTTACAGAAATTTTTGTTCCTATTTTTCCCTGTTTCACATTAAAACAGTGACTATACTCTTATTATATGTTGAGAAACTCAGAGACATAATCTCACCTAATTCTGTGCCAGCAAATAATTTTCTTGTGGTGTTTCCAAGTAAACCCCACAAAGATTCAAACAAAGAAACTCAAGAAAAATATAGAAAACCTAAATGGGAAAAAAGCACAACTACTCTCCTGTCATCCTTTGTATTTAAAAACATTCTCAAGTCTAGAAGCAGTCCAAATTCTGCACTTCTTAGATGTTATCTTAAGTAAACAGACTGAAATTCAAGAAACAGGATTCCTGTTTCTTCAGCTCCCACCCTCCATTGAGCATGCCAATGAGCTGCACAGGCCAAAGTTGGTTCCCTGTAGGTAGTTCTGTAACAGATTACCAATCTGATTATTGTAATTTAAGGAATTGTGACCGTTTCTCTTGAATTCATTCAGACAATGTGCAAACTTGAGTTTTTAAGTAAGAATAAAAATGATATTGATTTTATGCAATTCTATAAACTGAGAACAGGAGGAAAGAATTTTTTCTTGATGTTATAAATTTCCATTTATTATTTGTGCAGCACAACAGCTGCATAAATCTTTATTAAGAGATTAAAGCCAATCAAAGAATAAAAAAGTTAATATTAAATGGCGGTGAGGTGATGGTGAAACTTGAGTGGTGCCACATACTGAGGGACTTTTACTATTTATTTTAAATTTAAATTAAATTCAACTTCCTGCTAGAGAATAGAAAATCAAAGGAAACAAAATAGGAATAGAAAGATAACTGTTTATGGAAAATAATTAATAGGAATTATGCAAAAGCAAAGAAGAAATAAGGTTGAAGAAAGGTTTATACAGGCTTCATGCTACAAAACAGGAAAAAAAGTCATGTAGAAATTAAAGTATAAGTGAACCTTAAAATAAAGCTACTAAAGTGGAAGAATATAAATATATACCTTGCCTAAAACCTTTATTGATGTGCATACAATAAAAATTCTGTTTACCAACATCATAAATGAACTTGTCATTATTTTGATTATCAAAATGTAATTATAAAAATGGCAACAATTTTAAGCATTTACCATGTGCCAGACACTTCCCCTTTGTTATCTTGATACTATTTTATCCCATTTTACAATAAGAAAGCAGAAGTTTTGGTAGTGGTAGACGGGGTGGTTAAATATCTTGTCTATTAAATATTAAATATTTTAAACTCCCAGTTAAATATTTTGACTCCCAGGTCAAAAAATAGAGGTGAATTTTGAATACAGCTGTCTGCATTCCAGATACATGGCCTGGAGCTGGCTCCCACAGTCTTCTGAGAGGGAACTGTGGACTATGCTGCTCACTGGGGCCATTGGCAACTCTTGGTGGTGGTTTGAAATTGGACATAGTAGGGATATTTACACCATGGAAATTGGCAAACACTACAAATCAGGAATTTCCCCCCAGAGCCTGATGACCCTGCAATACATCACTGCACTTACTGTTTTCCAATGTGACAGACTGCTTCTCACAGACATTCTCACAATTCTGAAGTTTTATTTTTCTTTAATCCCTTAGATTCTTGTCATAGCAGAATCAGAAGAGAACCCTGGTGACTTAATTCAGTTGGGTGTTACTAGAAATAAAATCATGACGGCTCAATATGAATGTTACCAAAAAATTATGCAAGACCCTGTTCAACAAACAGAAGGTAAACATGACTAATTTTAAATGCATTTAAAATATTTTTGAAAGAAAACTACCTCATTACATTATTACGGGTCCCTTAGGTCCATTCTTAAAAATGGGTTAATTGCTAGTTTTTCTGGTATATGTGCAGTTTTAATTATTTACTTATGAAGAACATTTTATGATGCAATTATCTTGCCTCTTTTTAAAAATTCTAATAAAAATATGTGTGACAGGGATATTTTTAGTGACATTTTTTATGGTATAAAGATATTTAAAATATCAAATAAGTATGTGTCTTGGATTAAATCAGTGACAGTTGATCTTCAGTTTATGTGATTTGTGTGTCTTTTTTTTCAAAAGCTCCTTGATAATAGCTTAATAAAATGACAAATAATTTTTTTTTTTTGCACATAACATACTTTGTGTGATACATTTGGTAGCAAAGCTAATGAAATCCAAGAGCTTCTGTTTCCATTAAGATATTTTTAAGGTATTTTTGAAACATTTATTGAGGGCCTACTAAGTGTCGTATATATGCTTCAATTCTGAGAAGGACAAGTAGAGTTGCCAAATTTAGCAAAAGCAAAAACAAGTCCTGTATTTTACCTGGCAACCCTAAAGGCAGAGTTATGTTCAAAATGTAAAATGCAACACTCATAGTGAAACAAAGCAAAATGTGAAGACTTTAGCTATTTTTAAATCTTTAAACCATCAGTGGAAACAAAGAATTTAACTTTGGGGGAAAATATTTGATAGTATAAAATACAATGTTTGTTATATACATGAAATGTTAAAAGTAGGTTATTATTAGTATTTGTAACTGTCAAAATGAACTTGCTTGTGAGAAAGAGAAAAAAAGCAATTTTTCCACATTGGTCAACTCTTGAAACCTTAATCTAACTGAACAATACAATTTGTTCATCTTCGGAGAAGTAGTTAGATATATCTGCCCAAATATTTTTATTACAATATATATTCAGTTAAAACATGTCTTTAAAATATGCCAGACAATGACAAACTATCTGATATTAGCTCAATAGGGATTGAATTATCAAGTAATTAAAATTTGTATACAAATCCTTTGTTAACTGATCTGGCTTCTCACTTTATTCCATTAAAATCTAAGTGTTGGGCTTCTCTGGTGGCGCAGTGGTTGAGAGTCTGCCTGCCAATGCAGGGGTACACGGGTTTGTGCCCTGGTCCAGGAAGATCCCACATGCCGCGGAGCGGCTAGGCCTGTGAGCCATGGCCGCTGGGCCTGCGCGTCTGGAGCCTGTGCTCCACAACGGGAGAGGCCACAACAGTGAGAGGTCCGCGTACCGCAAAAAAAAAACCAAAAAAACTAAGTGTTATTAGTTTAAAATTTTTGAATTAACACCTTCCAAATCATCTAGATATGTGTGAAAGCTAGCTTCAAATCTAATTGTTTAACAATAGGAATATATTTATGAGGGTTTTATAATAAAATAATTTTGTGATAAAATAAGTTCAAGATCACTGCATAATAAATCATCCTCTTGGAGAGTCATAATACACTTTGTAATTTTAAATACTCTAGAAAATCTTGTTATAAAGAAATGTTTATTTTAACTTTGTGTTCTCCAAATCTATTTGATTACATAATTTTTTTAATGGAATACCTACTCATATCTCACTCAAATGCCATACAACACAGTTGGAAAAATTCTAGACCTGGCAATCTATCATGCAGCCAGTGTTGTGGAATCTTTTGGAGCAGTATAAGGACTTGTTTGTGAGGCTTTCTAAAATGGTATCAGGAAATTTTTCTCTGATAGGCCACAAAATGCACTTTATTTAGTAATATGTGGATGCAAGCTATTTATATGAGTTTGAAAATCTCAGGAGGGAAAACAGACTATCTGAGGCTTTTTTTTTTTTAACTAGAATTATTTAGATTTTCAGGCCAATAGAACTTTTTCTATTTCCGTGAAGCCTAGATTGATTCTGAGATTGCTGTACAAATCTGTTAATAATAATAAACGTCTTATGCAGCATTCAAGTTTCTATCTATGTGTGCTTACCTAACAAGGCGGAAAATTACTCTCTTTGATTACAGACTTATAACTTTGGAACATTTTGGTCATTTTATTTCTCTATGTCTTTAAAAAACTTTACATTTTTTCATGTAAGAGGTTCCTTCTCTTAATGTTGGTAAGAAAAGAATGAGAGATTAAACACTCTACTTCATTTGAAAAGAAAAGGAAGGAAAGTAAGAGCTAGAATTTGGTGGAGGGACCTAAATAAGTATGTGTCAGGGTTAATGTGGTGAAACAGGAAATATTGGAATGTTCATCCGTTCACTTCAGAAAATACTATAACTTGCCCTAAGAATACAGTTTCTAAAATAAAACATATTTTCAATTTCCCATAGTTTTTGAATTTCAAGCATAGGGACACTAATTAACCACTACTTTATGGTTAAGAAAACCAGCAAAGACCATGTGATTTATTAAATAAATAGCTACCTTTGAGAATTAGAATTAAAGCTAAACCTCATATTTTTTTAGATATTTCTAAATTTAATTTAACAATTAGTTATTCTAATAATTACTTTGTGAATAATCCAAGTAATTGTTATAAAGATTTTATATGATGCCTTCATTTTCAGTAGACAGTCTTTATTCCATGTCAGTGTGAGTCTACCATTATTTATGTCTTTCTATATAACTAGAGAGAGTTAGTAAGCCCTAATTTCTACTCTCCCCTTAAGGCATTTATTGCAACAGAACCTGGGATGGATGGCTGTGCTGGAATGATGTTGCTGCAGGAACAGAATCAATGCAGCACTGCCCAGATTACTTTCAGGACTTTGATCCTTCAGGTAAAAGCAGAAATTTATATACAAATATCCTTGACATCTATTTAATAAACCCTAGGTTAGCTAAATTACTGTTTCCTTTTTTCCTTTTTAATTTTAAAGAAAAAGTTACAAAAATCTGTGATCAAGATGGAAACTGGTTTAGACATCCAGCAAGCAACAGAACATGGACAAATTATACCCAATGTAATGTTAACACACATGAGAAAGTGAAGGTAAGTAATAATTATAAATTCAGATTTAATTTACACTATTTTAAAAGTTAGTTGCCGATACAATATTGGAGAAAATTTAACTAGTGTTCATTCCATTGTAAAGCCTTTTCATCATAAAAACAATGAACAAAAATATCTTCATAGAAATAATTACTGATTTGGTCATTACACCGAGGAAGCAATCCTGCTAGGTAATTCAGTGTCTCAGTATTGGAGTTCAGAATTTTCCAAATTAAACATACTTTAAAAATGTAAGAAAAAAGAAAATTTTCATCTGTGGTGGAATTCCTATAATTACGGTCAGGAATTGTGCTCAAATAAACAAAATAAGCCCAGCGGGGTTTACACAGTTCCCTCAGCAGAAGGCTTTCATTCTGACTGGCTATTAGGTCACCCTCACTGGCATTCCCACTTTTAACATCATACATTAAAGTCAAGGTTAGTCACAGTTTGTCTCAACAATAAAGCTTCGATACAAAGTGCCTGCATATATTTGCACGTGTGTGTATATTGAGGCAGTTTGTCACAGTGATTAAAGCTGAGTTCTGATTTCTGACTTCCTGTTTCTGCTCCTTACCAGCTGTGACCTTGGGCAAGCTGTAACCTCTCTCTGCCTCAGTCCCCTCCTGTGTAAAGTGAGGATACTAAACCCATCCACAAGGTTTTCATAAGAATTGACTTAATACAAGGAAAATATTTAGAAAACTAACAAGCCTATAGTAAGCATTTGATAACTGCCAGCTATCATAATTATAAATCATGTATTCTTTGCTTACTCAGAGAAGGGTTTGAAGAGAATTATAAAAATACACAATAAAATGGTAAGTTACAATAGAATAAAGACAAAAATCAGAGAAAAAGTCAAAACCAAGATAAAAAATTTATTTGTACAGATCAGAGGCGCCTGTAAATTACTGTTCTGAGACTTGTTTTGGAGCCTCAAATTTGTCAAACGAAAAAAAAAAACCCAGTTAGGAAAGAAAGCCTTATCTGGCATTTAAGTCTAAAGAAACAAACAAAAATCATTGATTTAAGGTGCACAAACTCATAGAGTGAAAATTGTCAATGTCCTCCAAAATGATAAATGTTGGTTTTCATATATTATACAACGTAGATCAAGAAATTTATTTCTTCATATGTTTAATATGTGACTCCTAATTTCTTAAATAAAAAGAGCAATTTATAAATTTTGATATCACCTGATAAATTTTCATAGATATTCTTCATTCCAGATGTATTCTAATACTCATTGGCTTGCAAACTAAATGGTAAGGCTATCAGATCACATGTTTTTAAAAATATAAGTTATTTTATTGATTTTGAGCTTACACACATGTAGAATTATAGTATTGATATGAGCCTTAATTTTTTTTTATCCATACAAATTACAGACTGCACTGAATTTGTTTTATCTGACTATAATTGGACATGGATTATCTATTGCATCACTGCTTATCTCACTTGGTATATTCTTTTATTTCAAGTAAGTACATGTAAAATTTTTTTTTAACTTACTGATTATCTTTGGTGAACGCAGTATCATGTGCATGTTTATCCACGTGCTGATAAAATTTATGAAATATAGATGATTTATAATGTTTAAAATAAATTGAATGTTTAAAATAATTAGAAATATGTTGACTTTATCTTGACTTTATAAAATGTAGAGAATCAGGAGATTGATAAAATATCTGAAGCCTAACTTTACAAAATGAGTATGCATATAAGAATGAAGTCATGCAGTAAAAAGGGAGCCAAAATGAATATGTACACCTATCCTTATTTGCTTTGGAAACTGCTAAATATTATAGGCCTTCCTAATTAAATTTTCAACTTCTTGGTCAATTTTAGTATCAGTATACATGGTACATTATAAGAACTGGTATTTTGTGCAAAAAATAGCAATGACATTTCATATATATTATTAAAAATAATAATTTCAATATATTATGGTTAGGTTAATTTTTCTGGTTTGGGGGGGTCATTTTTAAAATAGTTTTAAAATTATATTTTGAAATTTACTTGAAGTTTATTCTTTTTTAGGGTGGAGGGAGAGTCAGCTCCAATTTCCTTTTTTTAATTGAAATATAGTTGATTTACTGTGTTTTTGATATAAAGCAAAGTGATTCAGTTATGTGTGTGTGTATATATATATATATATATATATATATATACACACACACATATATATATTCTTTTTCAGATTCTTGTCCATTATAGGTTATTATGAAATATTGAATATAGTTCCCTGTGCTATACAGTAGGACCTTGCTGTTTGTCTATTTCATATATATAGTAGTGTTATCTGTTAATCCCAAATTCCTAATTTATCTGCCTTCCTCCAATTTCTTGATTCAACCTATCAACTGTGATTTTTTTTAATTGACAGGAAACTAAATTCTAAAACTGCATAATTATCTTATGCATTAACATGGTCTTCATGATTTTGATCATCACCAGTAATTAAAGAATTCAGTGTAAAGAGAGAGTAGCTATATTTTATTGTATCTTCATCACCAGTGTCACTGCCATTGTCTCTCTCTTCCTCTCCTTCCTCCTTTTCTTCTTCCCTCTTCCCTCCTCCTCCCTCTCCCCCTGCCCCTCCTCCTTCTCCTTCTTCAACAATTATCTTGGAACATTAGCAGCTTCAGAACCAACTAAAGTAGTAGCTGCACATCAAAATAATCCAAATCCAGAAATTATTAGACACCTAGATGTTAGGCTCATTTGTAACTGGAGCACCAGCTTTTAGCCCACAGTTCATCAAATATTCAAAGTACATGAAATAATATACGAACCAACCAATGATTATTTTTCATGGGATCAAAATCATGGGATCTAGAGATTGCATCATAATTGCTGTTTTTGGAAACTTGCACTTTCTTAAGAATCTTCAATACCAGTTACTTTGGGGAATTTTTAAAAAACTTTTTGTTTTATATTGGATACAGCCAATTAACAATGTTGTGATAGTTTCAGATGCACAGCAAAGCAACTCAGCCATGCATATACATGTATCCATTCTCCCCCAAACTCCCCTCCCATTCAGGCTGCCACATAACATTGAGCATAGTTCCCTGTGCTATACAGTAGGTCCTTGTTGGTTATCCATTTTAAATATAGCAATCTGTACATGTAGGTCCCATTCTCCCTAACTATTACTTTGGGGAATTTAAATGGCACTTTTGATTTATAACATTATCTAGGCACTTTAGAAACCAACTAAAAATATTCCACTCTGAATAAAGCTAATTCAACATTTGAGTACATTTTAAAATGTGACTTTTTTTTTTGTTTTACTAAATTGTGTTAAAACACGCATCAAAATAAGTTGAAGAGACTCTTTATCCTAAAATATGGAAAACATTTCTTAAAGAATAAAATTTACTATACTATATTTTGTAACAAATTGCCAAAATGTTCTTGCTCAAAACAAACTGTCAATTCTCGGTCACTGCCTTTATAATTAGTTACATAATATCAGTTGCTTATATACAGTTTAATAAAACTTCATGTCTTTACTCTTGAATATACTCTTAGGTTATGTAAGATTTTTGAAATGAATATTTTGGAGTACGAAAAACTTCATTATCACTGTCTAATAGATTGAAAACTGGAAAATAAACCATTTCCCAAAGTGACAATTTTTAAATAAAGTCCTCGGGTCTACAGTGATAAATTATTTATGCTAATTGACAAAATGAAATAATGTTACTGATGATAACAAGCTTATTGGTAAAATATGGCACTAAAACTCAGTTAATATTTTATTTAGTACATTTAAAAACACAAAATAAAATTAAAATTTCAAAATCTCACAGTATAAATTTAAGAAAGATATAGTTCTTTTTTCTTCTTTATTGCTGAAAACAAAATCTTTACAATTTAAAAATGAATGTATCTAAATTTGAAAAAATGACTCTCTTGGATCTTAGAACTAAATGATACAAGTAATTCCCTAAAATCTATGCAGTACTCTAGAACTCATTCTGAGTTCATTAAAATTACATATTACCACACATACAAACACAGAGAAGATTAATTTAAATGTAACTAATATCAGCTAAGATTCTTTTTCTAACATGGAGACTTTTATGACCATGACTAAGTACAAAGTAGATCAGCGTCTACTCTAAAGGCATACAATAGAAATCATAAGAGTTATTTAAGACTATCTTAAAAAGCTTCTTGGAGAAAAGGTTATGTTTTAATATTTCTAACCTCAGGAAAAAGAATGCAATGATTAATAAAAAACAAACTAGTCTTGAGAACTGCACTTAAATTTGCAATATTTTTAAAAATTGAGAACAATTTAATTTTTTAAAATAAATTTTTAAATAAAGAAATATATACACCTATAATTCTAATACACTATTGGGCAATTTCATTTATTTTTCCAGGTTTATTTCATACTCATTTGTATTTACTCAGTTTTATTTGTAATGTACAAATTATTTTAACTATTTTTACAACTTAGCATTATATAATTCTTTCCCTGTCACTAAGAAGTTTTTAAAACAACCATTTAATTGGCTAATTGGCTATTTAATTGGCTAACTAATATTGCATTTAGTAAGTTGACAAAAGTTTACTAAATCATTCTTCTATTTTTGAAAATTAACGTTGCTTCCAGCTTTTCCTATTAATAAAATACACTGCAATGGACATTTTCAGCCATAACTTTCCCCATATTTTACACTATTTTTTTAGGCTACATTCCCAAACTTGTGATTTCTTGGTGAAAGGGTATTTATCTTTTTATGGCTCTGGAGATATATCATCTCAGAAGTATTTCAAAATCAACATGTTCAAAACAAATTCATACTATCTACCTTCTCCTAACCCAAAGCAGTTTTTCTTCCAGAGCGACCCATCTTTACAAATAACACCACCAGCAATCTAGTTGCATAAGCCATAGACTTAGGAGCAATCTTTGATACCGTCTCAGTTTTCCTATCATTCTCTCCTCATACTCTGTGGATAAAACCTCCTAACAGCCCTCCAATCTATCCATTTTGTTTCATCTCTCCTGCCACCACCACCAACCTAGTCTTATCTAGCCTCAGTAAGTCCACTTTCACCATCTTCATTCAATGCTAAACATCGCAGCCAGAATATTTTCAAAGATTTATATTAAATATAGATCTGATTTTGTCATCCCTTGCTTTAAAAATTTTAGACTTCCTATTATGATTTATATAAAATCAAAGTCATTAATGTATCCTATAATTGAATATTCTGTATAGTCTCTTCCCTGCTCCTCTAGTCTAGTTAAATGTAGTCATCTTTCAGATCTAAACCTTAGCATCATTTCCTCAGTGAAATCTCTGTGATTTTTTTATTGTAGCATTTCTGAAACTGCAACTAGTTTGTGCTGAATGTGGAATAAATTTTTAATTACCATTTAGGAGCCCACCATCTCTTCAGATTTAATACTAATACAGCTGAGACCCTTCAGATTAAATGATCTCTTTTTATTTTGCATGTAATAAGCCAAAATATTTAGACACATTAAATTTCTGAAGGACACAAAGTTAAATATAGCAATTATATTGCATGCCAAAATCAGTATTTAAAAAGACGACAAAGGGTGTCCTAGAATTCCAAGTCCTATGGCTCCAATCAAGTTTGAAATTTAAGGATATAAATAAAGTTCTAAACTAACTCCATAAAACCAAATGTAAAATTAACAGTTTCTTTATGAAAAAGCCATAATTTAACTGAGCAAATGCTTGCTGTGTACTAATGAGGCAATAGTGGGACTGCCAAGGGAAAACAATATTGCAAGCCAGACTATACATAAATGCAAAGTATCCAGTTTCAAAGCTCTAATTAGACCAGTCATTTACTCTGTCTACTATGGACTGACTTTGTAAGAGGAAAAGAGTATGTCATAGAACTGACTTATCAGGACAATGAAGAAATTAAAGAAAATAATATCTGCTGATCAGGGAGTGAAGGTACCAAAAATGTTAAGCCAAACAACAATATAAACAGGGAACAGCAGATGACTTCAATAATCTGAAAGACTAAAATGGGAATAGAGTTTGTATAATAACACAGAGAGAAAAAATAGTTGGCTCAGTTAAAAACAATAAAAAACGCTAACAGGCAAACAAAATAGACTGAACCATCTGTTGACCAACTGACCTTTCTGTCACCCAAGATTTTCAGATATTAGGTGTCAACCTAGCAGGAATTTTGAAATAGGTGATTTCTATACCGGGTTCATAGCTGCACCTAATGATCTGTAATGCTACTTTCAAGCCCAAGTCTATAATTTAGGAAAGAAGATTAGAATGAAAGAGTTAATTTTTTAAAACAAAATATATAATTTCAATATCAGCAAAGTTAGCATTTGTGAAAGTATTTTGCAGGCTGAAAGCAATCTACACAGGTAAACTACATTTATTATTGATTAGGAATTGAAAGAAAATCTGGTTCAATATTTTTATATCTGCATTTACATATATTATATTTTAAAAAGCAAATGCTATTCAACCAATACAAGTAATTTTAAACTGAAGGGTTAAAATTTTAAACTTGAGAATTAATTTATTTTCTCTGTAGAAAAACACTTTTTAAAAAACTGAAATTGTGTATATATATGTTAAGTACTTTAGCTTTAAAGATATAATCTGTAGACCCATTTCTCATTTTAAAAAGAGACGCTAAAAATTTCATGTTGCCCCAAGCATCGTCTTCATGTTCAACATATTGATAGACCTTATTTTTTTCAGAAAAACAGGTTTTCTTTTTTAAATCAAGAATACTATATGCAATATATATATATATAAAAAACGTATATATATATATATATATGTTAATTACTAAAAATTTCAATGCTTTAGAAAAAAGATTTGTGACATGCTACATAGGCAAAACCTCATTAAAACAAATAAATATCTTGCCAATATATGGAAATTGGTTCTTGGCCTCTACATAAAAGAAAAATTAAGGTTTTTAACTAGTTGCATTGTTTATTTTTAGAGTTTATTCTGAAACTACAATTAACTATTCATTTTCTATCGTGAACTATAAAAAAGCTTTAATGGTGAGTTAGCATGATAGATATATACTTGATTTCAGGCACAAGTTAATTTTAATGGATAGTGTAATACAGTAATTAAAAACATGGGATATATGCAAATCTTGCCATCACCACTTACTAATAGTATGGACTTATCCTGATTTCTGTTTTTCAGTTAGCCTGTTTCTTTATAATGAGTCCTAACGTTTAAAATACTGGGCAGAGAAGACACACACAGTACCTGGCATGTAGCAAACTTTCAATATACAGTAAAAGGTACTAATTTTGTCTTTAGACAATATCAATCATGTAGGCACATAGACTACACTTACTTAGTCATCTAACATTATCCCTATATAAATAGTAATACAGGGCTTTCCTGGTGGCGCAGTGGTTGAGAGTCCACCTGCCAATGCAGGGGACACGGGTTCGTGCCCCGGTCCGGGAAGATCCCACATGCCGCGGAGCGGCTGGGCCGGTGAGCCACGGCTGCTGAGCCTGCGCGTCCGGAGCCTGTGCTCCACAACGGGAGGGGCCACAACAGTGAGAGGCCCGCGTACCGCAAAAAAATAAATAAATAGTAATACAAAGTAAACAACAACAACAACAACAAAAGCCCCCAAAATTGCTGTGGAGCTACAAGGAGCTATGGGAAGACAGAGGAAAGAAAGACTCATTTTGACTCATAGAATTGGAAGATTCTTGAGGTGATAATCTCACTGAAATGAGTGTTGAATAAAGAGGGTAGAATTTCAACAGATAGAAATTGTAAGCCATGAAAACTGAAGAGATTATCTAGTTCAACACCTAATTTTACTTATATTCTAAGTAGTTAACTAAGTTATCTAGGGTTCCTCCCCATCTATGTACTTTCTGTTTGGCTTAGTAATTTTATTTGACTTTAGTTATCTTTTAAAAATGGAGAATTTGACCAGAAAGAAGCAAAGCTTCAAATTAATTTTTCTTTTTTATTATACATTCTCAGGTTTTATGAGAAACCTGGGTCAAGTTAGGCCCGGGTATACCATTCTAAATACTTTTTTATGTGTTAGACAGCCTTCACTACAGGTGAGTAGTTAAGAGTATGTTCTGTAAACAGGCACATCTTCTCTTAGACTCCACCTTCGTCAGCAACTTGCTGCATAGTATCGAGCAGCTGCTTTCATTTCTCTAATCCTCAATTTCACATCTTTAAAACGCAGATTCTATTAGTATCTATATCATAGCTGAGATGATATATATGCATTGTTAAGTGGAGAGTCTCGTTTGGAAAACACTATTATTGGCATAGTTGTCACTCTTGCTCTTTCTTACTAGCCCATTAAAAGATTTTATATAAATATTTAGCCCTGACTGGCATATTTTAACAGTGGGCGCTTTTAAAACATAATTAACAGTGGGCTCTTTTAAAACATAATTAAAGAACACAGTTTCTAGTTTTATGTGTACCACATTTTTAAAGAAATTGTTATAACATTCACATTATAAGAAAAATAAGTATACAATGAATGAAAAATTTTATAAAACAAAGTAGTAGTATAATTATATCAGGAAAAAATTGAGGTTAAGTAAATTAGTCAAAGATAATAAAACTTTTTTAATGCCCACAAGATACCACATAGCTTACTCAGTACTTGAATTTGTAGTCTTTGATTTTAAGGCACTTTTAATATACACTCCCAGAACTATCTACTAAAATAGGAAAAGCCACTATCAACCCAAAACAACTATCCACTAAAACAGGATATAATGGAAAGAACAGCATAAATTTAGCTCCATGAGAGCAGGAATCATCACTGCTTGGTTCCTTTACACATTCCAGGGCTTAGCACATAACCTTGTGCATAGTAGGCACTTAATACATTTTTAAGGAATGAAGACATGAACTGACTTGGAAACTTATTTCTAGGACAGACTTTCCCATGACTTATCTGTGACCTTGGACAAGTCCCTTGAGTTTGTCTGGCCTTGGCTGTCTCCATCAAGAAAGAAAGACATTAGAGTAAGACTCTTTACAATTCTAACCAGTAGAAGCAACTGTGTAAAATAACATAGGATACCCTGCAGCTAGATCCAAAGAAGACCAAGGCCATCTCAGAAAATGCTTAACTGAATGGTTAATGAAGCACGTTCATATAGTCAGGAGCAATAGAAATCTTAGCTTTCTTCCAACTAACCTGGAAACAATTCCTAGGAGAGCTGATGTTTCACATAAAATCATTGTGTGTACAAAAATCTATCAATATCTCCTTTCTGCTTCTGAACCCAGTTCCTCATACTGCAGTCATTCTTGCTTAGTCTAGGGTAGAGGCAACTATTTTTTTCATTTGTTAATTGAGTGAGGGTCACTGATCCATCCTAATAAAAACCAAGACCATACAAAAAGTTGATTTAGGGTACTGTTTGTTATTTTTTATTTAGAGAGAGAAAAGAAAAGTCTACTACTCATCCATGCTTTAAATTAGAAGCAGAGAACACGAAACACTATTTACCAGATATACTTCAGTTTTATATTAGGGCCAATTAAGGAAAGAGAGTGGGAAATAAAAAGAAAGGGAACAGAAAGGGAGGGGAAGAGAGAGAGACAGAAATTTGGGATTTGCCAAGCCCTAAGAGGCAATGACTCTTACTCATAATGATCCTTGGAAAAACAAAGCAGAACCCTTTAGATAAAAAAAAATAAATAAGCTTTACCAGAATTAATTATAAATTATATTTTAATTACTGTTTAAAATCTGAGAGCATAGCAAATCTTGCTCTTACTTGCAACCCAGACAAAAGGCTCCATATTCTTGCACATAAAAGAGCACACGTAACTTGCATGGGGAAGAAGGTAGTTCTTTTTTTTTAAACTATCTTAATTTTGCTGACATTTCAGACAGTGATTCTAAATAATTTTAAAGCCAAGTTGCATATTTACAACTATATAGAAGATGATATTTCTCAGTAGTCCTGAATAAAATTCAGCAATTTGAATTTGTAGTCTTTGATTTTAAGGCACTTTTAATATATACTCCCAGAACTATCTACTAAAATAGGAAAAGCCACTATCAACCCAAAACAACTATCCACTAAAACAGGAAATAATGGAAAGAACAGCACAAATTTAGCGATTAATAAAATGATCCTTTAATGCTTATATTTCTGCTTTTCAGGACAAGTGACACAAATTCTCACCTTTCTTTTTTTAAAATCATATTTGAAAATATTCAATCAATATTGTGAACCTTTCTCTCATTTCCAGTTTCTTCATATATCTCTTGAATTAGAACAAGTATGGCTTTCTTCTTTAAGCTATAACTATTCTCCTGAAAACTGTTCATGATCCAATCTTTAAATTGGTTTCAAATAAAGCCAACTATTTAAAGAAATCCTACATTGAAACAGAGAATAGAGAGTCTTATCTACAAATCATGTTCTGATGTCCCTGTATTTGCAAATCAGAGCTATCACTTAAATAAGTTGTTTAAAACCTGGCAAATCTGCACTGTCAGAAGTCTGACAATGGCTGAGTTCAGAAATAGTCATGTAGCGATCCTTGAATAACATACCTCTGAGTGCCTACCCAGGACCACCCTTGCCTTCTCCACTCTTGTAAGAGTGCATTCATTGTAAGTCTGTTGTGTACTACAGTTCTGAGATACATTCTATTCTATTGTATGTATTCTAAACTTCGTTCAGCTTAACACTGGATATTGTTATAGTTTTTCATATAATGTTTTATTAGAGCATACTCACTGAGTCTACTTCCAAATTAATGAATTTAATCAATGTGCTGAAACATCCTTCCCTCTCAAATGAACGTGATGAGAGCTGAAAGCATACCTATTCAGGAATGCGAGTCTTGGCTGGAAAGCTTTTTAAATATGTCCACTGTAATTATACAATAAAAGCATTGCATTTCCACATTAGAGTATCAGATTTAAATCAGGACAAACTGGTGCAAGAAGTAATGGGTTTACTCTAACAAAATCCAGTTCCTCTATAATGTAACTGTTATTACTGGTTTATGGAGAAGAGTCCCAAGTATGGAAATATAACTGAATTAAAGAATTTGGACTTATTTTAAAGAGTAAATTTATTATTTAAACTATAACTAAATGTTAAAGATTACATATTTATGTTGATTTTTCTAATAAATATGCAACTTCTTTATAAGTGTATTTATAACGTATATTTAAAGGTAAGTACTATTTAAGCATAACTGAATTTTCATGGGAACAAAATGACAAATTATTTTAAGAATGCTAATGATCCGCTGCTTGGTGTAAAAACTATACAGTTACTAGAATGGATTAAAATTTTGTAATTTGAAATAGATAACACAAATAATATAACATCTTTCTTCCCCAAATCATAATATGTTTTGCAATCTGGTTTCCTACTCTTGCAGACATACTTTATTTTCCTAGACCATACCCACTGATATGACTATATATGAGGAGAAAGCAAAGCAAAGTAAACCCTCCCAACTGTAGCATCTTTTTAGTAGTCAGGAAAAACAAAACCCAAGAATGACTGGATATTACATTGCTAACATTTGCTGATGGAACATTAAGATGTAACATAAGAGTAAGAGCTGCAGAATCAAAAAGTCATTTAGTAAGTTATGTTCTTTGAATTTAATTTTCCTCATTTAGTATGGAAAAAAAAAACAGTGTAGAGTTTTGCCTTATGCTTTATTCACATTGTCTGTCCTTCTTGCCCCTCAAAAACCTTAAGCTTTAACTTTTAAAAAAAATGTTCGACACGGGATGCTCTCTCTGCTTGAAATGCTTTCCTTCCCTATCTTCTCCTGTTTCAGTTCTATCTGGAGTATTCCCCTCACTCTTGCCACAGTCTTTGCCTATGTCCTAATTCTATTTTAACTTCTAAAAAGCATATAACACTATGTAGAATTACTTTATGTAATATATGTGTCTATTTACCCTCCACTGTCCCATGAGTAACATGAGATCAGGATCTCGCTCTGTGTTGTTCACAACTGTTTCCCCAGTATCTAGAAACAGTGAACAATATATTATTATGCATCAAAAATAGTTATAAGTGACTAAATGAATATTAAAGGAGACATAAGCCTTATTATTGATACTTTATTAAAAACTTAAACGTTCAAATTCAAAAGATCACTTAATAGGATTGTGACCCGGAGCAGCTTACCTCAATTTTATTAAAGGATAATGATATTTCAAGGGGTTGTTAAATGAGATAATGAATGTGGAGTACTTATCTCTGCACCTGGGATATTGTAAAGCCTCACTATCATGGTGTATGCTATTATTATGAATTTTATCTCTAAAAGGGTTGTTATTCGGTTTTGCTTTTTGGGATTTTTTTTTTTTTTTTTTTTTTTAGAGCATAAGAATCACAGGCATTCAGAAAGCCAGACTATTTCTTCTCTAGTTTTCTGCCCATTAGGAGACCAAGAAGCACACTTGCACTGGGGCAATTCACACATGAGAGCAAACCATTTGGCCACATAAAATGAGCAGGTCTCTTCCTTATGCAGCCTGTATTTATATGCAATATTAGATGAGCAACTTTGAAAGGCATGGGCAGTGGAGGAGAGAGCATGATAGAGGAAGGGCAACCATTTCCTCTCTAGCAGGACTTGACTGAGCACCTTGGTTGAAACACTCTTGGACTCTTTCTAATCTGGCTGAATGGATCACCAGCAGCCTCCAAAAGAGAGCTAATGCTAGAGGTTATGTCTACTTTGTGTCACATAACCAGGTGATTCCATCAACTCAAAGTTCCATTGCCAGTAGACAAAAGATAGCCATACTGCTTATTCTTTTAATACATTTATTGCTTTCTGCCTGTTGTTTTTGGCAGTGTTCCTATTGGCACAGGCTTTCCTTTCGGATACATGATTTGTGTTTTCTTGTGGAAAAAGCTGAGCATTTGGAAATTAAATTAGATAAACTAGCATAAGGAAGTAGTACACTGTAGAGTGGGCTATTCTTTTATTGCTTGTATTTCCTCCTTCCATGACTAGTTTTGCTCAGGATTAGTACTGAGGAAAGTAATTTGGAAATTTCGACCTCATGTCAAAACCAAATGGGAATCAAAGGCAAGTATTTTGTCTATACTGTGGCAGAACTTTGAATATGGAGCAGCATAATACCTGGCATCAGCATGACAAGGAAAGTGGAAATTTGCAGACAACTCCTTGGGAAGATAATTTAGGTTGCTTGATCTATTGCCCTTCATCACATGGAAATTATCTTTCTGATGCTGAATTCTTGTGTTTTGTAACAAAAAGATGACAATGTATCATTGCGTTACTTAAAACATGGTCAGTTTTATATTACTGACACGAACCTTGATGCTATTTTATTATTTGTGAGAGAAAACCATTAGAGAATTTGATTAAAATTAACCGCATGAAAACTATGTTAAAAATAATAGTTAACTTGGAATGTTCACTATAGGTTAGATATTACGCTTAGCACTAGACATGATTTAACTCATTGAACCTTCCAGCCAATCCTATGAAGTACTATTGTTATCCCTATATTACAGAAAAGGAAACTGAAACTGAGGATTAGAGTTTTTAAATAACTTGTCCAAAGTCACACTTTCAGTAGGTGGCACAAAAAGAGAATTGAAAGGCATGGTTACATTACACATGGAATGTAATGGTTTTGCTGCCACACTTATGCCAACTGCCTCTATTACTCTGCTTGTCAAAATTGCATATTGAAATAGTGTTCTAAAATAATTATATGTAGAGAATATGAAACGGAAACAATCCAGACCCACAAACCACATTTTCTATTCTATGGTTATGCTAGGATAACATTTAAAGAAAGCAGACAGAGATTTTTGTAAAACATTCTATAAGCCTATAAAACAATTTTTAAAATATTTTGAATAAATAATCACATTAAAGAATTTAGGATAGGTTAAACTGGTTGCAGATTAACATTTGAAAAAATAGCAAAATATTTTAGTATTTCATTTAAGCAAACCAGTGTGTTTACCAAGTACATATTTTGGTCTTCATTTTCAAGTTGATTTTATTTGGCTTAATGTACTTATACGTATTAATGAATATGTTTAAAAGAAAACAATACTCATCACTAGAAAAATTTGAACCATTTTTACCACTAGACATTGAGAAAAAACATGTCAGATGGCATTTGTCTACATTTAAGTTACACAGAACCTGGAGGAAAAAATCGAAGAAACCAAAACTATAGTCTAGTATTGTAGAGAGTAGGACTTATTTTACACAACACAAACTGAAATGATTTGGCAATGGTTCAGTATGTTACAACGATATAGACAGCTAAACAGGATATCAGGGTTCCTAATGCAGAAGTATATGGTTTGAGTCATATATGGTAGATTATCTATGTTGACCATACTACTTGGATAATTTTGTATAACACTCAAAATAAGCTTCATGTGTCTATTGAAATGATTTCATGTGTCCTCTTAAGTATTTGTTTGGTTTTGGTATTCAAAAATTCATTTACCATAGAATTTCACTCTATCATTTCAAAATTTTGCCCATAATATGGCATTGTTTGGGTCTAAAAGACAGAAATATGGTATATTCTTTTATCACATAGTAAGAGAATAAGAAACCATTTTTTTGGTGACTGTAGTCACAATAATTACATCTTTAGAAGAGAATAGATACCAGCAGCTCATTTTTTTTTTAACATCTTTATTGGAGTATAATTGCTTTACAATGGTGTGTTAGTTTCTGCTATATAACAAAGTGAATCAGCTATACGTGTACATATATGCTATCTATTTTACATTTGGTAGTGTATATATGTCAATGCTACTCTCTCACTTCGTCCCAGCTTACCCTTCCCCCTCCCCGTGTCCTCAAGTCCATTCTCTACATCCAGCAGCTCATTTTTAAGTCTTTAACTTTCAAGCCAGATTGAGGTGGGAGCAGAGTCATTAGAAAAGAGGGAATTCTCAGAGGAACAGAAATACAGACTATCATAGAGAAGAGAAGGAAGTTTAAATGAACACAAGGAAAATTAAACTGGTTTTTCAACTAACTAGTTGGCATTTTATTTTACGTATTTTCAATCTTTTTTATTTTACGTATTTTCAATCTTTTCACATGTGAATACTATAAATATCAACAGTTATTATATAAATGCTGTTTGTTTTATGTTCCTCAGTTCATATCTTTCAGCTCTTACTTCTATAATGAATTGCTATTTTTGAAAGCCTTCTTCAATGTTTGTTTTCCTGCATTCCAATTTACTCTTTACAAATATTTCTGACTTGCTCTGTAAGCAAACCCTCCTAGTCTTTTGGTCATAATTTGAAAAATATGAAATTTTGTTTATGTATATATGTCTTAACCAATGGACCTGGATATAAATGTGTTCAGCAGAAAAGGGCAAAACAACCCAGTTAAGGAAAACATTTTATTTTTTTTCCCATGATGGTAGCTGAGTTATCTAAATTCTGTTACTAAAAAAGGGCATGGGTGTTTTATAATTGCATGGATAAGCAGTTTTTCCCTAAACAATAGTTGGCACTCCATAGGCACAGGGTAAGCCCAAGACAGGCATTTTAAAATAAGACCATGTTGACAAATTTTATGTGTTCATAATTTTCAACACAGAAGAGTGATAAATTACAAGAAATAAACTACACATAATATGTATAAATGATTTGAAAAGAGTATTTTTTATTAGACCTCTCCTCATATTCATTAATTCTCTTCACTCTCAGTAAACACAAGCACTCGTGTCACTGCTGTGGCATTTTATCAAAAATAGAGCCATCTTTGCCTCAATGTTGACTTCAGTTAAAGAGCAGAACTCATGATACTCCTTAATTCAAAAACTTTCAAAGATTCTTCTTCTCTATAGAGTATCATTTTTACACTGTTCCTTGATCCCTGCCTGCTTCTCACTACTGTCATGCACTGCAAAGTCAAGTCAAGTTAAAGACTCTCTAATATGAAAATACTAGCAACTCTCAGCTGTTTCTATTTTGATGGACTCCATCTGGACTTCACAATTGTTGGTATATGACTGTCTCACACACAATGATTGATCTGAGGGCCGTCTTGTTCATGAAGCCTTTCAAAGAAGTTTTCCTGATAGCATCTACTTCTGTGAAAGGCATGTATTGAAATTCCATAAATTTTGATTTGGATTGGATTCACTTTCAGATCCTTTAAAATACTAGAGCTATATACAGGATCACAGACCTTTAGCTGCAAGAAATTTCAGGGACCATATAGCCTAAACTTTGCATTTTAAATATAGAAAACCTTGGCATCCCAGCCTAACTATAATATCCTGGGCACATATTCTATTTCAAATACGGTGATATAGTGATAAAACTAGGTTAAAATCTCAAAGTTTCCAAAGTAGAAGTCATTGATTTGAGTTATATAAGGCAGATTATCTAGGTTGATCATATTAATTGTATAACTGTGTAAAACCCAAAATGAGCTTTTAACTTTTTCCTCATGTCTTCCTACATATGTTTTGTTTTGATATTAAGTGTTCAGTTTCAAATGGATTCCTTTATATTATTTTAAAACTTTACCCATAATAAGCCATTGAATAATGCTTCATAGAAGAGGCAGTACTTGAATTGGTCTTTGATCATGGGTAAGGCAGTCATACACAATCTTGTACAGCAGATGTGGATTCAATCTGAAGACCAGCATTACTTGTCACGAATGATATCTGCTCCTGAAATCTATTTCTATATGAACTCGATTTAGGCAGTTTTAAAATTTTGTTTTACACATGAGGACCTTCAGTAAAAGGAGGTAATATTTTTATATCTTATGCATGGCTGGGCCAATTGGAAAAAAATTCAGTGAAGCTGAGCAAACCTCATTGGTTGCTAAATCTATATTTTTATCAACTCATTTCTTCTAAATACAATGTTATTTTTCTCATGATTGGTCTACATAATCACCACTACCACATAGGAGCTATATAAACAAAACAACCATAAATAACCATAAACAGGCTATATAAATAGAACAGCCTATGTGGTATAATGAAAAGACCATTATCTATGTGAGAATCTGATGACAAATCTAAAGTTTTCAAATTAATTAGCTGCATGATTTTTTGATCAATTATCTATTTTCACTGAATTTCAGTTTCTACATCTTCAGAATGAATTAGAATATTAATCATGATGAGAGATTAAGGGAAGAAATTTATGTAGAGGCCTTGTACAGACATTTCCTTTCCTTATATATGTTTACCTGTACTGAAGCAACTCATGTGTCTCTATGCTTTAAGGAATTATAGATTTTCCCCAATTAAAATTTTATCATGAGTGAATCTTGGGGAGAAAAAATAATTCTTCCAAATTTGGAGCAGCTGCTATGAATTGTGAATGTATCTTATTGTGATTATTAATACAAAATGTGGAAACATTTTATGATGTCAGCACACTTTGGTTTCTCTTGCCTTTCAGGAGCCTAAGTTGCCAAAGAATTACCTTGCACAAAAATTTGTTCTTCTCTTTCGTTTGTAACTCTATTGTAATAATCATTCATCTCACTGCAGTGGCCAACAACCAGCCCTTAGTGGCCACAAATCCTGTAAGTAAAATGAAGTTTAGGTTCAAGGGGTTAGTGGGGAAGAAATAGGAGAGGTGGGGGGCAGGGGTAGATACATGTATATGTGTGTAATTAAGTATTAATATATGTATATTTTATGTCTGCCATATAAAGAGTATGTATATGTAGCTATATTCCAATTTAGAAAGGTAAATATATCTCAATATTCCCCAAGTTATAAATATTGAATAACAAAAGGAAGAGTAATTTCTTTGTTTCAGTTACCTATACATGTTAAATGTCTTCACCTCATTTATGGTTGGAGTCTTACTGCTGGTGGGACATAACATTTCCTCAATCAAATTTTAAAAAAATCAAGCAAAGCAACTAACTGTGCAGTTAGAGAAAGGCAGCACGTGAAAATGGAAAATTTAATTTAAATTATATGTTTGGTATCAGGCTGACTTTAAAGAGTTAATAAAACCAGGGAAAATGAATGATGCCTATATAATATTGAACTTTATCAACATAAAATTTTTCAAGTGCTCTACCAAATCCTAACTGTCTCAGCAAATATTTGTAAATTGTTCCCTTACAATCCCTTTGGAAGCACAGGTTTTAGGATAAATATAAAAATATACACAAAAATAAGCACAGAGACTATCACAATACAAAAGCTATATTTTAAAAATATAACCTGACATTTACAATACAATTTTATATATTTTATGCAAGTTATATGCATATGTAAGCTATATTTAAATTAAAATATCTCCATAAATAGCAAGCATATATTTGAGATTTTTTAATTGCCTGCTTTTATATTTGTAGTATCTATAATACAGTTTTGGATGTAGATTTGGGAAGGGTGTGTATATATGATATATAAAATAGTTTTTATATAAAAGATTAAGGTTAAGATTATAAAAGATTAAGTTCTGGTTACTGAAATCGGGGAAGGGAAGGAATTTTCACTTAATTGTTCAATAAACTATACTCTCATATGTGTTTTATGTGTGCTTTTAGGGTAATTTCCAAAATTCTAAAATTCCCTGCGTTGTCTGCACATATGCATCTGGATGCTTAATCTTGTATATGTTCCACTCTAAAGTCACTGGGTGAGGAAACACTGGGGTATAATTAGCAATATAAAAAATTGGCAAATATCCTGCCATTTTAGAGTGCATTTCTCTAGAGCAAGGAAAGTCAGAGTTTTGTCATGAAGCTTCAGAGAAAGAGACTCTAAATCTTACATTTATATACATGTGATACTGTTTATCACATAAATTGCAAAATGTAGTGTAGTTACTTTTAATGTATTCTTGGAAAATTTATTGTCTGTTTATATTGCCAATGCCATCATAAAAATATTTTTCTAAAGCATGCTTTAAGTTCTCTTTATCATAATAATTTATAGATTAAATTTTTAATGAGATCAGGAGTTGGAAGCCCAATTAGATATATGTATCTAAAAACTATACAGATAAAATTTTGAAGCTGAAGCCTATCATTTCTATATAACATAGTTAAATAACTCAGCTTTATTTTTGAGAGCACTTTTTAATATAATGTTTGACATCAATGTACAATATATAAAATTTAATATCATACATTCTGCAGATGTATTTAATAAAAGAATAGTTTTATAAATATCCTCAGTCAGAAGGCATTATGTATGGTCGAGAAAACAAAATTTTGTTCAGGATGTAGCTTTGATTGATGTTGTATGAATTAGCAAATCATTTAACTTCTCCAGTACTCAGTTTTTTATCTATAAAATATGTGGCTAGTGATAAATCATGCCTCACAGAATTATCTCAGGGATTACATAAAACAATACATATTAAAATATTTTTAAGCTAACTTATATGCCAATGTTATTACTACTATTCTATGATAATACAATATTTATTTTCTAGTGCATTTAATTTCCAGTTTTAGTGAAAAAGATATTTATTTCAAAAACAGTGATAATTGCCACTAAATATTTGAGTTCCAGTCTGGAAACTGGAGCTGATGGGAGTTAATTGGAGAGCTTTAAATTTATTCCCCTTGTTAAGGGGTAAATATCTCTTTTACTCCTTTGTATTTTCTTTACCCAATATTTAAACCTCTCTCTTCCTGTCTCTTTGAGAAAGTGAGACCTCAGGAAAAGAGGAAGGAAAACCATAACTTTTTTTTCTTTTTACCTACATGAAACCCTCAAACCCCATATTTAAATAAAACAAAGAATGGGCTCATTAGATTATTATTTAATAAGTATCTGCACTGGTAGCACACGATATGCAAGACTTCCTAAGTATTTGGCACTTTTCATGAACTGCTTTTAAAATTATTAAGATTTTTCCAGCAGAATGCAACAATCGAGGAGTTCATGATGACATGGTTAAAACAGATGTAAATTCATTCATGTGCAAAACTTTGATACTTGTAATTACACAATAACTAAAACAATATTAAGAAAATACACATCCACTAAATGTAGTAAATTCGGCATTCACACATTTCCCGGGAGGTGTATCATTTTAAATCTCTGAAGTCAGTGGCTAAATACTTTAGAGGCACCATTAGATGGGGATGAAGACTGGCTTTTATAAATCTGAATCATTAGTAGGAAAGATTTTGTGTAGAGGAGAGAAAATTCTGTGTTTCTGTATAACTAAGCTAAACTAGAATATTGCTTTACACGTACATTTATAAACAACTAAATATGGATTGCTTTCTGGGAATTCCCTGGTGGTCCAGTGGTTAGGACTCTGTGCTTCCACTGCCAGGGCCCAGGTTCAATCCCTGGTCGGGGACCTAAAATCCCCCAAGCCACATGGCACAGCCAAAACATATATATATATATATATATATATATATATATATATATATATATACACACACACACACACACACACACACACACATATATACATACATATATCTATATATCTATATCTAATATATATATCTTTCTTTCCTCATAGGTTAGCTGTAAAGTGTTCCAATTCATTCATCTTTACCTGATGGGCTGTAACTACTTTTGGATGCTTTGTGAAGGCATTTACCTACACACACTTATTGTGGTGGCTGTGTTTGCAGAGAAGCAGCACTTGATGTGGTATTATTTTCTTGGCTGGGGTAAGTGCCATCATGCATATCTACTGACTCATCTTTTAAGAAAACTTTTGGAGGATGCAGAGTTCCTTTGTAATAAAAATATTCTTATTATTAATCATTTTTTAAACAACATCAAGTGATTAACCTTTGCTCATTGTTGTAAATTAAAATATTTAAAGTACCACTGACTCACTGTTTTCGGTAACCACAGGTCAATTAATAATACAATTTTTTTCTATTTAATATTCCAGTGTATATTTTGGCCAAATATGTAGTGACTAAAACAATAGAATTAGAATCATAAATTAGGGATCTATTTTGAATCTCCTTTTTCCTCATGTGCCAAATGAGGGCATTGGGCTTAACCAGCTTTGAAGTTCCATTCTAAAAATGATTGTTTAAAAAAATTGTTATTTTATTTTAAGAGTAGAGGCAACAGTAACTGAATAAAGACAGCCAAAAAAATCTGCTTTTTCCACACAATCTCCTTACATGATATTATTCACAAAGCAAAAAATAATACACTTCTAGCATATTTTTTTAAAAATAACCAGAATAATACAAAACATAAAATGCTGAAAATGAATTCATTGTACATGAATTCAAAAGGACTAGTTTCCAGAAACATAACTGAAATGATACTTATCTATCTATCCATCTACCTATTTATCCAGTCAGATAATAGATGTAGATATAGAGAGGTATGTACACACACTATATGTATTTTTTTACTGAAATAAATATTGTTCCTATTGGTTGTTTGATATTATTGATAATAAAAGTGTCATATATATATTTTCCAAGTGAGTCCAATTTTTGCTCAATTATATGTATGTATGTGTTGAGGCTATTAGTACACTCAGGTTACCTTTATAAAATATACCTTCATTTTACATTTGAAAGATCTGATTTAGAATGCTAAGAACATGCAAACTTTCTGATATATAAGCCATCTCTCTCTTCCTTCTCTTCTTCTTCACATAGTCAGTCTCAACTTCTTCCCACCTCTGATTGGCCAGTTCCATCTTATGGAAGATATGTGGATGCTGAATTTCTTCTAAGCTTTTGAGCCCAGGCAGCACATTTATGAACTTAGGTCTGGAGTCCACTGATCCAAAATGGCTCAGATTAGAAGAAACTGTACACACACACACACACAAGCCTGAAGACAGATACCTAATACTTCATCACATTTACTGTATGAGTAGACAGATAATATTTACATCAGAAGCACACAGTGACCAGCTATTTTTGCTCCTAGAGTATCTCTGAGTTTCATATTTCATGACATATTTTAGGAATTCCATCTACAGAGAAAGATGCCTATTTATTTTCTTTTTGTTTGACATTTACAGGATTTCCACTGATTCCTGCTTGTATACATGCTGTTGCCAGAAGCTTATATTACAATGACAAGTAAGATAATCTCTCTTTTTGATTTCAATTGGAAATAATTACAATGAAAATCTTCAACATAATTTCCCTGCTTTTTCCCTTAGCTGCTGGATCAGTTCTGATACCCATCTCCTCTACATTATCCATGGCCCAATTTGTGCTGCTTTATTGGTACGTAATTAAAATGCTCCCTTTTTCATCATTGTTCATAGTTCAACTTTATTTCCTGAAACATCTGGCCTATGGTATCCTTCAGGAGCTCAGTAGACATAGACGGCATACTCACAGTGTTGATTGAAGAGGGTTAAAGGAAGGTGTTATATTTGAAGTGTTGGCAGGAAGAGGAAAGGAACTAATTCATAAGGGATGGTGAGGCACCAGGCACCAACAGTGGGAAGCTGTTATCATGGATAGACTTTAAGAGGGGGTTGGGTGAGTGCTAGGAGGGGTAGCCCAACAAGAGGTCTGGCCTTGGGTAGAGGAACACAGCTACTGTCAAAAACACAGCCTGACAGGGAAAAAGGAGAAAGAAATACTCAAACTTCTCTCTTTTCCCATGCTCTGATCTCTTGGATCCTCCCATTGGCCAAATGCAGCAAATGCCAAGGGTAAAAAAGCCTTGTGATGATGCAGTCCTCAGACCTGCCTCAGAGCCTGCTGGGGCACAGAGCAGAGAAGGGCAGAGGATGGATCTAGTGAGTGGGGATGGCAAACAGGAAAAACCACACACCTGTGATGGTAATAAGACTAATATCCCCGTAAAGAAAAGACTTTAATTTGGAAAAAGAAAGTATTGCTTAAACTGTTGTTTTATTATAATGATCAGCACTTAATCCAAGTGCACGAATTGGACATTTTTAAGTGTGGTTGCAGGAAAACAGAAGTCAAATTCAGTGCTTTTATTACATTGTTTCAATGGGGAAATAAATTAAACTAAATTAACATGCCTTCTCTCATAGAGCATTAGAGACCAGATTGCAATTACAGTCTTTAAGACTGTAACTATAGCTGATATTTAATTATATATAAAAAGATGAAGGGGGCACATTTCTCAGCCAAAATTCAAAGCTTCCTAACCCTTCTTTTCAGATCCTTTTTTTAGAGAAATATTCTATTATTTTACTACATTTTCCAGCTGCAATTTAGTATGTGGTTATGTTAGAACACTATTCAAGCCATTCTCAAGTGTATCACTGTTATTTTCAAAAGTCTGCCATAATTAAGAGGGTAAATTTTAGAAGCTGATTGCCTGGGTTTGAATTCTTCTACCTCTTACTTGCTATGTGACCTTATGCAATTAAACTCATCACTCTGGGCCTCAAGTCCCTTATTTGCAAAACAGAGAATGTAATTACAGATACTTTTAATTTTTTTTAACAAGAAATTAAATGAGTTAATACATAAAGAGTGCTTAGCCTGGCATGTATAAATCATGGAGCAAGTGTCAAATTTCTGGTCTGTGCTTGGCTACACAAGACAGCCAGTTCAAAAAATCAACACATGAAATTTATTATTATATCTCATGGAAACTTTAATGTACCTTAGTGCAGACTTTATGAAAATTTCAGAGGCAGAAGCATTTCCTTCCCTTGCTACTTGCACATACTCGGAACATGTATAACACATTGTTTAAGCTGTATCCTGAGAAGTCCTAGCTTTGTATTCTTGGAAAGAACCAGCATTGAAACCTAGCTCTACCATTGCTGGTTGTGTTTCTCAGGGCAAGTTCTGTTTTGTTTTGTTTTGAGCCTCTCTATGCCTTTGTTTTCTCATCTATGACTATGCAGTAATAAGAATAAACACCTCATAGGGTGTTGTAAGGATTGAGACGTATCCTGTTAAGCAATTAACACAGTGCCTAGAATATAATAAGCTCTCAAAAAATGCTTTTAAAAAATTCTTCACTTATAATTTCTACATGATACCATGATTCTGTTTTGAGGAAAATACAAAGAAACTAAGATTCTTTTTTTGGGCCATCCAGAAGCTTAGAGAACAAATACAAGGCAAAATTTTATTATAAGAGATCTGGCTCTAGAGAGGGGTATGTGATTCAGAGTCCTAAATCAGAGAGGTTCAGGAAATAAGTAAAAGCACCTAACAAATGAAAAATATAACAGCAATTAACACAATCCTTGGAAGAGCCTGTCCACAACAACTTTGCGAGGGAAGAGTAGATGGTGCAGTTAGGCTAAAATATCACATAGGAATATAGCCCATCAAGCTGCTCAGTAAGAAAGGAAGTGAAAATCCACATTATTTGCAGAAAGCTTTTTCCATTTTTCTGGCCTAACCAAAGATTAGGAGCCTATTTTTCTAACAGGGTAATACGATCTGTCCTTGTTTAAGCTCTAGGGCTCCTCACTGGTCCTGGCCAATTCCAAGGTCTTGGGAGGGGCTCTAGCAATTTTTTATATGGTCACATATTTTTGTACAATTTTTATAAATGAAGAGATTTCAACCACAATCAGTTTCTTTCCACTCAGACTTCCTCTGTCCCATATTCCCTCGAGCAGGGTGGTATTGGAGTGTCTACAGCACTTTTGAGATCTTGCTAAGGGCAAGTTGAGAGGGGATACGGTTAATTTGTGTTTAGTGAGAGATGTTTAGGTCACTTCAGTGAGCAGTTAAGTGATTGCTGGCTAATCTAGTAGAGGAATGGCTTCCAGGAATCCTGCTGCCACTGGGTTGATTCACAGGGCTTCCTGCCATGACCCTAGGTGGTATCATGATGTGAAAATGTCCTGTTGTACCTACGACCATCTATGTGAACTTTATGGGTATTGGAGTAAAAACAAGTTTCTTCTCTTTTCCTTACCTAGTTTTTCTCTAAGATAGATGAGATTCAGATGTAATTCATCTGAAATTCACTATTCTTGTTCTATTTGTATTTAAAATAAATGGAAGTATTTGCAGAAAAGAAAGTAGGATGACTTTCTAGTTTCTAGGTTCACATTTTAAATCAGACTTGCCATTTGGAGAAGCACTTTGCATTTAGAAATTTTTATATAATGGGCATTTAAATTGCAACATTTATAGTGATTTTTATAATTTATGATTTTTGCATATTAGGATTATAAAATATTCTAAATTCTAAATTTATAAGCAGATAAAATGGCATTATTACTTTTTATTCAATGGGCTGGTAGTAATTTCCACTTAGTCAAAACTTTTAAACCAGTAATGAATGCTTGGGAAGGGAATACAGTAGGATGGGTGGAATAACAGCTGATGTGTTGATTCATCATGTTTCATTCTTACACCTGTTGCAATAGCTTATTCTGCTTTTGTCTTTAGCAGACAGTCCTGTGTCTGTAACCATGTTACTTTTCATAGATGTGTTTCCATCAGGATTATAGTTAGCTGTTTATTTTTGAAGCATATGTTCCATTGAATTCTCTAAAAGAATAGTAGAATATTTTTATGCCAGTTATTTTCATAACACATGCCTTAAATCAGCAAATGTATGTTATTTTTTCATTGCTTTCTACATTAAATGAGATGCTACCATTATTTTTCTGATTAAAGTATGTGGATATAAATTGCATAATAGTACACAGTTTGAAATTTTTACATTATTAAACAAAACACAGATGCTAGAAGTCAGGGTGAGAAAAAAGGAAAGAGAACAGCATAGGAGAATAAGAGCCCGAAGGGACTTTTCTGAGGCTATTGTCCATAATTCTGTGGAAGGCGTAAGGAATAGGCATAGAGGATATAGACAAAAGTAACAGATATTGACATGGATAAAGATAAGAAAGAGAGAACGTAGTATTCAGGAAGAGAGAGAGAAATGTATTTCAATAGAACTCTGTTCATTTCTTGAACACTATATATATTTTTTTCACATCTTTATTGGAGTATAATTGCTTTACAATGCTGTATTAGTTTCTGCTGTACAACAAAGTGAATCAGCTATATATATACATATATCCCCACATCCCCTCCCTCTTGAGCCTCCCCCCACCCTCCCTATCCTAACCCTCTAGGTTGTCACAAAGCATCGAGTTGATCTCCCTGTGCTACGCAGTAGCTTCTCACTAGCCATCCATTTTACATTTGGTAGTGCATATGTGTCAATGCTACTTTCTCACTTCGTCCCTGTTTCCCCTTGCCCCTGTGTCCTCAAGTCCATTCTCTACGTCTGCGTCTTTATTCCCTCCCTGCCACTAAGTTCACCAGTGCTGTTTTTTTAGATTCCATATATATGCATTAGCATAAGGTATTTGTTTTTCTCTTCCTGACTTACTTGACTCTGTATGACAGACTCTAGGTCCATCTACCTCACTACAAATAACTCAATTGCATTTCTTTTTATGGCTGAGTAATATTCCATTGTATATGTGTGTCACATCTTCTTTATCCATTCATCTGTCCATAGACATTTAGGTTGCTTCCATGTCCTGCTACTGTTAAATAGTGCTGCAACGAACATTGTGGTACATGTGTCTTTTTGAATTATGGTTTTCTCAGGGTATATGCCCAGTAGTGGGATTGCTGGGTCATATGGTAATTCTATTTTTAGTTTATTAAGGAAGCTCCATACTGTTCTCCCTAGTGGCTGTATCAATCTACGTTCCTGCAAACAGTGCAGGAGTGTTCCTTTTTCTCCACACCCTCTCCAGCATTTATTGTTTCTAGATTTTTTGATGATGGCCATTCTGACCGGTGTGAGGTGATACCTCATTGTGGTTTTGATTTGCATTTCTCTAATTATTAGTGATGTGGAGCATCTTTTCATGTGTTTGTTGGCAATCTGTATGTTTTCTTTGGAGAAAGCTTTATTTAGGTCTTCCACCCATTTTTGGATTGGGTTGTTTGTTTTTTTGATATTGAGCTGTATGAGCTGCTTGTATATTTTGGAGATTAATGCTTTGTCAGTTGCTTCATTTGCAAATATTTTCTCCCATTCTGAGGGTTGTCTTTTCGTCTTGTTTATGGTTTCCTCTGCTGTGCAAGAGATTTTAAGTTTCATTTGGTCCCATTTGTTTATTTTTGTTTTTATTTCCATTTCTCTAGGAGGTGGGTCAAAAGGGATCGTGCTGTGATTTATGTCATAGAGTGTTCTGCCTATGTTTTCCTCTAAGAGTTTGATAGTGTCTGGCCTTACATTTAGGTCTTTTATTTGTTTGTTTGTTTGTTTGTTTGCGGTACGCATGCCTCTCACTGTTGTGGCCTCTCCCGTTGCGGAGCACAGGCTCCGGACGCGCAGGCTCAGCGGCCATGGCTCACGGGCCCAGCCGCTCCGCGGCATGTGGGATCTTCCCAGACCGGGTCACAAACCCGTGTCCCCTGCATCGGCAGGCGGACTCTCAACCACTGCACCACCAGGGAAGCCCACATTTAGGTCTTTAATCTATTTTGAGTTTATTTTTGTGTATGGTGTTAGGAAGTGTTCTAATTTCATTCTTTTACATGTAGCTGTCCAGTTTTCCCAGCACCATTTATTGAAGAGGCTATCTTTACTCCATCGTATATTCTTGCCTTCTTTGTCAAAGATAAGGTGACCATATGTGCATTGGTTCATCTCTGGACTTTCTATCCCTGAACACTATATTTTTAAAGTTTCATGTCTCCCTTTCAAAGAGAATGATTTGTTTTGGGGAAAGTTGTAAACTCATAGTAAGTTTATAATTACAGAAAGTAATTGACAGAAGGCCTTGTTGGGTGCCAAATTTTTTTATATCTAGGATGACCTAGGTTGAATATCAACTGGTTCCAATATGTGATTCAGCCTCCTCATAAGGATAAAGAGGATTATATTACTATCATGGGGAGCTGTGAGGATTGTTGTTACACACATACACATACAAATAATGCAGGAAGGATAAACCAAAAAGATGAAAATGGTTATTATGGTATAATACATATTTGGTAGGTACCTAGTATGAACACTAATACAGAGTAGACACTTAAAATAATTAGCCTTTGCTACAAACAATTATTTCCTTTCTTTGAGCTGAAAATGTTCAGAAACTTTGGTTTTTTTAATCATAGCAAAATTTTAAAATTTTGCATAAGAAAATGAACTAAGCAAAACAATCAGATATTACTTAGCTGAAGGTGGTCCACAATAATTCCACCATAAATTTATTTTTTAAAATCTAAGCCTATTAAGATTGATGTACTTTTTAAATTAATAAATCACAATTCCATATCCAAAGGAAACAAGAACACTATGTTAAAGAGATATCTGCACCCCATGTTCATAGCAGCATTATCCACAATAGCTAAGACATGGAAACAACTTAAGAAGTTATGGTATTTATACACACACACACACACACACACACACACACACACACCACAATGGAATACTATTTAGCCATAAAAAATAAGGAAATCCTGCCACTTGAGACAACTTGGATGGGCATTATGCTAAGTGAAATAAGTCAGACAGGGAAAGACAAATATTGTATGATCTCACTTATATGTGGAATCTAAACAAATAAACAAACAAACTTATAGAAAGAAGAGAACATATTTGCGGTTACCAGAGGCAGGGCATGGAGGAGGAGGAATTGTAGGAAGGTGGTTAAAAGACAGAAACTTCCACGTTTAAGATAAATGAGTATGAGGGATGTGATGTACAACATGATGATTATAGTTAACACTGCTCTATGATATACATGAAAGTTGCTGAGAGTAAATTCTAAGAGTTCTCATCATAAGGTAAAATATATACAATCTTTGGTATTTCTATGAGATGATCGATGTTAGCTAAATTTATTGTGATGATCATTTCACAATATATGTAAGTTAAATCATGCTATGCAACCTAAACTTATATAGTGTCACTTATGTCTCAGTAAAACTGGGAAACATATGAAAAACTTCAGTAGCAGAAATACAAATTAATATTTAGGCAAATATTCTCATCAATAGAACATATTCTTGTGTACTGAAAATATTCTAAGATTCATAAAAGATCCTTCAATAATGATTCTTAATATTAAATATGAAATAATTTCCATATGCCATTTTATTTTCTTTTAGGTGAATCTTTTTTTCCTATTAAATATTGTACGTGTTCTTATCACCAAGTTAAAAGTTACTCACCAAGCAGAATCCAATCTCTACATGAAAGCTGTGAGAGCTACGCTTATCCTGGTGCCATTACTTGGCATTGAATTTGTACTGTTTCCATGGCGACCTGAAGGAAGGATTGCAGAGGAGGTATATGATTACATCATGCACATCCTCATGCACTATCAGGTATGGTGTTCTTGCATCAGGAAGGCAGCTTGTGAAATTTGGTTTTAAATTTACATACAGCTTTGGTTTTATTTTTAACTATATGTGCATCAAGTTGGTTACAAATAATGTATCTTTTCCATTTGGAATCAGATAATTCTATTTTTCTTTTACAGGGTCTTTTGGTATCTACAATTTTCTGCTTCTTTAATGGAGAGGTATGGTGATTGATTTTATTCCTCTTATCATTTTGTATTTGCAATACTTTTTTACTTTAAGAAATTAGACAGAATTATAAATTCCCTAAGAACAAGTATTTCAAATTCCATTTCTGTCAGGAAAAAGAACCATGGAATCTCTTTTACTAGATGTAACTCTCCTTCCCAAAAGCTCAGGTCATATTGGAGTTCAAGGCTGGGGCAAATTCAGCCTCACTTTAAAATATTCCATCAATGACTTTTATTCATCTAGTCTTTCGACCTACCTCTTGAACTAATCCTACTAATTCTGGACTTTGTCCTAGGTACAATGTTAGGCAATCCTTATCCTCATAGAACATACACTCAAATAAAATTGGGTCATTTTTATTTTCCCCCTTTCTCTGGGTTTTTTTTTCTCCTGGGAAGAGCTGCAGTGGGTTAGGAAACAGAAGAGCCCTCTGATTTGTAACATGGAAATGTGCTTTTGGATATTTCAAGATTTTTATCCAATATTTTTTTTTCTAATTGGGAAGTTTCAGGCATCTTAGAAACTGGTACCATATTTCTTATGCATATCAATAGGGCTATAACTCAGTGGTTTGAGCTATATTGATTTAGTTCTTTATAAGATTTTAATCTACTTGACAAAATTTAACCTGTTGGAGGATTTTGGCAAAATTCAATAAAGTTTAGAAATTCAGACAGCAACTAATGAAACATATATTTGGTAATGGTGAAGCTTATCACAAAGCTTCAGATGGGCAACACATGGAACCAGTCGTCATAACTTTATAAGAACCATTTCTATACAACTAATCAATGTTGGAAATCATGTACATGTCATGAAAAACTATAAAATATTGTTTTCCCTTGTTTATGTAATATTTTAATTCTTTCTCTTAGCATACAATAAAATTTCATATTTGATTTCTTAATTTTAAAATATAGATATTTATTTTATATATTTATTTATTTATAATGGCATATAGAACTATCAAACATAGTAGACTATATTTCATATCTTTGAGTGGTGTCTCCATGATTCTTCTGCTGTATCGAGGACAAGAGTGACTTTTTCTGAAGTCAGTGAGAAGTAGGGACAGAGAATGCAATTAGGAAGAATAGATACATCATCTGTTTTGATAATAAAATTCAATTAGCATTTACTATATAACTCTATAAATTAATTATTGTATAAACTGAATTAGACAATCCAATTTCTGCCTACATAGGACTTTACAGTTAAATATAGATGAGAAAGCTACAGACAATATGCCATAAAGCATGTATGAAATAAGATACACGTTTGCATCTGCAGAAACAGATTTGATTTTTATAAAGGGTATTTTTTAAATGTACAAATTATAACCACTAGTAAAATATTTTGTGATGGAAGGCAGTGTAGAATAAAGGCGCTGACACAGTAATGCATTTAAACCCAAAGATGCCTTTTTGTTCCTGGCTGTAACATCTTGGGAAATATTCTGAACTTCCAGAGGTCTCAGTGTGTACTTTTATTAAAGGGAAATAAAAGCAAGTTCTTTACACAAATCTCACAGAGATTAACGTAAACTAGGAATATAAAGTTTTTAGCACCATGCCCCACCCACAGTAGATACTCAGTACATTATAGATTCCTTTTTAGATTTGTCAAATCGCTCATTTACAAAAATATATGTACAAATGGGAACATTAATCATATCGGAATCAAATCTCAAATTGGCCCTTATATTTAGAAAAAGTGCCCAGGGAATATCTAAATTAATGCCTAACACTCTTATTGCACTCTACCTGTGTAAGGAAAAGAGACACAGGCCTTGATCTTTTGCCATGTTCTAAAATTGAGAAAACTTTGGCACTGGAAAATTACAATAAAAAATCGTTGAGCCAACTTGTTACCAAATCCTTCAGCATCTCACAACATCTCCAATATTTGTCCCCTTGTCTTCATCCCTTCATCCCTGTCAAACAATCCCTGTTTGTGTATGATTCATTTCTCATCTTAAGAAATACTATAATGCTTCCTTTTTTTGTCTCTTTGCCTCTAGTTTTTCCCACTCTCATAACATGAAGACACAGCTGCCAAACCCATTTTGTGTGGTTCCAACTATGTCATGTACTTCTTGAAATCATTTGCTCAGGCTTAGTTTCCTTCTTGCTTTCCACGTCAGGTCAAAGAGCTTGCCTTTATCTTAATATCTCCATTTATTTTTTATTCTCACATTTTATTTTTATTTATTAGCCAAAATATTCCTAGTTGCATTTCTCACTAGTTAAATAACTGTGGCTTGACAAGTACTCAGGTCACTTTCATCTCATCTCTAGTCCTCTTAATCAAAAAAATGTGCACTGTTAGCATAAACTAGGGACTCTAGACATTAGAAGGGCCCTCCCTAGTCTCACGGGTATCTTTAACAACACCTGAGAGTAGATATTTTTACAACGTGAACAAAAAGATTTGTTGAGAATAACCAAACTCACATCCTGTAATGAGAAGTAGGTAGAATTTTTATATACAGCTCTATTAAACACCTTTTAATTGATTTAGGTTAAGCAGTGTAGAGTTGGTTTCTTATCAGGTACTAATGGTCATATAAACCCATATTCTTTATATTATACAAAATTATATATTGCAATGTTATATTCTAAAAAGTTGGCCTTACTATTTATATAACACTTATGCGTAAATTAATGAAAACACTTTCATATCTTTAATAACATCAGGCAGGCTCTCTTGCCATCCAATGGCAATTTCCCTTTTTATCTTTCCCCATTACATTCTTCTCATTGTATGTTTACTGAGAGTGGCCACTTTAATGTTCTGTTAATCAGGTGTGATGTTGTGTTAGAGAAAGCAGATGAAAAAAAATAACATCCTTATAGAGAGTCCCATAAACAAACAGATGTCTACAAGGCCTATGGGTCTTTAATTACCTTTATATTTAGCTTCAGTAAATAAGTCAGGAAATTGGCTTTCCATGGTTTTTCTGACGATTTAGTTGCAAGGAAGAAATAGGGTGATGATCTTAATCAAAGTAGATATTTCAAGAGCAAACAGTCATACATTTCAAAGCCATTTTCGCTTTTAGAATTGAATTTAAGCTTTCCTTGTTAAGACTATAAGTACTACTCTCATAGCTAAAATATTTCTTCATGTCAGCTTCTTCCCAACATTTATGTAGAATCTTTTGTACAAAGCTACATTCCACCTCGTTTCAAACAGAAACTATATAGCACATGGATTCAATCAGTCCAGCTTTTAGTAACAAAGTGAGAAGTTAATTAAGCATAAAAATCAGGATCAAAAACAACTCCCATTAGAAATACTTAGATAATTGGCCAAATGTCATTTTTGTTTTAAATCTCTGAATATTTATTTAAAAGTCATACTCTAAAGCCATTCCATTTGTCATTTGCTTATATTCTTGAAGATATTACATATGCAGATGGTATTTTTTAATTACCTTAATTTAAATATGTTATTTGGAGAACTTAGAAATACATCACTAAACCATGAAAGGAATAAAGTATAATTTTTATAAGATAAATGTATTCATTTTCCTATAAATGCTGTTATTTCAAAGAAAATTTATATGAATAAAAATTATTTCCTTCAGATATAGTTGCCATATGTAAAGAAGTAAGCTTGAAATTCCTGAAGTTCTGAATTTCATATTAATAAAACAATGTATTGCATTCCTAACTACATAATTTTTGAATTATAGAGTAGGGAGACGCCTCTCCCTGCTGTGGCCTCTCCCGCTGCGGAGCACAGGCTCTGGACGCGCAGGCTCAGCGGCCATGGCTCACGGGCCTAGCCGCTCCGTGGCATGTGGGATCTTCCCGGAATGGGGCACAAATCCGTGTCCCCTGCATCGGCAGGCGGACTCTCAACCACTGCGCCACCAGGGAAGCCCCTCCTGGAATTTCTAATAACTCATTCTGAATTCTTACTAAAGAAACTGATTGACCTTATATTTGTTTGTTTTGTTTTTCTACATGTTAAAATATGAAATGAGACAGTAAAACTTTGTGTTCATTTTAAGCGACAGATTAGAGGAGACTAACAGGACCTTAAAGTATCCCACAGAGCTGCAGACATCCTGGGACTACCTATTCGCTATAGATTGTTTGTAATTTGGAGAAGAGATAAGAAAATGAAAAGACTTAAATAAGCAGCCCTATTTTAAAGTTTAATATTGCTATGTACACATGAATGTAATGAATAAAAAGTTGAGGAATTTATGTAATTCGTAGAAAGTTAAACAATATTGTATGAGTATGTTTGTAGGACATGAACTACTAGAAAGTTGTTTTTGGATGCTCAGATTCCCTTTGGGGAAACAATCAAAGGGTCAAAGAGCAGTAGAGATTTGGGGAAGACAATTCAAAGCTATACATGCTCTGCAAAGACACAGATCAGGTCACAGCATGTGGCTAATACATTCTTAACCTAGAAGCAGACAGGAAATGTACAGGTGATCGAGTTGGAGATGCATTTGATATTCTCATTTATGCTCACTGACTCAATAGGAAGAAAATCATCTGTGTCTTATGTTCAGTTAAAACCAAAATCTTTGTATATGACCTACCTAGTTCTCATCTCTATCCCCAAGCAGAAAAGATAGAAGAGTCATTAAACTTCAAATTTATCCAGACAGGGGGGTATCTAAATACACAAAAGTGGAGTGGTGACATTCCTAAACTTTTTTTTCCCACAATACTCATCCCATTATATGTTCAGTGCTGTAATTATCTGTTCAACACTTTCTTCCCTCTGGGGGTAAGCTCCATGAGGGCAAAAACCCTGATCTTTTTTTTCCAGAATGTAGCTCAATACCTGGCACATGCTAATCACAGTAAAATGTTGTTGCTGCTGCTGTTGATGATGATGGTGATAATTATTTATATTCCCTGTATCCCTGTTTTTAAATCTTTTTTCTCTCTTCTTTTATATTTCACTAATTATCTCATTCTTTTAATAAAAATATTGATACAAAACTAAATGTTGCACATGCCAACTTGTAAGTGAGGGTGTAGATTAACTATCTGACACCAAGACATTCATGTGCATTTTCAGAGCTTCAAAGAGAAGGCATAGAAAGAGAAATATGAAGTTTTCTGTAGTCTGTACTAAAGTATAGAGTAATTGCAAAGATTTCCTAATATAAAGATAGTTTACTCAATTTCATTTTTTAATTAAGAAAATAAAGTAATATTATTCACTCAATATCAATGCTTTTTTTAAAAAAAGCTTTTGTACATAACTTATTTTATTGTATTATTAAATACATTATCTTCATTTCATTTATGAATTGCTCTTACCCTTTCTGTTTCTTTTTGTTTTATAGGTTCAAGCAATTCTGAGAAGAAACTGGAATCAATATAAAATCCAATTTGGAAACAGCTTTTCCCACTCAGATGCTCTCCGTAGTGCATCTTACACAGTGTCAACAATCAGTGATGGTGCAGGTTACAGTCACGACTGTCCAACTGAACACTTAAATGGAAAAAGCATCCACGATATTGAAAACGTTGTCATAAAACCGGAAAAGTTATACGACTGATAATAGAGCGTGTATTGCTGAACTATTTTGTTCCACTCCTAACTCAAGGACTTGGATCCATGACTTTACAACCAGAAGACTTCAATATTAAACGAATTATTTGAAGGTGACAAAGAAAACCCTCACATGAATTCAGTAGTGTGTTGATAAATGTTTCACATTAGCTCCATGGGGAAAACAGTCCTGATTTGTAAGTTTTGCCAGTTTTTATGGTGTAAGTACTCCCGCCATGGCTGATTTCAAGTTACCAACTTGACATCAGTGAATGTGGACTTGGGTAAAAATGAGCACAGTCAGTTGTAGGTTGGTGTGAGCCAGCTCTAGCACACCACTGCATGAATCCACAAATAAATAGACCATAAAAGACATAGACACAATGGGCACAATTCCACTCCTGTTGCCTGAAGAGACCTTGCTAAGGCCTATAGACTTGGAAAGAAAATGAGCTTTTCATTTGTTTTTAAAATCTTTATCCCATATTCCTTGGTGAAGTTGATTTTTTGCCCAGAAAGTATTCTAGCCCTTTTTGTTTTTATTTTTTCAAATGGACCAGATAAAGAATTAATTATTCCTGTTTGCTTACCCTCTTCTCCTCCCAAAAAATAAATGAGCAGAATTGCTGTTGGCTACTCATTTGCTGATTCATCACAGTTATACCCCTTGTCATATCCATTTTTGAGGCTTGAGGAATAGTATGTATGATACGCAATCCTACTTTGGTAACATTAGGGAGAAATCTTGGTTGATACTACAAAACATGTAGTTGACTACTTTCCCATCTTACTACACAAGTGGGAAGGAATTCGTGTCCATATACCTGTAAATAGAAACTTTGCCCCTTCCATTTCTACTATGTGGACAAATTAGCAATTATTTTACATGAAGGAAATCAATGAAGGATTTCTTATTTTCTTAAAAGTTTGTAAAAAAATTGTGAAAAGTAGGCTTGTAAATACTCTGTTATTCTATTTTATAGTCTCAAATATATACAATCTAGGTAATTTTTTAAAAAACAAATACTTAATGTAACAATGTGTGCATGTTAATATCTGATACTGTGTCTGGGCTGATTTTATAATAAAATAGAATCTGGAATTCTTTATTTGGTAACTATTTTAAAGACAACCAGATGCCAGCATCAGAAGTTTGAGAACTAAGTTTGAGAAATATCTATGATAAGATATAAAATATTTATTTAAAAAATCCTCAAGGCCATTGTTTTATTGAATATATTAGCTTTGGTGATTCATACCTTAATAATAGATATGTTTGACATATTTCCTTTTTTATTTTGATGATGAACTTTCATTCTAATCCAGAAAATTTAAATGACTCCTATGATAAATGCCAATCTGCTATTCTTATGGTTTTTACCCCGTTAAAAAGATTACTTTTCTGACTTACTATATGAAGCTTTGGAAATGCTGCAAGGCTATTTTTTAAAATTAGAGGAACACAATATATATCATATACAATGTTTTATATTTTAATAGAGATACTATATATGATGATGCAATATAGTAAAAGACCTGAATGTATCAGTAAGGAAGAATTGTTGTCAGAACATTTATGGAATAATTAAATTAAGATGGAAGAAATCCTCGCTAATGAATTAAAGTGACATTTAAATGGGATTCATTTTTCCTAATGTCATTTTCCACTGATTTCTGAAAACCAAAATGCCTTCAATTAGTAAGTCAGTTTTGGCAGGAGAATTCATTACATCTATATGTTTTTGTTGTTGTTGCTGTGGTGTGTCAATCTGCTTAAAATGGATTAAACTAATGACTTAGTCATCACAGGTTGTTTCTTAAGCTGTCAATAGATGGTAAGTTCAGAAGTCATTTGAAATTGTCCAGGTAAATTATCTAAATTAGTAAGAATTCACTTATTAAAAGGTCTGGTCAGTAGATTTATGATTTATCTATACACATGTAAAAGCTGTATTGTTAGTTTCAGATTTACGGATTTCAAAACAAGCTTTTATAAAAAGGAACTCAGGCTGTTCTGAACTTTCTAATGCCTAAATTATACAATAATTCCTTTAAATAATCTCATATTTTAGCTATTTATTATTCAAAGACACAGATTCAAATCCTTCACTGGCACTGTTCATATATTTCAGCATTCTTCCAGACAAGCTATCAAGTCTCAACCATAAATGACAGTAGAAAATGTCAAATTATCAACGAGCATTATATTAAAAATACATTGTAACTTTCAAGTCTTTTTATTGTGCTTTTATCATATTAAGTTTAGATCAGATTTCCTTTGTGGCCAGGATTTATCTATTGTACCATCTTTAGGTGAAGACAGTCCATGATTAATCAGTGTTAATTTTGAACCCATTTTTTTTTAGAAGTAATATTTTTAAATATTAGACTTCTCTAAAACTGAAGTACTAATAATTAAGATCTCCTTTGTATCTTACTCATATAAAAAAGTAAAATCAATACTGTTTAAAAGCAAACTTCCTTGGTATCTAAAAACTTATTTGGGGAATTTCTAACTTTTAAAATGCAAATCTGCTGCTTTTCTGAAAGTATTTGTGAAAGTCATTTTAATTTTTAAACAATTCTAGTCTGTCTTTTTTTTTTAATTTCTAAAGTTATTTAGTGCATTTATTCATAAAATATTCATTCTGGAATTTAGTGTTTGTTCAAATGTAATCCAATGTACATAGAAGTAGTGGTAGCTATAGTGCTGTATTTATTGCTTGATAATGTTTTTTAAATGTGAACTTATCTAATTTTCTCTTGGTTTTAATATGCTAATAAAAACCATTTCTTTTATTTCTAAAACATACCCAAGATATTCTGATCAATTAAAATAACTCATGTTATGCTTACATAGTGTATATCTCTATATTTTGATTGTACGAAAATATTAAAGTTATGAGCTAAATTTGATTTTCACTCATGTTTACTGGAGTACTGAATAATCTCAATTACAAATACAATTCTTTACAGCAATCAGTGTAATACTTAAAATCGATGACTATATCACCATTACCCTCTTTGAAGTCTTCCATAAACCTGTAAATCATTCCATAAACATGTTTGTTAAAATTATGAATTCGTCTTGTAAGCTAGAAAATTCCAAATAAAGTACAGTGTACGCAAATTCCTTCCTAGGCTGAATGAAAGGAAAAGATTCCCAGAAATAGGAAAATGCACAAAGATTTGTCTCCTTTCTCCATTATATTCTACTGTATAGTTTTGTGTTGAATAGCAGAAAGAAACAGAAGGAAAAGAACTACTTAAAAATATAATTTTCTCATTTAAAGTTTTTAGTGTATTATATTGGTATAGTATATTTACATATATTCAAAGACGTGTAGCCATCTCCACAGTCAATTTTATTACATTTTTATGACCTCAGGAGGAAACCATGTATCCTTAGCTATCACTCTTCTATCCTCCCATCCCTGCTCCCACCCAAGCCCTAAGCAGCACTAACTTTCTGTCTCAATAGACTTCCCTATTCTGGACTTTCATATGAATGGAATCATATGGAATATGATCTTTTCTGACTGACTTCTTTTACCTATAATGTTTTCACAAGTCCATAACTTGCTCCAGTTTCATTCCTTTTTATGACTAAATTATTCCATTGTATGGATTTACCACATTTTGTTTATCCATCTGTCTGTTGATGGACATCTGTGTTGTTTCCATCTTTTGGCTATTATGAATAATGCTGCTATGAACATTTGTGTACAAGGTAATTTTTTTAACATATATTTTAATTTCACTTGGTTATATACCTAGAAGTGGAAATGTTGGATCATATGTTAAATACATCTGAGGACTGCTAGACTGTTTTGCAAAACAGCTGGACCATTTCACATTCCCACTAGCAGTGTCTGAGGGTTCTGATTTCTCCACATGCTTCCCAACACTTGTTATTATGTGTCTTTTGTACTTTAGCCATCCTAGTGGGTGTGCAGTGGTTTCTTGTGGTTTTAATTTGTATTTCTTTGGTGGCTAGTGACGTTGAGCACCTTTTCATGTTTTTATCGGCCATTTGTATATTTTTGGAGAAATGTCTATTCAAATCCTTTGTTCATTTTTAAATGGATTGCTTGTACTTTATTATTGAGTTGAAAGAGTTCTCCATGTATTCCAGGTACAGGTCCCTTATCAGATATAAAATTTGCACACATTTTCTTCCATTCTGTGGGTTGTCTTGTCACTTTCTTGATGGTGTCCTTCATAGCACAACAGTCTATAATCTTGATGAAATACAATTTATCTACTTTTTTCTTTTGTTTCTTAGGCTTTTGGTGTCTTATCTAAAAATCCTTTGCCAAATTGAAGGTCATGAAGACCTACTCCTACAGTTTCTTCTAAGGAATTTACAGTTTTTGCTCTTACATTTAGATCTTTGGTCCATTTTGAGTTAAGTTTTGTATACGGTGTGAGATAAGTGGCCAAATCCATTCTTTTGCATGTGGCTCTCCATTTGTCCCAGTAATACTTGTTGAAAAAAAATATTTTCTGCATTGAAGGATATCCTTGTCTTGGTATCCTGATCAAAATCAATTGACCTTAGATTTATGGTTTTATTTCTGAAAAATTCTATTGGTCTCTCTTTGTGTCCAAACCACATATCTTGATTACTTTGCTTTGTAGTAAGTCTTGAAATCAGGTAGTGTGAGTTGTTCTGTTTTATTCTTATTTTTCACAGTTGTTTGGGCCATACTGGGTCTCTTGGAACTCCATATGCATTTTATTTTTTTATTTTTTTAAATTAATTAATTTATTTTTGGCCGTGTTGGGTCTTTGTTGCTGCACACGGGCTTTCTCTAGCTGTGGCGAGCGGAGGCTACTCTTTGTTGTGGTGCATGGGCGACTCATTGCAGTGGCTTCTCTTGTTGTGGAGCACGGGTTCTAGGCACGCAGGCTTCAGTAGTTGTGGCATGTGGGCTCAGTAGTTGTGGCTCACGGGCTCTAGAGTGCAGGCTCAGTAGTTGTGGTGCATGGGCTTAGTTGCTCCGTGGCTTGTGGGGTCTTCCTGGACCAGGGCTCGAACCCGTGTCCACTGCATTGGCAGGCCAATTCTTAACCACTGCGCCACCAGGAAAGTCCTTCCATATGCATTTTAGACTGAGCTTGTCAATTTGTACAAAGAAGCCTGCTGGAATTCTGATAGGGATTACATTGAACCTGTCGATAATTGGGAGAGTATTGCCATCTTAATGTTAAATCTTCTGATTCATGAACATTAGATGACTTTACATTTACTTAAATCTTTAATTGCTTTCAATAATTTTTCTAGTTTTCAGAGTATAAGTTTTGCATTTCATTTGTTAAACTTATTCCTAAGCATTTTATTCTTTCTGATGCTATCATGAATGGAACTGTTTTGTTTTATGTTTGGATTGCTTATTGCAAGTGTATAGAAATAAAATTAACTTTTGTGTATTGATCGTATATCCTTCAACCTTGCTGAACTCATGTATTAGTTATAACATATTTTAGTGGATTCCTCATAACTTTCTACATAAAAGATCATGCCATCTGCAAATAGAGGCAGTTTTACTTCTTCCTTTTGATTATGAATGCCTTTTATTTCTTTCATGTCTAAATGTCATGGCTAGAACATTCAGTAAAATGTTGAATGGAAGCAACAAGAGCACACGTCATTGTCTTGTTCTTGATCTTAGGGAAAAGCACCCAGTCTTTCCTCCTTAAGTATGTTAATTGTGTGTTTTTTGTAGATGCCCTTTACAAAGTTGAGGAAGTTCCCTTCTATTCCTACTTTGTTAATAGATTTTACTATGAGAAGGTGTTGGATTTTGTTAAATGCTTTTTCTGCATCTATTGAGATGATCATGTGATTTTTGTTTTATATTTTATTGATATAATGTATTACATTATTTAATTTTCAGATTTTAAAACAATCTTGCATCCCTGGGATCACCTCTATTGGTCATTTTAATGTTTAATTCTTTTTATATGTCGCTAAATTCAGTTTAATAGTACTTTGTTGAGGAGCTTTGCATCCATATTCATAAGAGATATTGGTCTGTAGTTTTCCTTTTTTGTGATGTTTTTGTCTGGTTTTGGTATCACAATAGTATCATCTTCATAGAACGATTTGGATTGTGATCCCTCCTCTTCTGTTTTTAGAAGAGTTTGTGAAGAAGAATTCCTTGAAGCATTTGTATTAAATCTTCTTTGAATGTTTGGTGAAATTCAGTGGTAAAGCCATCTGGACTTGGACCAGATAAGGGCAGTTTTTTGATTACTGATTCAATTTCTTCACTTGGTATTGTCCTATTCAGATTGCCTATTTCTCCTTGAGTCAGTTTTGGTAGTTGATATTTTTCTAGGACTGTGTCCATCTCATCTACTTTGTCTAATTTGTTAACCATACAGTATTGAACAATCACTAAGGTCACAAACTGATTTTTGGCTGGAAATTTTATAAGGAATCTTGGACTGGATTTTTTAAAACCTGTGGGGTTTTTTTGCCATCTTGGGACTAATAAATCACACACACACACACAAAAAAAGTCTCTATGCCAGATTTCACCTGCTGTGTCTATAAATTTGGGTGAATTCCATTTTTCTCAAGGTCCCCCAAATGTGACATAGTTCCTAGCATGCTAGGAATTGACCATCCTTACCACCTATAAGCCTGGGTGGGACCTGTAAGTCAAGCACAAAGCCAGTTTTCCTAGGAAGGTTTAAGAGTCATTGGCTCCATAAGAACAGTCACACTTTCTTCCCCAAATGACCATAATTTAATGACCATCATTCTCAAAAATGACACTCCTGGTTAAGGCCTTTAGTACACAATCTATTTGTCCTATTACATACTGGTAGGAAGGAGGATTCATTCTTAATGAACCTATTCAAATAACTATATTATCATAAAAAGTTAGAATACTTAAGTTTTTTTTCTAAAATTCTTGGGAATCAGTTAGAATCTATTATTTTTAAATGTTTTATTTCAGTTTAAAAACAAAATTTATAATATTATTTTGGGTTAGATATCTGAAAATGAAAGAGAAAAGGTTTACTGATAATATCCAGAAAATAGAATGCTAAAACAAAATATTAAAAATATTCCATACAAATAACAATAAAAATATTTTTCCTTATCAGTTCTTTCAATTCTGTGAAATTAATTCTTGGTCTGGTGGATCTCACATTAGCAATGTCACTAAGATGTCTCTTGTGCAATTAAAAAAGTTCTCAAAATCCTGGTTCGCTCCACTTGGTATGGTCTGAAAGTTTGTGGTGCACTGACATTTTGGCCTTAACCAAAATAAAGCTGAGAATTTCATTAATTTTTTGGCAACATAAGCATTATTAGTGGACATTGGCAAAGGTAGTTTCAGTGGAGTTTTTGAGACAAAATCTTGATTACAGTGGGTTCCAGAGAAATGGATTATCGTAAAATACTTTTTTGAACAAAATAAAAAATAGAAAACATGACATAAAAATAATATGGCAGAATCAAATCCAATGCATCTAGGGCTTAACTTACATATTAACAGATTTTCAACTTGGATCACAAGCAAAACCGTATCTTTGAGGTAGACAAAAGACAAACCTAAAAACCTTGAAAATACAAGGATCAGCAAGGGTAGGATATCAGGGAAATCAAACAAACGAGAAAGCAATGGTCCTGATCTTAATATCAGTCAGGGAGGAATTTAAGTTTTTTAATAAGGCATCATTTGGGGAAAATAAATGTACTTTATAATGCTAAAGAGTACAAGTCCCAAAGAAAGCATAACACATATGAATACCTGTGAAGTTATGAATATATAGAAGAAATTACAGGAGGCATAAGGAGAACTAGACAAAAACACAAAAGTAGTAGCAGACTTTAATTTATCTCTCTCAACAATGATAAAGTAGACAAAAATATCAGAAAAAAAACCCAAAAGACATAATTAACATATTTAGAAAAGTAAACCTTTCAAACTACTTTTATAAAGTGAGAATATCATCGAATTCAAAATATGATATTGCACCAAAGTAGTACAATTAATATCTTATGAATATTGGTAGATAAAATACTAAAGTAAAATATTGGCAAACAGAATTCAATGCATATTAAAGATCTTTCACAACCAAGCAAGATATATTTCAGGAATGCAAGGATGAATCAATATTTAGAAATCTATTAACTTAATACACCATAGTAATAGCAGTAAGGAGAAAAATATCAAATAATCATCTTCAATGAGAGTGGAGAAGCATTTGACAAAATTCAATTTATACTTAATTTTTTAAAATAAAAATAAATAAGGAATTTATATACACACACTTCATTTACATGACAAAAGATACCTCAGCCCCCAAATCATCACCATGTTAATAGAAAAATACTGGAAGCTTTGTCCCTAGAGTCAGGATCAAGATGTAAATGCTTACATATAACCACCATTATTTAGTATCCAGCTAAATGAACCAGCCAATGTAATTTGACAATGCAAAACAAAATAAAATTAAGCAAAATAGAGGTAAAAAATATGGAAAGGAGCAGAAAACTATCAAGATTTTCTGATGATAGATACAGACACACCTGGAATGTTAATCTAAGCAGTAAGAGAATTCAGAAATTTAGGAACATACTAAGTAAATGTGCAAAACTCAATATTTTCTGTATATACATATACCAACCAGGTAGAAGATGCAGTGGGAAAAAAAGGAGCAAATGCTATTTGTAATGGCATCAAGAGAAATAAAACATATAGGAAAAAAATAAGCAAGAAATGAATGAAATACATTTTAAACACTACTATGGTCACAACAGAGGACATCACTACGTGGAAAGGCACCATGTTCTTAAATAGGAAGATCATTGTAAGGATGTAATTTGGCCCCTAAATAAATTATAAAGTATTTATGATCTAAATAATAATAGTAGGTAGTTATTTTGAAATCAGATGTGCTGATTCTAAATTTCATATACAGTCATCCTTTGGTATTCTTGGGGGATTAGTTCCAGGGCACTCCTCCTCCCTGCCAATACCAAAATCTGCAGAGGCTCAAGTCCCTTATATAAAAAAAGCATAGTATTTATATATAACCTATGCACATCCTGTATACGTGTCTAGATTACTTATAATATCTAATACAATGTAAATACTATATAAATAGTAAATACAATGTAAATGCTATGTAAATAGTTGCTGGGTGGGTGGCAAATCCAAGTTTTGCTTTTTGGAACTTTCTAGAATTTTTTTTTCATCTGAGGTTGGTTGAATCTGCAGATACAGAACCCTTGGATACAGAGGGTGGACTGTAGGGTAATAAAAATAAATAGTCATGAAGATTCTAAATAACAGTGGTTAGGAGATAAGCCCTAACAGATGTTATGAAACACAATTAAAACAGTGGTAACGGTACATGATTAGAACAGAGAGAACAGGAGGGGAAGTGTGTATACAGACTACTCTTTGGAGCAGAAAACAGTAATCAGAATGGGGAGTGGAATGACATTATCACTCAGAGAGTCATTAATTCTTGTCCTTTCCCACTTTCTCTTCTTTAAAAATGTGCCAACTCTGGAATACCAGATGTAAGAAATGGGCATAACTGGTAGTGGTTTCTCCCTTGGCTTTAAAATGCCAAACTCATTGAAACTATTACCCATTAAGTATAAAAGTCTGTAGAAAAAGCCATCTTCCTCATTAATTTTTGCCTGGGAAAAAAGTGGAGATGCCAGTTGTTTGTTTGTTCAAGTTACAGTTATAAGCATATAATTTCAGTGATTTCATAGATTCATGGATGCTGAACTACATCTGTGGATGACCTAGGAGTACTTAAACCTTAAGTAAATCCCTTTGGCCTACATTTTCAGCAAAGTTGAATAGTTATTCTTTTGTTTCTAAATTCCATCTACAATCTCCTCTCAGACTCCAGCTAGAAGGCATTTCTCAGGCCTTCTGAAAGCTCAAATATCTTCACCATACAATTTTGTTTTAAGGTATTTCTTAAATAATTTTGCTATTTCAATTTGTCCTTTACATTTTAACTTTCCTTTGACCTTTTTCTCTTTATCTTATCTCAGGGTATATATTATATTCCAACCATTATTGTCATAAATTTTCTGTAAACTCATTTATATATTTAAACCCTAGCCTCTTACTGCTTGTTGCATGTCTTAGTCTGGTCAGTTTCCAAAACAAAAATACCATAGACTGGGTGGTTTAATCAACAGAAAGTTATTTCTCACAGTACTGGAGAGAAAGCCCAAGTTCAAGGTGCCAAGATTAAAGTTTAATTTTGAGTCCTCTTCTCTTAACTTGTAGGCAGCTGTCATCTGGCTGTGTGCTCATATGACCTCTTCTTTGGGCATGTGGAGAGAGTAAGCTACTTGGTGTCTCTTCTTATAGGTACACTAATCTTATTTTTTCAGGGCCCCACCTTTATGATCTCATTTAACCTTAATTGCTTCCTTAGAAGCTCCATCTCCAAATACAGCCACACTGGGGGTTAGGGCTTCAACATATGAATTTGAGAGGGATGCAAACATTCAATGCATAACACGTCATTATTTCATTACAAGTTCTCTGTGTACAACCTATTACCTCATAATAAAGCAAACAAAACATAACAAAAAACTAAAATTTGCATTCCTCTTGTAAATCAGATAGTGCCCCCTTTTCTGAAATGAGTTCTGCAAAAATGTCATTGCTTAAGTCTATTTCCAGACTGTTGCTGATGGCTATCTTCTTGATCTTCTTCATAGGACAACTAGTTTCCTCACAAACTTCAAAATTCTCTCTCCTTTAAGGTTCATTTTGGTTATTTTAAACTTTTATTTCTTTGTGTTCATGTAACAAATGCAGCCAGTCATTTTTCTCTTTTGGATTCTGTGTCCAGGAAGCTCGCCCAGCTGTATCATTTTTCACTGTTACTTAGTCATACAAAGTCTGTATAAGAATGTTCTTCATCTCTGAGGATATACAAAGAGCTCTTTCTATGAAAAGAAACCTATTTGATTCAAGTCTACAAACCCAGGACAATTTTCTAGACTGCAATTTACACCCCAGTGTGTGCTCCATAAATTTAGGGTAACCATATACATTTGTTTGCTTGAGTCTAGGTTTGTTGCTTATTGTCCTGGCATCAATTACAGCTTAGCATTTGCAGTACTGGCCTCAGATCCATGAGAAAGGAGCTATGTTCTTCTCCCGGCACTTCAGAGACTCTAATTCTGGCTTTATTCTAGCTTGATCCCTTTCCATGTGACAAGGAGTTATCTGATCCAAGGAAACATGTCCACCTAAAGCTTAGCCCTTCTAACCATATCCTGAGAACCCTGGGACCCCAGAGTTTCCAGCTCCAGTGGCTTATGCTCATATCCAGGAACTGCACAGGTCTTTTGGCTGGATTCTCCTTTCGTATGATGGACCTTGCCTCTTCTGTGCCCATTCCTAGTCTCAAGAAGTAGCCATGGGATGGGTGTTTACACCGAGAAGTGAACAGAACTCAGATGCACAAGCTGAAATGAACACTTACATCCACATGAGAGGGCCCATCAGTGCAAGGAGGAACTGGGGATGGACAAAAAAGGCCCTTTTGGGGGACAGGCAACAGTTTATCCCATACCAGCATATTCCTGTACGAAACTCCAAGGATCCTAAGAATTCTGAGAAACGTAAATTTGAAATTTATCTTCTTGGGTGTTTTGAATATTTACGTGTAAAAATAGGTATAGAAAGTTACCAAATAGTGTTGTGGCTTCCTTTATATACTTGGAATATGTCACATACACAGGCTTTAATTCGTACCCTTGCCTCAGGCTCCAGATACTAGGGAAAAGCCTGAGCAATTTTCTTAGAATAAACATTTCTTAGTTTGGATAATGAATTATATGTTCCCTTATTCACTGCTACTCTAAACCTCCCCTAACCCCATTTGAGAAGTACATATTAAATGGTTAAACCTTTCTTGTTTTTTCCTTTTCTTTTTTACCCACAGATGTGTTTCATGCTTTTATTATGCACACTAAAGCGTACATTTTCCCATTATTTTCAATCAGTCATAACCTAATAATTCTTCACAATAACCATGAAAACAGCTAGTTTTACTCATGTTATTCTAATAACTCTACTGATCAAATATCATACCTGCGTGGTCCTGTGAAGCATAGGCCACCTCTGAAGGTAACTAATAATCTCTGTCTTTGACTTGCTAAGTGGAATTGCAATAGGATTCCTCCAAAAGTCATGTTTCTTCTACTGATACATGTTAAACCCAGATTCACTGCTGTTCTAAAGATCATTTGAAAGTTCTTTATTTCCTGGCATTAACATAATAATAAATATCTACTGCATTCCTAAACATTGACTTAAACATCAGAGTTTGGGGGGCAGTTGTTCTTTCTCTAGAGACACTGGTTCTCACAAAGAAGCCTCTTCCTCAAAGGATCCTCCCACTCTCTCCTGCACAGAAACTGTGCAAGTTGTCCTCTTCTCTGCTTTTTTTCAACCTCCAAATGTAGATATTATGTATGATAAATAGAAACTAACAGAAAACACTGCTTTCCCTTCTCTTTCTGCTGTAAAAATGCACTCAGTTCTGTTCCATGTGAGAAAGATTTGCCCTGCCTTTTATCTTTCTTAAACTTTCCTTTTGCAGGTGTCTGCAGACATTTCTATACCCCTGTCTAAAGCTAAAGGAGAAAACTCAGCACTCTGCATGACCAAAATCCTTTGTTGGTTGCCTGCTACTCTTGATCCTTTGCAGACACGTACACCCCACTAAGATGCTCATGGGTTCTTTCTGCTCTGTAGTCTCTTTGTTTTGTGCCTCTTCACTGTCTCTGGCTCCCTGAGTAGCTGTAACAACTGCAGAGACTTTCTTTTCCCTCTACCCTACCTGCCCAATAGGATGTGTTACCTTATGTCCTATCTTACACGGCTTCCTCTATATTTTAAGATCTTGGCACAAAGTAGGCACTCAGTAAATATGGTTTCTCTTCCCTCATCTATTAAAAAATATATTTGAATCAGTAAGGCAAATGTAATCCTCAGCTGATTAATAAAATTGAGGCTTCGCAAACTTATGTCAATGCCATACTGTTTCCAAAATATAAAGTTAAGACTAGAAATCGATGTCCGTATTTGATACTAGAAACAGTATCAAACTGTTCATACCAAAAAGAGACAGTATAGAATAAAATACTTTACAAGAAAGCCCCTCAGAAGACCTTTTACTGTCATTTGATAGTAAGGGTTTGGGGGAAGAATCTGTCAAAGAAAATGAGCTGAAAGGCAAAGACATGGTTTTAAAATAATGGCTTCCAAAATAAGGAATTGGCAAAAATTCCTTTGCACAATCCCGTCTACAAAATAGGAACTTTTTTTTTTCCCTGACAGTCTGTTGTCTCTTCTATCTCATGATGAAAGTAGATTCATCCTTTTATACTACGATTATTTCCTGTTTGAGTAGTCAGTCATCAGTGGCTGAAAGAGAAAGAATCATTTGTTGTTCTTTTCATTCAGTTGATATGGTCACTCAGCTATCTCAAACGGTGGCCAGGCCAGGTCTCATTGGCTGCCTGACTCTTTGCAGCCATGCCCAGCAAGGTCAGAACCAGAAATGTGGAACCCAGTGGGGGTCATGACCCTAAACTGTGCTCCATGACCTTGACTTGTTTATGTGATCTTTGAATATCCATTTCCTCAAATGCAGCTAGCCGTGGCAATACAAAAAGTTGAAAACTCACTGTTTCTAAGAAGTTCTAAAGAATCAAGAGGTATCAATTAAGACATAAAGTGACAGGTAAAGATCTGCAAAGCACAGGGAAAGAAATTTTAAACTATAATGGATATGAAGGTCTTGTATGATTAAGCAGGAAAATATGTAGCACTGTTGGTAACTTCCAGTAAACTATTAAATCAGCTATGCTTTAACTGTCACAGGTGTTAGGCCACAAGGTGCCCAGGGGAGAACAATTTATTCTATGGCTTCCAGAACACATTTGATTCACATCCTGTCTCCCATGTTATTTTACAATGTATTGGGATTGGCCAAAAAGTTCATTTGGTTTTAAGTAAAAATAAAAGACACATTTTTCATTTTCACCAAGAACTTTATTGAACAACATATTCTCTAACCGAACAAACTTTTTGGCCAACCCAATTATTATATTTATCAGATTACAAGATAAGCATATTTTGGATGGGCTAAAAATCACCCATCTTTCAAGGCTTCTATTCTCCTGGGGTTTGTGGATAGAATTCAGGGGATACATGAATTTAGATGTACAGAAAACTGTGTTTATCTTTATTAACTGCTGGCTGAAATCCAATATCTCCTTCAATTACAAATGTAGGCATAAACCACAACAGCATTAGTAATATCTGTGACTTTGTCACTGATATAAATCACAGATATAGTCATATCACATAGTGATTGTTGCAGATATCTGGAAATGATTTTTTTCTGATCACCAATATTTTAAAACTATGATAGTTATTAGACTTGCTCTTGGATCTTGATTAGTTAAATTTATTAATAAGGAAGCACATGTATGATGGTATCACACATTTGTTTTTTATATTTGGATAAATAAATTTCAATGTAATCTATTTCTTTAGTACTCTATGTATTTTATTTCAGATATTTAAAAATATTATTCTGACAAAAGATCCATGGGCTTTACCATACTGCGAAAGGGGTCAAAAATATACAAAATAGTGACAAGCCATAGTTTAGAAGAGCAGTAGTTCTCAAAATTGAGTGTGTATCAGAATCCCCAGAGAGCTTGTTAGAACACCAATTACTGAGCCCCATCCCAAGATTTTCTCATCAGCCAGCCAGTCTGGGGGGACCTGAAAACTTGCATTTCAAAGAAGTTCCCATGTGATGCTGATTCAATTGGTGCAATGACTAAACTTTTTAAATGAATGCAACAGCATTGCCTGGAAGAAAGAATGGGCAGCTCTTAAAATCAAAGCCTAAAATTGTTTAAAAATACTACAGGGATGTTGGCAAGGAAGAGTTCAGAAAAACTTGAAGGTCACACATATTAAAAAGAAATGCTCAAATGATTTTCTTACTATCAGAGCACAGCAAATCCACTGTATGAAGATTTATATCTTAAACAGCTGGTTTCCTCTCCTAACAATAACAATATAAATCAATAGAAAACATCAACACCATTATCAAATACAAAACACATTTTTACCTTGATTAAGGAAAGAAATCTGCAAGTTAAGATGTATTTTCAAATGTATCTCCTTCAAAACTCAGTGTCTTTAAATGTACCATGCATGTGAAGTCTCCCTTCTAAGTGATGAATGATCCATTGTAATGACAGAGAACTCATTCTATTCCTCTTATTCCTACCCAGGTCACTTTGCAAAAAGCTGTCCAAGACAGGAAATTTTTAAATCCAATTGCATATCTTAATATAAACTGATGAATAGTGAAGGAATCTTTACATCTATAATTCATGTAAATTCTGAAGGTTGATTTTGTGTTTATAATTCAGTTAGTTGCTCCAAATTAGATTAGCTGCCTCTGGAGTCTTGAGCATGTCAATTTCATCTCAGGCAAAAGTATTTTAAAAAGTTGTGTGGTGATAAACTCTTGTTTTACAGCCTCTACTCCTTGTGACTGTAGATTTTTAATTAACATTAGCTCCTGAGTTATACGTGTGAGTGTTAATGGATAAGATTATACATTTAGCAACTCTTCCTAGCAGAAGGAAGAGACACATGCACAGATGAGTTGAAAGGAAAAAAGATGGTGTGACTGTGAATCAATACACGTGGTATTCTCTACACATTATGTTCTAGAAATTGATGTAATTCTAACATCATTCCATTCTCCTGGACCCAGTGTACACAAGTTCTTTGCCTATACAACCATTCTATTCAAACTTAGCTTACATAGTAAAAGAAAAGGTAATATTTGACTGAGCATAGAGGGAGCTAGAGTGAGAAAATGTACAGGGGACTAGCGTTAATGTGTGTTTGTTAAAGGAAATGTATATACTCAAACAATATTCCCAGGACGGTGGGCAGCTGCCAAAGCTCAGAGTGAAGATACGTCGATAAATATGTGGGAAAATCAGCAATCAAATAGGTTTAGTAAATTTAAATAATTCCTGCCAAATTTGACCGCAGGCATTTAGAATTTGAGAATCCCAAGTAGAAAACCACTGAGATTTCTCAAAGGATAAGGCCTGGCTCGTTTCACTGTGAAACATTATTTTTTACTGACAAAAGAAGCAACAAGGAAAATGACTGAAATACAGATGCTAAACTATAAAGGAAAATGACATTAGTTTCCTTTTTAATCAAAATAAATGAAAGTTTTCATTAGCATCCAAGATCTCAAAGACATTTCAAGATCTATTTTAGTTCAGAGAATAAGCATATGGGAAAAGTATTAGTAGAATCATTATCACCTCTAATTTTTTCAAGTGTTCAAAGGAGGATGAATACTTATTAAGTAGTAAATGATAATAGCCCATCACTTGATTAATTTGATATCGTTCTCGTTCTGTGAAAAGTAAGGAAAAGATAATGTAGCTCTGAAACTTGCATCACTAATGGCTGGGGTTAATTATCATTTCATGTTTTCCCACTTTCTTGTCCATGGGATCCACTTTTTAAAGGGATTGTTTTCAGTGACATAAAGAGATATTTAGTGTGTCTATCAGAAAGGGGGAAAAATCTCAATCTTGCCGAAAATATTTTGAACTATTTGATATGTAAAATCTTAATAAATCTAATAAAAATCATTGCAACCCCTAGAAGGATTTTACAGTAGAGTACCCCTATGTGAAACTGTAAGCTGAGGCTTCCCAAGTTACTGATCTTGGGAGCAAGCACATACTAAAGGAGTTTCAGAAAATCAATTGCTTCTCTGGATACCTGTTAACAATTGATGGGAAATGAAAAATATAAGAAGAGAAATTAAATCAAATGATGGAGGAGGGCTTCCCTGGTGGCGCAGTGGTTGAGAGTCTGCCTGCCGATGCAGGGGACACAGGTTCGTGCCCCGGTCCGGGAAGATCCCACATGCCGCGGAACGGCTGGGCCCGTGAGCCATGGCCGCTGAGCCTGCGCATCCGGAGCCTGTGCTCCGCAACGGGAGAGGCCGCAACAGTGAGAGGCCCGCGTACCGCAAAAGAGAAAAAAAAAAAAAAAAGATGGAGGAAATGGTGAGGAGGAGTTTTAAAGGAGAAGCATGCTGGGTCATGCAGTGTTCAGCCGCACAGGATTCTAAATGAGAAAGGCCACTGTGCTAATTCTAGTTCTATCATTTTCTACCTTAGCCAGTTTGAGTAACTTGAACTGTACTTTTGTTTCTCTGGCTCCTCAGTGAGAAGGCAAAAATAGCAACTTTTAGAACTTTGTATGAAATAAATTAGTTAAGGTATTTATAATGTCTAGTGGGGTGCTAAGAACTGGAGGATATTTCAAAAAACACAGTTTTAGGATTAGGCTTGGTAAATAGTTACTATTGTATTATGAATTTTGCTAGACACTTTATGTTTTATTTATAATTACTATTAATAATTACTACAATAATTACTATATCAAAATTGTGCCGAACTCTTTCTTAGCTATTTCTTTAATATTAGTTCATTTCTTCTTAATTCATAACTCTGCAAGGCAGGTATTGTAATTCTTAGTTTACCTACTGTGTAACTGTGGAGAAATTAAGTCATTTGTCTAAAAGTCATGTGGCCATAAGTGAGAAAGTGAAGGATTATATCTGGGACCAGACTTTCATACAGCTTACAATTGGATGTGTCATTTGTTTTTAAAAATTAAGTTAAAATATGCAGGGAACATTTGTGCTTCTAATTGATGAATTAAAAAATTCACTTATGCAAATCCCATTTTATATGGGAATTTTAAATAATGATGTGTGGCTGTTGATAATTGGTGAGTGGTGGGGATAATTGGGAGAATTTTCTATAGAACTGTCATTTCAAGTTACCAGCTATTTGGTAAACATTCTTATAGAACTAAATTCCATTTAGTTCATGTTTTTGATTTATTAAAAAGAGATTATGGACCAGATGGTGATAGATGCCATATAATGAAATGCATCTTTAATAGAAATGTCATTTTTGGGAGAGGGTTGCAGTGTAAAGCCTGAACATGAGCATAATGGCCTACCCATAATGGATTATTTCGCTGACAAAATTATTGACACTGCAGAAATTCCCTTTTTTCACTACAATGTACATTGTGACATATACTGCAGATATTTGTGTGTCAAGCCCAAGCACATAGAAGACTTTTGAAAAATGCTGATTAAATAAATAAACGAATGGATTAATTAAAATCTTTCACACTTATTGCTCTTACCAAGGGCACTAATATCCTCTTACTCCTCCACCTCTGCAGAATTTGCTGCTTGACAAATTGACTTCTTTAAACTCTCTTTAACTTCTATGACGTTATTGAGATTTTTGTTTCTGTATCTAGTTTTGCAATCAGTTTTTCTCCTTTACTGACTGTTCCTCTTCTAACCATCTCACAGTGCAAGTTTTTACTGGTCACCCTTAATTACCTTCTTCAATCATATTCACTCTCTCTGAGCGACCCCAATCAGTGCTATGGCTTCAACTATTACATTAATATTGAAGAAACAGAAAGACAAGGAGGAGGGTGTGAAAGAGGAGGGAGGGAGGAAGGAAGGAAAAAAGGAAGGAAGGAAGAAAAGAAAGAAAGAAAGAGAGAGAAAGAGAGAGAGAAGGAAAGAAAGAAAAAGAAAGAAAAGAAAGAAAGAGAGAGAGAAGGAAAGAAAGAAGAAGAAAGAAAAGAAAGAAAGAAAGGGAGGAAGAGAAGAAGGAAAGGAGAGATAGATGGAGGGAGGGAGGTTTTTTGTAAGCTGGCTACAACTTATTTCTCTACCCACCTTTTCCTCTCTTCTCTATGGTTTTGTGCCAAGCACACTGACCTCCTTGTTCCCTGAACACACAATATGCTTTCAGAATGTTGTGCCTGGAATACCCCACTCCATCTCCTCCTCTTGGCAAACTCCGGCTCGTCACTCAGCGCCAGTTCAAATGCATCTCATCCGTGGCCTTCCCTCACTCCCTCAGGCAAGTAGTTGTTCTGTTTTCCTCTCCCAAAGGAGTCATGCTCACACAGTGATTATATCAGCGGTTACATGCTATGGTAGTAATTGGTTCTGATATCTGTCTTCTCCACTGTACTGCTTTATTCATCCATGCCTCCATCCCTAATATAATAATTGTAGAGTAATTTGAATTTATGCATGCATATATGAATATCTGCATGCCAAAATTTCATTCAAATATTCTTTTTAAATTATTTCATTTGTCCTTTCAGCTTAATGTTATAGTGGTCAGTGTAATAATGATTTAGCTAGTTCAAAATTTTGGTAAACCCTAATATAATTTTAATTATTTAAAATAAATTATTTATTTAAATATTTTATATTTTTAAAAATGATGATCACTAATATAATCCGCATGCCACCTTTCAGGCATGCATAGATTCATCAATATGAAATCCATCTCTTACCATAAATCTGCTTCTTATTGTGTTGGCCTTCATGATAGGTTATTAGTCATGGTTTCTCTTACTATTGCTAAGTCTACAAATTACAGCCTATTCATGTATAATTTTTAAAATTTGATTTGGCTTTTATATTATAAGTAAGTTATAATTGTGTTATAAAGAACAAATACCCCTCAAGGAAGAATCTATTGGCCTCTCTTAGAGAATAAAATCTATGGCTTTACTGATGGGATTTTATGAAAGATATTGTGGGTATTTCAATGATCTGTTCTACTTCCTTGCAAGGGTAATGAGTTATATTTAGGAATACTGATGTTTACTAGGAACTACAGTAACCAACTTCTATTCAGTGGCAGTTGCAATATCCTGCCTGATTTGTAATTGCGTTATTTTTACTTCATTCATTTATTTAAAAAATGTTTATTCAGGTCTTCCCTGGTGGCGCAGTGGTTGAGGGTCCGCCTCCTGATGCAGGGGACACGGGTTCGTGCCCTGGTCCGGGAAGATCCCACATGCCGCGGAGCAGCTAGCCCCGTGAGCCATGGCCGCTGAGCCTGCGCCTCCGGAGCCTGTGCTCCGCAACGGGAGGGGCCACAACAGTGAGAGGCCCGCGAACCGCAAAAAAAGAAATGTTTATTCAGTTTCTATACTGTGCAAGGTACTGTGCAAGAGATGCAATCAATGGTGAGCAAAGACAGACAGTGTGCCTGTCCTCACAGCATTTACAGTCTTCTATTATTAGGTCTATTGGGCAAGAGATCTGCAAAGCATTGTATTACTAAAAACGCATCATTAAAAATTCCTATAATTAACAAAAATTTTAGATAAAAAGAGAAATCAGCATGCTATGTATGATGAAAGAGAAAGAAGTTAGGAAATTCAGTAGTTAAAATAGCTATTAAATAAGTGGGATGTGAAAGTTTTAAAGGGTATAGAGGAGGCGATTGGGGAAATATTATTTATGCGATTATACCACTAGATAATCTATCTTAAAGAAAGAGCAACTTTCACAAATTCAATAAACTCATATTAGAAATATAGAAAAGGAAAAGGACATTCATTTTCTTATTCTTTGCCCCCAAATAATAAGTTGTCCGGGACGGTGTGAATATACATGTAAAACACAGCCCAGAACTGTAATACAAAAGCTCTTAAGATAAAGCATAGTTTTCAAGGCAACTCTAATAAACGTGATCATCATGCTCCTTTGCCCTATGGTGATGAGAGTGAAGGGTTGTTAGATATTATTTTGTCTGCTAATATGCTTTTAGGTATACAAATGAGAAAGAAGAGTGAGATAGAAAAACAAGGTTTCTTAATGTGGGCCCCACGAATGGGCTTTAGGACATGAAATAATTTGCAGTATTTTTTAATGGAGAAAGAGTCAATAGCATTCATCAGATTCTCCAAGGAACCTATAATTACCCAGAAGTTTAAGAACCCAAAAAGCTGGGGAGTAAGAGAAAGAGAGAGAGAGGGAAATAGATCAGAGATAAAATAATTCCAAGGCAATAATTAAGAGTACTTTTGAGAGCCCAAAAATTTTTTTAAGTTTACAGTATTCTAAAATAAAACAGGATATTTTAAAAAATAATTAGCTCTCAAAAATGTTGTTATTTTGTTTACTATTTGGAATAGAGAAAAAGGGGTAATTGAAACAGAGAAAACTTCCCCTGTCATTTAGATGTTTTAGCATTTGCTCCAAACAACTTTTGCGAAAGTATTTTTACATCTACAATTATCAAAGTCAACTCAGTCGAGACTTGCTTTCAGTTTATTCATGTAAACTTTACTTTGAATTTTGCTCTTAAAGATGCCTGAAATTGTAATTTGTATTCTATATCATCATTATATTTACTATTGTAAATTAAGTATTGTACACAGATCAATAAGGTGTTTCAGAAACAAAGAGATTAAAAGTCACATTCACTCATGTCACTATGACCTATTTTTCCAAATGATTAAAAAGTGTTCATCAAATTAAATGCAATAACATCTACATATTTGGAAGGACTAGTTTTTCAGTATAGCATATGTGAAAGCTTGAAAGTTTATTTAATAAATGAATTTCAGCTCTTCTTTACTGAAGTCACTTCCTGATAAACAGCCAACACGAAGAAATAAATAAATATAAGGCGGTTGTGAATTCCAGGCTTCTTGGCTAGTCACAATTGGTGTGTTGTTATTTTGGCTTGAGGACAATAGTCGTAATTACTTTCCTCTAAACAGCTGAATTCAATCCAACTCATAATGTCAAAAGTTTATGAATCTGTTGTAGCAAAAATTAAGATTAGCAAAAAAGACAAATGACACTGAAAAAACATTTTTCAAACATTTCCTATCCCCCCACTCCCCTTTCTTGTTTCATCAAATTGGAATCACTCCCAGTTTTAAAGGTATCACAGATTGAATTGTACTTTCCCAGCCACTGTCTGTCCAGTGAGTTAAACAAACACATATGTAGCCAGAAAACATCTTTCCTTTTGTATATGTGGCTTTTCACGTATATTAAAATCATGTCCTTTAGTTTTGCTTAAAAACTGTGGTTATTACATAATTATAAATATATTTATGTACATTTATTATAGATGACAGTTTCTGAAAGATGTTTAACTGATATTACAATGATTATGCCTTGAATTAGAATTTACTAGATTTGAACAAATAAAAAATTGTTGATCTTTATATTTCTCAATTTTCAAAACAATATTATTAATTCAGTAATACAAATTAAAATATTTATATCATTGGTGACTACAGAAAATGGTCACTAATCCCAGTGAGTCTTAAAATTACTCAGTTCTCTAACAAAAATTGAAAAAAGGAGGGGTGTGTATGTGTGTGTGTGTGTGTGTGTGTGGAAGTAGAAAGAGAAAAGTCATAGATAAGGAGGAAGTAGAGGACCTTTAGGTACTCAGCAATGAACTTGAAAGTCTAAGAATAGGCGAATCAATGGGTTAGGTGGAAGATTTTTATCAAGAATAAAAGAGCATTGATTGGAAAGAAAACTGTATGATGTGACTAAAACTTTCACCAGAGATTATCCTACTAGGATAGATAAAAGGGGACAAATAAAATAAAAAGTTTCTCAGAGGAATACAGAGAAATATTTTGTAAGATTTTGATTATGAAAAGAGAGAGAAGGAAGAGATGGGGAACACTGAAATTTTATGCCCAAGGGCCTGGAAAGATGATCATTGAAGTCATGCAAGAGAAGGAATAGTGAGAGAACATTTAAAGGAAAACAGATGGTCTAAGGTCAAACATGATAATAGCCATAGTAGAGGTTATTAATGCTAATTTTAAAATTACATGTGTACAGTGCATTTTGTGTCATCAATGTTTTCACGTGCATGTTGCCTCATTTGACTTGATAGGGAAGAGGAATGGCCATGTAAGAGCAAGAAGAAAAGCTGAGGTAAACCAGACAGTGAATTGTCATTTAGACTGTTAGGAAAAAATTAGAGAAGAGCTAATACCATTTATTTAGTGCTACTCTATGTGCTTGACATGATGTTAAGTTTTCTAAATCTATTTTTTTTAATCTTCACAATAAATTTTTCAGATACTTATGTCTCCATTTTGCAGATGGAAAACTGAGATTCACAGAGCTTTTGTAACTTGCCAAAGATCACATAACTAGGAAACAGCAGAGCTAGCATTCATCCCAGACATGACTGGCCAGAACATTTAATATATCTTTAAAAAATCCTAGGCCAATAAACACTGAGGGACCTTTTTCAAATAATAACAAAAATCAAATTTCTTGACTTCTTATTCGCCATTCAGCACTGGACTATTTTAGTTAAAAAGTAAATGAATCAAAAATAATCTAAACAAACAAACAAAAAATCTAAACATAGTTATAAAAAATTTGTAACTATGGTGAAAGATATTAACTAGACTTACTGTGATGATCATTTTGTAATATATGCAAATATTGAATCATACGTTGCACACGTGAAACTAAAATTATGGTATATGTCAATTATCCTTCAATAAAAAACAGTCTATAAATTCTATGCACTAAGGAAAAGATAAAGTTAGGGGAACATGTTCTACATATCAAGTACTCTCCTAAGTACTTTACAACATAATCTTTACAATTTCTCTGATATTACAACAATTTCATTCCTTCATGTGTCATTGCATTACCCAGGGGCTCACCAATAGAAGTGGGATAACATGCTCTATGTATGTTCCTTCCTTCAGATGGAGGGAAGTGAGAATAAGAGCAGCAGGTAACATTTAGTGTAGTGCTTCTATATACCAGGGTATTTCCAAGCACTTTACACACATTAGTTCAGTCAGTCCTCACAGTGGCTTAATGAAGCGAATGCAATAGTATGATCCTCATTTTATCAATGAGTGAAGAAAGGTACAGAGTAGGTAGTTTCCAGAAATTTCCAGAGAAATAGAGTCAAAGATCCAGGATTAGAATGGAGGTCCTCTGACTCTGGAGCCTGTGCTACCAGTACATACATTGTACTGATTTTGTACAACTTAATAAAGGAAACTTGGTGCCCCCATAATGGTTCTAGAAGCCTGCAGAGGTCTGGAGTAAAGAAAATGTTCACCATTTAAAGAAACAGAAAATCAAAACAGGATAAGGAGCGGACGTTTTTGTTTGCAAACCAGTCCCTACCAACAAAACAAAACAAAACAAAACAAAACAAAACACAGAGATAACTTATATACGTTTATATTCATATTTTATGATTTTTTAAGAATATGGTGAAAAATATTTTGCAACTATCAAATCAAAGAGCAGTTAAACTAAGAACACAGATAACTACTGTTGATATTTTTATATCTAGCATTGAAATGCCAAGAAAGACTGTGAGAATGTCTAATTTTAGACATTCAAAGGGTGAATGTACCTAAATATGCAGACAAACGGAGGAGGAAGAGAAGAAGATGCCCTTTTGTTCCCTGATACAGTCTGAAGAATTATAACTCTTGAAAATACAAATATCAATGAAATTAATACTAGCTAAAAATAGCCATATAAAACCATTCCCAAATTTTTTTCTCACATTCTGAAGGCAAAGGGATGTGGTTTTATGTTTAACTTTATATTTCTTTATCAGTTGGTACTTCTTCCTTGTGTTGCAATAATGATATAAAAATTTTGAATCACAAGTTTATGTAGGTATAACTAAGAATATTAAAAAGTGACATGGTTCTTATAAAAACTGTTTCTGTTAATTATGGACTGACAGAATTGAAACGTGCTAGCTAACATTTGGATTTTTATTCATAATTAACACTTAGGGTCTAACAAATATCAGACAAAGCAATACTACACATTACCATTCAGTTCTTCTGTGATTTAGACATTGTGAGTAGTTCCTTTGATGTCATTAACTCCATTAACTCCGTGGTAAAGTTTTCCCACTTTTAGCAGTAACTAAACGGACCAGATAATCTTTCCATCTCCTATCCTTTGCACATGACCACTACATAAAGCAAATTCCATAAATGCTAACATCATTATTCTCAACTGTCTGTATTTAAGGAAAAACATTTTCCTATGGATGATAACATGGCTGTCGAGGAAATACTAAAAAAAAAAAATCCATCAAGAAGCTTTTAATTGTATCTTTAGCTTTATCTCGATCTCCTAAAATCTACTATGGTTTTTATAGGTCTTACATTGTATTAGTATCAAATTTTGAAACTAATACCAAGAAGATCTCTCATATTTTCTGCTAAGATCCTGAAAATAATGAAATTCTTTTTCACCTAATTTAATTTACAAATTAATTCATAGTCTTTAAATTCTAATTTATTACTCTCAAGTTTCTATTTTGAAAAACCATAATTTGTGTACTACATGAATGAATGATTAAGGTATGCTCTTTGGGTGTGTTTCATGCAATCATTTTATTAACGATCTTAGAAAAGAGTAGAATTTTTGGATATAACCAACTTATTGACCCACTCCTCATGAATGAGCACAAATATCACTTCCTCAGAGCAGTCTCCCAAAGTGTCCTCCCACTCCTCTTCCCCATCTAATTACTCTTCATCCTATTAGCCTGTTTGGTTTATTTTTTCTTCAATTATTTTTATCTTTTCATTTATTTGCTTACCTATTAATGGTTTGTTTTCTTCCATTAAAATGTAGATTCCATAAGGTCAGGGATATTTTCTACCTTTCTGACTGCTATCTCCCTTGTGCTTTGAGATACATGCTCAATAAACACTGCTTGAACAACCGTCTACTCCTAAATACTTTCGCATCTATCTTTTGAGTAGATGGTTGTGATGTCTGCAACTTGCTCTCAAATGATTCATCAATAAAATAACAATATATATACATATAGTTATGTATGGAGAGAGATAAAGCAAATGTGACAAAGTAGTAGCAGTTGGGGAATCTTAGTGAAGGGTATATGAGAATTTATTGTTCTAATTCTGCAGTTTTCCTAAAAGCTTGAAACTTTTGCAAAAGAAAAAGGTGAAACAAAAAAAACATTACTTGAACAGATGTATGGATGAATACACGTAACAATGATTGGTGATAATGATATGGAATGCTTATTTGTTTAGTTATCTGATGTTATTCTAATTTGCTGATGTGGCCATAATTATCTACCTATTATTTTCAGTTTCACCAATTATTGGAGGCAACTTGTAAAGATATGCCAATCAGGTAACATGCATATGAGCATGAAACTAAAAGTCAATATAACAGATCGAGTTATTCCAATGGTAAGATTAAAAACAATGTATTTATTCATTGACTCAACAAATGTTTATTGAGTATTTCAAGTCAGTTAACTTGCTAGGTGCTGGGGATACAGTATGGGTAAGATGGATAGAAATACATAGAGTAGGGGCTTCCCTGGTGGCGCAGTGGTTGAGAGTCCGCCTGCCGATGCAGGGGACGTGGGTTCGTGCCCCGGTCCGGGAGGATCCCACATGCCGTGGAGCGGCTGGGCCCGTGAGCCATGGCCGCTGAACCTGCGCATCCGGAGCCTGTGCTCCGCAACGGGAGAGGCCACAACAGTGAGAGGCCCGCGTACCACCAAAAAAAAAAAAAAAAAAACAGAAATACATAGAGTATGTACCACCATTACCATTTATTTGTGGGAAGGGTGTAATATAACTACCACCCAAATAATAAAGATTGTATTGGGTGCTATGAAAGAGGAAATACAGGTGATATCCACCTAGTCTAGGAGAGGCCTCCCTAAGGAAGTCACAGTTAGAGTGAGCTCTAAGGCAACCAAACAAGCAGGTGAGAGGCAGCAGGGAGATTATTCCAAATCCAGTGACCCAGATTTGGAAATTTACTTAAATATGAAATCCTTTTTATATATACTATACTACATTAGAAATGATTTCTCTAAATGTTTATGCATAGATACAAGTACATTATAGAGAATTAAAAAAAATTAATCAGTAGTATCTTCCAAATATTCTATAAAACTGAAAATGTTTGTAAGTATGAGTTAAGAGCCCTTTCAACCTAATTATACTATGGTGATTTTATAGCCAAAGGATCATCTAATGGTATCGCCTTAGAACAGACAGCATACTTTTATAAACAGGAAGTCTCCACTCTTTTCAGAAATGGATTTTTCATTTTTATGAAGGGAGGATATTGACACTTGCAATTCTCACAAAATTATAGAAAGTCAGAGAATCCTCTTTGAGTAGTTTATCAAGCCAACAGCTGTGAAAACGGAGAATAGAATGGTGGTTACCAGGGGCAGTGGTCAGGGGTGGGGGAATTGGGGAGATGTTATTTAAGGGTACAAACTCGCACCAATAGATAAGTCCTGGAGATCTAATATACAGCATAAAAATGATAGAAAGCAACACTGTACTATGACTTCAAAGTTGCCAAGAGACTATATCTTAATTGTTCCCACCATAAAGAAAAGAAATGATGATTGTGTGACATGATAGAGATGTCAGCTAATGGTATGGTGATAATCATATTGTAATGTATAAATATATCAACCAGTGTATACCTTAAACTTGCACAATGTTCTATGTAAATTATATCACAATAATTTTTTTTTTTTTTCCTCCTTGCGGTATGCAGGCCTCTCACTGCTGTGGCCCCTCCTTCTGCGGAGCACAGGCTCTGGATGCGCAGGCTCAGCGGCCATGGCTCACGGGCCCAGCCACTCCGTGGCATGTGGGATCTTCCCAGACCGGGGCACAAACCCATGTCCCCTGCATCGGCAGGCCGACTCTCAACCACTGCGCCACCAGGGAAGCCCACAATAATTTTTTAAATGGAGAAGTTTAGCAAGAATAACCAGTTGGACAATAATGATTGAGGAAAACAGACACTGCCTATTTTATGTATTACATAAATTTGCAAACCTTAATGCAAATTGCCAAAAAAGACCAGGGCCTGAGATGGCATAACTAAATGGCTCCAAGCCATCAGTAAGCTACTGTTGGCTTGTGGGAAACTCTTCTTTTTGGTTCTCTGCCCAAGAAGAAATCTTTTTAATAATTTTAATTAAGAAATAAATATTTTGAGAGCAAAATAACAGCTTTATTATTCTTAATTATGACTTAAAGTGAACAAATGCATGCTTATTTAATACAAATTAACATAGATTTTAAAGAATTATTAACTCTCACTCTGAAGTATAGAGAAAAGTGAAGCTAAAACTTTTAAATTTTGCATTTTGGGCTGATACATTAAAATGTGGAGCATTCTTAGCTAAAGAAATATAAAATCTGAAAGTACACTATGATTCAGTAAATACATGTAATGTTTTTCAAACACATGAGCATAATTCTTTTCAGTTTAAATCTGGAAATTTCAACACAAGAAGACACAAAATTAACACAAATATTTTAATATCCAAGAATTTAGCACAGATTTTTATAAGAAAAATATGGTTCCCATAAGGCAGAAGTGCTCCATCCTCATTCATAATGACTAAATATAATATAAGGTGTTGGCTACTTTGAAAAGTCTCACAATTTGTTAAGAAAAACACAAAAACCTTAGTTTCTTTATAGATCCCCATAGTATAGCAGAAAGGAAATAAAATTAAGGATTAGTATAATTATAAGATATCCTTCCATTTTGTCATTTTAAGGTGATCTTGGAAAAAAACCTGAAAATCATAGTTTCACACAAAAAATGTACATATTCCTCTAAAATATGTGGTAGAACATTTTCCTCCCTGAGAATACTTTTGTTAGATTATTTTCTTCATCCTTTATTATACAAATAAATAGACTCTTTATCATGTTTGTCTTCCTTTTGGCTTGGAGCATTAGGGCACCCTACAAAGATTTGCAGCTGGCAAATCTTTCCATAGCTTAATGAATATTCATCGCCAATTTGCAAAGATAGAATGACAAGGAAAACTCTCAGTTTGCTTAATATAGGACAATTTGGCTAGCTCCTAATGATTGCTTTCTGTGTTTGAACACTGAATTACACTAGTAGGGAATTAATGAAAGAAAACTCCACTGCAAAGGGGAGGAAGAAAAATGATTGGAGGGGTATGAAATGGTGATTATAAAAATCATTTGAGAAGTTTAATCTCACAAAATTTTAGCTTCAAATAATATTCCGTTTGCTTTAGAATTGTGCTGTTACTCATGAATATAATTTATTGCATTAATATCAGTATGTATTCATCTTAAAATCTCTTTAATGAATTCTGAAGTAGACTAAAGAAATGGTCATATGGGACTTCAGTAGAAAAGACTGCTAGAATAGTATACTCTTAATTACTGAAAATAAGATGTGCTTCATTGTTAACACCCTGTTCTTAATGACATTAAAATTCTTATTTGCTTTGCTGAATAGAGTCTTTTTCAGATAAATTATGATTCCTGGTGTGAGATGAAAAGCATTTTTAAAATTCCCACTACATGGGTATTTCAGTTAACATAATTTAGGCTTTTGGTTAACAGTATTGTTGGATTCAGAAAAGAAAGTTCAAAAAACTCTCTTTTGCTGTAATGTAAAATGAAGTACAATCTCAGTTAAAACAAAGTAAACAAGTAAAACAACACAAAAAGAAGTACTCACAGACAAGCAATTTCTCATTTTCTTTGCATTTTTTGCCATACCGTCTTTTTCCTTTTATATTTAAAAGTTGTTAAAAGTAAAGAATCATTACACAATCATACAATATACAATACTAATGAGAAACATTAAATGTGGAAATATTCTCTAGTGGGATACTGATTCACCTAAAACCTATAAAATACAATAAAAGGGGAAAATGTAATACTTTAAAAGTTTATGTAAAATATGACCAGGTTATTATTAAAAGGTATTATATAAAATGAAGTAAACTATGTTTATTTGTTAATAGAAAAGACTGATACTTAAATCAGATTACCATTATATCTAAAAACCAATATACTCTTTCAAGTCCTTAACATCTCAAACCGTTAAATGATTCTTCTATGTATAGTATACCTTACTACCTGGTGATTCTTTAGCAGTGTTATGAGGCTGCTTAGTGTTAACACACACACACACAACACACACACACACACACACAAAGGTCTTTAGACTTTCCTGAATACTACAACAACAAACTATTTTTATTCAGACACTTTATACTGAAGAGGGCTATTTTTAGAATGAATCACATCCTGGTCTTCAAAAACAATGGGATAAAACCGGGTACTAAATACAAGGGCAATATTTCCACTGTGTAAAGGAAATGTGTGTGTGTATCAGTGTGTGTGCATGTGCGTACATCTCTCCAAAAAGCTGTAAATGATTGTCTGAATCCTCTATATATTTTGTAATCCATTTTATCCATGAATACTACGGTTTCAAATGATCCCAAATTATTCTTTTTTTCTTTTGCTTATTCTGAGTTCTTCAATCAATTACTCTATTAGTGGTTGTATTTTGTTTAAAAGTAAAATTATTATTATTACCAAATAAAGGATTATTAGTTTTACTATTGAGTGCCTATTTCTCCTTCTGAGCACCACTGGAATTTCTCTTCAAATCTTAGAGAAGTGTGCCCTTCCCCAAAAGAAAATGGAATTTCTGTGAATCAAATTGTCCAGGGCAGCTTGCAAACAGATGGGAGAGTCCTGCTGATTTTTGCTTTTGAACTTCTGCCATGCAAAGCTAGTACACACAGAAAAGCACTCTTTGAGGGTCACTTGTTTGTGTTTTCTCTAAATGGAGGTGTTGTTGTCCACATGCATACTCTAAATAATTTTTGCTTTTCAAAAAACTGCAAAGAAGTCTTGCCAAATTGAAGATCTAAAAATAATACACATTGTAGTGAATGGATATCTGTTTCTATATCAACATGACATCTGTAATATTTACCCATTTTTTCCTACTAACAGAAAAAAACTAAAAATTACTACAAAAGATGTGAATGGAAAGAAACTTAAGGAGAATTATTTTTCTTTCCTCAGGTCAATTTTTTACTTTAAAGTTATATTTCCATGTTAATATATATTTCTGAAATTAACAGAAAATATGATTTTACTACATGATTCTCAATAGAAAATTTCAGAATCAAGCATAAAATATTTTAGTTCTAGTTGGAAACATTTTTTCCAATGTTTAGATACGGGAAGTAGAAATGATAATATTTCAGGAATATATATATATCCTCATTTTGCCAGCTCAATTGTAGGGATACTACACTTGAATATTCCATACTTAAAACACAGTTATAAATAAATGTTTTGTTATTGAATTTGAAAATTTTTGTTTTTGAAAAACATGCAGATTTTGGCTTTGTCATTTGAAAATCTTAATTACATGACCATTGTCCAGATAATTACTAAAAGAACTACAGACTTGGCTAAAGTAAAAACATTAGAAACAAATTTTCTTTTATACTAAAATGATTACTTTTTAGTAATTTCAGAACTTTATGTTACAGTAGCTAAAAATAAAACAAAATTGCCTTAGAGAAACTGGTGAATCCATACTATACTATGATATGTTTTAAAAATAAAGATATGAAATTAGACAATGGCCACAGAGGTTAGTTTTGGGTACTGAAATAGTTAAAATAATATTTTTCATATAAACCTTTCAACCATGATATTGGTATATGAACCTGCTGTTAGGTCAGTTAAATGAACAAAGATTGGATAAAGCTTGTCTCCAGTAATTAATTCTTCTAATTGAGCAACATTGTTTTCAATCTCCCAGTAGGATTTAGATATGCTGTTTTACTGGGTATAATATATATTGATTAAATTTAAGATAGAAAAATGTGAACAAATATAACAGTAATTAGAAAGCACAAAGTGTGACTCAGATAATTAAGAAAGTAAACATTTACGTTGTATTTATTCCAAGGAAAAAATGTTTATGAGTAAAAGGGAAATGATGACAATTTCATTTGGTAAGAGAAATTTTCACTTTTGCCTAAAGGGCCCCAAAAAATTAAAGAAAGAGAGAGTGGGAAAGATATGGGGGAGGGGAAGGGGGAGGAAAGATGGGGAGGAAAGTACTCATAATGTGTATTTTTCAGAGTGGCCTTCTGATTGTGCCCTTGTACAACTGTAACTATGATGGCAGAAATTTTTGAAATTCTCTGCAGTGGCAATTTTCTGACAGGCTTATGGGGTAGATGAAGCCTCTCAACACCTACTTCCTCTAAGACGAAGGCCCCAATTTAGAGAATACTTCTGCCATTGCAACAGGAAAAGAACTGTGTTAATTCTGGCTATATTGATCACCTCAGTTAACAGTAGAGAGTAAACTACAATTCAACTGCAAAATTTTATCCTCTATGACAGTGCTAATAAAATTCATCTATTGATATATTAGGTGAGTATGAATAGAGTATGCATCTAGCAAAAATTGCTTGAGAGCCTATTATACTACCCTATTATACTATCCCATCCTTGAGCAGTTCAAACTTGTTAGGGGATGAGGAGATAAGAAACAGGACATGTTTCAACCAAAATTTAAAACATTTTTAAAATTACACAAGAAAAATATGTGTAAAATGTGTAGGTACACCAAACAGGAAGAAGGCAGTGGGACTAGAGATAGCTAAATTATTAATAAATCATACTCAACTTTAATGCCATGCTACAACTTTGGGCATTGAAGAGATGTCAAAAGATTTGAGTTCCAACAAGACAAATCTGGCGTTCATGTAAGATCTCACACTGATTCTGGGCATAACGAAGCATCTTTAACCAGGAGGAATGTTATCCAAGATTTCAGACCCCATCCCCACCATCCCTTTCAAAAGCTATCTTGCATTGAGATTCTCCATCTGTATCCTAATTATGGCCTCCTGCTGCTCTCCTTTTGCTTCTTCTACTTGGACCCTGTTCTTGGCCTTTGCTTTCTAGGTTGAAACCTTACTGGCTCTGCCTCTGTCAATCGGACTTCCTCATGTTCGTCTTAGTTGGGTTATCTGAGAGACATCCTGGCTCTTTTCTTTCCTAGTGGTTCCCTCTTTGGGTGTTATTTCCCTCTAGTTATCTATACCACAGAGAATTTTTCAAAGATTAAAAAGTGGTAATGAGGGTACAAGCAATCTTGTTGTTATATTCTTTTTATTTTATCTAGTATGTTAGCTACTGTCCCTGATACAAAGACAGCAGATTAGTTTCTTGGGTCTCCTACATTTCTCCATTGATAAATGTTGCACTCACCCTCCAGGGTTCTTCCAGGCATACTCTCCATCTCATATCAGGCCATTTTCTCAAGGCTAGATTTCTGACCTGGGCTGCACTTTGCTGCCCTCTTCTGATCTACACTCATGGTTTTGATCTGGCAGAAAGGAATCAATTTTTAGGCTCTCTCTAGAATTAACTCTTTTCAGGTTCTACTACTGCCAACTTTTATGTCCTTGCCTATAGTAATAATTGCTATTCCTATTGTACTGAAGCATGCTGAATATATACAATTATAGGATAAAGCAGGGGTCCCCAACCCCCAGGCCACGGACTGGTATACGTCCGTGGCCTGTTAGGAACCGGGCTGCACAGCAGGAGGTGAGCAGCAGGCAAGTGAGTGAAGCTCCATCTGTATTTACAGCCACTCCCCATCGCTTGCATTACTGCCTGAGCTCCGCCTCCTGTCAGATCAGGCAGCATTAGATTCTCACAGGAACACGAACCCAACTGTGAACTGCGCATGTGGGGGATCTAGGTTGCGTGCTCCTTATGAGAATCTAATGCCTGATGATCTGAGGTGGATCTGAGGGGTGTTGCTAGCACTGGGGAGCGGCTGCAAATACAGATTATCATTAGCAGAGAGGTCTGACTGCACAGAGACCGTAATAAATCAATTGCTTGCAGACTCATATCAAAACCCTATCAGTGAGTGGCAAGTGACAATTAAGCCTCATCTGGTGGCAGGCTTTATAGTAGCAAGTGAGTTAATGTACTTCAATTGTACAGCTGCATCTGGTGTCAGGCTTTAAGTCAGAATCCGACACTTATTTTAGTCCATGCATGGCCCACCCATTATTTTATTTACCACTTTCATCCACGCCTCTTTCCCGCACTGCACACTTGTCTCAGTCATAGTTTTGGTAAGCCCACAAGCCAACCCTAGCCAAAATGAATAAAAACTAAACGTCACTGGAGAGCTTCTTTGAAAAGGGGGAAAGACCCAATGAGACAGCAGAAGGCTCTAAGACTGCCAACTAAAAGAAAGCTGCATTTAAAAGAAAATACCAAGAGTCCTACTTAAATTAGGGGTTCATTGTAACAGGTGATTCACATTCTCCAAGCCCGCTTTATATAATATGTGGCAACTGGCTATCCAATGAAGTCATGAAACCTTCAAAACTGCTTGGCCACATGGAGACCAAGCACCCTCCATTACAAGACAAGCCTTTGGAGGTTTTTTGTTTTGTTTTGTTTTGCGGTATGTGAGCCTCTCACTGTTGTGGCCTCTTGCATTGCGGAGCACAGGCTCCGGATGCGCAGGCCCAGCGGCCATGGCTCACTGGCCCAGCCGCTCCACAGCATGTGGGATCTTCCCAGAACGCGTCCCCTGCATTGGCAGGTGGACTCTCAACCATTGCGCCACCAGAGAAGCCCAAGCCTTTGGAGTTTTTCAAAAGAAAAAAATGTGAACACGAAGAACAGAAGCAATTAATGAAGGCCACAACTTTATCAAGTGTGTCTGCACTGAGAGCATCATTCTTAGTGGCTAACCACATTGCTAAAGCTAAGAAGCCCTTTACTATTGGTGAAGAGTTGATCCTGCCTGCTGCTAAGGACATTCGTTGTGAACTTTTAGGAAAGGCTGCAGTTCAAAAGGTGGCATGTGTTCCTCTTTCAGTTAGCACCATAACTAGACAAATTGATGAAATAGCAGAGGATATTGAGGTGCAATTGTTAGAGAGGATTAATGAGTCACCGTGGTATGCAATCCAGGTTGACGAGTCTACCGATGTTGACAAGGCAACAATGCTTGTTTTTGTGCTATATACTTTTCGGGAGGATGGCATGAGGGTATGTTATGTGCACCTTTGCTGCCAACCAACACCACAGCTGCAGAACTATTCAAGTCTTTAAATTATTACATATCAGGGAAACTGAATTGGTCATTTTGTGTCAGTATATGCACGGACGGAGCGGCTGCCATGACTGGACGGCTTTCAGGTTTCACTACTCCGGTCGAAGAGGTCGCTACTGAATGTGAGTCTACGCACTGTGTCATCCATAGAGAAATGCTGGCTAGCCAAAAAATGTCACCTGAACTTAACAGTGTTTTGCAGGATGTGATTAAAGTTATCAACCACGTTAAAGTACATGCCCTTAACTCACGTCTGTTCGCGCAGCTCTGTGAGGAGATGGACGCAGAGCACACGTGTCTTCTCTCATACACAGAAGTGAGATGGCTTTCTCAAGGTAGATCACTGGCCAGAGCTTTTGAGTTATGAGAGCTGCTGCAGAGATTTCTTTTAGAAAAAGTCACCACTGGCAGCACATTTCAGTGACACAGAATGGATCACAAAACTTGCTTACTTGTGGGACATATTCAACCTGCTCAATGAACTCAGTCTGTCACTTGAGGGGAGAACCACAACTGTGTTCAAGTCGGCAGATAAAGTGGCTGCATTCAAAACCAAACTGGAATTATGGGGGCGATGAGTGAACATTGGGATGTTTAACATGTTTCAAACATTAGCAGAGATTTTGAAAGAGACTGAGCCAGGGCCTTCTTTCTCTCAGCTGGTGCGTGATCACCTATCTCAGCTTTCAAAAGAGTTTGAGCATTACTTCCCAACCACAAAAGATCCCTGAACTGGGAAGGAATTGATCTGTGACCCATTTGTAAATAAGCCTGGTGAATTGACTTTCTCCGTGCTAGAAGAGGATCAATTGCTTGCGATCGCAAATGACGGTGGCCTTAAAAGTATGTATGAGACTTCAAATCTCCATACATTCTGTATTAAGGTCAAGGCGGAATATCTTGAGATTGCCACAAAAGCACTGAAAAGCCTGCTTCCATTACCAACATCCTATCTTTGTGAAGCAGGGTTTTCTGCAGTGGCAGTAACCAGAACAAGATTACGGAGTAGACTGGACATAAGCAACACTTTTCGGGTGTCACTGTCTCCCATCACCTCCAGATAGGTCCATCTAGTTGCAGGAAAACAAGCTCAGGGTTCCCACTGATTCTGCATTATGGTGAGTTGTATAATTATTTCATTCTATATTACAATGTAATAGTAATAGAAATAAAATGCACAATAAGTATAATGTACTTGAAGCATCCCAAAATCTTTCTCCCCGCCCCAGTCTGTGGAAAAATCGTCTTCCATGAAACTGGTCCCTGGTGCCAAAAAGTCTGGGGACTGCTGGGATAAAGCACTGTAATGGTCTACATTTATGGTAGCAAAAATGTTATCCTATCTCCCTGATCATTTCAACTGTGACAAATTTCAGAAATGATCCATAATTAAATGAGGATTCAAGATAAGTATAAATAGGCATATACTAATTATAATAAGCACATATAAGTTTCTTATTTGGGGGGGTTACAAAAATCTTAATATGCCATGGATATATTCTTTCATCCACTCAACAGATATTTATTTTTATTATGTACCCACTACTATCCTGTAGAATGGATAATTTATTCATTCATCCAATCAACAAAAATTTATGTTTGTTATATGTCTGCTACTATCCTGTAGTAAGGAAGGCACTGACTCAAAGAACTTACAGTCTAGTGAAGCAGATACATAGGTCCTCAAGTAGTTGCATTTCAAAAACGAAAATGATAAGAGAGTTAAGTGAACAAATTATAGAGGAGGGTTAAGTAATTGTGCCTACAAAAGTCAAAAAAAAAAAATCCTTCCTGGATACTTGTAGTGCATTACCAAGGAAGGATAAAAGATATAATAACAGACAAAGAGGATAGAAACATTTTGGGTAGAGACAATGGCAAATTCAAATTCATAAATGAACATCATTGAAAGAAATTATTTATTTTTTTGGGCTGCATTGGGTCTTTGTTGCTGCGTGCAGGGTTCGTATTGTTGCAGCGAGCGGGGGCTACTCTTCGTTGTGGTGCACGGGCTTCTCATTGCAGTGGCTTCTCTTGTTGTGGAGCATGGGCACTAGGCACCCGGGCTTCGGTAGTTGCAGCACGCGGGCTCAATAGTTGTGGCTCGTGGGCTCTAGAGCACAGGTTCAGTTGTGGTGCACGGGCTTAGTTGCTCTGCGGCATGTGGGATCTTCCCGGGCCAGGGATTGAACCCGTGTTCCCTGCATAGGCAGGCGGATTCTTAACCACTGAGCTACCAGCGAAGTCCCAAGAAATTATTTCTTCATGACCATTACATAGGAAAAAACATTCTGAGGCACAGGAAATAAGGCTGGAAAGAAAGCCATGAGTCAGATCATGAAGGTACGTGAATTCTTGGTAAAAGACCTTGTTTTAAATTTGTAAGCAACTAAACAAGGAGTAATCATTAAATGATTGTTAGTAGAGAAGTAACATGATCAAAACAGCATTTTAGAATTGAGTCTCTAACTACTGCTTGGCTGACAGCCTAAAGTGGGGGATGATATGACAGTGGCAATTAGACTAGGGGTACAAAAGGCGGAATAATTGAGACACATCTAGAAGGTACATTAAGTCCTAATGAAACAGTCAAGAATGCAAAACAAGGGAAGAGACCAGAATTGCATATTCCATATTGCACAATGCAATAAACTAGAAATCAATAAGAAAATAATGAACAGAATACAGACTTCTTGGAAACATTCCATATCCACATATAAACATACAATTTCCTAAATTTCGAAGACACAAAGAAAAATTTCAAAATGGAAGCTTTTTTAACGCTATCCAATAGTCAGCTACTCAAATTCTTAACATATTCCCTATTGCCTACTGAAATTCAGACTTTGGGTGTTCAGGATTCCCTATGATCCGCTTTCATTTTACTTTCTTCTACTCCTTCTCACATCTCTTACATCAGCCAAAGTGGATTTCATCCCCCCTGCCCAAAATCACTATGTATGTTCCTACTTCTCTTCCATCTCCAATTACTGAATTTCTGTCAATTTTTCTGAACTATCTAAATTTTGCTTCTTTCTTAATCCTATAGTGTTCTCAGTGCATATGCTTTACCACTTCTCAGTGTTCTCATATTAGCTTGTTTATTCTCTGGTAAAATTCTTAACATCTTTACGTTGTATATACAGTTCTTTTTGTGTTTGAACCCTCTATCCTTAGAGTAAAATATACTTGAATACATGGTTTATATAACTTGCTTTTCTTTTAACCACTTGAATTTCCTAACACAGGTCTTTGTCCAAAGGTTTTTAGAAAATATTCATAGTGTGAGAAAGAGACAGAAGAAGAGATAGAAGGAAAAAAAATACTGTTTAACTTTAAAATACTGCTGAACAATCATTTAATATGATGGGGAAAATTGAGAAAATAAATGTCTGCTGGAAGCTTTCATTGTTTTGATTCATAAGACCTCATTAGGCAACTATTTTCTGGTATGTAAAATCCCATATATTATGTGATTGTGGCTAAGTAGAGTAAATGAAATTCAAGGTGAGTTACATAAGACAATCAGCTTGGTAACAGAAACATAAAACCATGTGTGTCTTATGAGGAGAACATTTATAACAGGTTCTATGAGAGCTCAATTTTAAAATACCATGTTTTTGTTATGATGAAATGCTATGACACCACCTTTGATGAATGAAAACAGAAGCACATTCTCATACAAGAACAAGAAAGCCCTAGGGGTCCATCAAGTCAAACTGATGCACCATTCAGGCACTGTTTTCCTTATTCCCATGATATCTATCTCCTGCATTCTTGAACAGCACTAGTAACAGAAGCTCATTTTGCTAAGATACGTCTCTGGATAGTCTAGCTGAAGCTGTTTCTCCTTTCCTTCTCTCTTTCTCTCCCCTTCCACCTTCCCTCTTCCTCTCCATCTCTCTCTCAGCTATTACTTAAGAGTATTATAGTATTTTATTGATTTTTTCCAGTTAGCAATATCCAATTTCTTATCAGTTCCTCATGTGCACCTCAAAACTCAAAACCATCTTTCAGCTTGATAGGAATCAATTATATTAGTCCAAGATTATTACAAACAAATGCTTTCCAGTTTTAAGTCACTAAAATGTTATTTATGATAGCCTGTGTTTAATCACTTTATAACTGTGGTACATATTTTAACAGATGAAATATATAAGATATCCTGTGATAAATAATATAAGGCTATTTATTTATCTGATCTTTTATCTGGTACACCAAGCTATAAAAAGCTGAACTGTTGTTCAATAGAAGATATAATTGCACAACTGTCTTTTTTAAAGGTGATTTAAACAACACGTATTTTGAAAAATCAGCATCCTCATTTATTAAAACTGGGCACTAGGTGTGGAATTTTAAATTTAGTATATAAAACAATATATATTAATTACAGTTCCATAAGTACATAAAAATTAACAGTCATAGGAATGATAAAAGCCAAACTCATTTGCCACCTATGGTGAGAAAAAAGGGGGAAAAATTTGAGGGACTTTGAACTACATATCATATTTTAATTCTTACAAATGAGACATATCTAAAACAAATATAGCCAAATATAAAGATCTGACAAAACAATATTATGTATTAAAATAGCTCTTATCTATTGAAGTCTCACTAATACCATTAAGTGTTTTATATCTATTATCATAACAATGTGTAAGAAAAGTACCATGTTCTTTCCATTTTCCATTCTTCCCGACTGAGGCAGGGAAGTTAAATAAGTTGCCTCAAAATTGCACAGTACATAAAAGGTTGAACTGGGTTTGAACCCATGCATTTTGTCTCTTGAGGCCTTGTTCTTAATCACTGCATTACATAACTAGTTTTATTTTGTTTTCTCTTTTACTTCTCCGTGTACTTGAAGTAGTTCATATTTTTTAATGAATAAGAAAACAGAAATATCAGAATATAAATGTTAGTTAAGCTGAAAAAATTCATTTTTTAATATTTATGTAGAAGTTTGGCATTTGTGTTATAATTTGTGAACAGATAGAAGATTAGTAACAGACATTTGTATTGACACTCATTCTCATGACACAAATTAGGTATTGTTTCACAGAAGCACATCTTTAAGGGACATGAAAACTAGGACTTTGAGTATTTTCATAAGAAATATCTGAATTCTGACTGTTTAACATATTGATTCAGCCATCCTTTGGACCCAGAGCCTCAGGGTATTTTTTTCACCCTGTGCATCTCTTTTTAGAACAATGGTATGAGATTTTCTCAAAAGTCAATGTAAGAGTGAAGAATATGAGATTTAGATGTTCCAAATCCAGGAAGAGTCAGAAGATTGGATATTCTGAAATATTTCAATGACCCCTAACTAAAAAATTGTTCAAACAGATTTTTTTCCCTATGGCAAGTGATTGACTTAAATACTTGGAGCAGGTTACAGAATCAATGGTAGACTACTTCCTATTCTCAGTTCTCCTGTTGTTTCTCTGCAAAATTTTCTTTACTCTGGTATCTGACCAATTCTAGCCACTTTAATAGTTGTAAAATGACCAGTCTCTGTTTCCTCTGCTCAGCATGGCTGCCATGCTCTTATTTGGACTCACCATCTCTGTACTGACATCTAGAAAGTGCCTCCAGGCAGAAAACCAACTATTCTGGGAGTTTATCTCATTCATTTCCTTTACCTTAGCTATTACAGTTTTGTAATTTTTTGTTCAAAATCTGAAAACAATTATTTAATATATTAACTCTAATTTTTAAATTATTTATGGTGGGCAGCCACTTTAACCAGCTTTTTAATTATTTTTAGAAGTAGAAGTTGTTATCATAGATTTGAAATAATTAGAAAAGACTCATCCTTGATTTCTATCCATTATGTACATATGTATATGTAATATTTATTAAATTAAAATGTAAGGAATAATAGTTCATAATTTCACAACCACTGTCTAATCTTGGGCATATAATATTTCTATTAATTTTATTTTTTCCTTTCTTTTATGGATTAAGATGCTTATCCTAAAGTAGAAAGCACATGCCCAAGACCACACAGATGGGATTGGAACCTAAGTATTTTAATGCTAATTTCTGTGTTCTCTCCAAAATGGACAAAGTATAAAAAGAATGGGCCCAGGGTATTAAGGAATATCTTCCTGTCCACTCAAAGCTTTGGTAAGCTTAAGTCCCAATGTACACACTCATATCCCATCATCAGGCTTTAATTATGACAGGCTAAGCTACAGAAGCCATCTGGAAAAAGAAATTTCCCCACCCATTGCTTCTTCCCACTGACTTTAATATGACCCATGAATACTGTTAACAAATACCAGCTGTCTTGACTCCATACAACATTTAATTGTTATTTGTTTGTCTTAGCTTCTTGCAACTATCTCAGGAGGGTAAGGGGTCTAAATTCCTCATTGATATCCTGACATGTTGAACTACAAAAATTAGTTGGATTTGGCTTATTTTGATCTCTTCAATGCCACTTGTATTCTTTTACTTGTACAGGGTTAGAAATAACCAAAATAATAATAATAATATCTAAAGTTTAAGAAATATTTCAGAGATGATACATTATTAAAAATAAACTATCATTGCAATTAAGAGTCATACACCAGAATCACTGAAAACTGAACCATTTGTTTTCTTACAGAGTTTTAGATATTAGATTAGGAAAAGAAATTTTTGTCCCCTTGGTGTTTATTTATAATGCTTTTCAAACTGTTTATAATGGTTTCTTTGTTTGTAAAATGAGTGGGTTGGATCCTTGAAGTCTTTCTGGTTCTTCCTAATTTGTAATCTGTAGAGGGGTGTATTTCTATTGAAGGCAGTGTGCAGGCATCTATGAACCCCTCACCTGCCCTTTGCTCTTTCCTCAGTGAATACACACAGTCTGGGATTCACTTAAGAAAATCTGAATTGAAGTTTCCTCTTCTGAGTTAGCTATACTTTTGCTCTTGGGAAAATTATTAAATACTTATAAGAAAATTATGAAGGAGATTTTATATATGTAATACTAGTTTACTCATTGAGAAAATGAAAAGAAAATATCTACTATAAAATTGTTTAAAGACAAGGTAAATATATGAGAGAATAATTCCTAAATTGTGAACTATTTTACAAATGCAAGGAAATCAATATTATAATAATTAAGCTCAAAAAGAGAGAGAGAGGGAAATAAAAGAAATAGCTTCAGATAGACTACCCAGAGACATGTCTTAGCAAAGTGAGGTCCTGCTACTAGTGCTGTTCAAGAATGCAGGAGATAGAATCATGGGAATAAGAAAAAATAGCACATACAAACCAGACAGTGTTGGTTTGTCTAGTAAAGAGATCATATTTAGAATAGCATATTCAATTTGGTTAATTTTGTGATAATTAAATGTAATGTTTGAAGACTTACCTTTTGCATGTATTTATTTTGCAGGTAATTATTTTGCATGCTAAATAACTGAACAAAACTGAAATGTGATTGTAATCATACATGCATCTTTTGTTTTCAAGGATGGCACTGATTTCTGCAATTCCATTGGGGTGAGAGTATTGTTTTTGGTTACATCTGTTTTGGGTTGCATTTTTTTTTAACAAATAATATATTTGCAACACAGCCCAGTCCCCATCACTTCAATACAGCACAGGAGTAGAAAAGAGTCATGCTGCAGGCATCATTATTATTACTCAGGTAGGAAGGGTCATTTCAAAGCTTTTTACATGATCTTTCGTTTTGTAATAGCTCTTACTCTACAGACTGGGAAGCCATGTGGGCATTGTGCCAGTTGCTAAATGTGTCTTCCAACACCTCATTACAGATAGGGAAAATAGGCACATGTTGTCTCCACAGACCCACTGGATCCACTATGTGATGGAATTAGTTCCAATCAACATTTATTACCTGTCATCAATAGTTCCCCCCTCTGATCAGTGGATCATAATGATGGTTCAGATCTCTAGTGATTAAAGCCAATTCAAAGCTTCTAGTAATCCTATAAAGGTCTGAGTATTTCCAATTTTCCAATGCAAAATAATTCTGAAAAATGGCCATTGGCCCCTTTGGGAAAAGCACAGAGAAAAATTAACAGTACATACTTGTGCTATCTCACAGCCATTTTCAAGGTGACTAGGCTCACCTTCATTCAAGAGATTCTGGGTCTTTGTTCTGGCAAATGTATGTAAAATGGCTAAGTTCTTGAAACTGCACTATGCCAATTTTGATGATGTAAGTAAGGTCTAGAGTTGGTTGTATTTTTTTAAAATTTTGATCAACAATATTTTAGAAGGCTGCCCATCTATTTCAGTCCTAGAAACTGAACAATTAGCCAGGGCTAAAGGAAAAATCATTCTTACATTCTGATAGCCATCCAAGCCCTTCTGTCCTTTGTAGTGACCACGCCCACCTTGACTCTTGTCAGTTAAGTGCCAGCACTTAGTCTTTGCCATTTCTACCATTTCCACTGATATCACAAAGTACATTTTTTGACTTGACCTTGCATCATCACCCTTAAATTTCAGAGAGCAAACAATGAAAAGATTTTCAAGATTCTTTAATGTATTGCTAAAGGGAATGTCCTCTGAACCTGCTGGTGGATCGGAGTGAAAGTCAAATGTGACAAATTCACTCTAATGTTTCTATGACCATAAGCCTTTGCAGACTCTCTTTTTTGTTATTTTAAAGAGGTATATACCCTGAGAAAACCATAATTCAAAAAGATACATGTACCACAATGTTCGCTGCAGCACTATTTACAATAGCCAGGATATGGAAGCAACCTAAGTGTCCACAGACAGATGAATGGATAAAGAAGATGTGGCACATACATACAATGGAATATTACTCAGCCATAAAAAGGAATGAAATTGAGTTATTTGTAGTGAGGTGGATGGACCTAGAGTCTGTCATACAGAGTGAAGTAAGTCAGAAAGAGAAAAACAAACACCATATGCTAACACATATATATGGAATCTAAAAAAGAAAAACAAACAAACATGATTCTGAAGAACCTAGGGGCAGGAAAGGAATAAAGATGCAGATGTAGAGAATGGACTTGAGGACACAGGGAGGGGAAAGGGTAAGCTGGGACGAAGTGAGAGAGTGGCATGTGGCATGGACATATATACACTACCAAATGTAAAATGGATGGCTAGTGAGAAGCTACTGCATAGCACAGGGAGATCAACTCAATGCTTTGTGATGACCTAGAGGGGTGGGATAGGGAAGGTGGGAGGGAGGCTCAAGAGGGAGGGCATGTGGGGATATATGAATATATATATAGCTGATTCACTTTGTTGTACAGCAGAAATGAACACAACATTGTAAAGCAATTATACTCCAATAAAGATGTAAAAAAAAAACTAAAGAGGTGTATAGAAAGAATATTCCAGCAGCAACATCACTGAAGATGGGTTACAGCTTCAATTAATCAACTGAACAAAATATTAGAGCTGCTGCTCAAGATAACATATTAATCCAAGAATCTCTGGTAAGTATACTAATATTGATGAATTTGACTCAAATGTTATGTTTTACTCTTTTTGCTCTAATAGCCTTAGAAAAAATTCTCGTACATATTCTCCAAGTTCCTGCCAAAATAAAAATTGGACATTTTTTGATTGCAGAAATTAGTGCCATTATACTGTGTAAAAGCTACATCTTCCTAGGTTACACTTTCAAATAAAAACTGACAATACTCTGAATTCAAGTTACTTTGTTATCTTTTATCCACAGAATCAAATTTTGAGTCTTATTTCTATCTCAGCAGCCTTGCAGCTATTAGAGAAAATAAATAATTTTAGGGCAACATTAGAAGCTCTCTGGTTGTCTGACAATGACTTGAGCTGGTTAAAATACTCAGCGTGATATTTTATTTCCATAGTCTCTCAAGTTAAGTCAAAGGCAGTTGCCTTAACCCTCCATTTAGTCATCCTTTACTCAATTATGATCAAATGCAGCAGACTCTTGGTCTCCCAAAAGTTTTTCTTCGTTAGGAGCTTCATGCAAGAAAATCACAGAAAGTTATTTCAATGACTATTTTTCCACTGCATAATTTTGACTAGCAATTTTCCTCCAATTTTCCACTAGCAATGAGGTCATCACTGCATTTAGATCCAATTAGATCAAATCACAATTCCTGAGTGCCTATCTTTGTGGGTGGATATGTTTCTTGATTCCATTTCTAATATCAAGAACTCTATTGGTCAATGTTCAGTCAAGGGAAAAATAATAATTGCAAATCCAGCAGACAGTGATGATTTAAGTCATAAAAGTGGTTACAAAGCTTTTGGTAGCTGAAAGACCACATGGTATAAATGTTACTGGAAAAGCAAAAGGGAGAAAACCTTATCAAGTCTGAGGCTGAGTTGCTAAAGAGCTGTTATTTCCTCTGCTTTTCTTAGAAAAACATAAGATCTTTGCATTTTATAAACAAATGAAAGGAAATGGCTCTTCTTGCCTCCTTCCAATCTTCTTTCAGTGCCACCTACTAGTGTAACCCTAACCCTAATAACAGGGAACTAGGTAGTGTTAAATTAGTTTTCTGTCTTCCATACCCAGTGATAAAGAAAAGAGTATAAATGGATAATGATGTATGTAAGAGAGAAGAGACACCGTCCAGCTCAAAAGTGTTTAGTAGCTCTGGGTTAAAACTAGCATTAGGTGTGAGTTCAGTTAGTATTTGTGGTAAAAGATGGAGGCTAGTTGACTCGGGATTCTGGTAATAATGGAAGCTCCATTTCTTTAGGACTTTGTGGCCCTTTGTGGAAAAGTAAAGACCTTGCTAAGGAAAGTAATGATCACCTTAAAATACACCTGTCTTTAGTATATGGATGCATTCTCAACAATGGCTGCTGTCCCCACTGACTAAAGTAATCTTTAGCCGAAGCCTAGTTCATGAGGTTTCAACCAGCATCTCTACAGTGATGTGAATTGATAAGAAACATGAGAATGGATGCTCCAAAACTGGTTTGCTTTAGATGGTTTCTTGTTTTTTTCTTCCTTCAGTATTTAGATAGGACTAAAGGAATGATATTTTTCTCTGTTAGACCACGAGGTTCTACAACTGAAGGAAAAGAGAAAAAAATGATGGAAAACGATGGTCATATTGAAAATTAATAAGGACCCAGGCAATTAAAACTGATAAACAGATTTGGGGGGGAGGTAATGCTACTTCTCATTGGAATTTCCTCTGAGTCTCTAGGTTTGGAATATCTCTATGAAAGTCACTATGAAGTTGAGAAAGCCAGAAACTTCTATAACAAGATAATCAGCTTTTTGAAAGGAGACTTCACCCAGTGTATTTTAAGTCCACACATTATGGCTTTTGGAAAACTGGAATGAACTGACCAGCATCCCAAAGAAGCAAAAACCAAGAAGATTTTAGTGTTTGTTTGTTTGGATTATTGTTGTTATTGTTGTCTTACATGTGCTCTGTGTATCCTGCTCATTCCAAATAACTCTGAGCCTTAGCTGTGGTCTATGACTGAATAAAGCAAGAAGGCCATGTAATGGTCATTGGGCCCTGGGTACATTATTTTTCATTGCTATAATAGAATTGGAGTTTAGATAATGCATTTCTATACTGTCTTTCTTGCATTCTAAATTTGAGTGTAGGGATATTTTTGTGAACCTGGCTATTCTTGAAATTTTGGAAAAGTGGAACACATAAGAAATGGGATTAAATAAATCAAATTTGGATGCACTGAAATGGCCACACCCATTCCAGGGAAAATGGCCCTCGTTGCACATAGTGTAGAAGGAATTCAGACCACCCAGACATCTGAGTGAAAAATCTGTCTAGATGAACAAAATAAGACAATAAGGAGGAGAGACAGTGAATTTAGTTACTTTGGAACTTTATCCAAAGAAGAGAAGTTTCTTTTTGAGAGTTTTAATATCTCTGTGTGATATTTGGGATTTTTTTCTATTTTTTCTATTGAATTTGGAGTGGTAAAAAGAGGTGATTATAGGTTGTTGGGTTGGGACATATAATAATCTATTTCTACAAGTGCTTAGAAATGGAAACCACTGTCACTGGTTTAGCTAAAAATAATGTAATAATTTGTTTCCCATTCACTATTATTCATTAGACTTCCCTCGTTTAGAAAATATCAAGAGAGAGGTGATTGGCAAAGCAGGATTCAAGCATGTCAGGGATCTAGTCAAATATTATCAAGTCCCATCAAACCACCCACATATCAAATAACTAATAGTAATGGATACTGTTAAGAATTCAAAGAGGATGACAGTTGAAAGCATGTTAAACCTTCATGAATAGGTTTCAATGGAGAAGTGGTAGTAAAAGCCAAATTCAAGATGCTTATGATTTGTGAGAAAGCAGAGACAAGTGACTGTAGACTCTCAAGAAGTTTAGTTAAGAATAGAAGTTTACACATAGAATAGTACTTTTTAAAACTACAGACCAAACAAAAAATGTTTTTATAGGATGAGAACTCTTAAAAACATGTTTAATCTTAGAAGAGCTGAAGGGTGAGAAGTTGAAGACCCTGATAAGAAGAAAGCGAGCCTAATGAATTCAAAAGAAAGTAGGATTGGAGAAATTAACCAAAAGATTAATCAAAATCAAAAGATTAGCAATTTTTTAAAGTCAGATAAAGAGATGAAGGAAAAAGACACAGGGGAATGTTTAAGGGGAGAATAAGCAGTTCCTTCAGCAGGGAATTATATGCTTAGTGCGTAAGAGAGGTTTAACTTGTAGATGTATTGATATGACCAAGTACTATGAATCAAATCTCCTTCATAAATTATCATATCTATTCCTTATTAGAGGAAATTTGTGGATGGGAAAGGTTTGGGTCATCTCTATTGATCTGATAAGTTTTTTTGTTTGTTTGTTTTTTGTTTGATCTGATAAGTTTTGAGAAGCAAAGCATTAACTCATAATACAGCTTCTGCTTGGACACTGTACCTACAGAGGAAAGGTTAAAGAGGGAAAAGATATCTTAAGCCAGGGTTTTCACATTATTCTTCAGATTAAATAAATCCCAGTAACCCCTGCTATAACAGAAACAAATTGATTAAAGATGGTAAGAGTGTAGAATCAAGCTTCTCATCGTATAAACAAAGACACTGCATCATTCTCAAGTCATGTTTTTCAAATTTTCTGTGCTTTGAAACAGCTTTGTGCAACATTTATTTTCTCTACACATCATGTATAAGCAATATGATTTCATTATGATTTACAAAAAGCTAATTTATTTAATGCAAAATATGCATTTACAATAACTCAGGGTCTTATGGAATAAGAATTTATTTCTGTATAGTATTATTAATTATAAAAGATTCAAACTTGTTCGCATTATTATGAGATAGGCACCATTCTCATCAGTTTGCAGATGACGAAACTGGAACTCAAAGATTAAAAGTGACTTGTGTTACGATTATGCCCCTCATAAAGTGTGAGCAGGAGCTTGAACGTAATTTTGTGATTCCAAGCTTAGCATTAATTCTTCCCCAATATATGTTCGTAACCACATGACAAGAAAAAATAGTTGATCCTGTACTCTAATTTCAATCTCTGATCCGATTTCCATGGTGATAATAAAACTAAATAAGGATACCTCTTCCTCCAACTGAGAACATTAAAAATTGTGTTTGCTCTTTCAGAAGTCAGAAGCATTTGACTAAGATTTGGGGATAGGTCCAATTAGTCTCCTGGTTTGATTAAAATCTTACATGATAATGTTCTGCCTTGCATCATTTTGAATTTTAGCTATCATTATTTACTTGGTTTTAAATCATAAAGTGCTATCTAAATATATCAACACATTTTTTTCTTTTTGAAGATAGAATACTGTTCTTTAATTTCATACATAATTGTCATGATTTTATCTTGAAAGCAAAGAATTTCATTGTACCCAGTGTTAACATTTAGGAGGAATTTATTGCTTTTATTTTGAGTACAGAATTAATAAATATTTTTCTTATAGGCTTGAGAAAAGAACAATAGAAATTACTCATAAAATGTTAGGAAATGTACTAACATGATACAATTTCTAGTTCTGACAATGACTCACTAAGAAAGTGAATATCTCTTTCTGTTTTTTTTTTTCCTTATGTCCCCAGAACAGCAATTGATATTTGAATCCGTTAGCCAAAACTCTCTACTCAACTGGGAACTGATGCTAGAGACATTTACTCTTATAAAGCACTTAGAAATATTCCAATTCATAGCTTAAAAATATGAAAAACAATATCATTACCACTAACATTGTAAATGTAAGTGCAGCAATACTGTATGTATGAAAGACTATACTAACTGGGATTAAAACTATTTCAAGTGGAAGTCTTGAAAGTCTAAAATCGTAAGACATACCTCACTATGGAATAACTCTCATACCACACTTTTCTCCAAAAATAAATATATATGTTAATTGCTTCAAGTTTAGGTGACAACACTAAACTTAAAAAAAAAAAAGACCCCTGCAAGGTAACAGATCCAATGAGGTGAGCCTTTTCTGTGAGATGCACTTCCCTAGTAAGGGGAAAATAATAGCAACTAAGAAAAGTGGAAATTTTTGCTAAACATTTTTCCTTTCCACAAGAAAATTGCATTTTATCTTTAGTAAATATTTTATCACTAATATTAGACTCAAAATATTAAATTTTTAGGGGTGTACTTTCTTTCCTCTAGAATAATTTAAAAAATGTTATGTACTCTGTAATCTTTTGGAGTGCCAAATTTTTCAGAACGTGTTTTGCTATGTGGACTTCTTTTGTGCCACACCTAATAATCTGAAGTTTTAAGTTCATGCATTATTCAATCAACAGTAACACTGATAACAATTTCTATAAAACATTTCATTTTTGTTACCTTTTGTTGTATTACAAAACCTTACCTTTTCACTGTTATGTAAATATAAATTTTTAGGGACCAAAATGTTACCTTATAAGAAAAATGAGCAATTTACCTTCTATACTATTTTATATCTTTTTTTTTCTTTTTTTTTTTTTTTGCGGTACGCGGGCCCCCCACTGCCGTGGCCTCTCCCTTTGCGGAGCAAAGGCTCAAGACGCGCAGGCTCAGCGGCCATGGCTCATGGGCCCAGCCACTCCGCGGCATGTGGGATCCTCCCGGACCGGGCACGAACCCGCGTCCCCTGCATCGGCAGGCGGACTCTCAACCACTGCGCCACCACGGAAGCCCCCTTCTATACTACTGAAGATGATTTTACTGAAGATGATTTTCTCAAGTCCCTTTTTCCTTTCCCCTCAGTATAACATTCCATGCTTAGGGATAAAACCAGGATTCAAAACAGATGGACCTCCACAACTAGTCACCTCCTTTTCTACGCAAATCTGAAAATTCACATAAACAAAACATATTAATGATGTGCATAAGACATTTTTCTATTTGAATTGACGGTTATGTATGAAAATGAAACAAATTCTCAAGTGAAGTTTTTCTAACTTTTTAAACTATGAAACTACTACCCAGGGTAGAAATAAATTTTATAACTAAGCTATCTATCTATCTACTATCAAATATATCTATCTGAAACAAAATATTTTAATACAATTTCTAGATTTTCCATGTGAGATGCACTCTGTTTCTCTTCTTTTAAAAAAAATTTTTAAGGAAATGTGAACACTAATTGAAGGGTTGATTAAGGAGTAACATCTGTATTACAGCTCTATTCTTTCTTGGTGCTCACATCACAATGTGACCAACAATTTTAGGCTTGAACATTTTAAATATCATATTATTTTGCAAAGTTTTTATACTTTTTTTAAACATTTTTATTAGAGTATAATTGCTTTACAATGGTGTGTTTCTGCTTTACAACAAAATGAATTAGTTATATATATACATATGTTCCCATATCTCTTCCCTCTTGCATCTCCCTCCCTCCCACCCTCCCTATCCCACCCCTCTAGGTGGTCACAAAGCACCGAGCTGATCTCCCTGTGCTATGCGGCTGCTTCCCACTAGCTATCTACCTTACTTTTGGTAGTGTACATATGTCCATGCCTCTCTCCTGCTTTGTCACAGCTTACTCTTCCCCCTCCCCATATCCTCAAGTCCATTCTCTAGTAGGTCTGTGTCTTTATTCCTGTCTTACCCCTAGGTTCTTCATGACATTTTTTTTTTCTTAAATTCCATATGTATGTGTTAGCATACGGTATTTGTCTCTCTCTTTCTGACTTACTTCACTCCGTATGACAGACTCTAGGTCTATCCACCTCATTACAAATAGTTCAATTTCGTTTCTTTTTATGGCTGAGTAATATTCCATTGTATATTTGTGCCACACCTTCTTTATCCATTCATGCGATGATGGACACTTAGGTTGTTTCCATCTCTGGGCTACTGTAAATAGAGCTGCAATGAACATTTTGGTACATGACTCTTTTTGGATTATGGTTTTCACAGGGTATATGCCCAGTAGTGGGATTGCTGGGTCATATGGTAGTTCTATTTGTAGTTTTTTAAGGAACCTCCATACTGTTCTCCATAGTGGCTGTATCAATTTACATTCCCACCAACAGTGCAATAAGGTTCCCTTTTCTCCACACCCTCTCCAGCATTTATTGTTTCTAGATTTTTTGATGATGGCCATTCTGACTGGTGTGAGATGATATCTCACTGTAGTTCTGATTTGCATTTCTCTAATGATTAGTGATGTTGAGCATTCTTTCATGTGTTTGTTGGAAGTCTGTATATCTTCTTTGGAGAAATGTCTATTTAGGTCTTCTGCCCATTTTTGGACTGGGTTGTTTGTTTTTTTGTTATTAAGCTGCATGAGCTGCTTATAAATTTTGGAGATTAATCCTTTGTCAGTTGCTTCATTTGAAAATATTTTCTCCCATTCTGAGGGTTGTCTTTTGGTCTTGTTTATGGTTTCCTTTGCTGTGCAAAAGCTTTGAAGTTTCATTAGGTCCCATTAGTTTATTTTTGTTTTTATTACCATTTCTCTAGGAGGTGGGTCAAAAAGGATCTTGCTGTGATTTATGTCATAGAGTGTCCTGCCTATGTTTTCCTCTAAGAGTTTGATAGTTTCTGGCCTTACATTTAGGTCCTTAAAATATTTTGAGCTTATTTTTGTGTATGGTGTTAGGGAGTGATCTAATTTCATACTTTTACATGTACCTGTCCAGTTTTCCCAGAACCACTTATCGAAGAGGCTGTCCTTTCTCCACTGTACATTCCTGCCTCCTTTATCAAAGATAAGCTGACCATATGTGCGTGGGTTTATCTCTGGGCTTTCTATCCTGTTCCATTGATCTATCTTTCTTTTTTTGTGCCAGTACCATATTGTCTTGATTACTGTAGCTTTGTAGTATAGTCTGAAGTCAGGGAGCCTAATTCCTTGAGCCTCGCTTTTCTTTTCTCAAGATTGCTTTGGTTATTCAGGGTCTTTTGTGTTTCCATACAAATTGTGAAATTTTTTGCTTTCGTTCTGTGAAAAATGCCAGTGGTAGTTCGACAGGGATTGCATTGAATCTGTAGATTGCTTTAGGTAGTAGGGTCATTTTCACAATGTTGATTCTTCCAATCCAAGAACATGGTATATCTCTCCATCTATTTGTATTGTCTTTAATTTCTTTCATCAGTGTCTTATAATTTTCTGCATACAGGTCTTTTGTCTCCTTAGGTAGGTTTATTCCTAGATATTTTATTCTTTTTGTTGCAATGGTAAATGGGAGTGTTTTCTTGATTTCACTTTCAGATTTTTCATCTTTAATGTATAGGAATGCCAGAGATTTCTGTGCATTAATTTTGTATCCTGCTACTTTACCAAATTCATTTATTAGCTCTAACAGTTGTCTGGTAGCATCTTTAGGATTCTCTATGTATAGTATCATGTCATCTGCAAACAGTGACAGCTTTACTTCTTCTTTTCCGATTTGGATTCCTTTTATTTCCTCTCCTTCTCTGATTGCTGTGGCTAAAACTTCCAAAACTATGTTGAATAAGAGTGGTGAGAGTCGGCAACCTTGTCTTGTTCCTGATCTTAGTGGAAATGCTTTCAGTTTTTCACCATTGAGGACGATGTTGGCTGTGGGTTTGTCATATATGGCCTTTATTATGTTGAGGAAAGTTCCCTCTATACCTACTTTCTGCTGGGTTTTTATCATAAATGGGTGTTGAATTTTGTCAAAAGCTTTCTCTGCATCTATTGAGATGATCATATGGTTTTTCTCCTTCACTTTGTTAATATGGTGTATCATGTTGATTGATTTGCCTATATTGAAGAATCCTTGCATTCCTGGAATAAACCCCACTTGATCATGGTGTATGATCCATTTAATGTGCTGTTGGATTCTGTTTGCTAGTATTTTGTTGAGGATTTTTGTGTCTATGTTCATCAGTGATATTGGCCTGTAATTTTCTTTCTTTGTGACATCCTTGTCTGGTTTTGGTATCAGGGTGATGGTGGCCTCATAGAATGAGTTTGGGAGTGTTCCTCCCTCTGCTATATTTTGGAAGAGTTTTAGAAGGATAGGTGTTAGCTCTTCTCTAAATGTTTGATAGAATTCGCCTGTGAAGCCATCTGGTCCTGGGCTTTTGTTTGTTGGAAGATTTTTAATCACAGTCTCAATGTCAGTGCTTGTGATTGGTCTGTTCATATTTTCTATTTCTTCCTGATTCAGTCTGGCCAGGTTGTGCATTTCTAAGAATTTGTCCATTTCTTCCAGGTTGTCCATTTTATTGGCATAGAGTTGCTTGTAGTAATCTCTCATGATCTTTTGTATTTCTGCAGTGTCAGTTGTTACTTCTCCTTTTTCATTTCTAATTCTATTGATTTGAGTCTTCTCCCTTTTTTTCTTGATGAGTCTGGCTAATGGTTTATCAATTATGTTTATCTTCTCAAAGAACCAGCTTTTAGTTTTACTGATCTTTGCTATCGTCTCCTTCGTTTCTTTTTCATTTATTTCTGATCTGATTTTTATGATTTCTTTCCTTCTGCTAACTTTGGGGTTTTTTTGTTCTTCTTCCTCTAATTGCTTTAAGTGCAAGGTTAGGTTGTTTATCCGAGATGTTTCATGTTTCTTAAGGTAGGCTTGTATTGCTATAAACTTCCCTCTTAGAACTGCTTTTGCTGCATCCCATAGGTTTTGGGTCGTCGTGTCTCCATTGTCATTTGTTTCTAGGTATTTTTTAAATACTAACAGCCATAAAAGGGGAAATTGACAGTAACACATTCATAGTAGGGGACTTTAACACCCCACTTTCACCAATGGACAGATCATCCAAAATGAAAAGAAATAAGGAAACACAAGCTTTAAATGATACATTAAACGAGATGGACTTAATTGATATTTATAGGACATTCCATCCAAGAACAACAGAATACACATTTTTGTCTAGTGCTCATGGAACATTCTCCAGGATAGATCATATCTTGGGTCACAAATCAAGCCTTGGTAAATTTAAGAAAATTGAAGTTGTATCAAGTATCTTTTCTGACCACAACACTATGAGACTAGATATCAATTACAGGAAAAGATCTGCAAAAAATACAAACACATGGAGGCTAAACAATACACTACTTAATAATGAACTGATCACTGAAGAAATCAAAGAGGAAGTTTTTCTACTTTTTATATTATCCTTACACCTACTGTCATCCCAAACCTAATTTGGAAGTACAAACACAGAAGATTATTTTTATTGTCAAAATTTCCTCTCTTGTTTTCATGAGAGTTGATACCAAATATTGTTTACTGTATTTGCTATTTTTTCCTGGGATGACAGAAGAGACATAGTGCTCTGTTCTGTGAAACTTTCACAAAGAACAGTAATAGATTCTCACGTAAGTAGCATAGATAGATGGTGTGTTTTCTGGAGATGCAACATGTATGAGGATGGTACAAGTGCCTTATCCCATCCACCACCTAACCATACCCCTGCACCCCTGTTTGGTTGTATTACTTACATGAGAAAAGGAAACAGATTAGGTTCCTTTGATCCCCTGTTATTCTTCAAAAAATTTTTTGAAAGGTAACAAAATAAATTCCAAAAGTACCAAGCTTAATTGCCTTAATATTGCCATATCTATATGTATTATATATATATGCCACATATATACATGGCATATATATATGTATATATATATATGCCATGTATATATATACATGAAACGGTTCTTAAGACCTTATACTATGGGAACAAATGAATGTGAATGATTATTATGCTTTTTGACTAACTGATAGTCTCAGGAATTAATAATCTCAAAGTTCATAGAAGTAGAAGTAACTATAGTGTTTATAGCATTCAAGGGGATATGATTACCTGGACAGTATTACTTATTACATGATACTGTTTGGTCAATAAAATATATAAAAATTAAGGAGTTGTGTGGGAAGTATGATTTAAAAACCCATCAGACATTTTCAGAAAATAAATTGCTACTTGGAATTAAACTTTCTAGTCTAATTTGATTAGCAAACATTTCTGTATTTAAATGTTTAATTATGATACAAAATAATCTATGTTGAGCTTTGCTTATGTAAGATATAGTTTATCCAAGTATATTACTAGGGACAATATGTGCATCATTAAAATCAGTAAAAATAATCTGAAAATTAATTTACAAATGGTTCTATTTTTAATTTAATGTGGTAAAGTTTGTTTTTTCCTACTGAACTGCTAAAACTTTAAGACTATTTGTGAAAGTATCTTCACAGACTATTCCTAGAAAAACAAATCCAGCTAGGCTAATTACCTAAAACTTGTTAAGCTCATTAATTTTATTCTAGTTTATCTGAGTATTCTTATATACTTTAAAGAAGGCAACTACAAGCAAAAACATCAAAGCATAAAGGAAAAACAGGATACTCTGAATTATGGTCCTCTTTTTTTAAATATAGTAACAGTTGACGGGACATAGGTCCTTAATCATCTTTTTTCTTTTACCTGACTATTTTCACCTATTTTAACTATTTTAATTCTGATATAATTTGTACTAAAAAGTGTTCTTGACAGAGATACCTAATGTAGCTAATACAAATGTAGGTGCATAATAAAATAGGATTCTTTCATGAAGATTTCTACAAGCCTGAATTTAGATAATTTAGCAACTTAAATAAGAAAAGTCATAATAGGAGGCCAATTGCAGTTCAATTTTTTTTTTTTTTCGGTACACGGGCCTCTCACTGCTGTGGCCTCTCCCGTTGTGGAGCACAGGCTCCGGACGCGCAGGCTCAGCGGCCATGGCTCACGGGCCCAGCCACACCATGTCATGTGGGATCTTCCCAGACCGGGGCACGAACCTGTGTCCCCTGCCTCGGCAGGCGGACTCTCAACCACTGCACCACCAGGGAAGCCTGCAGTAGTTCAATTTTTAAGCTGGAATTTGTTTATATATTCTTTCTAAGTTTTTTTACTATTCCTTACTGATGTCTCTTACCCATCACACTGCAGACTCTTAATCATTTAAAACAAACAAGGAAAAATGTCTATGCAAACAAGTTTTTTTTTTACAGCATAGAATTTAGCAGAAGCTCAGAGCAGACTTAACGGGTGCCACTTCATAGATGGGGAACTAAAAACAGTAATAAACCAGGAGGACTGAGCCCTGCTCTATCACAAGGAAACAAATGTGAGAAAAGATAAGAAAATTCAATGAGAAAGCAATAGGAAGAACCATAGAAAACAGTCTAAGCCACAGAATAGCACAAGCAAAAACACACACTTAATAGGAGGAAGCAGGCCTGGCTCTTGAGAGGTGATTAATAACAATTAGAGGCCACCTAGGGTTCTGAACTTGGAAATGATGCTTCATGGAGTAAAACTTAAAACAGAATTATCCATTATGAGTAAGACTCCTCCCTCTCAAAAATTTTTCACTGCTCTGTGATACTAATTTCATCAAAAATATTGCCTCTAAATCTGCACCTCATTAGAAAGTGCTGCCCACAACACTTGCCTTAAGTGAACCTCAGAGTGCACAGTTTTCCTTGCAGCTCCCCACCCTGCCACCACGAAAGGATAGTTACACTCTGACATTCCCTAAACACAGAGGTGGGGAAATTGCTTCAACTACAAATGCCTGCTCTCCAACCCACATTCAACCTATTCAATGACTGAGCTGCAGTGCCCTCATTACCTTATCCCTCCACCTGTGCTCAAATACTATATCTTCCTATATCCTCAGGAACTTTGCTCTATTATGTATCTTTTCTTTTTCACCGGCTTTTTTTCTTTTGTTTACTTTCTCTATTCTCTTTGTATAAAATCCATCACCCATTTCCCACTGGAAAAAAAAAAGCTCCCTCAGTTTCATGATTTCCTATAACCATATTCCCATCTGTTCCCTTCCCTCACAGTCAAGCATCTTGAGTTTTTCACATGCATTGTCTATATTTCTTCCCCATTCATGTCTCTGCATTTCAGTCTTTCTTCCCCTATCAAAGGACTTACCTTCACTCAAATTGTCAGTGACCACCTGGATTCAAAACACAATTAATACATTTAATCCCTTCTCTCCTTTCACTTCTCCATGCTATTTGTCGTACCAGTGAACTATTATGAAACCCACCAACCCTTGATCTCTGAGATGATCTCTATTATATGTCTTCCTGTTTTGCTGCTAGATATAGTCTTTGTTTTCCCCAGCATTCCTTAAAGACACATGTTTCCCAATTCTATTCTTAGCTTTCTTCTGCTAATTACTTACTTTCTCTCTGGCTTTAACTAAAATCTATAAACTAATGACATTTTATCTTTCTCAATAGTCCAGAAATCTTTTCAGAAGTTCAGACCTGTATTTCCAAATTCCTGCCAGACTTAAGACTTGGAAGTCACATAGGTACCTAAAATCAGCAAGGCCAACACTGACCTGGTCATTTGCACACCTGTTTCTCTTTCTAGTCTCATTATTTTAGGTAATTACACCTTCTAATCACCTAAGGTGGGAATGACCCTCAGTACTCTCTCCACGAAATCTTTTCCCCAACGATTTATTATTAAGCCCTGTAGATTCTATTTCCTAATTATCTCTCCAATTGGACATTTCCTTCCCTCCCCTGTACAGGCCTCATTATTTTTCATTTGTATTATACCTCTGCTACCAGTCCTGCTGATTTTGATTTATCTGTTCATTTACTGTTAATGTTTTAAAAAACTTGATACTGAAGATAAACTGACATGGGCTTTTGTGTAAAATCTTCCCAGGAGTTCTTACTAATCGTGAATCTGCAGTTCATTTAATATTTCTGAGGTTCTATCTTCTCACATCTTTAACGGATAAGAAAAGTATCCTCCTTACAGAGTTTAATTAAGTCATGCATATAAGGGCTTACCCCTTGGTAATCACTCAAAATTCTTCTTACTATTATTATTAATTTTACAACTATTATTATGACTCAAGCTTAAATCCATTTGAAGACTCTCCATTACCATAAGGATGAAATTGAAAACCTTAAAATGGCTTTCAGGGTCTCTAGAATCTAATTCTACTAACTTCTCTAGCCTCATCTTTCTACACTCTCTGATAGAAGCCCTAATTTCAGTCGGGTGCTTTTCCTTCTCCTTCTTCTGACATAGTTACTTAACTATTCACGGGCATCTTAAAAACTCATTTTAAAAATCACCCATGCTAGGAAGGCTGATGGGGAAGGGTCTGCAAGGAAAGAGTGAAAAAGGTCAAGAGAATTTTCTTGAATACTGAAAGGTCTATATCTTAATTGGGGTAGAGTTTACACAGATGTATATGTTTGTCAGACAACTGTAGAGTTAATCCATTTTATTGTACGTAAATTATACCTCAATAAATTGACTAAAAATGATTCCATATGGAAACTCTTCAGTAACTCCTTTCTCCCTGGGCTAAATGGCCATATATGAACCTCCATATGACACACACATACTCTTTTCACAGCACTTATTCTATTGTCTTGCCAAGCACTAAACAAATTATGAATCCCTCTAAAAACTCTGGATACTCATTTTTTATATCTGTATCTCCAACATCTAGTATAAGGGCCCAAAACAATAGGGCCTCAAAGAATATTTATGGGATCAGTGAATGAATGAATTACAAATTGAGATTATAATTATAAATTCAGATTAAAATTTGGTAATGTGGAATTATGTGATTAAATGTTTACAGTTTTAATGTAAAACTGTACATTAATTAATTTTAAAGCACATGTACTTCTGTGTAATATTTCTAATTTATACAATCAAAGATTAGAATGCCACACACAATTGCTAATAATAGCTATGTAACTCCATCATAGTATTAATAATGTTTACATTAATGCTTTGGCATTAAATCTTAAAATGAGAGTGCATGATGCGTAGAGGACTTATTCTCTTTTTAATGAAAAATAAATAAGATCAATTAAAAACTGTCATCCATTTATTACCAAAAAAACCCTCAGTGCAGCAATAGTATCAAGATATTATTGAAATGAAAACAATGATGAGAAAATGGGATACTAACATCAACTGTACTGTCACTTCCAAACATACCAAGAAAAACCTGGACTAGAAGGAATCATAATTCCCACGGCACCGAGGCACTTAGAGAAGTCATTACTGATATACCCAGGATGCAAAATACGAAGGAGTATGATCCTTAAAGAAATACATGCCTAACAGCAGGCAAAGTTCCTGATGATTATAGTTGGGATTGGGGGGGATCATCTTATAAAATATAGAATATAAGGTCATATGACCTGGCTTTCAGGGGCCATATCATCAGTCAGTCTCATTGATAACTTACTTTGATAAGCCACGCGCATAAAATATCCTTATTCTTGGATGAGGAAGAGGTATAAAATCCAATATATTCTACCCTAAATTAACAGTTTGTGTATATCATGTACAAATTGAATTGCCATATAAGAAAATGTACATAAAAGATGATGCATAATATTGGAGCACAATTCCTTTGTGTTAGATAAAACAGAAGCTTGTATTTCAGATGTACCAATTATTGTTCCTTCCAAGCCTACAGTTTCTCCTAAAGGAAAAAACCTTAGCTTTCCCACCAACAAAATGTTAACCCATATTTAAACTCACATGATACAGCCCCTGTCACAGAGTGGACCACAAATCAATATACGATCCAAGGGCAGCCAATCTTCAGATTTTTAATTGTAGTTGACTTACAGTATTATACTAGTTTCCAGTGTACAGCATAGTGATTCAGTATTTTTATAGATTATGATCCACTGAAAGTTATTACAAGATAATGGTTACAAGTTCCTGTGATATACAATATATGTTTGTTGTTTATCTATTTTACACATAGTAGTTTGTTAATACCATACCTCTAATTTGTGCCCCCCTTTCCTCTCCCCTTTGGTAATCACTAGTTTGTTTGCTATAGTTGTGAGTCTGCTTCTGTTTTGCATATACATTCATTTTATTATTTTTAAGGTTCCACATAAGTGATATCATACAGTTTTTGTCTTTCTCTGACTTATTTCACTAAGCATAATATTCTCTAGGTCCATCTACATTGATGCAAATGGCAGAATTTCATTCGTTTTATGGCTGAGTAATATTCCATTGTATGTACACACATACATTTTTTCTGCCCATTTTGTAATTGAGTTGTTTGTTTTTTTGATGTTGAGGTGCATGAGCTGTTTATACATTTTGAATATTAACCTTTTATCAGTCATATCATTTGCAAATATATTCTCCCATTCCATAGGTTGTCTTTTCAATTTGTCAATGGTTTCCTTTGTTGTGCAAAAACTCTTAAGGTTAATTAGGTTCCATTTATTTATTTTTACTTTTATTTCTTTTGTCTTAGGAGACAGATCCAAAAAAATATTGCTATGATTTATGTCAAAGAGTGTTTCACCTATGTTCTCTTCTAGTTTTATGGTTTCAGGTCTTTAAACCATTTTGAGTTTATTTTTGTATATGGTGTGCGGTAATGTCCTAATCCCATTCTTTAACATGTAATAGCTGTCCAGTTTTCACAGTACCACTTATTGAAGAGACTGTCTTTTCTCCAATGTATATTCTTGCCTCCCTTATAGGCCAATATCTTTGATGAATATAGATGGAAAAATCCTCAACAAAATATTAGCAAACCAAATCTAACAATATATTAAAAGGATCATATGCCATGATCAAGTCAGATTTACTCCAGGGTCACAAGGATGGTTCAACATTTGCAAATCAATCAATGTGATATACCACATTAACAAAAGGAAGGATAAAAATCACATGATCATCTCAACAGATGCAGAAAAAGCATTTGACAGAATTCAACATCCATTCATGATAAAAACTCTCATCACCATGGGTACAGAGGAAACATATCTCAACATAATAAAGAATTCAACATCCATTCATGATAAAAACTCTCATCACCATGGGTACAGAGGAAACATATCTCAACATAATAAAATATGACAAACCCACAGCCAACATCATACTCAACAGTGAAAAGCTGAAAGTCTTTTCTCTAAACTCAGGAAGAAGACAAGGATGCCTACTCTTGTAACTTCTATTTAACATAGCATTGGAAACACTATCCACAGCAATCAGATAAGAATAAGAAATAGAAGGCATCCAAATTGGAAGGGAAGAGGTAAAACTGTCAGTATCTGCAGATGACATGATACTTTATATAGAAAACCCTAAAGTCTCCACCCCAAAACTATTAGAATAAATGAATTCAGCAAAGTTGCAGGATATAATATTAATATACAGAAATCGGTTGTGTTTCTATATATTAATAATGAACTATCAGAAAGATAAAATTTTTTTAAAGTCCTATTTAAAATCATATCAAAAAGAATAAAATTCATAGGAATAAACTTAACCAAGGAGGTGAAAGACCTATACTCTGAAAACTAGAAAACATTGATGAAGGAAACTGAAGATGATACAAAGAAATGGAAAGGCATCTAGTGCTCTTAAATTGGAAAATTAATATTGTTAAAATGGCTATACTGCCCAAAGCAATCTCTACCAAAATACCCATGACATTTTCATAGAACTAGAGCAAATAATCTTAAAATTCATATGGACCCACAAAAAACCCTAAATTGCCAAAGGAATCTTGAGAAAAAAGAAAAAACCTGAAGGTATCACTCTCCCAGACATCAGACTATACTACAATGCTGCAGTAATTAAAACAGCATGGTAGGGCTTCCCTGGTGGCATAGTGGTTGAGAGTCTGCCCGCCAATGCAGGGGACACGGGTTCGTGCCCTGGTCCGGGAAGATCCCACGTGCCATGGAATGGCTAGGCCCATGAGCCATGGCCACTGAGCCTGCATGTCCAGAGCCTGTGCTCCACAATGGGAGAGGCCACAACAGTGAGAGGCCCGCGTACCACAAAAAACAAAAAAACAGCATGGTACTGGCACCAAAACAAACACATAGAACAATGGAACAAAATTGAGAACTCAGAAATAAACCCATGCACCTATGGCAAACTAACCTACAACAAAGGAGGTAATCTTCAGATTGAACAGTCATTTGTGATGGAATGAAAGGCAGGATTAGCCATTAAGGGGTGGGTTGTAAAGGGCTTAATAAACTGAAGTTATAAGGCTATCAAAATTATAAGTAAGCAAAACTAATGAGGTAGAGGAAATATACAAAGAAGAAGAAGCCAAATCGTAGAGATAGGAATACAGAAATGTGTAGCTGTCTCTCAATTATTGTAAAAAAATGCCACTAGTTCAAAGATCTATGTGTAGCTCAACTTTAACAAACTATTTTGTGTCCAGATTTTTCTGGATTCTCTATGGATATGTCTTTCCAACAAACCTATAATCTGCTAAATTGAGACAATTTCTTGAAACGAAAAATAAATAAATAAAATTTAAAAGCTTAATTAAAATGACTTTCTATGAATTTTCAGCATCAGAACACAGAGTAGCCAATAAAAATATAGGGAAAACATTAACTTTCTAAGAAACAAATATATATGCTTAGGAAATAAACCATATTGTACAAAAACTGTCGCCATTATCACTATATAGTATTCTTTCAGCATAATTTTTTTTAAATTCAACTGAAAAAGATGACAGCAAAATAAATTGACTCCCATTATGTAATTCTTCTAAATGATGTGAAAGTCTGCACGTACAACTAAATAAGCTGAAATAGAAATAGTCTGTTTGCTCTTTCCACCTAATAGAAAAGAACAAAAGCTCTTGACATAGCCAGGAAAGAAAAATACTATGAATATCATTGTTCACCATGAAAATCTTTCTTTAAAGTACTAATATATCAAAGACCAGTACAATATAGCCAATATAATTTCTAAAAGTTTGCATACATAATTTTGGAAGGAACAAACTTTCTAATGACACTTTGACCGAGTATAGCTTACATCAGATTATATCTTTTTTCCAGTAATCTCTGTGTACATATTCAGATAGGCCTAGCAAAAAAAAAAAAAAAAACCCCACAAATGAACCTCTACTGTTTATATATTCAAAATAGTCAAGAAAAAAAATGTTTCTTATATTGAATACTAATTCCATTGTATACGTATGTATTTCCTGTCCCATGACATAACTGGGTGGACTCAGAGAGTGATACAATAGATTTTAATCATTTTATCTAGCTGTTCTTATTCACTGGGCCAATGTTTTTCTTTTCCCATGAGAACTCTCTGTAGTAGTAGAGCACCAATGCCCCCTTTTTCTCCTGACTGAAATGCAAGGTATATACAGTGTAGAACATAAGTTATTCCTGCCCAAGGAGAGAAGAGAGACAAAGTTTTTACCTTCTAGAAATAAACAGTACAATGCTTTGTCCCAGCTACTGCATCAGTGGTGCTTAGGATGTTCTGCCCTCAATCAGTCACTGTTAGTTTGGTCAATCCTTCTAAAACATTAAGCCTAAAGGTACTAAGCCAGATACCGTAAGTATCCTAGATGTCTGAAAGAAATGTTTTCTTAGTACAGTATTTGCATCCAGCCTGAGGAAAAGTTTATCTGAGCTGCTCTCCTAATTCCCCTTCTCGTCTCCTCACCCCACACCTGGGTAAATGGTGTATTCATCTTGTTTCCGAGCTATTCTATATTTCAAGGAGAATCCTTCTCCATGATTTTACATGCTTTAAAAATGTCCTCTACTTCTCCAAACTCTCTTTCCATGTTCACTCCCACCCCATAATACAAAGCACTTTCTTGTATTTCATTATCTGCTCTTTCTAACACTGAAGTTATCAGGCCATGCAGGTTGGAACAGCTGCATTATATGGATCTAGAAAACAAATATTTAGGGATTTATAGGTCCTCAAAGCCCTCAAGCCACAGTGCACAGCAGGCCATTTCACAAGTTTGAATTACAAAGACATTAAGGGAATAGAGGATACAGAGTACAAAATTGTTTTCTTCTGTCTCAGTTAAGGTGCCTGTAAGCCCTACTTGTTATTGTTGATTCTGTATCTCACTTAACTTTTGAACCGACATATCACTGGGACAGTGCTTGAATGTCTCACTGTGAAACACTGAATGAATACAATGAGCGAATCATATTTCTTCAACTATCAGAGAAATAAAATTACCAAGCATACATGGCTATTATAATGCAGATAAGAGTAAAATAATTATAGGTGATAAAAGGATGAATATTATTATGCTAATTTATGTGTTTATTTAATGTATATTCAAAAATATGACCAGTATATCAAAGTTGTGATTTCACTGATATTAGTTGCTTGTCACAGTGTTAAAGTATTTAGGTCATTCCCTAGCCATATACGTTTTCAAGGATGGCATATATTGTGGGTAAATGCTCTGCAATAACAAAGTGACTTTTAAACTTGTAGGACTTAACCTTACACAGTCACTAACAGGAAATACAAGTAGTTGTTAGATGGAGTCTTTGTGAACAAGTCTCAATTGAGAAAAAGAAAATTCGCAATTCCACCAAAGAACAAGACCTCAGAATACTTGTCACTAAATTTAATGATTTTCAACTATCCTCCCAGAACTACTTTCTTACTGGATAGCCATCTAATTATTTGTGTGTGTGTGGGGGAGGACAATTGGTGGTCTCTCCTACTCCACCATTTTGCTGATGTTACCTGCTAAGTAAATATACAAAAGTATATTTCAGAAACTTATCCAAAGCACAGAATGGAGTCTTAATGTCAAGCACATTGTAAATATTAAAAGCATATAAAAATCTATCTATATGTGGTTTGCTGTTAATTTAATTCCAAACTTCTAATTACTTATAATCTTATTTGAAAGAGAAGACATACATGTACAAGGAAGAATTATAGCACAGTGCAAGATGGTATAAAATGGAATTCTAAATTGAATATAATTAAGAAATAAATTACATATTATGCACAACACATACTGTTGAATTAAATTAACTTTGAATCATCAGTGAAGACTCCATAAACAGAAATTGATCTGGACTTCAAATAGTTGAATGGTTTTGTATAGAAAAAGAAAAAGACAAGACTGAGGTGAAGAAGTAGATGAAAAGAGGAAGGCTATACAGGAAGTTGGGAAAAAACAGAGTAAAAGAAATCACTGTGGCTTACAGTGGAAAGATCAACAGCCTGTGTAAGGAACACATAGTATCATTCAAGCAGAAAGGAAGCTAACTAATCAAAAAGAATACTAAGAATCTTTATAGACACCTATAAACAGACTATATATTACCATATCTGAAATGATAAATAACACTGTTTAAGAGCCGCCCATAATTAATTTTTGTTATTTAAAAAAAAGTTTTGTTTTTTTTGCGGTATGCGGGCCTCTCACTGTTGTGGCCTCTCCCGTTGCAGAGCACAGGCTCCGGACGTGCAGGCTCAGCGGCCATGGCTCACGGGCCTAGCCGCTCTGCGGCACTTGGGATCTTCCCGGACCGGGGCACGAACCCATGTCCCCTGCATCGGCAGGCGGACTCTCAACCACTGCGCCGCCAGGGAAGCCCCTAAACAAATATTTTTTTAAAAAATCAGTTTTTAAAAACGGAACAATACTGGTTAAATTTAATACTTTCTCCCAAATTCTTTGGACAAGAGCTTTTATTTCACTAATCCTATACGGACATGCAGGATTGAAATTTCATGTTATAAGAAGAGTTTAGAATATATAAAAAAGTATATGTGTAGAATGTGATTTGTAAAGGATTTAGAAAGTATCAGTTCATTGCATAAGAAATGTAAAATAAATGGAAACTTTTTAAACCTCTGGCCCTGATTTTTTTTTTTTTTTTTTTTTTTTTGCGGTACGCGGGCCTCTCACTGTTGTGGCCTCTCCAGTTGCGAAGCACAAGCTCCGGACACGCAGGCTCAGTGGCCATGGCGCACAGACCCAGCCACACCATGTCATGTGGGATCTTCCCAGACCGGGGCACGAACCCGTGTCCCCTGCATCAGCAGGCGGACTCTCAACCACTGCGCCACCAGGGAAGCCCTGGCCCTGATTTTTTAACCTGTAAAATACTTAGATCTATATTATTCAGCTATGTTAAAAGTTTCTTGTAAAGTAACCATATTTCTACATCATCACTTGGTCACATTTTAGTTACAATAATATTCACATTAATATTCTCCCTGTGTCCATGTCTGCCGAAAGTACAGAGAAGCCAATCTTAAAGAGATCAAGAGGTCTAATTGGCTTGGCAAAATGACAGTCAGTCCAAGAACCAAGGTTTGTGATTCCTTTTTATCTACTGTCCCTGATGGGACAGCTGAACTATTTGAATAAACTGCATCTTTTTTCACTCTGAATCTCATTATGGATCTTATCACAATGCATCTTTTTAGTAGCTACTGATTCATTAATCTAGTGCCAAGGGATTTTAATTATCAAATCACTTGATTTGGGGGGCTTGCTTGGTTAAATACAAAATACTAATTTCTCTCTGACTTTATATATAACTTTCCTCAGACTCTATAGTGTGAGAAAGACTTTGGAAGTAGAAAAACAACAACAAAAACAACAAATTAGAATACAGAAGATCTGATTTCTTACTTTTCTAGTATTCATTGACTTTAAGAATCAGTGAATTTACTGCTACATTCCCAGGTCTATAGTGGAGGCACTATATTGAGCAGTTTTTAAAGCACAAGGCTTGAAGAAACCTGGCTTTAAAAGCAAAGCTTACAAGGGCTGGGTTTGGCTGGAATTCCCTCAGACTGTAGGTTTCAGAGTGAGGGCTGAAGCTCCTTTCAGTAGCTCTGGAAGCATTTTCTAATGCTAGTAATATGTAAAATATAATAATTTTAGAAACTGGAATATCTACCTTTGTGTTTGAGATATGAATCAATAACCTTTTAAAAGATTTTTATTTATAGTATCCTATGAGTAGCAAATAAGAAAATGACAACACAAAGTAATATTAAGATAATTATTTGTCTTCAACATTTTATAAAATGTTTAAAAACAACGTAATTCATTGCAAGGTTTGCTCCATTTACCTAAAGAACAGTAAATTCTTCTCTAACATTATATGCATAACATTATAACCTTAGAAATGTAAAATCGTCCACTACAATCCTCTCTTTACTAGGATGTACTTTTTTTTTTAATATATCTTTATTGGAGTATAATTGCTTCACAATACTGTGTTAGTTTCTGTTGCAAAACAAAGCCAATCAGCTACGTGCATATACATGTCCCCATATCCCCTCCCTCTTGAGCCTTTCTCCCATCCTCCCTATCCCACCCCTCTAGGTCACTGCAAAGCTCCAAGCCGATATCTCTGTGCTATTCTGCTGCTTCCCACCATCCAACTATTTTACATTCGGTAATGTATATATGTCGATGCTACTCTCACTTTGCCCCAGCTTCACCTTCCCACCCCATGTCCTCAAGTCCATTCTCGATGTCTACCTCTTTATTCTTGCTCTGCAACTAGGTTCATCAGTACCTTTTTTTTTTATTCCATATATATGTGATAGCATACAGTATTTATCTTTCTCTTTCTGAGTTACTCCACTCTGTATGACAGACTCTAGTTCCAACCACCTAACTACAAATAACTCAATTTCATTTTTTATGGCTGAGTAATATTCCATTGTATATATGTGCCACATCTTCTTTATCTATTCATCTGTAGATGGACATTTAGGTTGGTTCCATGTCCTGGCTATTATAAATAGCACTGCAATGAACACTTTGGTACATGACTCTTTTTGAATTATGGTTTTCTCAGGATATATGCCCAGTAGTGGGATTGCTGGGTCATATGGTAGTTCTAGTTTTAGTTTTTTAAGGAACCTCCATACTGTTTTCCATAGTGGTTGTATCAAGTTACATTCCCACCAACAGTGCTAGATGTAAGGCACTATGAATGATAAAACAAGAATGCACTGAGGGCTTCCCTGGTGGCGCAGTGGTTGAGAGTCTGCCTGCCGATGCAGGGGACATGGGTTCGTGCCCTGGTCCAGGAAGATCCCACATGCCGTGGAGCGGCTGGGCCCGTGAGCCATGGCTGCTGAGCCTGCGCGTCCGGAGCCTGTGCTCCACAATGGGAGAGGCCACAACAGTGAGAGGCCCTCTCACAAAAAAAAAAAAAAAAGAATGCACTAATTCTGCCTTGAAGGAACATCAAATCAAGTAGTGGAGGTCAGATGTTTACTAAATAACCTCAAGTAAAAATGGAAATCATCCCATTAATTAAATATAGATAAAATACAAATTAGAGAAAGAAAAGACTGCCTCCAAGTGGGAATCAGGAAAGCTTCTGTGAAAGAGGTGATATCTAAGATAAATTTTGGAGAGACAAAAACAATTGAGGATGAAGATCAGAGAGCACAAAAAAACTGTATAAACAGAGGCCCAAGAAGAGAAAAGAGAAGTAAAAATACATAGGGAGCATTAAGCAATTTACTTTGGGTTGAGAATGAGATGCACAGAACACTCTAATGTAAGGTAACACTGGGAAAGTTGTTTGGAATATGGTTTGAATAGGATGCTATATATTCTGAAACAGGACACTTTCAAGAGTGAAAGGGACACTACTAATAATTATGCCAGGACAACAGGTATAAACCTAGAATGTCTCAGGCATACCAGAAAGTATTATCACGTTATTTCTAGCATATCTTTAATCCTAGAATAGTGTTTGGATTTAATTGTTTAAGCAATGGGGATGAAAGGAATATTCATCTTATATAGGGTACTTTAAAATGGAAATTGTATCTAGTAGAAAAAACAGGTAAGGCATGGAGAATAATTAGGAGTCTATGAAAGTTAATCAACACTATAAATATATTATAGAACACTTATTTCATAGATTGTTTAGCATTGCAATGTAATAATGAAGATAGATTGGCCAAGAGTTCAAGAAAGTGGAAATATGTGACAATAATTTATGTAACAACACACATTTAAATCACAATACAGGCTGTCCACGATATTACTCATTTTTTATCATTAGATGCTGTTTTCAGATGAGGTAATTTCCTGATATTATAGTTTAACAATTTTTCTTATATCATTTTTCAAAATTAAGAACATATCAAACTGATGAAGGAATTTATCACTATTTAACCCATTTATTTTGAAAGCTGATTTTAAAAGATATAATTAGCACCAATGATACAGCCTGCTTTCTTGGTTCTATAATGACATGTATTGTGTTTAGTTGATATATGTTATATCCTTCAAAATTCTTAGATTGTAAAACTATTGAATTTTACATGTAATCTTCTGCTGATCTATATTTGTCCTTTGTAAAATGTTCTGGGGCTCTGGGCAGAAAAGTGACATAAAATTGCAGATATCTCAAATTTGACTCCTTTCAAGTTTGAATTGACTATTCACCTCATTAAGAGATTGTGTGGGTAATTCTCAGGAAGAGCCATTCAACCTATGATTAAAACAGTTCATGATAAAACCTTAGTAGTATAACTGCAATTTAAAACAACAATAAATCTCCAGTATTTAAAACGAAATACAAATGTTATACAAAACAGCTAACGCATGAAAAAATAAACTATGAGCTATATTTTTCACCAAAAAGGATCAATCTTGCCATTTTATAAATTTTGAAAATGTAATGCAATTATTGACTTTTCCAAAAAGATATCAACAGCAATGAAACTTGGAAACACTAACTATACCTTGTATAATAAAATTTTATTAAAAGCCAATCTTACAATGCCTCCTTCATTTGTGCAAGAATTTACAAAAAAACTTTGTATTTACAAAAATATTTTGTGGTTTGACCAAATTAACCTTGAAGAAGGATAACTAACCTTCAATTATTGTATGAAAATATTTTCACATTTCTCAAACTACAGAAGATTAGAATAACACAACATGCTTGATCAATAGGCGTGTATAGAATACTAACATCTAGAAAATACCCATTTGACTCAAACTTGTAATATAAATTTGATCAAGCATAAGCTATAAAACAAGATTCAATAAAATTCAGAGAATTGCTTTTACACAGAATTTGTTCTCTGCCCACATGCATGGTTAGAATGCAATAACAAAATAACATAATTTTAAACTCATAAAATTTAAAAAAATTGTAATTCTCCTAAATTAATCCTTTTGTGAAAAGAATAATAGACTCTCTGGGATGGTCAATAAAGAAAATACCAGGAATAAATTAGAAATTATACATAATTTGTATAAGTTGTAAAATAAGTTTCTTATTAATTAAGAAATGCAAGCTATAATCAGAATCCCATTTTATATTCACAAGAAAGGAAAAATTATAAAATCTGATAATACCAAATATTGGTGTGGATGTAGAACAACAGACATTCTTAGAAACTTCTTGCAAATATGCACATAAATATTATTTCTTTATATAGCACTCTGGCATTATCGATTACATTTCATTAATTTTAAGGTGCACACTTCTTCACATTTTATCATCTCTGTAATCAGGATATATCTTATAAAACACAGTAGTTGGTGTTTTTACTTTTATATTAGTATATAAAATAATATCTTACAACAGATGGCACCTTGGACTTCATGAAATACTATATAAAGATAAAACATCTCAGCAACCCAACTGTAAATTGCTTTGGCTAGAGAAATTTTTGCACAAATGAACGAGGCATATTGAAAAATGTTTACAACAGAACTGTTTTAATAGCAATAACTCTTTAAATAACACAAATATCCATTTTCAAGAGAAAGATGATTCAGTTTTGGAAAGGAGTATAATAGGGACTATTGGACAGTGAAAGCAAATTAATTAACGCTACTTGTATCTCTTGAACAACTCCCATGAATGACTCTCACAAGCTAGTAATACTGAATGTTAATAATGCTGAAGTAACATAAAAACAAATACCTTCTAGTACATTTCAAAGTAGAAGTAATCAATAATTTATTTAAAAATATGTATTATATACATACACATATATCACAAAGAAAAGGAGAAAAGGAAGGGGGAATTCCAGGATGGAGGCTAGATCTGATGAGGAGAGTGGTAGGATAAGTGGATAAATTTGGGGATACTTCAGTTACATTGGTGATGGTCTACTCAAACTTTGGGATGTGTTGATAAAAGCTTGTGCTTGTGATATTATTCTTTCATCATTTTGAGGGTATTAAATATATCATAATACATTTTTAATGTTTAAAAACATTACTGATTTTAAGACTGCATGATATCAAAGTATGCAAATGTCAAGGGTTTCAAAATGTCTAGATGTAGCATTATGAAAACATCTGAATGATGAATTGAATTGTTCACTTTTCTACTTGGCTATTTCATGTTTTTTGGTTTCTTTTATTCTGAATTGCATTTCCCAAGACAGCTGACTTCTTGTCATTGTGTTTTTTCAGAATTCTAACATTTATTTTAAAACACTGTAGTTACTGAAAAAGTTAAACGTGTCATGATAAAAAATGCACACTGCCTCGTATGAAAATGAAAGGGTATGAAGTGTAAAGCAAGTCTCCTTCTGAAGTTCATTCCCCAAAAGCAACCACTAGGAACAGATTATTTTTTGTAAAATTCCAGAAATTTTTTGTACTTACAAGTGTATATAAATATGGCTTTCTGGAAACTCAAGTGGGAGCATACTGTAAACACTGTCACACATCTTTATTATACACTTAATTTATCTTGGTGATTCTTAATATCAGCAAAAATAAATATCTATTTTTCTTATTCCTGAAGTAGCTTAAATAGCACCAGATTATCTGTTTTAGAAGTTTTGACAGGGCTAACTCATGAAATATTTGAGCCTGCTGACTTTTAGGAATGTAACTCTTTAAAGTTTTTTTCTTCAGTAACAAATGTTCTATTTAGAATTTCTCTCTTCCAGGGTTAAATTTGGTTATTTGAGTTTTCCTATGATGAGTTAATTTTTCTAAAATTTCAAATGTATGTGTGTGTATATATATATACATATATATATATATATGTATATATATATACACACACACACACATACAGAGAGAGAGAGAAAGGAGAGAGAGATGGTAGTTTGTCTATTCCCTCCAATAAAAAGTTGTTCATGGTATATTTGGCAAATGATTTATTTTTATATAGCCTGTGAGCTAAGCATGTTTTTATATTTTTTAAGTGTTGTTGTTTTTTTTTAAGAAAAAGATTGCATGTGCCACAAAAGCCTAAAATATTTACTTTTTGGCCCTTAATAACAACAAAAATAGTTTGCCAGAATCTGATTTTAGTGTCTTTATCAAAAAATGTGGCAGGAAAATTTAAGTCAGTATAGCCATTAAAAGCACTTGGGGGTTTCCCTGGTGGCGCAGTGGTTGAGAGTCCGCCTGCCGATGCAGGGGACATGGGTTCATGCCCCGGTCCGAGAAGATCCCACATGCCGCGGAGTGGCTGGGCCCGTGAGCCATGGCTGCTGAGCCTGTGCGTCCGGAGCCTGTGCTCCGCAATGGGAGAGGCCACAACAGTGAGAGGCCCGCGTACCGCAAAAACAAACATACAAACAAACAAAAAACTCAATTTTGTTTCTCTTTATGACTAATATTCCATTGTATACATGTGCCACATCTTCTTTATCCATTCATCTTGTCGATGGACACTTAGGTTGCTTCCATGTCCTGGCTATTGTAACAGTGCTGCAATGAACACTGTGGTACATGGCTCTTTTTGAATTATGGTTTTCTCAGGGCATATGACCAGTAGTGGGATTGCTGGGTCATATGATAGTTCTATTTTTAGTTTTTTAAGGAACCTCCACACTGTTTTCCATAGTGGTTGTATCAATTTACCTTCCCACCAACAGTGCAACCTTCCCTTTTCTCCACACTCTCTCCAGCGTTTACTGTTTGTAGATTTTTTGATGATGGCCATTCTGACTGGTGTGAGGTGATACCTCATTGTGGTTTTGATATGCATTGCTCTAATGATTAGTGATGTTGAGCATCCTTTCATGTGTTTGTTGGCAATCTGTATATCTTCTTTGGAGAAATGTCCATTTAGGTCTTCTGCCCATTTCTGGAATGGGTTGTTTCGTTTTTTTTGATATTGAGCTGCATGAGCTGTTTGTATATTTTGGAGATAAATCCTTTGTAGGTTGCTTCATTTGTAAATATTTTCTCCCATTCTGAGGGTTGTCCTTTCATCTTGTTTATGGTTTCCTTTGCTGTGCAAAAGCTTTTAAGTTTCATTAGGTCCCATTTGTTTATTTTTGTTTTTATTTCCATTTCTCTAGGAGGTGGGTCAAAAAGGATCTTGCTGTGATTTATGTCACAGAGTGTTCTGCCTATGTTTTCTTCTAAGAGTTTTATAGTGTCTGGACTTATATTTAGGTCTTTAATCCATTTTGAGTTTATTTTTATGTATGGTGTTAAGGAGTGTTCTAATTTCATTCTTTTACATGTAGCTGTCCAGTTTTCCCAGCACCACTTATTGAAGAGGCTATCTTTTATCCATTGTATAGTCTTGCCTCTTTTATCAAAGATAAGGTGACCATATGTTTGCGGGTTTATCTCTGGGCTTTCTATCCTGTTCCATCGATCTACATTTCTGTTTTTGTGTCACTACCATACTGTCTTGATTACTGTAGCTTTCTAGTATACTCAGAAATCAGGGAGCCTGATCCCTCCAGCTCCGTTTTTCTTTCTCAAGATTGCTTTGGCTATTTGGGATCTTTTTTGTTTCCAAGCAAATTGCGAAATTTTTTGTTCTAGTTCTGTGAAAAATGCCATTGGTAGTTTGATAGGGATTGCATTGACTCTGTAGATTGCTTTGGGTAGTATAGTCATTTTCACAATGTTGATTCTTCCAATCCAAGAACATGGTATATCTCTACAGCTGTTTGTATCAACTTTAATTTCTTTCATCAGTGTCTTATAGTTTTCTGCATACAGGTCTTTTGTCTCTTTAGGTAGGTATATTCCTAGGTATTTTATGCTTTTTATTGTAATGGTAAATGGGAGTGTTTCCTTAATTTCTCTTTCAGATTTTTCATCATTAGTGTATAGGAATGCAAGGGATTTCTGTACATTAATATTGTATCCTGCTACTTTACCAAATTCATTGATTAGCTCTGGCAATTTTCTGGTAGCATCTTTAGGATTCTCTATGTATAAGATCATGTCATCTGCAAACAGTGACAGCTTTACTTCTTTTCTAGTTTGGATTCCTTTTATTTGTTTTTCTTCTCTGATTTCTGTGGCTAAAACTTCCAAAACTATGTTGAATAATAATGGTGAAAGTGGACAACCTTGTCTTGTTCCTGATTTTAGAGGAAACTGTTTCAGTTTTTCACCATTGAGAACAATGTTGGCTGTGGGTTTGTCATATATGGCCTTTATTACGGTGAGGTAATTTCCTTCTATGCCTACTTTCTGGAGAGTTCTTTATCAATAAATTGGTGTTGAATTATGTTAAAAGATTTTTCTGCATCTACCGAGATTATCATATGGATTTTATCCTTCAGTTTGCTAATATGGTGAATCACATTGATTGGTGTGTATTGAAGAATTCTTGCATTCCTGGGATTAACCCCACTTGAACATGGTGTATGATCCTTTTAATGTGCTATTGGATACTGTTTGCTAGTATTTTCTTCAGGATTCTTGCATCTATGCTCATCAGTGATATTGGTCTGTAGTTCTCTTTCTTTGTGACATCCTTGTCTGGTTTTGGTATCAGGGTGATGGTCGCCTTGTAGAATGAGTTTGGGTGCATTCCTCCCTCTGCAATACTTTGGAAGAGTTTGAGAAGAATAGGTGTTAGCTCTTCTCTAAATGTTTGATAGAATTTGCCTGTGAAGCCATCTGTTCCTGGGCTTTTGTTTATGGAAGATTTTTAATCACAGTTTCAATTTCAGTGCTTGTGATGGGTCTGTTTATATTTTCTATTTCTTCCTGGTTCAGTCTCGGAAGGTTGTGCTTTCCTAAGGATTTGTCCATTTCTTCCAGGTTGTCCATTTTATTGACATATAGTTGCTTGTAGTAATCTCTCATGATTCTTTGTATTTCTGCAGCGTCAGTTGTTGCTTCTCCCTTTTCACTTCTAATTCTATTGAGTTGAGTCTTCTCCCTTTTCTTCTTGATGAGTCTGGCTAATGGTATATCACTTTTGCTTATCTTCTCGAAGAACGAGCTTTTAGTTTGATATTTGCTATTGTTTGCTTCATTTCTTTTTCATTTATTTCTGATCTGATTTTTATGATTTCTTTCCTTCTGCTAACTTTGGGGTTTTTTGTTCTTCTTTCTCTAATTGCTTTACGTGTACGGTTAGATTGTTTCAGATTTTTCTTGTTCCTTGAGGTAGGATTGTATTGCTATAAACTTCCCTTTTAGAACTGTTTTTGCTGCATCCCATAGGTTTTGGGTTGTCGTGTTTTCATCATCATTTGTTTCTAGGTATTTTTTGATTTCCTCAGTAATCTCTTGCTTATTTAGTAGTGTATTGTTTAGCTTCCATGTGTTTGTATTTTTTACAGTTTTTTTCCTGTAACTGATAACTACTGTCATAGCATTGTGGTTGGAAAATATGCTTGATATGATTTCAGTTTTCTTAAGTTTACCAAGGCTTGACCTGTGACCCAAGATATGATCTATCCTGGAGAATGTTCCATGTGTATTTGAGAAGAAAGGTACTCTGTTGTTTTTGGATGGAATGTCCTATAAATATCAATTAACTACATCTGGTTTAATGTGTTTTTTAAAGCTTGTGTTTCCTTATTTATTTTCATTTTGGATGATCTGTCCATTGGTGAAAGTGGGGTGTTAAAGTCCCCCACTATTATTGTGTTACTGTCACTTTTCCCTTTTACGGTTGTTAGCCTTTGCCTTATGTATTGAGGTGCTCTTATGCTGGGTGCGTAAATATTTACAGTTGTTATATCTTCCTCTTGGATTGATCCCTTGATCATTATGTGGTGTCCTTGTCTCTTTTAATAGTCTTTTTTAAGTCTATTTTGTCTTTTATGAGGTTTGCTACTCCAGCTTTCTTTTGATTTCCATTTGCATGGAATATCATTTTCCGTCTCTTCACTTTCAGTCTGTATGTGTCCCTAGGTCTGAAGTGGGTCTCTTGTAGACAGCATATATACAGGTCTTGTTTTTGTATCCATTCAGCCAGTCTATATCTTTTGGTTGGAGCATTTAATCCATTTACATTTAAGGTTATTATCAATATGTATGTTCCTATTACCATTTTCTGAATTGGTTTGAGTCTGTTTTTGTAGGTCTTTTCCCTTTCTTGTGTTCCTTTCCTAGAGAAGTTCCTTTAGCATTTGTTGTAAAGCTGGTTTGTGGTGCTGAATTCTCTTAGCTTTTGCTTGTCCGTAGTTTTAATTTCTCCATCAAATCTGAATGAGATACTTGGTAGGTAGAGTAATCTTGGTTGTAGGTTTTTCCCTTTCATCACTTTAAATATGTCCTGCCACTGCCTTCTGGCTTGCAGAGTTTCTGCTGAAAGATCAGATGTTAACCTTATGGGGATTCCCTTGTATGTTATTTGTTGCTTTTCCCTTGCTGCTTTTAATATTTTTTCTTTGTATTTAATTTCTGATAATTTGATTAATATATGTCTTGGCGTGTTTCTCCCTGGATTTATCCTGTATGGGACTCTCTGTGCTTCCTGGACTTGATTGACTATTTCCTCTCCCATGTTAGGGAAGTTTTTGACTGTAATCTCTTCAAATATTTTCTCAGTCCCTTTCTTTTTCTCTTCTTCTTCTGGGACCCCTATAATTCAAATGTTGGTACATTTTAATGTTGTCCCAGAGGTCTCTGAGACTGTGCTCAATTCTTTTCATTCTTTTTTCTTTATTCTGCTCTGCTGTAGTTACTTCCACTATTTTATCTTCCAAGTCACTTATCCAGTCTTCTGACTCAGTTATTCTGCTATTAATTCTTTCTAGAGAAATGTTAATTTCATTTATTGTGTTGCTTATCATTGTTTGTTTGCTCTTTAGGTCTTCTAGGTCCTTGTTAAACCTTTCTTGTATTTTCTCCATTCTATTGCCAAGATTTTGGATCATCTTTACTATCATTACTCTGAATTCTTTTCAGGTAGACTGCCTACTTCCTCTTCATTTGTTAGGCCTGGTGGGTTTTTACCTTGCTCCTTCATCTGCTGCATATTTCTCTGTCTTCTCATTTTGTTTAACTTACTCTGTTTGTGGTCTCCTTTTTGCAGGCTGCAGGTTCATAGTTCCCATTGTTTTTTGTTTCTGCCCCCAGTGGGTAAGGTTGGTTCAATGACTTGTGTAGGCTTCCTGGTGGAGGGGACTGGTGCCTGTGTTCTGATCAGTGGGGCTAGATCTTGTATTTCTGGTGGGCAGGGCAGTGTCTGGTGGAGTGTTTGGGGGCGTCTGTGACCTTATTATGATTTTAGGCAGCCTCTCTGCTAATGGGTGTGGTTTTGTTCCTGTCTTGCTAGTTGTTTGGCATGGGGCTTCTAGCACTGGAGCTTGCGGGGCATTAGGTGGAGCTGGGTCTTAGCGCTGAGATGGAGATCTCTGGGAGAGCTCTCACAGATTGATATTACATGGGGCTGGGAGGTCTCTGGTGGACCAATGTCCTGAACTTGGCTCTCCCAGCTCAGAGGCTCAGGCCTGACACCAGGCTGGAGGAGCAAGACCCTGTCAGCCATATGGCTCAGTAGAAAAGGGCGAAAAAAAGAAAGAAAATAAATAAATAAAATTAAATTAAATAATAAAATAAAGAATAATAAAAAAAAACAGCAACCAAACCAATAAACAAATCCACCAATGATAACAAGCACTAAAAACTATACTAAGATAAAAATAAATATCAGAAAGAAGTCAGTCTCAAACCCTAAGTCTACAGCTGCTCCCAAAGTCCACAGCCTCAATTTGGGGTTGATTCGTTGCCTCTTCAGGTACTCCACAGATGCAGGGTACCTCAAGTTGCTTGGGGGGAATTAATCTGCTGCTCCGGAGGCTGCCCAGAGAAATTTCCCTTTCTCTTCTTTGTTCGCACAGCTCCTGGGCTTCAGCTTTGGTTTTGGCCCCACCTCTGTGTGTAGGTTGCCCTCAGGCATCTGTTCCTGCCCAGACAGGACGGGGTTAAAGCAGTGGCTGATTAGGGGGCTCTGGCTCAGTCATGCCAGGGGGAGGGAGGGGTACAGTAGTTATAATAGGAATGTGGGGCGAGTCTGTGGCAGCAGAGGCCGGCGTGACACTGCACCAGCCTGAGGCATGCCATGTGTTCTCCCAGGGAAGTTGTCCCTGGATCACGGGACCCTGGCAGTGGTGGGATGCACAGGCTCCCAGGAGGGGAGGTGTGGATAGTGACCTATGCTTGCACACAGTATTCTTGGTGGCTGCAGCAGCAGCCTTAGCTTTTCATGCCCATCTCTGGGGTCCAAGCTGATAGCCATGGCTCGCACCCATCTCTGGAGCTCGTTTAGGCAGTGCTCTGCCTTCTGTGGGCAGACAGGGAAGGAATCCCCTCTCCTTGTGCACCCCGAAACAATGGTCTCTTGCCTCTTAGGTCCAGACTTTTTCCTGGACTCCCTCCCAGCTAGCTGTGGTGCACCAGCCCCCTTCAGGCTGTGTTCACGCTTCCAACCCCACTACTCTCCCTGCTCTCCAACTGAAGCCTGAGCCTCAGCTCCCAGCCCTGCCCGCCCCGGCGGGTGAGCAGACAAGCCTCTCAGACTGGTGAGTGCCGGTTGGCACCAATCCTCTGTGCGGGAATCTCTCCGCTTTGCCCTCCGCACCCCTGTTGCTGTGCTCTCCTCCGCGGCTCTGAAGCTTTCCCCCTCCGCCACCCGCCGTCTCCGCCCGCGAAGGGCCTTCCTAGTGTGTGGAAACCTTTCCTCCTTCACAGCTCCCTCCCAGAGGTGCAGGTCCCATCCCTGTTCTTTTGTCTCTGTTTTTTTTTTTTTTTCTTTTGCCCTTCCCAGGTACGTGGGGGGTTTCTTGTCTTTCGGGAGGTCTGAGGTCTTCTGCCAGCATTCAGTAGGTGTTCTGTAGGAGTTGTTCCACATGTAGATGTATTTATTTATTTATTTACTTATTTATTGATTTATTTATTTTGCGGTATGCGGGCCTCTCACTGTTGTGGCCTCTCCCGTTGTGGAGCACAGGCTCCGGCTGCGCAGCCTCAGCGGCCATGGCTCACGGGCCCAGCCGTTCCGCAGCATGTGGGATCCTCCCGGAGTGGGGCATGAACCCATGTCCCCGGCATCGGCAGGCGGACTCTCAACCACTGCACCAGCAGGGAAGCCCCTGCAGATGTATTTTTGATGTGGTTGTGGGGAGGAAGGTGATCTCCACGTCTTACTCCCCCACCAACTTGAAGGTCCCCCTCGCTTTCACAGTTCTTGAATGTAATGAGGAAGAGAAAAATTTTAAAAGGGCAGCAACTAGAGAAAGGCACAGAGATGAGAGAAATTTTATTTTTCTTAAGTTCAAAGAATCTGGACTAAATTTCTTGTTTGTAATAAGAAAATGGAAAAGGAGAGGGGGGAAATGATGTTTTGATCTCAGCTGACTTCAATTTAAGAGTCCTATTAGTCCGTCTACAATCTTCTAAGAATCAAAATGCAAAGAGATAGAGTGGTGTTTTGAGTGCTCCCAGTGACTACAGCACTGGAGTCAGGTTGAGGCAGCACTGGAGGAAAGGTTAGTACAAGGATCAACCACCATGTAGGGTTTCTTCCTCTTTCACCTCACCCAGAAATCCTGCCAATCCTTTGACATTGGACCCTAATCTACAATGTGCTGAAATAATATTGAGATAAAGTGAAGAATAAAGATTGAATGTGTTATGGGTGGGTATTTGGGAGAATTGGGGAGACGGCACCAATGGCTTTTGTTGTGAATGAAAGGAGGAAATAAAAAGGAAGAGGGGAGAACATCCCAACTGGAGCAATAGGATAAAAAGTAATTCTTGTGGCCATATGGAAAGGGGTATATCAAATAAAATTTAGAATAGCCTCCTGTACTTTCTGTTCTAATAAAATTGAAATATACTGCAGTCATTAGGCCACCAGTAAGCTATAATAAGGTTTGAAAATTTTAATGCAATACATTAGTGCAATTGAAAACAGAAGTGTCAATTTGACTTTAATAGATGAATATTGAAGATATATTCATCTCTAATGGAAGAGTGGTGTAAACTTAGTTTTTAAGTTGATGTACAAATTCAACCTCTGTCAAACTGGGCCAGCATATTTAGTTCTCTTCTTCTGCAAAATTATATCACAGTTTCTGAGGTGGTTGAAAGAAGCAGTAGCAATCATGTTTTTCAACCCTGGAGGAGAAAAATAATTCTTTTGATTCTATATTTTGTTTACTGAAATAATGTTCTCTTGTTTCCTTTAGAAATATATTTCCATCGTCTCTGCTCAACTACAAAGTCCTTTAATGTAAGAGCCAAGTAGCAAGGTGGCATTTTTCTCTTTTACATTCATCTGTTCAGTAAATATGTATTGGGCATTATTGCCAGGAACTTATCAAGGTGCTAAGGATTCAAAGAAAAGTAAGACATGTTCATATATGTGGGTTGGACAGTGGTGGAAGGAAGGGAGGTTATTAGAGATAAACAAATGTTTTCAGTATAATATAGTAAATACAATAATAAAAGTAACAATTGGGCTCTGAAAGCACAGATTAAGAGCACCTCACCCAGGTTTGGAAGAGTGTGAGGTGAGTCAGGAGACTTTCATAAATGTAATTTGATTCTTAACAGGAGAATGAATAGTAGCAGTTAGAATCTGCAACAGGCAAAATGAAAGAGTATTCTAAGCAAAAGAAGACTTGAGTAAAGTGAAAGCATTGAAAAACACTGCAGTGTGTTTGTAAGGGAAATACACTAGCTGTTCCATGCTGCTGACACACAAATATTGAGAGGAGGAAAAAGATGGTAAGTTAGGTCATAGAGTTATGACCTAACTCTATGTGGGTGCTCCATCTTGTAGAGTTTCAAACACAAGGTTAAAGATATTGGTCATTATTCTATAGCCAGAAAAGATGTTTTAAGCAGGGACATGACATGGTCAGGTTTGTGTATTAGCTAAGTTATTCTGAGACCTGTGTGGAGTATAGAACCGATGAGAAATATGACAGCAGGGTAGATCAGCAGGGGAGGATTTGGAGCAATCCATGAGAGATGATGAAATCCTGAACTAAAGTAAAATTATAGCGATAGAGAATCATGCAAGTGAGTCAGGAATCCCTCAGTTCCAAGTGCCAGGGAACCCAATCCAAAATGCCACAGCAAAAAAGGAACGAAAAGCCTGAGTATAAGCACAAATTGATAAGAGGCACTAATGACGTCACCATCATGCATTGCCTTGGTTCCATATCCCAGACCTGCTTCCCCAAACTTAGCTCTATCTTCAGGCATTTTTTTTCTCTCGTAGTGACAAAGTGGCAATAACAGATCCAGTCTCACAGCCTTGTAATTCCAAACCTAAAGGAAACAAGAGCTTCATCTGTACACCTAAATTTCACAAAATTCTTGAGATTTTCTTTGGTTATATCAACAAAAATCACTCTGAACAAATGACAGTGACTGATTGTGTATAATGGATGAAGGACTTAAGAGAATCAAGAGGGATCCAGGTTTTCTAGCATAAAAGAAAAAAAAATAGAGAGAATACCAAAAAAGCAATATGCAGGAAGGAAGAGTTCAGTTCTGTTACCCTGAGTAAGATAGCTCAGTGAACATTCTAGGAAACTTTGGATACTGTTAATAAGATGGACTGAGTCTTTATTCTAACCAAAAAAATAATAAAAAGCCTTATTGTTACTATTAATTTTTTTCCTGGCAGGAAAAAAAAGATGTGTTTATAAAGAAATGAAAATTTACAAATTGAAAATAAGAGTCTGAATCTTAGAAATCTGGGTTGGAGATATAAATTTGAGTATAATAAAAATATATATGGTAATTAGACTTGTATGTAATCACCCAGGAAGAGTATGTAGGATGAGAAACATGGTACATTGGAGATAAAAAACTGGCCTATCATAATAATTATTATTATACATCACTGTATTCCTGGTTCCCCTTCTTTATTTTTATTTATTTCCTATAGCAACCCTGTGAGTTCCAAATTCAGTTCAAAGAAACTGAGGCTCAAAAGATTAAAAATATTTCATAAGTGTAGACAATTTGTAAATGCAGCTTCCAGAATTCAAACACAAGTTATCTGAAGCCACGATCTTTTTTTTTATACCTACTCTGAATACCACCTGTCCAAAGAAGGTCACATTGGTAAAACTATTGTTTCAACAAGGTTTACATACCTGAAAGAACATTAATACCAAAGTACTGATCTTCCTGCTTAAAAATCTTTTCTGCCTATAAGATAAAGACCTCCTACAGGATGATTCACATCAGTAATTCAATATAACGTGCTGGTCTCAAAATCCTTAACGTATTTTCCATTTTTTGTTATTTTCTTGCCTAGATCGATATACTCATAGGAACATTAAGGCCTAAGTTACTAAATTATTGGAGGAGGAGAAAGAATCTCAGTTAATCTAATTTGTCACAACTCATTAAGACATAGAAACACTAGTCTTCTGTTAAGAAGAAAAAAGTTGGGCACACGTGAACACAGCAGTTAAAACTGCTTATAGAATTTTTGATTACTTGATTCAATAAAATGAAAGTGAGTCAATGGCATCACCTCCCTTAACATTGGTAGAAGCTGCCAGTGATGCTTAGGCAGACACAGACTACTCATTCAACAAGGTTATTACGAATTCTATTTATGAATGATACATTAATGAAATGTGACAGTAGTCATCTATAGGCATAGAATCCCAGAACTGTGAAAAATAACTTTGTGAATTCACATACCTTTTTCTAATTTCCTAACAAAAGTGTAGCTATCTAATATAAGAAATTTTCAACGTTTCTCAATTCTTTGGCTTTTAAGAAAACATAGAGTTACAAATTACATGATTTTCTATTACTTGCTTATTGAACATACATGACATAACAGATGAACACCTATGACCATACATACAGTGGTAATTTATGTAATATAAATGACATATACTGTTAATTTAAATTTTTTTTCCTCATTAAGCATGGAAGAGTTGAGTGGACACATTCATTAGATTTACAGTTACTGAATGTGAACTGACTTTAGCTAATTTTAACTGAAGCAAATATCTTTTTGTTTTGGGGATTAAGAACTTGTTCTTTTGTCCTTGCTACTTTACATTCCTATCAAGGGTGCACTTTCACTTTCCCTGACACATTCTATAATTTGTATTCTGTTGTGTGAAGGATACAAATCATGCAATTTTCATCCCTGTGGACTTCCATGGCTCACACTCACAAAAGCCAGTATCGTTTCAAGTATTGCTGGAACATCCTCCCTTTTCTCTCTGTATATTCCTTTTCTTTCCTACATGAAATTTACTGGCTTAAGGGGAGTAAAACAGATCCCTGAGCTCTCGTATCTTCTTATTTGATTTCTTTTGTTCCATATCACTCATCACACATTTCTCATAATTAACAGAGCTTATCCTTTAGGATTTTTTTCTGTTGTCACTTCAGCATATTTCTATAAACTATAAGCAATTATATGAAAGGCTATACTAAATAATAAAACATTAGCTTGCTAAAAGGGAAAGAAAAAACCCAGAAATTTCTTTCCCTCCATAATCTCAGAAAATTTTCATGGTACTTAAACTAATCCAGAGAAATAAACTCTGGAACTATATTCACTTTATGAGCCAAGATAATGCAAAAGACAGTTAACTCCTTGAGAGCATGCTTCCTAATACTTTTTATTGAATGATACATTATTTTTGCAAACCTCTTGTGGTACAGCATAGCATCTCTGCTTCACTTCCTTTATAGATAATAAAAATAATCTGTAGACTCCCTGTGACTGATGACTTTATATTCTCTCTTCTGAATTATACCTTAAGGCAATTTTCCCCATACAGCTCTAGTCCTTCAATGCTCTGTGAAATCAAGTTTCTTTAATCAAATGTGTTTGGGAAAGGCGGTATACACTTGAACATTCATAGTGCACGTTAGTAATCTAAGAATTCTAAGCATTTGATTCACATATTCCTACCAATATGACCACCTGAATGCCTCTTTAGACAAGAATTCTCAAATTCAAAAATGTCCCAAACTGACTCATGCTATCAAACGATATCCCAGAAAATGGCACAATCATCTAACCAATGAACCAAGGCCAATATCTTGATGTTATCCTTGACGTATCCCTAAATCTCACTGTGGTAGGTAGACTTCTAAAATGTTCCAGATGACCCAGGCCCTTTTAACATCTCCTCCCTGAGACTGTGGAAGGGACCAGTGAGTATAATGGGATATTAGTCCCATGATTATGTCATATTGTGTGGCACAGTTGACTGTGAGAAAGGGAGATTATCCTCACTGGGCCAGCTCTAATCAGGTGACTACTTTAAAAGGATAGGCATTTTGTGCCAAAAGGAATCTGATGTGCAGAGGGATTCCATAGGAGGGAGATTCTGCAATGTAGGTTTTGAAATAAAGAGTGTCACTTGGCAAGGAATACAAGCACCCGCTAGTTGCTGAGAAGAGCTCCCAGCTAACAGCCAGTAAAATATGGGGCCTCAATTTTACAATCCTGAGAAAAGTTGTTCTGCCAACAACATGAGGGAGCTTGGAAGTGCATTTTTCCCTAGAAACTCCAGATAACTCATAAGAAATCCCTGATTTCAGCCTTCTGATACCTAAATAGAATTTCCACCCACACTGTGCTGGACTTCTGACCTACAGAACCGTGAGCAAACAAATCGGTATTAGGTTGTTAAATTGGTGGTAATTTGTTATACAATAGAAAACTAGCATACTCACATTCCAGCATCACCAATTCCTGTCGATTCTATTTTGTACTTATTAAATTGTCTATTTCTTTCCATCTCATCAACCACCATCCTAGTCCAGGTCACCATCATCTCTTAATTAGACTTCTAATAGTCCTGCTGACATATCTTCTGAACTCTCCATTCTTTACACAGAAACTAGAGGGTTCTTTTTGTTTTCCATCCTTATTGGAGTATACTTGCTTTACAATGGTGTGTTAGTTTCTGCTGTACAACAAAGTGAATCAGCTATATGTATATATATATCCCCATATCCCCTCCCTCTTGAGCCTCCCTCCCACCCTCCCTATCCCACCCCTCTAGGTGGTCACAAAGCACCGAGCTGATCTCCCTATGCTATGTGGCTGCTTCCCACTAGCTATCTATTTTACATTTGGTACTGTATATATGTCAGTGCCACTCTCTCACTTCGTCCCAGCTTCCCCTTCCCCCTCCCCCCACCCCGCCTCCCATGTCCTCAAGTCTGTTCTCTACGGTCTGTTGACAGGGCAGACATAGAGGATTCTTTTAAAGACACAATTCTATTATTATCAACACTTTTCTGCTTTAAAACCTACAATTACTTCTCATTACTCTCAAAATAAAATTTTTTCAACAGATGTAGAAAAACTTATCATTACCAAGGGGGAAGGGGGAGGGATAAATTGGGAGATTGGGATTGACATATACACACTACTATATATAAAATAGATAACTAATAAGGACCTACTGTATAGCACAGGGAATTCTACTCAATACTCTGTAATGGCCTATATGGGAAAAGAATCTAAAAAGAGTGGATATATGTATACGTATAACTGATTCACTTTGCTGTACAGCAGAAACACACTGTAAACCAACTATACTCCAATAAAAATTAATTTAAAAAAAAAACCCTTAACCCAAACTCTGCCTAACTCTCCACCCTAATCCCATGCCACTTTTTTTTCCTACACGCCTGTCACAGTGGTAATTTTTCAGTCCCAGAGCCATGTTTCTTTCCACCTCCTGTTCCCTTTCCTGGGGTACTCTGCTCTCTGCTTCAGCCCCCCATTTTCCCCAGCTAATGCTTATTAATCATATGGGAGACAACCTAAAGTTAGGTCCTCTGGGAAACTTTCTTAACCCCACAGGTCATTCTAGTCCTTCTTTTATACACCATGATGGCCCACATAGCATACTTTTCCACCATAACGTTTAATAGAATTGTTTTCATGGAATTAAAAAAAAATAACATCTACAAGCATTCTTCAGTATTACTACTACTCAGCATACTGTCTTATTTGATCTTTGTGTGAAACAGTAACTTCAGAATTTCCAGAGTATTTCAACTGCCCCTTTTTTTCAATCCCTCCTTCATATATTGCTAGAATGACCTTGTTAATATGCAAATATTAAAGCTTTCTTCTCTTTCTGTAAGCTGTTTATATATCCCTGAGGCATAGAACTTTTATGAAGGAAATATGGCAATGGGTATAAAATGAGATATTCCTTGACTAACCCTGCCTATGAACAAACCATAGCCAAGTTTATAATTTTATCCCAAGATTTATTGACTTGTGGGAATTAGACAGCCCACTTTTTTATTTGAATACCAATTTATTTACATTAATTCTAGTCATCCTATTTTATATGTATTCTATAGAATGTCTTTTGTGTGGTTTCTTCTAGTCAGTTGGAAGTATTTAGGCTTTTCCACATTAACAGTTTGGAAATACTCTATTTCAATCTTTACCAGTGGCTATACTAAATTTTTCACACCCATTTAATATTATATTTTCTATCAAAATCTAACATCAATCAGTCTTTGACTTCCCATTAAAGAAGGCAGTCTTCTTGGGCCTTTAAATCCCCCACTCCACTCACACCTATACACACTGATGCATACACACATTCCTGTGCTAAAACTTCCAAGATTTTAGTTAATTATTATCTTGTTTTTTTTTTTAATGTTATGCATCAACAGTAACTTCGACTTAACCACAGATTGATTTTACAGTTCATTTGTTGTTATGGCCATTGTTCATCCCACTTCTGTGAGCACATCATCCTCAGCCTTTAATTCATTTTTCATTTTATTAGTGTGCATATTTATGTAATTATATCAAGTAAGGCCTGACAGTGGGTAAACTCTGGAAACATATCTATTTTCCCATTTCACCCGAATGCTACTATTTTTCTGGGTATGAGAAACTAGGTCCAACGGAATTTCTCCCTTAGTGCTTTGATGATACTGCTTCACTGTATTCTAATAACCAGTCTTAATGATGAGACATCTGATGCCAACCTGATGTTTAATTTTTTGTAGGTAACCTGATTTTCCTTTCTGAAAGCTGTGAGGAAGATCTCTTTTAGTTTGGTGTGGCCTTCTATTTCACTCGCTTGCTCAGGACGCAGCTCAACACATTTTCCCAAAGCTAATGCCTTTTAATCTTTCTTCAGTTCTGGGAAATGTTCTTTATCATTTATTTGTTTCTTCTCTACCATTTTTCTCTGTTACTCCCTTATGAAACTCCTACTAGAGGAGTATTGAAACTTTTAGAGATCTCCTCCACTTGTCTTAACTTTTATGTCACACTGCCAACTTTGCATTTTTTTAACTTCTTCTGGGAGATGTATACAGTTCAGTTTTCAGTTAACAATTTACTCAGCAGGTATAACTACTCCTTTTAGCCCTTCTTTCAAACCCTAGTGTTAATGATCTTATTTTTTTAATCTCTAAGATCTCTAATTCTCTCCCTCTAACTATTCTTATTTTGTAGACGTGATACTTTAATATCTTCTTCTATTAAATGGTCTTGGGAAAAGCCTTAGGTGTCTCTCTTTCACTGCTTTCTTCAAATATTTCATGACACTATCTGTTCAATATCATTTTGAGAATACGTGTTCCCCTCTTTGTGAATAGTGGTTTTGTTTACAGAAACATGTCCCTTGTGATAATGTGGACAAGCTGGATATTCTATTAGAACACTGAGACAATAGCTTATCTTCTGTTTTGGAGATCTCTTCCTTTTGGGACACCGATTGTCTGGGGTAGTGTCATCCAAATACTCAAACTCCCTGTTTCAGCTCATGAGTAAACAGTTCAACATAAGGAGTGGGGGCTGCGTACAGGGGGGATCTAACTTGTGCTGTACATATGAATATATACGGTTTAATATCCTTATACTAGGACCATCTTCTTTCTTCTAATATTGCTGTCCTTGAGACATAAATGAACTGCTCCTAAAGCCACAGAAATCCTCCCAAGTAGACATCAGTTTATGAATTTAGGGCCATGATTTCCTTCATCAATCCAGAAATGACTATCTTCAAATGGTTTCGACATTTGTGGTCCAGAGATTTTCTTGCAATGTCGTTAGAGATTTATTCTTCATAAAATACATGTTTTCTTTTTAAATCAAGGGATTTAGGGTAGGTAGGAAGGTAGGTTCACATTCTCAGTTTATGCTGTTAATAATTACCTATCTCTTTAAAATGGGGGAAATTTAGGCACATAATAATGTATTCATTCATGGTCAAAGTGTAAGAGAGTTGCCGAGGCCAACTGGAATATGAAACCCCTAGCTCCTCATTCACTTTTCAGTCCTCTACTATAGGACTGCTTTTGGATATATATTTCACTCTGCTCTTCTCCTGAAGGATCAGTAGCAATGTCTTTTGTTAAATGTCAAGTGAGCAGATACAGAAGTAACACAATTTTGTACATTATAAGAACTTCCTTTACAATAAGAAGTCATTGATAGAAAAATAGTTACTGCAAATATTTAGAGTCCTAGGGCATTTTGACAAAACCTCAGTGCCACACTGGAATATCAATAAGACTCCAAAGTGAATCAGTTCTTGTCAGTATCTTTAGCAATATTCTTTTAACTGATAAGTTTAATAGAAGAGCAGAAACTTCATACATTATTAGCTGAACATTTTAATTATAATCTACAGGATATTTTACAAGAAGTTTAACATGATAATTATTCTTTTCAACAAATTGACAGTCTTCATCCTCAGAGTTCTTTAGCAAGAATAGCCTTAGTTAAATAATGCCAAACACAAAATTATCCTAAATCACATTTTCTTAATCATTTGAAGTTTATCATTATGATTTTCCCTTTAGAAGCAGAATGAACAGAATTAAACCACTAATGGCAAGAGTAAGCCATAAAAAAATCTACACACAAGAAGTGTAATTTTGTTAAATTGCCAAGTACACACTAACAATGAGATTTTATTAAAAAAGTGGTTATAAAATATCCATGTAAAGTACTATATAGCACATTAGAAATTTATTCAAAAAGACCTTCTTACTAGTGAATACAACAACTTAATATGTTTTCTTCTGGTACATGTTATTTGAGGACTTTATTCAAATGTGAAACACATATTAAATGCCACATTCTATATTAAATATAATGCTAAATATAATGCTAAACTAAATATAATGCTAAATATAATGAGAATAGTACTTTATTTTATTTTATTTATTTATTTTTGCTGTACGTGGGCCTCTCACTGCTGTGGCCTCTCCCGTTGCGGAGCTCAGGCTCCGGATGCGCAGGCTCAGCGGCCATGGCTCATGTGGGATCTTCCCAGACCGGGGCATGAACACGTGTCCCCTGCATCGGCCACCGCGCCACCAGGGAAGCCCAGTCAAAGAGTTTTGAGGTAGGAGAACTGAGACTTGAGTAGCTACTGGCTTATGAATAATTCCAGATTTTCAACTTACTGCTAAACTAAGTTTGCTATATTAATTTTTCTTCACAAAAGAAGGCAACTCTATCATCATCACCATCATCATCATAACCATCATCACCATCATGATTATCATCCTGGCCCTCTTGGAGTAAATTAATGCATAGCACCACCTGTTGGGCACCTGAAGAATAAGAATACTGTTCCCAATGCTCATCACTGAAAGTTATGAAATTAGACCAGGTATGGCTTGCCCGGATTTTTATAGCCTGGATTCATTCAAGACTTAAGTGTGACTACAAAACTGACAAATTTCTATATAAACGTCTCTAATATATGAAGTCAAATTTCAAAGCCTGTGATGGTTGATTTTATGTGTCAATTTGACTGGGCCACAGGGTACTCAGATATTTGGTCAAAGATTATGCTCCATGTGTCTGTAAGGGTTTTCTTTTTTTTCTTTTTTTTTTTTAGATGAAATTAACATTTGAATCAGTAGACTAAGTAAAGCAGATTGCTCGCCCAGTAATTCTCATCTAATTAGTTGAAGGCATGAACAGAACAAAAAGTCTGACCCTCCCCTGAACAAGAGGAAACTCCTCCTACCTGACTGACTGCCTGGAGCTAGAACATGGGTTTCTTCTGGATTTTGAACTCAAACTGAAACAGCATCTCTTCTTGGGTCTCAAGCCTGCTGGCTTTTGGACTGGAACTTACACCATGTCAATCCTGGGTCTCCAACTTGTCAACTGCAGATCTTGGGACTTTCTCAGCTTCTATGATTACCTGAGCCATTTCTTTAAAATAAATGTCTTTGTATATGAGTATGTATGTGTGTGTGTGTGTGTGTGTGTGTGTGTGTGTGTGTGTATTCTGTTTCTCTGGAGAACCCTAATACCCTTTCCTTTCATTTATAACCACATTTCTTCAAATCAGGAACATATTTTAATGAAGGTTAAAAGGCAAGTTTCTCAAATCCCTTTTTTAAAAAGTAGGCATGATTAATCCTCCTTAATGGTTAAGTTAGACAGAGTGACATCCTTCAGAATTGCTGTAGCAGAATAAACAGAGCAAAGGCTGAGGAACAAGAGCCACAAGTTGTCATCACTGACTTGCTGTGTAACTTAAGCTACAGGTCCCTTCGAGCATGACTTCATTTTTAAAGTAAATTATTCAGTGTGATGACCTCACCTCTAAAGGTATATGAATTATCAATTATGTGCTTTAACAGTACCTTGGTGCTTGAATCCTTCCTTACCCTTCTCCCTGTCATTTCACACTGCTCCCACCCCACTCCTTTCAGGAGCCTACAGTAGTTTTAAACCCTCACTACATAGTGTTGGTGTGGGGACCAACCACATCAGCATCACATAGGAACTGCTGAAGGAACTTTCCAAACCCAAGATGGAGCTGCTCCTGCCAGGGGCTCCCATAACAGCAAACTGAAACTTAAATTTTAACTTTCATGCCCATGTAAGTGCTCCACTTGACCAGAAACGTGGTATATCCAGTCAGCCAAACACCAAGCCAGCTCTGGGTTCTACAGTTATTTCCTTGTACCTTCTCACCCTAAACAAGGTTGACTTTGTGGTCCCAGCCAATCAGATATTTTCTATTTGTCTCTTCCTTGTTCTTTATTCTTTATCCTATAAAAGCTTTCTGCCTTCTGCCCTGCTTTGCAGTTCTCCCAAAGGAGACTCTCTACTTCATGAAGTGTTAAATAAATTTTGTATGCATCACCTAAATTGTCTTCTTTAATCACTTTTAACTCAACTTATTGGACATGCAGAATCTTAGGCCCCACTCCAGATCTACTAATCAGAATCTGGATTATAATAAGGTCTGTAAGTGATCTGAATACATATTTGAAAAGAATTGTTCTAGCCCTACTCGAAGCTACTATGCTTGAGTGGAGGGAGTAAAGAAGTTTATTGGCACTAATATTTGTATTTTTACAGTTTATGGAGATCTTTCAGACCATGAACTCTGAAGTCAATCCAGATTTCATATCGCAGCATTGCCACTTTTAGGGGTGGGACTTCGGTGGCAGTCACTAAATTTTCTGCAATCCAGTTTCCTCCTCTGTTAAGTAGGAATAATAATAGGACCTAGTTTACAGAACTGATTTACTTTAAACTGATTAATACACTTAAAAGTTAGAAGACTGTCTAATTTACATATTAGGTATTCACTATTATTTCACAGATGTTCTTCATCTCACAGAACTACACACTGCTGGTATCAAACTTCAGTTATGCAAGCCTCTTCTTATTAGAGAATATCCCTAATTTTCCAATAATTTTCAATCTCTCTTTTTACTTTTGCTTCTCTGCCTTGGTTTTCTTCTCTTTTTGTCCTTTTCTCTTTCCCTTTTCCCATTTTTTCCCTTTCTTCCTATCTTCATTTTGCAAAGTTGAGTATCTCTTTGTCTCTCCTCCCCTTCTGCTCACAAACATCCTTTCTGGTGTAAACCTCAGGGATACTTTAAAAAGAGGAATCGAAACATTTGTCTCTGATTTATAATTCTGTTGTAAACCAAAGCTAGAGGCATGAGTACTTGGCATCCCAAAAGAAAAAAAAAACCCATGGGTTAAATGTATTATTTCTTTTAGGATGGACCCTCTCCTTTGAAGAACCTTTGGAGAGATGGCAAAGCAAAAGCAATAAGGACCCAGGCTTTGGAGTTGGAAATCAGTTATGCATAGTCTTTCTTTACAAACTCTTACTAGCCTTGTGGCCAAGAGCAAATTTCCTATCTCTTTGAACATTAGTTTATTCATCTGTAAACTATAGAGTTACTGTAAATGTTCTGAGACAATACATGTGAAGTATTCAGCACAGTTCCTGAAACAGTAAATTCTTTGACATGTTAGTTCTCATCATCACCATCTTTATTATAATAAACAGTGCTTATCAATGATGCAGCCAGAGATAAATTACCCTCAAAAGGGCAAAGCCCAAATAAACAACACTAACTGATCTTAAACTGATCTTAAAACAACTTAGATTTCCTCCTAAATTCTGGTACTCTCCTGACTCTTTCACTAGAACTCTGCATCTGGCACACACAAGAGATTTTCCACCTCATTTTCTTTCTCCTATTATTCCTCTATGTGTAACTTTCTCCTCTGATTGCAATTCTTTCTTGTTTCCTTTAATTTGCTCTTCCTTCACTCCATTCAATGCTTCTAGTTGTTTTTGTATTTCTAGAAAGCTAGAGTTAACTTAGTCACATATATTTCTAGGAAAGAAAATAATTTTACATGTGTCTGAATCACTGAATAATTATATGTTCTCCTTTTTATGTGATGTCCCTGCAATATCACATACAATTTTAATATTTTAGTAAATTTCAAATGTTCATTAGGTAACTCATCTCCAGTCAAATGTGTCATTCATCACACCAGGGGCTGAGAAGTTGCTATTGGTTCTTGAATTAAGTACAAATCATTTCTCTTAGTGCTTTTGTGACTTAAATTTTATTTTACCTTTTCTGTGTGATAATATAATGTAAGAGAGGTTAAAAAAATCAGTTTTTGAGCACATTCGGTAGTCTCTCCAATAAGTAATTTTTATTTTGTCTTCATACGTTTTCTACCCATTTGGGTTTTTTAAGTACTTATGTTTTACTATAATCACTCTCAGTTGTGTTCAAGAAAATCTGGTCTTATCATTATGTAGATCAAATTTCATTTTTTTCACCATGTAGAGTGAACTCGATCTAGAGTTCAAATAAATGATGGATGAGGCATCTATTTAAATACACAATTATCTCCTTTTAAAACTTATTTTTGTATTTTAATAATGATGGTGAAAATAAAAGTGTGATTTCATGTTACTATAAAAATAAAATATGAGTTGAATTTATTTTAAACAGAAATTTTAAATGTCATCTCCTATTTTATTAATTCTTTATGAAAAGAAGACCCTGTCATTTTCACAATTTATTTTGTGTTGCTAATAATTTCTTTGGAAATCCCCCAATTAAACCCAAATGCCTTCCAGGGCAGGATAATGTGAGCTAAGTAGTATTGACATGTGCTGGCAAAACATGCACAACAATACAAAGGGAGAATTATCCTTGGGTTTTGCAAATTCTGTGTAGAAGTTCTTCCTTCATCAATGAAATGTTTCTATGTATTTTCAGGGCAAATAGAGAAAGATTCAAATGAGAAGAAATTTAACTTTGTTGCTATGTCAATTTTGCTCTCTTGAGTGACCTCTCCTGGCATTTCTCAGATGTAGCTGAAATCAAGAGTGGTCAGTTGACTGAATAAGCCAGTGCCTTATTCATAGAAAACATAATTTAATACTAAATCTCATATTTGTGTAATAATTTATTAAAAGTATTATAATAATAGCATTTCAAATAAAACTAGAAATTTCTCTATTTAAAAAATTGTCCAGAATATCTAGAAACAATTATTACCTTATAACTATTCTGTTTCCACTCTTGCTATTCTCCTAGGACACACCACTTTTCAGGTAACCCAGCTTCATAATCATGCAGAAACCATCTGCCAAAAGTCTTGGTTATTTTTCTTTCTCCTATCTTTCTGAAACAAAATGTCATGGTAAGTATAGAGGCCCCAACTTAGCAACACTTCCCGTAAATAAAGGAAATGGTGTCTCATCCCAAGTGCTTCAGAGCTCCTGTGAAGGCAGTGGAAAATCTGCAGAGGAAATCTTTTGAAATGCAATCAGCAGCAGCTTTGGGTGGAGCCCTGAAATAAGGCCTTACCTTTCTATATTGATTTCTCAGTTGAGGAACCTGAGGTCAAATGTCAACTGGAATATTATAAAATGCTGCCCATAGAAATACGGTTAGGTTTTGTGTGTTATAATTAATTATTTGAATATATATAGTCCCATGCCTCATGTCTCCATGCACTAATTACACAAATTGGCAACAGCAGATAACACTTAATCAAAGGTAAAGCACATATCTTAGCGTTGTTTGAGGTTACAAAATTTATTCTTTTTTTTAAATTTATTTTTTATTGAAGTATAATTGAACTATAATGTGCTAATTACTGCTGTACAGCAAAGTGACTCCATTATACATATATATACACATTCTTTTTCATATTCTTTTCCATTATGGTTTATCACAGGATATTGAATATAGTTCCCTGTGCTATACAGTAGGACCCTGTTGTTTATCCATTCTATATATACTAGTTTGCATCTACTAATCCCAAACTCCCAATCCAACCCTCTCCCACCCCAGCCCCTTGGCAACCACCAGTCTGTTCTCTATGTCCCTGATTCTGTTTCTGTTTCACAGGTTAATTTGTGTCATATTTTAGATTCCACATATAAGTGATATCATATGGTATTTGTCTTTCTCTTTCTGACTTACTTCACTTAGTATGATAACCTCTAGTTGCATCCACAAAATTTATTCTTGTGTAAAATATTTAAGTGACTCACTTCTCCACCTATAGCCAAGTCTTCCAAAGAAGAAAGTAAAAACAAGCAAATTTATTTATTCCATTATTAATGTGATTAAACAAATAAATATGGTCTTGACAAACTAAAGATCTGAGATAAAATAGGCACTTAAAACTAAATTTAAAATAATGTGATTTTCCCCTAAATTTCAAATTGTATAGCTTTCTATCTGCTTTATACAATATTTTAACTCTTTAATAGTGGTGAATATACTACGTATACTACCTCTATTTTTAAATATACCATTTATGCTGTACTTAAAAATGTCTTTAAAGTTGCATTTATATAAATGAGATTTATATAACTCAGGATCATTTGTTAGAAAAAAATGTATATCTAATTCTATTTGTTACAGTTGCCAACTGAATACTGAATATAAATTTGGACTATCAGAAACTTAAAGTTCATAGGGCAATTAGCTAGAAGAGAAAAATTTCATACACCAAATTGGAAAAAGGCAGTAGTAAGCCTTTATCCAAATGTGTGGGGTTTTGTTCCTTTTATGGAAAAGTGGAAAAATATGTTTCTTCTTCATGTTACTGAAATCTATAATCTAACCAGATAGAAACAAACCATGGTAATGCAGCTTTCTCTAAGACACGGGGCTTGTTCTTTGACACCAAAATCTTATCTCTAATAGATCAAGTCCACAGTCTAGATATTGACTATAGAAACACCTAAAGAGATTCTTTTACTCAGAATATTTGAAAACGACAAAAGGATTTGTTGAGATCATAGCCAATTCTATGAAAAAAGAATTGTTCACAGATATATGTCATTTAAAACTTATAATAATGTTCTAAAATGTACAGTGATAATTTGGATTTCATGATCAATTCTCTCTCCTTACTAAGCCTAAGCAGCAGCATTTGGCACAACTGATCGTTCCTTCCTCCTTGGACTGTGTTCTTGGATTCTGAGACACCACACTCCCTGAGTTGTCCTTCTAGTTTACTAGTTTCTTCTCAATCCCTTTTGTTGATTTTTCCTCAATTCTCTAACCTGTAAGTTGTAAAGGGCTTCACTCCCTATCCTCTAAACTTTCCTATCTACACTCACTCCCTAGGTGATCTTTTTTGGTCATATGGATTTAAATACCATCTATAGTCTGGCAAATCTCACATGTATACATCTGGTCCAGATCATGCCTCTGAACTTGACTCCTGTATTCAAATGCCTACTTGACACCTTCACTTGGATATTTAATAACCATAACAAACTGAACTTGTCCAAAATTGAATCCGGAGCTGTCCTTACAAATTTCTGTTTCTACAATCTTCTCCATATAAAATGTGGCACCCTCCATCTTCCAGTTGCTTAAACCATTAGAGATTAGTGTAATTCTTGACTTTTCCCTTTCTCTTATACTTACATCCAATCCATCAGCAAATCCTGCCTTCTTTACCTTCAATATATATATCTAGAATCCACCACATCCCTGACCTGGGTTATTTTAATAGTCTTATAATAGCGTCCATAAATTTCCTTTGCCTTTACAATTTACCCAATTAAAACATGTCAGTTCATGCCACTTCCTGCTCAATATCCTACAGTGGTTTCTAAACTTTTGAGTCTATCTGAATTGTCCTAAATTTTATTTCCCAGGTTTCACTGTCACGGGGCCACATTTTTCAAATAATGTCGCCATGCTTCAAAGGCGCTCTTGATATCTGGTAGTTTTCTTTCACAAAATGGATCATTTTACTTTGCTTAAGAACAGTATCTTAATACTTGATACATAGGTCTCCTTTTATAAAACAAGTTTCTTTTGCTATTCTGTATGAATTTTTTATGATATAAGGGCAGGATTTGGGGTAGGCTAGGTTTTTGAATCCTTGCATGGCCAAGGTACAATTAAATTTCTACATTTACTGTGAAAGCCTGTTAGTCTGTTATGTAAAGAGTGGAAAAGTAAGGGTAAGAGGAGACAAATGAAGTGTTTATAGATAAACACCTTCTGAAACCACTGAATACTTGATATTCCAGAGGTTTCATGTGTAATAGATTTTTTGTCTAGTAAGAAATAGCTATGTTGGCTAGATAAGATGGAAAGGAGAAGCCACCTCTGTGCTTTTAAAGGTACAGTGTTGGACCAGAAATCAAATTGCTATTGGCTCTCATGACCAACTGGGTAAATGGTCATTTGTGAGACAAAATTGAGGAGAAATGTCAAGATATGATCTAGATTTACTAGCAATTCTCAGTCCAGGGGTTGAAACTTTGCCATATGGCCAAGGCATCATGCAGACTGAAGAGCATTACAGAATGTTCAAACTGACTCAAGAATGTCTAAAAAGCTATCTCCATTCACTGCACCTGAATGAGGTTGTAGGCACCTAGCGTTCTAAGGAGCACTGTAATTTGCACAAAGATATTAAAAGGAACAGCATGAGAAAATGTCATGTTCATTCTGAATTAAGTCCATACTGGGAAAAGATCAGATTCAGCAGGACAAGGTGAGGAATTAATTAAAAAATGCTCAGTGAAGTTTGATATCAATAAATTCTCCAGCCTCTGACTCTGAGAGCAAATAGACACATATGGTAATTAAGCACGCCATAATCCAGGTTTACTATGTAGATAATTCCTTTGGTTTCTAACATCAAAAAGCTTTCTGTAGCCAGTGTACACATTTTGTATTCTAAGTGTCTAGAGTGTTTCTGGATTTAAATAGCTTCTCTCATTTGTTGTATGATAGTGCTCATCTCAGAAAGTAGAAGTGAAGCTTAGCCCATGAGCATCTCAGGGTATATGGAGTTCACTGCTTTGTTTTTGGTTTTTTTCCTGAGATGTGGACCAGTGGGACATGCAAATAATGTGTAATGAACCATAGCAATTACCTGAAATGTATGCTCCATATTTATTTCCTGTGACCTATTTTGTAAGTTGTAGGAGACCTCAAGACTGAGAGTATTCATAATCAGCTTCAACTGGTCTGGCCTATTGCCTCAAAAGATATCTTCTGAATGCAAGAAGAAATAGATGAATGTTTGAATGGATGAGTGGATTAGTGAATAAACGAATGAGTGAATGAACGAAAGACATATCTGTCCTTAGTGATCTCCCCGCCTATGAGAAAGGTAGAGGCAGTAAATCAAATAAATGTGGAAGTGGTATGCTGGAGGTAATTCAAAAGTAGTGTAGTGTCACAAAGAATAAAGTCTTACTCTTCCTAAGAAAGTCCATAAAGAATGTTTTCATGGAGGTGGAGAAGAGGGAGTGATGTTTGAATTTAGTCAACCCTGTTCACAAATGTTTTAGCTTATTTGTCATTCCCCTTAAACAACATTACTTAATTGTGCTTCACTAATAGTTTATTTGAGAGCATCTAAGGCCTTCATTATTTTACTAAGATTGTTCCTAAGTGACATTGTTTTTTTACTTTTTGCTTCACATTTAAAAAGGCCAAATATTCCTGGTTATAACTGCTGTCTCATGTCACTGAAAGCTGTCCTTCCCGAATACCAATAAAATGGGTGATATTCAAAATTGTTTCCTTTGAAAAATTAATATGCCTTTATGGAATGAATTTATTTCTCAATTTACATTTCCAATAATGCTTCTAACGTCTATGACTGACTTTTGAGTTTGACTTAAGATATAGGTTACCTGAGATGTGGGAATTTTTACAACCTTTATCATTGTGGTTATGTTGTAAGTATAAACAGAAAATTAATTCGGCATCATGCTACATGCACAACAGTATTCCAGAAAAGACAAGAAGCATGTGTTTGAATTGCTCAACTTTTGAATGCTGAGAATGGGCATACTAACTCTTGAAAAGCGTAGACCCACACTGCAACAAGGGGAAAGCAAAGTAATTCCTATAAACCAGAGTGGTGAAAAATTACTAATAAAAAAACTTAAGCTTCATAGTAAAAAGATAAAGGAAACGTTTCCAATCTAGAAAGAAAGAAATATGAGCAGTGAGAAGGCTAAAAAGTGGAAAGCCCACAGTTACAGAAAATGGGTGACCTCATCTATTCTCAGCTTTGCCAATGCCTAGCTAAAGAGCTGTTAGCTATTGGACATGCTTCTTCACTTTTCTGAGCTTTGGCAGCAGAGAGTACAATTAGATAATAATCTTTAGAAACTCATATATGTCTATAATTCCATGACTACATAACAAACTTAGCAGCAATTTTTTTCAACCTTTAAAAAACACAACGGGATATCTCTAATGTTAAATGTACTGGGAGCAACCAGAGTTAGATTTTTAATTTACTTAAGATTTTGTGCAAAAATAAATCACAAATCTAAAAATAAATTTTCTATTATATGTCAAATTTGGATTCTTGATTTGTAAAATTTGATTTTCCACTAGTAAGAAATAACTGCCTGAGGTATAGAATACTCACATTTAATAATCAAAACAGCATGTTTCCAGGTCATATTGGAAGCAGAGATCATTGGAAAATACCCAATTCTTTATCTTTGTTCTTTATTAAACTCATAATCAAAACATTTACATGAAACTAACAAATATTTATGGGCCCTTGTTTGGTCCCTGGACTGTTATTATACTTTACTTTCAGCTTTATATGGATGATCCCGTCATATTCTCATAACATGAAGAAAATTGGTACTATTATTTTCATTATTATTCTTATTTTACAGAGGAGGAAAGTGAAGCACAAAGAGGTTGAAAATCTTGCTAAAGGTCATATAGAAAGGAAACAGCAGAATCAGAATTTGAACCGAGCCAGTTAAGTTACATAGTTCAACCCTTTCAATCAGAGGTTTCCCCAGTTAAAGTTAATGACTTTCTTCTTTGTCCTTAATTACTACTTTGTTTATATTCCTAGTAGGATATTTGTTACCACCTGCCTTGCATATTTTAAATTATAAATGTGTCTGTTTCCCACTACAATAGTTCCTATAGTAACCAGGGCTTGTATCTTATATATTTGGGGTTTCCCAAACATTTACTATAACACCTTGTTTATATCTTTTGTACCTTCTTCATAATAGTTTTTCAGTAAAAGTTTAATGACCTTATTGCCTCTATAAAATCTCAGTTCAGTCATTCCGCCTGTGTACATTGTAACAGGTGTCTCTCACCTAAGCCTTCTCTCTATTCCTGGCATGCAAAGCCTATAAATACATTGCCTAGTCCCCTTGTCAGATATGACTACCTATTAGTCACCTCTTGTCTACAGAGGCACTGACAGAAGATTGAAAGTTACGAAGAAGGCAGAGGCCATGTTTTTCCAGCTCTGGCAGTGCCTCTAAGCAGTGCCTACAGTGGAAGCAGAAACAGCAAGAGCAGGCAAGTACAGTACGTATCCTGCGTTCCTGCATAGACAGCTCAGCTCCAGGAGCAACAGCATCAGTGGCATAGAATGATGTCCTATCATGATGAACAGAATACAACCTCTATTACCTGAAAATGGCATTTCACTTCTTTGGTCATTCTCCCCAAAACCCACAGCCATAGTATAACTTGAGAAAAACATCAGGCGAACCCAAATTGAGAGCCATTCTACAAAATTCCTGGCCGGCACTCCTCAAGACTGTTTGGCTTTCATTTTCATTAACATATCACATTTTCCATTAAAAATAAATTTGAAAAACCTTAGTCTCTTCCATCCCAACACTCATACATTTGTTGTTACTTTTCTTTAGCCTTACTGTAAACTTCTTTTTAATGAATCTTGGTTTCCAGCCAAACATCCTTGACATTGCTCTTCAGACACCTTATTCATCAACTTTCTTAGTAAGGCATCAACTCCACCTCCACCCTACCCGACCCACACACACCACAATGAAGCTTCATGCCAGATTTTATACTCTTTTTGGCTTCATATCTGCACTATGAAAAACTTGAGAATAACTGATAGAAATCTCCATATAATTTAGGCAAGATATATCATTTTATGGAAAATCTTTGTTCCTGTTGATCTAATATACCAGGTAAATGTTCTACCCTGTACTCACATTGTTTTGGAAAAGGCAGACCAAATGCAAATCTTACAAACAAAACATTCATCATTTCACCTAGAGTCTACTACAGATTTAGATCAGGAGAAGTTATAGCCACCGTCATAACAAGAGTTTTCCATTCTATCTAATATAAGAAATAAATCTGGCAATTAAGCCAAGGAGAAGGGGAAAGAAGGGAGGTGAGGGGGGAGGGTAGAGGGAGGGAGAGGAAGAGGAACATGACTAATAGAATCTTTGCCAATAATAAGAAGTAGCACCTTGTGGAAAAGGTTCCCGTAGATGTTTATAGAGTAGTATGTCTTCATAAAATTGCAGACTTAGATAGATATACATGAGATGTTTCCTAAGTTTGATGGTTGCAATATTACTTGAAGAACTTGTCAAGTGTATCTGACTAAATGGTAGGATTAATTTTAGTCATTTTAGGTTTTTTTCTGTAAGGTATTCCTATATAGGTGATTTGACATAATCAGAATCACTTAGAGTCACTATTTTGGTTATTCATATTTGTTATTTTAAAATGTACTATTTAATGGAGCTGGTAGTTTTGTTCACAAAAATTCTTTAGACAATTTCTATCCAAGGCATTTACATCCCCTGAATTTGTTTTATATTTAACTTCTACTTAAAGCAATTCAGCAGTTCTAAATACTCAATAAGGAACAAGTAAAATAAATTTGGCTCCACGACATGAATTCTGACATGAGCTTTCATAACTCAGTCTCATAAATTGGCAAACATGAACAAAAAGCCATGTATCATGGTGAGTTTACAAAGCTGCATGTGAATTAGAAACCAGAACCCCCAAATAATATTATGAATAAGATCCAAATCCCATAGTCTTGCTTTCCATCAGGGAAATGGAATGTCTGATCTGTTTTGAGGCACCAGTTTATATGCTTATACAGACAAATCTAATCTAACCTCTCAGTTTGTTGTTTTGAATCTCAGTTTTCAAACTATTATATATCTATATCCCTTTTATGTATCATTTTAAAGAGGTTAGCTTTTTAACTTATTTAAAAATAATTTTAAATTTACAGAAATTTTGCAATAGCACAAATAATTCCCATTTACCATCACACAATTCTCCAGTCATTAACATTTAAAATATTTGATTTCCTCCTCCCTCTCTCTCTCCTTTTATATGCTTATTATAATATATAATGGTATACAATTATGCATTATATATTATTTATATATATATTATATATATATATTTTCTAAACCACTGGAGCATAAGTTGCAGACTTGATGCTTTATTACTGCTAAAATTTTCAGTATGAAAATGGACAGAACATATGAATAGACATTTTTCTAAAGAAGTTGGACAGATGGCCAACAGGTTCATGAAAAGATGCTCAATGTCACTAATCAACAGAGGATGTGAAGAAAAGAGAACGCCTGCCTACTGTTGGTGGGAGTGTAAATTGGTGTGGCCACTATGGAAAAGAGTGGAGGGTCTTCAAAAAAATTAAAAATAGAACTACCATGTGATCCAGCAATTTCATTTCTAGGTTTTACTCAAAGAATACAAAAACACTAACTCAAAAAGATTCTGCATCCCCATGTTCATTGCAGCATTATTTACAATAGTCAAGATATGGAAGCAACCTAAGTGTCCATCAACAGATGAATGGATAAAGAAGATTTGATTGATATATATAATGGAATATTGCTCAGCCATAAAAAAGAATGAAATTTTGCCATTTGCAACAACATGGATGGACCTGGACAGTAATACGGTTGGTGAAGTAAGTCATATGGAGAAAGACAAACACTGTATGTGGAACACTTACATGTGGAATCTAAAAAATATGAAAAACAAACAAGGAAAAAAACTGCTGAGTTCACAGATACTGAGAATACACTGGTGGTTGCCAAAGGTGGGGGCTGACGAGTGGGTAAAATGGGTGAAGGAAGTCGAAAGGTACACACTTTCAGTTATAAAATAAGTCATGGGGATGTAATGCACAGCATGGTGACTATATTTAATAACACTGCATTGTATATTTGAAAGTTGCTAAAAGAGTAGATCTTAAAAGCTCTCATCATAGGGAAAAAAAAGGTTTTTTGTAGCTATGTATGGTGACCAGTGGTAATTAGACTTGCTGTGACGATCATTTTGTAATATACACAAATATCAAATCATTATGTTATATACCTGAAATATAACGTCGCATATAAATTATCCCTCAGTTTTTTTTAAAAAAGTTCAGTATGCATTTCCTAAAAGACAAGGATACTTTCTTACATAACCAGAGTACATCAAAATCAGGAAACCAAGATTGATATACCACCATCAATCCACAGGTTTAGTCAATTTTGGCAATAGTTCCAATAATGTCCTCTATAGCAAAAAAAAAAAAAAGTGGGGGGGGGATACTAAACTTACAGACCTACAGGTCATGATCCAGTACAGAATCACATGTTGCACTTAGCCGTCATGTCTACTTACCCTCCTTCAATCTGTACATTTCACTGTATCCTTGTGTCTTGTAACCTTGATGTTTCTCAAGTGTATAAGTCAGTTGTTTTGTAGAACTCTGGGTTTGTTGCCTATTTACTTGTGATTAGATTCAGGTTACCTGTTTTAACCAGAACACTCCAGAAGTGGTGTTGTGGTTTTCTATCAGTATTAACCTTTCTTTTAGAAGAGTACCCCGGGAAAAGAGGCTCACTGGTATCCCAGAGGAGTGACTCAAAGAATTTAAAGAAGTGTCCTTTCTTCCAGAATGGCCTTGAATCCTCCAGACCACTGGACACCGCCCCCCCACCACCAAATTTTAGTGTCGTAGCAGCCCCTAGCATCTTCATAAGGCTTACATCCCCTTGCATCTTCATAAGGCTTACATCCCACTCGCTTGCATGCAAGTGTCTTAACCAAAGTCCTTGCCATGTATGGATAAACATGATAATCAACATCATTATGTCTGTATAATGGGCCAACATGATGTTTTACAGAATGTCCAGTTTCTTCCAGACTATATCTGACAGAGGATAGAGGAATTTAAAATAGTCTTGGGGCAAGACTGTAAATGTATTTAAAATTTTTTTCCAGCTTTGTTGAGGTATAGTTGACAAATAAAATTTATACATATTTAAGATGTACAACATGATTGATTGACAAATGTATACATTGTGAAATGATTACCACAATCAAGTTAATTCACACATTTATTTTTACTCCTTTTGTGTGGTGAGAACACATGATCTACTCTCTTAGCAAATTTCAATTATACAATACAGTATTATTAACCATAGTCACCTTACTATTAGATCCTCAGGACTTACTCATCTTACAACTGAAAGTTTTTACCCTTTTGGTAAACATCTCCTCATTTTCCCCACTCCCCAGCCCCTCGTAACCACTATTCTACTCTCTAGTTCTATGAGTTTGACTTATTTAGATTCCATATATACCACACTTTCTTTATGAATTCATACATCAAAGGACATCCATATTTTGGCTATTGTGAATAATGCTGCAATGAATATGGGAGTACAAATATCTCTGTGAGATACTGATTTCATTTTCTTTGGATATATACCCAGATTGATACTGCTGGATCATTTGGTAGTTCCATTTTTTTTTCTTTTGAGGAACCTCTATACTGTTTTCCCAAGTGGCTACACCAATTTCATTCTCACTAATAGTGTACCATGGCTCCCTTTTCTTCCCATACCCTCGGCAACACTTGTAATATCTTGTCTTTTTGAGAAAAGCCATTCAAATGGGTTTGAGGTGACATCTCATTATCGTTTGATTTGTATTTTCCTGATGATTAGTGATGTTGAGCACATTTTCATGTATCTGTTGGCCATCCATTTGTAAGTCTACTTCAGAAAAATGTCTATTCCGGTCTTTTGCCCATTTTTTAATTTATTTTCTTTTTGCTATTTACTTTTTCCTTACATATTTTGGATATTAACCCCTTATCAGATACATGGTCTACAACTATTTTCTCCCATCCCATAGGCTGCATTTTCCATTTTCATTTTGTTGATTGTTTCTTTTGCTGTGCAGAATTAGAAGCTTTTTAGCTTGCCGTAGTTCAACTTGTTTATTTTTGCTTTTGCTTTTAGTGTCATATCCAAAAAATCATTGCCAAGACCAATGTCAAGGGGTTTTATTTCTATATTTTCTTCTAGGTGCTCACAGTTTCAAGTCTTACATTTAAGTTTTTAATCCTTTTTTTTTTTTTTTTTTTTTTTTTTTTTTTTTGCGGTACGCGGGCCTCCCACTGCCGGGGCCCCTCCCGTTGCAGAGCACAGGCTCCGCACGCGCAGGCTCAGCGGCCATGGCTCACGGGCCCAGACGCCCCGTGGCATGCGGGATCTTCCCGGACCGGGGCACAAACCTGTGTCCCCTGCATCGGCAGGCGGACTCTCAACCACTGCGCCACCTGGGAAGCCCTTTAATCCGTTTTGAGGTGATTTTTGCATTTGGTATAAGGATCCAGTTTCTTTCTTTTGCCTGTTTATATCCAGTTTTCCCAGAACCATTTATTGAAGGGACTATCCTTTCCCTGTTGTGCATTCTTGGCATCCTTGTCATAGATTAGTTGACCATATATGTGTGAGTTTATTTCTGGGCTCTCTATTCTATTCCACTGGTCTGTGTGTCTTTTTTATACTGGTACCATACTGTTTTGAATGCTATAGCTTTGTAATACAGTTTGAAATCAAGAAGTGTGATGCCTCCTGCTTTGTTCTTTCTCAAGATTGTTTTGGCTATTGGGGTCTTTTGTGGTTCCATATGAATTTTAGGGTCGTTTTCTCCATTTCTGTGAAAAATGTCACTGGAATTTTAGGGATTGCATTGAACCTGTAGAATACTTTGTAGTAGTATGAACATTTTCACAATATTAATTCTTTCAATCCAAGAACACAGGGTATCTTTCCATTTATTTGTGTCTTTGTCAATTTCTTTCATCAATGTCATAGTTTTCAAGGATAAATGTATTCTTCCGCCCATGCACTGATTTCTGCCAACCTCTCCCTGACTCAACAGCCTTCTCATTCCATAGTTCTTGTTATTTCTACTTCCTCTGAATCTTTCCAATACTGAGATATTGCATTTGTAGTACATTTCATACACTGTTACCCCTATTTCCTGTTCAAAGCCAGTGAAACAACAATTTTAGCACTGTATCACGCCTGGTGTTATAAGTATTCATCTACTATCAGTATGAGGTCCTTATTGCTAGCTGACCAACTAGTGATCCAGCTACAAAATTTCCATTTAGTATGTCTCCAACACTACTCTTGATAGCATCTGCCATAGTTCAAGTTCCTAGAAAACAGACTGAGAAAAATTTGTGTGAAAACGGCTTATTGGGAAGTGCTCTCAAGAATCACACCTACAAGAGATGAGGAAAGGAGAATTAGGTAAGGGAAACATTGAACTGCAATGTAGTTGCAACAGAGATGTTGGTTAAAGCCAGGGGAAGCTCTGAAGTTAGGGTGGCCCTTCAGAAAAGTCCCAAATTGAAAGAAGGTGGCCAGGCCTTCATAGCCTCTTAGTGTGAACTGCCTCTGCAGAGGCAGCCATCTTTGACCCAGGGTGATTGCCTGGGAGAAATACAGCTATTATCCATCAGCAATCAATACTCCTGGAAGAATGAGTGTCTCAATGCTGAATGAGAGAATCTGGTGGCACACCACAGCATCCATAACACTATAGTTCATTTATTTTTCAAGTGCTCCATTTTGTGAAAACATTACAATTTTTAAAATTAACTGCCTTCATCAGTGCACATTTGATTTGCTTCCAGTGTTTTTCATTTGCAAATCGTGCTGCTAAATATTCTTGCACATGTCTTACTGGGTACTTGTACAAAAGTTTTTCTAGGAATGAGTCCAAAAGATATTTTTACAACAGAGTGCTCAATTATTTTGAAAATAGTTGAACAAATTTTGACTCTCAACAGCAATTTTGATCCACCCACAATCTCCCAACATTTGATAATCAGACATTTAAAAATTTCCTCATCTAGAGGACATAAAAATATATTTCCTTGTGTCTTATTTTACTTTTTATATCAGTATTAGGTATAAATGAGTTAAATTATAATTGAGGCACTCCTAATAAAGATAGCTTCTAAAAAATAAGAATATCTTTAAAAACAACTAGTTTAAATGAACATTCATTACAGCTAGCTGAGTTACAACCAGCTGGATAGTTCTGGGAACCTGAGTGGAGGGGTATTTGTTCTCAAAGTTTTCAAAGTATTATGACCTCTTCAAGAATTTTTTATTCTAAAGGATTTGTGTTTTTATAATTACCTCAGCATGACTTTCCATAAGCCCGTTTCATTCTCTTTTAAATTATGTCAGTTCTTTATTTAAAAAAAAACAACAACAACTTTTATTTCACATAGAATTTTAAAGAGTTCACCATATTTTTTTTAACATTGAGTTTGTTTTGGGGAAATACTTTAGCTATACTGAAAATATACCTGGCTTATATATCTCCATGTCTATTAATAAATGTTGACATTGAATCTTGAAATGATATCCAGAGAACAGAGGCTTTTTCTTTTCTTTTTATAAAACTAATTTTCTTCACTGACTAAATCAAGGTAGCTTAACCTCTACTCTTAAATATAGGGGCAAGCTCTGTAATTACTTAAGAAATGGAGTTGCTTCAGTGCAATATTTGTGAATACCATGATGTTTCTTTTTGTTCATCATTCATTCAACCAATATGTATTGAACTTTTCTTCATTCCATGTGATATGTGATGACCTGGGGTCACTAGATAGGGTCCCTCTTCTGTGTGTAAAAGAATGAACCTCCCTCACACCTTCTTTCACCCAAACAAGGTGCAAGAGAGTAAACCAAGCATTCAATTTAGACGTCTCATATTATGTTATCCAATAAACAGTTTTATTTGGTATACACACATAGCAACCACTAATTGGCCATAATAATCACATACTCTTACTAAAACTATTGTTAACAACTAACGCCATGTATGTATCATACATTCAGCTCATCACATTACTCACTCAAAACTCACCTCCTAACAACTATATCCTCAACTGTATGATTTGCAATTACACATTGTGTTGCTGTCTCCCTCACACCTTCTTTCACCCAAACAAGGTGCAAGGGAGTAAACCAAGCATGCAATTTAGACGTCTCATATTATGTTATCCAATAAACAGTTTTATTTGGTATACACACATAGCAATCACTAATTGGCCATAATAATCACATACTCTTACTAAAACTATTGCTAACAACTAATGCCATGTATGTTTCATACATTCAGCTCATCACATTACTCACTCAAAACTTACCTCCTAACAACTATATCCTCAACTGTATGATTTGCAATTACACATTGTGTTGCTGTCTTACACAACCCATCTGGAATCTGCATGAATATTGCTGCCTCCCCTCCCCTACCCTCCTGCCTGTCTTTCTCAACTGGCTCTTCAACCTTGAGCAATTCTATAAATATATTTTCTCTTCTTTCTCAAATGGAACATTCTCAATCCAACTTTCTAATTTAACTCTTTGTTGCTCTTTGAGTTTGCGTTTCCTTTTCCCTTGCTCTTCCAATGTCAAGATTTTCTTTTTCTCCTTTATCCTTCTCTCTCCCTCAATTCACAAGTGCCCTTCAACAGTCTCCTCTTCCAATATATTTTTCCTCCCTTTCTTTATATCAGGACAGTTCTATGGCTACTAACTTAATCATGATAACACATATTTAGTAATGTTAACAGAGCTCCAACATTTTATTCATTTTTTCTTACACTCTACCTACCACAAACATTTCTCGACACAGAAACTTCAATCCTGAAATTGATTTCATTTTTAGAGAGCATCTTTTTATAATGCAAAAGATACAGTGTCCTATGAAATATAAAATTTGAATCCTTTCTTTACCAAACATAATAATATGTCTCTGCTTAAAATTTAAATTTGTTGTTACTTTTTACTGGGTATATTAATCTGCTGTTTTGGACAGATATAAAATATTTACTTTTATGTTTTGATAAGAGAATATTAACTCTCAAGGGAATTTCTTCCTTATACTGCTCATTTTAAGATTTAATACAATAATGTTCTTTATTTTTCCCTCTGAAATAATTTTTAGTTTTAATATACATTTAGGGTTATTATATTTAGCAAATAAAAATACAGCATGCACAATTAAATCTCAATTTTAGATAAACCGCATGTAAGTTTTTAGTATAAGTATGTCCCATGAAATACTTGGAACGTAACTATACTAAAAATTATTCATCATTTATCTGAAATTCAAATTTAACTAGGCATCCTATAACATATTTGGCAACCATAAGTATCTGTCAACATTTTAAAAACATAATTTTGTTTCTATATTTTAATACTCTAACAAATAAAGGACACTCTCTACCTAATTAATCAGCACCAACAATTTCACATTTAAATTCCTCCCAGATGATACTGGTTGCTTTACAAATTAACACAACATTAACTAAACTGGGCAGAAAAATCTAATTCCAATAGAAATACAGAAATGAAATATTGTGAAATTGTGTTCATTCTTAATGAGGCTCTTTCCATTGGAGAGCACCACTTTAAATGAATTTCATCGTTTTCAACTTATAGTCAAACTTTTTTTCTCCTGGGTTATTAGGTTCATGGGAAAACTTTCTCTTCGTATTGCTATGGGCTAATATTTGCTTTCTATACTGCACATTTCATTCCAATTTAAAAAAAGACTAGTTTATTATTTAATGTTAACTCTCTGGGAATGATCACATCAATGTTTTAGATTTTTTTTTTAATTTACGTTGAACAATCAGGACAGACAATGTAATAACCCCTCACCTTTTCTGGGTCACAGATACTTTTTAGAAGCAGATGGAAACTAAAGATTTTTTTTCCCAGAAAAATGATTTTTCACAGACACACAACAGTTTTTATTAAAATTTCAGTAAGTTTTCAGATCCTCTGAAGATCAACTATGAGCCTCAGTTAAAAACCTAGAAAGTACTGGGTACATATAATAGGCATATAAAATGACATATATTGATGGCTCACACTTTCTGTTTTACGATATGTTGGAGTTCTACTTCTACTTGATTTTTTTAATCAATAAATGATTCCAAATATAAAGTGGCTTATATACTAAACCAAACATATACCACATATGCACACTTTTAATTACTATTTTTTATTTCCCCAATTTAACAACCCACCTCACTTTACAGTTATGTCTCATAAGCAAGATGAGAGGGTAGCGCAGTTACAGTTCTGTACTTTAGTCATTATTATTATATACATATTTTATATAAGTATAAGAGTAAAATCTCTGAAGGCTGGAACACTATCTCATTCTCTGACACATTGTGTTCCCTTAATTAACATTAGAAAAATCATTTTAACTAATTAAGGGAAGTAGCTGTAAGCCAAAGTTTCGCTCTCTATAACTTACTGAGTGATAGACATTTAAATTGAGCCATTTGGCTACATGAAAACAATGCTAGAAACAATGGAACTCATCTTACTAATATAACTTTATTCCTATCATTCTAGAATGTACTTATATTGCTTTAAAAATTTTAAATTACAATGCTGAGTGAAGTTTTAAAAATCAGTTCAAAAACAGTCAAATTCATAGGATCAAAGAATGGAACTGTGATTGCCAGGTGCTTGGGTAAAGGGGAAGTTACTAAATCAACAGCATAAAGTCTCAGTTAAGCAAGATGAATACACTCTAGAGATCTGCTGTACAACATGTACAGCTAGTCACCAATACTGTACAGTACACAAAAATTTAAGAAGGTAGATCTCATTTAAATGTTCTCACTACAATAAAATTTTTAAGCAATACCAAAAAAATGAGTTATTTTCTCATTTGTCTTTTTAAATTCAAAACCAAATTATTTTGTTATTTTATGGCAATACACTTACTTTCCCATTTCTCCTTTTTCATTCTAAGATGAAAATAAAACTCTCTTGGTTTAGGGAGGGTGGTATAACTAAAAGTGAACTATCACCTCGTAACCTAGAAAGCCTATCACACGTTATGTAAACAGGCAGTTATTTTTGTTTCCAGACGATTGTCATGGGGAAATAAAACTTGAAGAGGGAGGCTGAATATGACCAATCCCATGAAGCAGAAAGTGCTTTCAAGTTACTTCTATTTTTCCGGAGACCCTTTTGCCTTTTGTAGCTGAGACTTCCATGGTATGATATAGTGAGGCTGCCCCCAAATGTGATGCATGGAGGCAAAAGCTAAAAGTACCCCAGGAGATGTCTTTCCCCTCTTCAAGCACATAAATATGCATCAGGATGGTCTACAGGCTTCAGGTGGTCTGGGAATCTTTGCCACTGTACATAAGATGGGGTCTATGTACAGAAATGGCACTGTCAGAAACAAAGGAGTCTATGACCCAGAAAATGTAAGGACCAAGTGCTTTAAATTCCTGAAGGTAAATTTCAGGAGAACTGAGCTCATTTAGCATAGGAGGATGTTAATGAAGTGGTGTGTCCTACAAAACACACAGACACTCTGCTACTGGGAGAGTCACCCAATCAGGTCATCCACAGATCATTTTCATTTTGAGTATTTTATACTGTGTGCACTCTCTAGCTTTTCTATTTTTAAAAGAATGGTTTAATAGTACCACCTGAAATGTAATGTTTCACATTTAATGCACAGAATAAAGTATAGAAAACATAATACCACTGTATTTAATATGACATATATTTTCTGCCATATAAAATTGCCTGTAGTTTTATGCAATATTTTCATCATCTCACACTAAACGTCTGATACAATGTACAAAACCCAGTGAGATTGAAATACTTGGAAAGCAAAACATCAATGACCTTCAAATGAACTTGTTAAGGAAATCATGTTGTGAGTCAGTATGAAAAGTTGATGACTAGATATGTATTTGCTGTGGTGAAAGAAAAGGAAAAAATATTTAATTTGGACAGGTTAATTTTTTGAGTACAAAGGGTCAAAAATTTATCTTAAATAGGATAAAACTGTTCTTCCATTAGAGTTGAGAAGGCTCTAACATTTTAAAAGTGTATATATGATCTATTAAAATGTCTAATTAAAAATTTAGTCCCTGTACATGCTATAATAGAGTTATAATAAAAACTGTTTACTTGTGTTTAATCCAGTGTTTAAAGGCAATTTATAGAACTGTATAGATTCTGTGCTCTACCTATTGGTAATTCAGAAAAATACAACTCTATTTCACACTTTTATTATCCTCTAAAGAAATACTATTAAATATATTTTTTCAAAGTAAATTATAAAAGTAGTCGAAGATAAATATCCAGATATCTTTTACTTAAAAGTTAAAAACCAGGTATCTGTTTTAAAATTTTGATAGTTTATAGAACGTGATAAATTCGCATTCTTTTTCTTAATGAATCATTCTCTGTAATCTAGATAATTGCCTTGTATAGTGCCAAGCATAATTGGGAAAAAATCAGTCCATTACACAACAGTATAGAAGCAAGTGAGTAAAATAATTACAAAAAGAAAAAAAAAAAGGCAGTCTCAACACAGATAAAAACTACTCCATGGATGTAGGATCAACTATCTTTTAATCCTTTCTTTTCATTGCACAGTTGCCTGTGGAAAATGGCTACCATTCATAAGGATGTAGAGCTATAAATCACAAGTAATAGGAAACATACCTTCACACCACTAAAACAATACAGTTATAATAATAATCTTTTAAGAATGAATAATCCAGCAATTTTTTCTTTTTGCTCATAAACAACTGAAAGCATTAACAGGCATTGTCTTCCTGCAGAATTTCCAGTTAAGGTTCCAGCTGGCAGCTTTGAAAAATGATTTTGTCCCTTTACAGTGATTCATTCTGACACTAAAAGGACATAAAAAAGGCCATCGTAGTATTTCTGTGTTTACATAGAGAGTACAGTTAAAAGGCACAGTACCCTCACCGTACCTGAGGCTGTTGCTTACTTGCAGAATTTCCTTGCCCCTGAATTAAAAAGGTAAACTGGATATCCTACAAGTACCATGAGTTCAATATATTCAAACATATTTAAACTGAATGAACTATATTTTCCCAAAACATATTGTCCTGTCAGTCACACAAGCCAGAAACCTAGTAGTAATATTAGAAGAGTTGATAGTAATAAAAGAAATGACTGCCCTGTATTGATTTACCAAAAATGAATGCCATAACATTTGGAGCATGAAATAAGGCCATTTCCATCTGCTCCACCCCTAGTGATTCTTTCATTCTGTTAATCACCTCTGTGCACAATAAGTTGTAGTGGAAATACCATAGATTTGGGAATGAACTCCCAGGATTGCCACTTAATGGCCATGTATTCTTGGCAAATTATTTAACCTTTCCAAGTTTTGATTTTTTTTTGCATACATACTAAAAAGACAATACTATATGTCTAAGGTTAATTAGAAATGTCTTAAATCACTTAACACATAGCCTGACATATAATAGGTACTCATTAAATAGCAGTCATTTCAAGTATTAGTCTACCAAGGCACATTAGCCTGGACTACAGTAGCCAGGGTGACATAGAAACTAGTGGTTTCAGGCGAGACACATAAGTATTAGGGTTGGCCAAAAAGTTCCAAATGTTTTGGTCAATCCAATATCATCAGAGGCTTATCTACCAGCCTCAGCCTCAGATATGAATAAAATGTAATCTGACCACAGAGAGGGTACTCATTCTGTGACATAATTACATGATGGTTCCCAGAGGAAGCCCTCTTTTATTAGGTGGAATGATGAGTAAGGTACAAATTTGGATACAAAGTGAAAATATTTTGGGGGTGGAAAAGTATGTTGTGTGATGAAATTATGGATTCATCACAGCGATTTTTAAAGCTCCTGACTTGAAAGCTTTCATTGATCATATAATAGTTTTTAGATTTTATTATTCTACACTAAAAAAAATTCATTTAACCCTAAAATATGTGGGCCACTATCCTATTCTGAAAGAGCAACCATGGCTTTCTTGTTTCCTTGACTTCTTTTTGCCAGTTTTGGTTTGAAATAGCTAAAGGTTTCTAATAGTATACAAGGGTCAAAGTAATAGTTCACCAGGATATGAAGAAATATTGCTGCAATTTGAGGGTAGATTGCAGAAGCCTTTTCTGATGACTCCAGATGCCCTGGCCACATCCCTCAACACCAATAACTATGCTTTACAAACTAAATCTGCTGAGGACTTTTGACTAATTATTTAGTCCAGAGCTGGTATTTGACTTAACAGATTTCACTGTTATTTTTTCTTTCTTTCTTTCCTTCTTTTCTTTCTTTCTCTCTCTCTCTCTTTCTTTCTTTTCCTTTTAAAATTGTAACAGGGATTTCTTGAGTCAAATAATTTCCAAGCAAAATTTTAGGAATGTTTAAAAATGAATCACTTGCAAACATATTGAGACCATGCTTTGAAAAGTCATGAAAAGGTTTTGTCTGGTTTGGAGTGTCCCTGGAAGAAACTTCTGAGGAATGTTTGACCAGAGGAGTAGTTTTGTTTACTGTGTACATGTGAAATAATTTTATCCTGACAGCATATATGGCTTCACATAAAGAAAAGAAAGAAAAAAACAAAGATAAAGACATGTATAATGGATAGATGCTTAAGATCAAAGGTTAACTGCTGTTTCACTTGCCCTCACCTGTGAGACCTTTGGGGTCAGCATCACATAGAGGGTTCCTAGTGAGGCAAGCAGCTGGTATATAAATGTAAAAATTTAAGTGAGCGATGTTTTTGCTTTTCTTCTTAGTTACATAAGCATCTGAAAAAGCAATCCTCATTTATTTCTCAATTTTTACCTTTATTTTTTATTTTAATTTTTTGAAAATATAAGGTTTTCCTTTGTTTGTTTCATTGCCTAGGGAGATGGGTGGTAGAAGTGGAAATGCGAACGAAATGAGAACTGTGAATAAGAGAAAATGGTGCTAATTTTTTCCTGTTAATTCAGAAACCTAAAAATACATGACAAAAAGAAATCAAAGTTCAAGGAGAAGGTCAAATTATTATCCTGAGGATATAGCAGCAAAAAGAGACCTGGATAAAATTAGGTAATATCAAGTACTGAGTATACATTCCTTTTTTTGTCCACTGATAAGTTATAGAGACTTTATGCTGGAAACATAGAGACTGAATGCACAGAGCTTTGGAATCAGACAAACCTGAGCTCAAATCTCAGAACTACCACTTACTAGAGAGCTGAGAAAGTTTTGTCCCTCTCCAAGATTTTTTTTTTATGTGTAATTATCTTCACAGGGTTGTTGAGGAAATCATACAGATTCACAAAACATTTTGGACACTTAAGAAATATAGCAAAGGCCTAATAAATGACTGACATAATCATAGTCACTATAGCTATACTATTTATCTCAGGATACTACATATTTAGCACTGAACTTAATGAAACATTACTCCTAATCTTGTCTCCTCCAGTCACCCAAACTTCATTGAGGGTTTTTATATGCATTGCCTTCAAGTGTGGGGTAGAGAAAACAAAGATTCAAAGCATTTATACTTAAATCAACGTTTTTTTCTTGTTGAAATTTTTAAATTTATAAACAATAGCCACTCCCCATAATGGCCTTTGTAATTCTAGTCTTAGTAAGATTTTGACATTTTTATAGATATCTACAGATTCCAGGACCACAGTTCTTAGACATAAAATAGTCAGGTGTGCTGGAAGGTGGTGCACTCAATTCTTTGAAACTTGAGATCCCAATTCTTTAGCTAAGCCTGGAGTCTCTTGGAGCTAAATTAACAACTAAGAAGGATATGCTGCTGGTAGAGATTTTGTGGTGTTTTACAATGTACCTCACTGCACAAAATTATTCTTGAGGTTGGTGGGTGACTTTGTTTGATCTAACCCATTCTGTAACCAACTTATCCTAGCATGGGAGTCTTAGAGTTAGGGGACAAATGCTCTATCAGCTATTAAATGCTTGACTGGCGCCCACCAATTTTGTGGCTTTGGCTTCTGAGATTTCCAGTCACAGTAAATTTATTAGTCTTTTCAGAAGAAGATTTCTTTATGCTGGCAGACACTATAACGGCTTTCAATGGTTTGACTTGTGCCGACGTAGATTTTGATGTGCCACTGGTCAAAAAGGTCTAAATTTCTTGTCTTATTTCCCAAAGTCCCCCAGTGGTCTATGCTGTGGACTTACCTCAAGGCTTTGTGGGTCCCCTAATGGTTGCCATCCTGCTTTCTTTAGATTGAGGGGTACCCATTATTTTCCCTTGAAATAAATGTCTAAAATTCAAAAACACTTACTGTTTCTGGCTTCCTGGGCACAATTCCCAAGGTCTGCAGGACGTCCTGAAGGCACTTACTTTGAAGTTGAGGTCAGCCACAAACTCAAATGTTCTACCCACTAAGTCTCACCATGAAAATCTGAAATCTGTAACACCCCTATTTTCATCCTGTGAGAAATATGGAGTCTCTCATACCCCAGTTTTCTGCCCAGAAGGATTTGAACAAACTAACTGAAAGAGCTCAGAACACAAAACAAGCAAAACTTGATCCAAGAGAAGCTTACCAGAAATCCCAGAGAGAGGCTGAAGAGACGACAAACCAAAAGGGCTCTGTGGACACCTTCACCTGCATCTAGGAGCCATCCCAGAATCTTCAACAGCTGTCTTAAGGTCCCATCTCATTGCCAAAACTGTAAATGACAAAACAAAAACAACTTAGTAGTGAGTTTGATGTCCTTTATTCAAGGGAAAATAATTCATTGATTATGGGAGTAGAGTGCCTCACATGCAGTAGAGCACTGTCCCCCTAAATTGACTTGCATAAAACTATAGAAGACTGTAATTTTGAAATTTATGTGTTCCAATTAAAAGGGTAGATGTTTGAGAGAAAAAGGATTTGTTTGTATATTGTTAGTAATTTAAAAATCTTGATATTTAAAAATATAAAGACTGAAAGTATGTATGAATATAACATAGATTTAATTCATAATACCCTATCAAGTGGGAATAATAAGTGAGTAGATAAGACCCGTTATATCACATGGTAATATTTGGCAAGTTAGCAAGGAAAGGAAAAACAGAAAGAACGTGACTGGAACTTAAGCACTGATGAGTCTCTGATAATGAGCCTAATGACCTGAACTATAGGCTAAGCTCTGGCAGTTAACTGGGACAATAGAAACCATTATGCATAGATCTCTCTATCATATGGCTGGAAGAATCCAGAGCAGAAATCCTCTCTGGAGAAAGATAATGTGATGTAAAAACAATATCACATCTAACATATTTTATATATAATATATGGCACTCAACAGAAAAGAGGCAGCATTGGGAGAAATAACAGAAAGAAAATAATTGACTGAAAATGAAATAAACAGAAAAATCAGCCAGTAGAAACAGACACACCAGAGATCCAGATATTGGAATGTGGAGAAAACAGTTTCAAATAACAGAGATAAACATGTACACATATTAAATGACAAAATGATTTCAGCCAAAAACTAGAACTATATAAAAGAACCAAATAGTAATTTCAGAATTGAAGAATAAAAGTAATTGAAATAGATAGGTATTCTAGAGGATTAGATAGCTCTGAAGAGAGAAGCAGTGAACTGGAAGGTGGCTCAGAAAAAAATATCTAATTTGAAGCACAAAGAGATAAAAGAATAGAAAATAAGAAAAATGTATAAAGATACATGAATCATAGTGAAAGGGTCAACCAGTAGGTATTTGGAGTCCATAAAGGAGAGGAGAGGAAGGATAGGATAGAGGAAATATTTTAACAGAAAATGGTCACAAATTTTTAAAAACTAAAAATACTTCAGAAAGCCCTACACACCACAGCAGAATACATTCAAATAAAACCAGTTCTTGGCACCTCATGGTTAAAATGGCTGAAAATCAAATACAAAAATAAATGTGAGCTAACAGAAGGTACAAAAGGAAAAAGAAAAAAGACAAAGAAATGCCTTGTTAAGAGAAAACA